>NC_045427.1:43700466-44329752 GCF_902635505.1 Sarcophilus harrisii | reverse complement strand
AGTGGTAACTTGAGAACAAAAAAAAAAATTTTTTTTTTCTACTTTTTTTTCTACTTGATCAGAAGGAAATACAGAAGGAAAGAAGAGTCCTAAACTGTGTTAAAAATTGCAAGACAGACATGAAATAGTATTTTAAGCATCAGAGCAGATAAATATATATATAATATATTTATATCTGTTAGCATCAAGACAGACTACATATATGTGTGTGTGTGTATATCTATATAACTATATATCATAGGGTCAGAGTAATGAGTGAGTACTCGTATTTGTTTGCCTGAAGAGTTTTTTAAGATGAGATGACAAAACGACCCAGTAAAGGAGCCAATTACTGGTAATCAGATGATAGACAGGAGAGAGGTGATTGTGGCTTGGAGAGAGGCTCCATTAGCCTTTGGTGGCCATAAACCCAGAGGGGAGTAACAGAAGTACTACTATTATTGTGTCAGAGTTTGTCGTCTCCAACTCTCCTTGACCCCATTTGGAGTTTTCTTGGCAAAGATACTGAGTGCTTGGCCATTTCCCTCTCCAGCTCATTTCATAGAGGAGGAAACTGAGGCAGATGGGGTGAAGTGACTTGCCCAGGGTCTCGAAGTTAGGAAGGGTGGGAGGCCGGATTTGAACTCGGGAGTTTGGCTCCTCCTGATTCCGGCTCAAGGCTCTATCCCACCTAGCTGCTCCTCTGAACTAGCAGCCCTGCAAAGAAAAAATGTAAGGCTGCCTGATGTTCCTGCTTTTGAGAAGACAGCACCTGACGGGTGAATAGCATTTTGCATTCATTACCTAGAGGAATTGGATGTGCAAAGTTAGAAATCTGAGTGATGTCAGCTGTGAATTGGAAGTCTATGTAACTGAATGCAGAGCAGGACCCAATTCCAGTGAGAGTGTGCAAAGATTTGGAGTTCATATTGCATAATGGTCTTTTAAGTTTATGATAATAACTGACATTTACATGGGCTGGTTTTGAGATTAGCAAAGCAGCTTGCCTCATCTCATTCGATCCTTATAACAACCCACAAACCCAGTAACTGTAAATAAAAATCTCAGAGATGTTTTCACTAGGAAATGAAATGTGCCGAGGAGAATTACAAGAGTCAAGTTAGGATAACAACTGACAGCCTGTTGCTTGCCACCCACGTAAATGACAACTAGCCAAACTTGATGATAAAACTGGTTTTAATTCGTATCTCTGGACCATAACTTGTCTTGCTGTAGGTTGAATCCCATACACTAAAAGCTTATGAAGTTAACTGTTCAACACTTGGCTCTTTGTTGTTGGCTAATTGTACTTTTACCTACAGGATTTGGTTAGCCATTTTCCACTTGAGCATCCTTTCTCACTTTCTGCTTTCTCTCTGCCCTACTCCCCCTCCCCCATTGGTGCTTTAAGAGAAGATGTAATGGTGTGGTCTGTAGTATTTGATGACCTTGGCTCTCATAACTCTCCCCTTGGAAGCAGGCCTTCGTTTGCTGGCTAAGGTTGTCTTTAGATTGGTCCCAAGATCACAGACTTAGGGCTGACCCAAAGCATGGAAGATGTTGGGAAGTTTTTCAGTCTAGAGGGGCTGGGGTCCTCCTAAGAGTCTGACTGGGGGTCTGTGAATCCACAGGCTGGGCTAAAGATAATAAGTTTAATTAGCCCAGCTCTGGGCAGTTGCCAGGAGGTTCCCGCACCCACATTCCAGGTTTTGTCTAGCTTTAGGGCCAGCTGCAGGAGGAACTTCTCTGGGGAGATTGCCCAGCCGTTTTCCTTATTTGGAAGGTTGAGCAATGGGGATCTCAAGTGAGGGGGAAGGATGTCTTAATCTTGGGCTGTAACTTGTAACCTTGGAGCCCAGGATGAGATCCAGGCTGGTCGGGAGTGTTCACTACAATTGGTCTTTGCTAACCATTTTGGGAGGTGGGAGATCACATTTTCTTCCCAGTATTTAGGCAGGAACCCCCAAGGATGGAGGATAGAGCTAGAGGAGGGGTCTTATGGCATTGATTGCAGAGTCTTACTTTTATTTCTACCACTCTGCTGGCTGCATTTCTTTGACCTTCAAAAGCTATGATTTCTGGGGAGATATTTTTTTTTTCTTTGCCTTTTTTGTTTGTTTTGCTGAGGCAGTGGGGTTAAGTGACTTGCCCAGAGTCACACAGCCAGGAAGTGCTAAGTGTCTGGGGCCAGATTTGAACTCAGGTCCTCCTGACTTCAGGGCTGGTGCTCTATCCACTGCACCATCTAGCTGCCCTTGGGGAGATAGTTTCACCCATATTCTCCACTCACAATTTCTGTCATCTATATTGTCCAACTTTTTCTTTTTTGCAGATGAGGAAATTGAGACCAGGGAAAAGATAAGTAACTTTTAGTTGAAGTCCCATGGTTAGTAAATGATAGAGTCAGAATTCAAACCTTTGACCCCAAATCCAGCATCCTTTCTATTTCTTGTACCATGTATTTTGTCATATTATTACAATTGGTTTCATCCTTTATATCTCTGAATGAAATTTTTTTTTCCAGTTTCTTTTATATTTTATTTTTCCCAAATATATTCAAGGATAGTTTTTAACATTCACCTTTGCAAAACCTTGTATTCTAAATCCCACCCTCCCATCTTCTTACCCCCAGACAGCAAACAATCCTAAGTAGGTTAAACATGTTCCGCATGAAATTGTTTAAATCATTGTTAATGCATTTTCCTCTATCCATTTCCCAATATTTGGTGTAGATAACATGTTTAAATAGGTCAGGTTGTGGTTTTTGCTAAATTTTCTGTTTGCTCCTGCAAGCAGGTGGTTTTGTTATACAGACACAGATGATTTTGAAATGTTTTCCACATCTATGAGTCATTTTTTTATCTGTTCAAATCTAGCCTTTTTTTTTTTTTTAATGATGTCATTTGATGTTCACTATGGATTCTTTTCTTGAATAAAGTATTCTTGATGCAAGACTCTGCAATCTCCAAGTTTTAGGTCTCTTATTCATTTACCACTGAACCACATTTTTCACTTTCCATTTTCATTTATCTTGCATGCTACTACTACCTTTACATTTGTGTTATAGAAGATCAAAGCATATTTTGATTTTATTTTAAGGATCTTACTGAATTCTTTCTAGGATTTCGCTACTTTATCTCTTAACACATGTTAGTACAAAAGCCAAAATTATTTTCATCGTGGTCTTTTTGCAAACATTTTATCATGTGCACTAAAGTGCAAGATATCAAGTATTCCAAGAAGGGATGTTTCTTGTATTTGAACATAATAGCAAGCGAACTCTACCAATCACTGTTTTTGTGTCTCTCTCAGTACAACCCATGAACCCATCCTTTTATTTAGCTGAAATTTCCTTTTGTTTTCTGGTTTCATTCAATATAATGGTGGTGCTTTCAGGTTTACAAAACAACCTGCATAATTTGTCTCTTGGTTCTGTTTATTTCACTTAGCATCAATTCATGTAAGTCTTTCCAGGCCCTTCTGAAAACATCCTGCTGATCATGAAATTAGATGTCTTAATGCTAAGACCAGCACACATGTATTATTTCTCCAGTAGTTTGTCCCCTTAATGATTATTGGTCAGGGGTCTCACATTTAAAGACCCAACAGCTAAGTTAATGTTTATTGATAGCCTAAATTTTTGATTTTTAGTACTCAGGTCTCCCATGACTAGCTCATTATCATTGCAGAGAAATGAAGATAGTTTTGTAATTTTCTTTGTTTTTTTGTTGTTGTTGTTGTTGCTGTGGCCACATGCTTCTAATGATGAGCTCCTCCATTCTTATGAAGCCTGGATCTTAAACCAGTTTGTTGCTTGGATCCTACTCAGGTCTTTCCCAGCATTGTGGAATCTTGTAAACTTGTTTTCTCCTGACCTAGCTTTCAGGAACCTAGGATCACCTTTAACCCACAATGAGGTATCCAAGGAGAACTTGAAGCACCCTAACATCCATAATCAATTCCTTGCCCCTTGGGACACAGATCAAACCACCCCCACTGTGTTTTTCTTAATGCTGTATATTTGTGGCATATCCCTACAGACCTCAAACTTAGAAACCCACAAAATTAACATGATCCATGCTGCATTGTATTTTTATTTAATTTTGTTAAATATTGCCAATTATCTTTTATTTTGATGGGGCCTTAACTAGTAGTTTTGCTAGCTGTGGAGTTGACACTTCTGCTGTAGAGCATTTACGTGGAAAATCCCCACTTCTTATTCTACCCTCTGACTGTAACTTAACCTGATTTAAACTTTATTTTCTATCATCTATTGCCCACTTTGAGGTCTCTATCACCTGTAAGTTGTGTCTTTGGGCCAGCTATTTGTTCTCCTTTTTAGTTTCCTTATCTACAAAGGGAGGGGAAGGTAAAAAAAGATAATCTCCTGTCCTGTTCTGCCTACTCTTCTGTCCTCCCTTGATATAGAAGGAAGACTATTTTTAGACTATTGTGTTTTGAAGTTGAAAAAGCAAGTGGGTATTTTACTCATCAGTTTGATAAAAACTGGGCCTTGGCTGAGTGAATGGAAAGGTCTAGTAACTGGTGTTTGGGCCGTGCTTAAAGAGCTGTGCTCTCAATGCAAATTGATGATCATTCTGAGATATCACTACACACCTGTCAGATTGGCTAAGGTAATAG
Source organism: Sarcophilus harrisii (assembly GCF_902635505.1). Taxonomy (NCBI): domain Eukaryota; kingdom Metazoa; phylum Chordata; class Mammalia; order Dasyuromorphia; family Dasyuridae; genus Sarcophilus; species Sarcophilus harrisii. Next base: position 44,325,132 of record NC_045427.1, on the reverse strand, counting down.
GAAAACATAATGACGAACGTTGAAGGGGATGTGGGAAAACTGGGACATTGATGCATTGTTGGTGGAGTTGTGAACGAATCCAACCATTTTGGAGAGTAGTTTGGAACTATGCTCAAAAAGTTATCAAACTGTGCATGGCCTTTGATCCAGCAGTGTTACTACTGGGCTTATATCCCAAAGAGATCATAAAGAAGGGAAAGGGACCCACATGTGCAAAAATATTTGTGGCAGCCCTGTTTGTAGTGGCCAGAAACTGGAAATGGAGTGGATGCCCATAAGTGGGAGAATGGCTGAATAAATTGTGGTATATGAATATTATGGAATATTATTGTTCAGTAAGAAATGACCAGCAGGATGATTTCAGAAATGCCTGGAGAGACTTACATGAACTGATGCTGAGTGAAATGAGCAGGACCAGGAGATCATTGTACATGGCAGCATCAATATTATATGCCGATCAATTCTCTTCAACAGTGAGATGATTCAGGACAGTTATGAAGAGAACCATCTACACCCAGAGAGAGGACTGTGTGAACTGGGTGTGGACTACAATATAGCATTCTCACCCTTTCTGATGTTGTTTGCTTACATTTTTGTCTTCCTTCTCACGTTTTTTGTTTTTTGTTTTTCCTTTTTGGATCCGGTTTTTCTTGTGCAGCAAGATAACTGTGTAGATATGTATACATATATTGGATTTGACATATATTTTAACATGTGCTGGAATACCTGCCTTCTGGGGGTGGGGCAAGGGAGGGAAAAATTTGGAACAGAAGGTTTTGCAAGGGTCAGTGCTGAAAGGTTGCCCATGCATGTGTTTTGTAGCTTTAAAAGCTATAAAAAAAAAAAAAAAAAAAAAAAAAAAAAAAAAAAAAAGAGCTGTTCTCTCCCTGCTTTTCTCTCGAATTTCAGGTCTTTTGTTTAGGCCCTCTGGAAGTGACTGCAGAGGGTGGGCTAGAGCTCTGACCCATGTTGTTTTTCTCCTCTTTTTGACACATCATAAGTGCTACATAAATATTAGTTATTTTTATAAGAATATCACAAAATGAAATGGTTCCTGCCCACAGGAAGCTTACAGTCTACCTGGAGAAATAATTAATACCAAGTGATTCTCTCAGGTAGCTGGGTTAGGAAGGCATATCAAGAAAGGTCTCATTTCCAGAGCTGGCACTTCAGCTGAACAAGTAGTCCAATTTGGCAGAAATGTCTTGTAGACTTGTGTGAAAGAGAATAAAGTCAAGCATCCTGGAAGGGTGGGGGCCCAGCCTGGGAAAGGAAGGGCTTTCAGAGCTAAACCAAGGAGCCTGTATTTGAGTCTCAAGATCATAGAGAGCAAAAGTCAGGGACGCGGCAGCAGTCAGGCCTGCCTTTGGCAGCCTTGCATAAGATGAGGTAGATAAACAGGGAGATAGAGGGGAGCTAGGTGAGTGGGGAGAAAGGAACAAAGGCGAGGGACGGGAGACAGGAGCGACAGATTTGGTGACTGATGGGCGTTGGGGGGCATCTGAGAATGAGCAATGGGGGGGACACTAATGGTAATCCTGGCTGTTGGCAAGACAGAAAAATTCTGAAGTGGGGGGCAGGGGAGTGGAGACTGTTCTGGTACGTCTGATGGACAATTTATGATTCAGGACTGTAGCTTTGGAGAGGGGAAAGGTGGGCTGGGAGTTAGGAATAGAGAGAAAATCCCTAAGTGTTGATAAAGTCTGTGGGACTCAGGACAGAACCCTGGAGGATATGCACAGTTATGGGCCCAACACAAAAACAGAGAAGGACTCCTGTGGCATCCGAGGTGGCAGGGAAGAGATCAGTCACCTTTGATGAGACCCCCAGTTGTCCTAATCAGATTGCACAGAATTGAGGGGGGGCAGCTTTGGTGTATTTTGCCAAATCTAAGATAAATCGTTAATATTCAGGAACCTTGGTATTGTTTGCATGGTGGAGTAGAATTTCTCTCTGTCTAGGCTGGTCTTGGATTGTGTCCAGGAGACCTTAATTATTTAAGGATCTAAAGAACAGTGTTATGATGGTGGTCCTGTGGCAGGAGCCCAAGGGCATCTTTAAAGCAAGACTTTGCTGTGTGTTTGTGCTGCTCCTTTGAGTAGACAGGTAATTACTATCAGGGATCCTTTAGAGTTGAAATCTGAGAAAATAGATATTGGACAACAGTGTGAAGGTTTTCTGGAAAAAGGGAGGAAAGAAATCTAACCACATTAGCATTAAAATTCTTAAAACAGTCGGCAGGGCCATGATGGTGGAGAGGAGACAGGACTTTGTCTGAACTCTTCCTGGCTTCACGCCTGCAGGATCAAGACTAGATCAGGCCTCTGAACAGGTTTTGGAGTGACAGAACCCACAAATATTTGGAGTGACATGTGCAAAAATGTTTGTGGCAGTCTGATATGTAGTGGCAAGAAACTGGAAATGGAGTGGATGCCCATCAGTTGGAGAAGGGCTGAATAAATTGTGGTATATGAATGTTACAGAATATTATTGTTCTGTAAGAAATGACCAGCAGGATGATTTTAGAGAGGCCTGGAGAGACTTAGATCATTGTACACAGTAGCAGCAAGATTGTGTAATACTAAATTCTGATGGAAGTGGCTCTCTTCAGTGATGAGATGATTCAGGCCAGTTCCAATAATCTTGTGATAAAGAGAGCCATTGGGGCAGCTGGGTGGCGCAGTGAATAGAGCACCGGCCCTGAAGTCAGGAGGACCTGAGTTCAAATGTGGTCTCAGACACTTAACATTTCCTAGCTGTGTGACTCTGGGCAAGTCACTTAATCCCAATTGCCTCAGCCAAAAAAAAAAAAAAAAGATGAAGAGAACCATCTGCACCCAGAAAGAGAACTGTGGGAACTGAATGTGGATCATAACATAGCATTTTTACTCTTTTTATTGTTGCTTGTTTGCATTTTGTTTCCTTTCTCATTTCTTTCCTTTTTGATCTGATTTTTCTTGTGTAGTAATATTTCCATATTTGTGGAAATAGTACAGAAGAATTGCACACGTTTAACATAGATTATTTGCTGTCTAGGGGAGGAGGTGGGGGAAGGGAGGGGAAAAATTTAGAACACAAGGCTTTGTAAGAGTGAATTTAAAAATAAAAATGATGAGTATATATATTTTGAAAAATAAAAAGCTTTAATTTAAAAAAAAGGGAAAATAAATCCAAATATTTGGAGTATAATAAATTTCCAGCAGAAGCTATCCTTGAAATGACTTCAGGAAAGGCAGTGGAGGGGGGTGGGGTGGGAAGAGACATGGTACATAAAGGCCTAGGGCAGGAAGGGCCTGTGCAGGGAACAGAGTGAGAGGCTCTTAGCCAAATACAGCAGCGTTGGCCTGGTTAAGAAAGACAAATGGATCAGTTGACTAGCTGTGAGACCTTCAGCCCAACTGCAGAAGGCAAATGGTGAGCCCTAGAAGCCCAGCAAAAGAGGTGGGACTTGCCCAGACCTACCCAGTTCAGTGGGAAAGTCTGCAGCAGTGCGGTGCTGCAGGAGAGGCAGTGAGAATCTCCTGTTGCCTTATAGAGGAATTTCAAGATAATCTCTTTTCTGCCCTAGGATTAGACTTCAACCTTTAAAAATGAACAAAAATCCAAAAAGAGCTCTTTTCATACTTAGTTCTTATGGAGATAGGGAAGAGCAAAACTCAAACCCTGAGGACACTAAAAGAAAACCACCTCCAGATGAAACCTCAGAGAGGGATGTGACCTGGTCTCCAACTCAAAAGGCTCTCATGGAAGAATTAAAAAAGGATTTTAAAAGAGAGTTTGGAAAAAAAATAGGGAAAGAAAGTGAGAGTTTTGCACAACAGCTTGGAAAAGGAAACAGAAAATGACTGAAAATACTTTTGGTAAAATGAAAAAAAAAAGGAAAAAGAAAACAGTTCCCTGAATAATAGAAATGGTGAAATGGGAAAAGATGCAAAAGGAGATATAAAAGCTAACTCAAGGAAATAATTCACTAAAAATTAGATTTGGACAAATGGAAATGACTCAATGAGACATTAAGAATCAATCAAACAAAGCCAAAAAAAAGAGAAGAATGTGTAAAATACTCATTGGAAAAACAACTGACTTGGAAAATAGATCCAAGAGAGATAATCTAAGAATTATTGGATTTCCTGAAAACACAATGAAAAAAAAAAGAGCCTGGACAGCAATTTTTTTTTTTTTACAAGGAATAAGATTTTAATTGACTTTTTTTTTTAAATGTCCAAACAGTTATTTTGCTTTCAAAAAGAATCAGACTTTGAAATAGTGTACAGTTAGTTTGTGAAGGAAATAAAAAATGCAGGCAGACAAAAATAGAAGGATTGGGAATTCTCTGTAGTGGCTCATAGTCATCTCCCAGAGTTTCGCTGGGTGTAGCTGGTTCAATTCATTACTGCTCTATTGGAACTGATTTGGTTCATCTCATTGCTGAAGAGAGCTACGTCCTCCATCGGAATTGATCATCATATAGTATTGTTGTTGAACTATATAATGATCTCCTGGCTGGACAGCATTTTAAAAGAAATCATCAAAAAAATTTGCCCTGATCTCCTAGAACCAGAGGGTAAAATAATCATTGAGAAAATCCACTGATTACCCACTGAAAGAAACCCCAGAATGAAAACTCCAAGGAATATTGTAGCTAAATTCCAGAATTGTCAGACGAAGGAGAGAATACTGCAAGCAGCCAGAAAGAAAAAAATCCAAATGTTGAGGAGCCACAATCGGGATTACCCAGCACCTAGCTGCTCCCAATTTAAAGAATCAAAGGGCCTGGAATATGATATTCTGGGAGGCACAGAAGCTTGGACTGCAGCCAAGAATCAACTACTGAGCAAGACTAAGCATTATCTTTGGGGAAGGACATTCAATGCAATAGGGGATTTTCAATTGTTTCTAATGGAAAGATAAGAGCTAAACAGAAAATTTGATCTTCAAATATAGAACTCAAGGGAAGCATAAGAAGGGAAAAAAAAACAATTACGTTTTTTATAGGTTAAAATGTTAACATTCCTACATGGGAAGATGATATGTGTAACTCTTGAACTGTATTTTTGTTAGAGATATATTTAGAGGCATAAATTGACTTTAATGATAGGATTTAAAAAATAAACTAGGGATAAAAAAGGGATTGTATTGGAAGAAGAAGAAAGAGGAGGTAAAATGGAGTAAATTTCATCACATGAAGAGGCAAAAAAAAATTTATTACAGTTGAGGGAAAGAAGGGAGGGGGATGAATATTGTTTGTACCTTTATCCTATTGGATTTGGCTCAAACATACTTAGTTTGGTATGAAAACTTGTCTCATTTCATAAGCAAGTAGGAGGGGAAAAGGGAAAGGAAAGGGGGAGGCTGATAAAAGGGAGGGCAGAAGTGGAAGGGGAAAAGGAGGGAGATCAGGTTGAGGGAGGTGGTGGTCAGAAGCAAAACACTGGTGAGGAGGGAAAGGGGGAAAGGAGAGAGAACAATATAACTTGGGAAAATAAGATGTCAGGAAATATACAGAGTTAGCAATTTAATTGTGAATGTGAATGGGATAAACTTTTCCCATAACACAGAAGCAGCTAGCAGACTGGATTAAAACCAAAACTCTACAATATGTTGTTTACAGGAAACACATTTGAAGCAGAGTGATATATACAGTGTGAAGGTAAAAGGCTGGAACAGAATATATTTTGCTTCAGCTGAAGTTAAAAAAGAAAAAAGCAGGGGAAGTTATCCTGGTCTCAGATCAAGCAAAAGCAAAAGATAGATCTAATTAAAAGAGATAAGGAAGAAAACTATATCTTGCTAAAGGGTACCATAGATAATGAAATAATATCAATATGAAATATATATGCACCAGCTGGTATGGCATTAAAATTCCTAGAGGAGAAATTAAGAGAAATGCAAGAAGAAATAGATAGAAAAACTAAACTAGTGAGGAATGTCAACTTCCCTCTATCAGAACTAGATAAATCAACCACAAAATAAACAGGAAAGAAGTTAAGGAATTTTAGAATAGTTAGAATTTTAGAATTCTATAGAATTTTAGAAAAGTTAAATATGATAGACTTTTTTTTAAAATTTAATAGCCTTTTATTTACAGGTTATATGTATGGGTAACTTTACAGCATTAACAATTGCCAAACCTCTTGTTCCAATTTTTCACCTCTTACCCCCCACCTCCTCCCCCAGATGGCAGGATGACCAGTAGATGTTAAATATATTAAAATATAAATTAGATACACAATAAGTATACATGACCAAAACGTTATTTTGCTGTACAAAAAGAATCAGACTCTGAAATATTGTACAATTAGCTTGTGAAGGAAATCAAAAATGCAGGTGTGCATAAATATAGGGATTGGGAAGTCAATGTAATGGTTTTTAGTCATCTCCCAGAGTTCTTTCTCTGGGCATAGCTGGTTTAGTTCATTACTGCTCCATTGGAAATGATTTGGTTGATCAATATGATAGACTTTTGAAAAAAAAATTGAATGGGGACAGAAAGATGTATTTTTTTCTCGGTGGAAACCTACATAAAATGGAACCTACATAAAATCTATGGGAAGGTATAAAAACCTCACATTCAAATGCAGAAAGGCAGAAATAGTTAATCAGATCATGATGTAATAAAAATTATATATAATAAAGGGCCAAGGAAAAGTAAACTAATAGTTAATTGGAAAGTAAATAATCTTAAAGAATGAGTGGGTGAAACAGCAAATCATAGAAACAATAATTTTATCTAAGAGAATGACAATAATGAAACAGCATCTCAAAATTTATAGAATTTAACCAAAGCAGCTCTTGGGGAAATTTTATATCTCTAGATGCAGATGCTTACATGAGTAAATAGAGAAAGAGGAGATCAGTGAATTGGGCATGCAACAAGCAAAAGCTTTCTAGCAAAAGCTAGAAAAAGAACAAATTAAAAATCCTTAATTAAACACCAAATTTGAAATCTGAAAATAAAAGGAAAGATAAAATTGAAAGTAAGAAAACTGTTGAACTAATAATAAATAAAACTAAGAGTTGGTTTTATGAAAAAAACAACAAAATAGATAAACCTTAAGTTAATTGATTAGAAAAAGGAAAGAAAAAAATCAGATTACCAGTATCAAAAATGAAGAATAAAATAACCACCAATGAAGAAATTAAAACAATAATTATCCAATGGTATGCCGATAAATCTGATGATCTAAATGAAATGGATGACTACTTAGAAACAACTATATGTTGCCCAGATTAACGGGGAGGAAATAACTTAAATACTCCCATTTTGGAAAAAGGAAGTGAACAAACTATTAATGAACTCCCTAAGGAAAAATCTCCAGGGCCGGATGAATTTACAAGTGAATTCTATCAAACATTTAAAGAACAGTTAATTCCAGTACTACACAAATTATTTGGAAAAATAGGGGAAGGAGTCCTACCTAATTCCTTTTATGACACAGATATGATGCTGATACCTAGACTAGGAAGGGTCAAAACAGTGAAAGAAAATTGTAGACCAGTTTCCCTAATGAATATTGATGCAAAAATCTTCAATAAAATATTAGCAAAGAGATTACAGCAATTTATCGTTAGGATATACTATGACCAAGTAGATTTTATACCAGAAATGCAGGTCTGGTTCAGTATCAGGAAAACTATTAGCATAATTGACTATCAATAACCAAACTAACAGAAATCATATGATTATATCAATGTACAGAAAAGCCATTTGATAAAATATGACACCCATTCCTATTATCACTAGAGAGCACAGTTTTCCTTAAAATGATAAGTAGCATCTGTCTAAGACCATCAGCATGCAACATATGTAATGGGAATAAACCAGAAGCATTCCTAATAAGATCGGGGATGGTAAATGATTGCCCACTATCACCATTACTATTCAATATTATATAAGAAATATTAGCTTTAGCAATAAGAGAAGAAAAAGAAATTGAAGGAATTAGAATAGGCAATGAAGAAACAAAATGATCACTCTTTACAGATGAGATTATGGTATAATTAAAGAATCCTAGAGAACCAGCTAAAAAACTACTAGAAATAATTAAGTGAAATGAGCAGAACTATGAGAATATTGTACACAGCAACATTATATGATGATAAACTGTGATGGACGTGGCTCTTTTCAACAATGAAGTGATTCAAAGCAATACAATAGACTTGTGATAGAGGAGTCATCTCTATTATGGAAACTGAATATGGATCACAACATAGTATTTTAACTTGTTATTTGTTTGTTTGCTTGTTTTCTTCTCTTTTTTCCCTTTTGATCTGGTTTTACTTGTGTAGCATGATAAATGTGGAAATATGTTTAGAGGAATCGCACCCCTTTTGCCTATTGGATTGCTTTTTGTCTAATGAAGTGGGGAGGGAGGAAAGGAGGAGAAAAATTTGGAACACAAGGTTTTGCAAGGATGAATGTTGAAAATTATCTTTGCATATATTTTGTGATGGGTGGGAAGCTATTTTTAAGAAAAAAAAATTGCTAAAATACTTTCCAGGCTCTAGTATTTGGTTAAATTGGCTAAGAAGGGAGAGAAGATTTTATTAATGAGTAAAATATTGTTGTATGCTAATTTTCTTCTTAGTAAAATCTTCCTTCCTACCCCAATGGTAGCAAAATATTATGAATTAAATATAGTGCCATTGGGGAAAGCTGGATTTATTTGTGTTAGTTGTGTACCCAATAATTGCTAAATATTGTGAATTAAATATAATGCCATTGGGGAAAGCTGGTGACCTTATTGGATTTATCTGTGTTAGTTGTGTACCCACAGAAGCCCTTTAAGCAGGCAAGGTAACTAACTGTATATCTTCACAACAGAACTATATCTGTGGACCTTCTCCACAGGTCACTAGGTGGTTCCGTGGAGAGGGTACCAGGTCTAAGGTCAGGAAACCTCAAATTCAAATCCAGCCTCAGACACTTCTCACTGGGTAACTCTGGGCAAGTCACTTAACTCTGCTGCCTCAGTTTCCCCATATGTCAAATGAGGTGGAGAAGGAAATGACAACTCACTCTAGTATCTTTGTCAGGAAAACCCCAAATTGGTCAGAAGAAGTCGGACATGAATAAAAATGACACCGTTTCTTCAAATTTCTTGGAGTCTCCATGTCCTTTCATGTCCCTCAAAGCCAAGCTCAATTTTTCCTCAGGTAGCATGCAAGCATGGCTTCTGCCAGCAGGCAGTGCCAGATGGTCCATTCACCTTAGCCATTGGTCTGGCTGTGGCCAAGACACGGTAGCCATTTCCCTCCTGAGGGATACACCCAGAAGTCTTGTTTGCTATTTGAAATGGCTGTGGTTTTTGTACCTGGCTTAACTAAGTATTTTGGATCGAATGGATTTTAGAGCAAACCCAGACTCCTTTGGGGTATATGTGAACCTTAATTATAGCTGTCAGTGTATCTTTCATCGTAGAAATTGTTTGAAATGACCAGAATGTCAAAAATCATGTGTCAGCTTTTGGCAGTAACTGGAAACTGTTGGTTATTGCTGCCAGAGTCTTCATAATGGAATCCTCTTGAAAGCTCAAGGCTAAGATAGACAGACCTTAAAAGGCCTGAATCAGCCTCTTAACGAGCAAAGCTAGATTTAAATCTGAAGTAGACATTTTTATTGGGACTGGCCTTTAGCTTATTTTTCAAGGATGAAAGATTTTCTTTGGTACCACGAAGGAGTTAAATTAGCCCTTTGCTCTCCCCACCCAGAAAGAACTGTAATATATGGAAGCATAAAACACCAATAGTCTTCTTTCCCAAATTGCTAGTCTCAGCTTTTTCCATATTGTGCTTAATTTCAGCAGATCTTGTCATGTAACTTATAAAACAATAACCTCACTACTTTTGCTGACCACAGCTAAAACTTGCAACCTCTTCCCCAGATATTCATATTTGAAGTGATAGGCTTACAGTACTTGATTATACAATATTTATTTTTAGACATGTCCTACATTTTTTCCTAGTTCTATACACATTGGAAACAAGAAAAGTGGGTGAAAATTCATAATATCTTTCTGATATACTGTACATTATTAATATACCTATCATTGGAACTTTTTTCACTTCCTAGGGTAATGGACTGCCTCATTGAAGTGTTGTGGGCTAGGGGCCAAGGGAATGCTGACACAACATTTATGGTTCTTAGTGGAGTAATCAGGAATTGATTGTTGTGAGTTTGATTGAACTGCGGCCAGCTGTTTACTTTCGATTTTGATATGGTTCAAGATAAAGTTCCTTCAACCTATTTAGTTCCTGGGGCATGAAGATTTTATCTCCATATGTCTTTGTACCGAGTGTTTCATGAGAAATGAAAGCAAAGGGAATGTTTCTTATGTCATGTCAATGAAACTATCATTTTATAAAATTCAAAAACTTAGATTTAAATTTTTGTTTATTTTTAATTATGGCAAATTTCCATAACAGTCTAATTTGTAAAAATGTACATTTCACATGAAACTCAAATATTTTGTATATTTAATATTTATTTATATATTTAGCTAATAGTATATAATAAAGGTATCATTTAGATTTCTTTTCCCTCTCCCTCAAGATTTTTTTTTTAACAAGGTCTGCTCTCATGTTTTGAGAGTGACATGCCATTTGTTATAAAGAAACAAGACATTTTACTCTTTATTTTATGTTAAGAACATGGTTGTTTTCCAATTGTACATTTCTAGAGGGTGCAAAAGGACTAATTTGCTTTTCTATCCTGATTTTATTCATAGTCAAGTTCATCCGGGAAGTGACACCATATATCAAGAAGCCATCGTTGGTATCCGATCTGCCCTGGGAAGGGGTCGCCCCCCAGTCGCCAAGCTTTAGTGGCAGTGAGGACTCAGGCTCCCCCAAACACCAGCACAACTCCAAGGACAGGAAGGTCATCCCTCTCAAAATGTGCTTTGCCACCAGGAACCTGAGTATGCCAGATCTGGAGAACAGGTGAGAGGGACAGAATTGGCAAATAGTGGAATCCTTGTGACTTCGGGAAGCGGGAGAAGTGTTCTTTCTCGGGTCAGGAGAGCTGAGTGCGGGTCCCAGTTCTGTCTGTTCAGATGGACGGCGGGTTGAGGGCCATGTGGATTGCCGGCATCACTTCATTTCTCTGGCCGAGCCCTCCCCCTAAAGGGAAGGCACCGGACAAGGGAATCTCTGGGATTCCTCTCAGAGCCAGCCTTCAGTGACGGAGAGTTGTGGGTGCCCCGAATGCCGTCGGATGGCCCTGTGCTCTGGCTGACATTGTCCTCCTCCTATTGTCTGATTTATGCCGCTTAAGGACTTCTCTGGGGTTGTCCAGCCATGTCTGACTGTTGGGCCCTGGCTGGACTGTTCTGGGCAGAGGCCCTGGAGCAGTTTGCCACTTCCTCCTCCAGCTCATCTTCCTGATGAGGAAACTGAGGCACACTAGGGGAAGTCACTGGCCCAGGGACACTCAGCTGGGAAGTTTCTGAGCCTGGATTTGAACTCAGAGAGGTAAGGGTTCCTGACTCCAGGCCATTGCTCTGGAAAGCCATAGAGACCTTCCTCTCAGGAGCTAGGTCCCCGAGCCCTCCCCATCTGGGATGGGGGATCCGGAGACCTTTCCAAAGATGGGTTTAACTCGGGAGATGGGGGGCTACAAGGAGGTGGGGGAGAGTGGGCCTTGGCAAGTTGGGAGGGATACTGAGGAGGGAGCTGTGGCTAGGAAAGGTATGGGGCTGCTGTGGATAGCACACTAGCCCTAAGTTTACATTCAGCCTCAGGCCTGATCAGGCCTCTCATCCACCCTCTGCCTCAGTTTCCTCAACTGTAGAATGGAGACAATAAGAGATTCAAGCCCTTTGCCAGCCTGTATCTGCTCTGCCTCTGTTAACCTGTTGAAAAGCCCAGTGCTTCTCTGTTCCCATATTGAAAGTAAACTCTTAGAATAACAAATCATACGCTTTCTCCATCTGCTTATTTTCTTTCCTGTATAATGTAGCAACATTATTTATTTTCCAGTCCACCTAGCATTTGTCAGCACATACAGACGACTTTGCCCAGCATTGTACATACTTGTTCTTGCTCTCAAGGAGCGTCTAGTCTACCAGGGAGATAGAACGTGTAAATAGTGAATCTTCGGCAGCGAGTCCTGGGAAGGAAAGGGGCTCCGAGAGATTCAAGTGGGAGAGAGCATGGACGCTAGGGATTCTGAGAGCTGGAGAGGAGGGGGAGAAGGGAGAGCCCCGTGGTGGGGGGGGAGGGAGACAGGATGGGAATACAGGAGAGCAGGAGGCTGCCGCCATGGGGGAAGGCCGTTTGCTGAGGCAGGAGTTTCCCATCCAGAGGGCAGCTGTGAGCTCCTGAAGTTTCTGGAGCCAAGAGAGAGACAGCCTGCTCACCCTGCGCTTCAGTTTTCCCCACGCCAGGGAACATAATCCCCATTGGATTCAGGCCTGAGCCTTCCACCTTCTGCAGACGCCTCAGCTTAAAGCTCAGGTGTGTCTAAAACAGGACAAAAAGGCCTGACGCTGAGTGCAGCTGCTAAAGGTAAAGCCTCGCGGTGCGACCCACTTCAAGGGGGAGCAGGCCATCTGTCACCAGGACGTTCATTAGTGTCAGCTCTGGGGAATTAGCTGTGTTCCTGCTCAGAAACCTGATCTCTTCCCACCCTGGGCAGGAGCTCTCCTTAGGTGGGTCCTGATGAGGAGGACGAGCACATCACTTTTTACAGGGAATTGCAAAGTACTTTCTGAAATTCCTGTGGGACTTTACTGTAACCCTGGGCAGGAGGTCATTGGAGAAGCTGAGGCATCGGTTGTGGTTGCTTATGATAACCCTCGGGCTGAGGCTTGGGTCACTCCTGATCCCAGATCTGGAGTTTTCTTCCACGGGGCCTTTCCTGCCAGACCTCCCAGGGCCTGCTCGGCGGGGGTCCACCTTTAACCTGAAGTACTTGAACCTTTTTATTTATGGTGGTTCAGTTGTTTAGATGCAACTGACTCCTTGTGACCCTGCAGCACCATCTGTACTGTCCGTGGAGTTTTCTTGGCCAAGATGGTACAGTGGTTTGCCCTTTCCCTCTCCGGCTCATCTTATGGCTTAGCAAACTGAGGCAGAAGGGGTTAAGCGTCTTGCCCAGCTTGGAAGTGTAAGTTGGACTCTGGTCTTCCTGACTCCAGGCCCAGGCCCTGTCCCCGGGCCACCTGGCTGCCCCACCGGGCGTCAGTCATCGCCAACTCTTGGGGACCTCGGGGCTCGCTCGCCCAGCACCAGCTCCCTGAGTTCTCAGGTGGAAGGAGCCTGGGCCTGCCAGTTGGTAGCGTAGGCTCCTTCTCCCTCCGTGTGCTTGCTGGGCCAAATAATCCCCCTGAGACAGGCAGCCCGCACCCTGAGGAGGGCTCCAGCCCTCCCACTCCGGGCCGGCTGGCACTTTCCTTCCCACTTGGGACTCTGCTTTCCCTCCTAACTGCCTTTATTTTTGAAGGGATTCTTTGGATCTGTCGGGCCGATGCTGGTGTGGACAGGAGAGAGTGAGCAGGGAGGGCCAAGCAGAGTGGGATTGATGCTGGTCCCGGGCTCAGGACCGCGATGGCCGACTTGCTCCCTGAGCCTGGAGTCCCACGCAGTCCCAGGTCTTCTAGCACAGGAATCATCTGACTGCTTCTTCCTGCCTTCACTTAAATTGTGATCCACTTTTATTCATCCCAAATGTGGGATTTGGGATGAATTTTTTTTTTTTAAAGTTTCCTTTATTCTTTTTGTATGGCTCCACTTCCTAGATCTCAGACACATCATTAAGCATCAGGCAAATGAGGGGTTTCTTCCAATTTTCTCTGGTCCCCACTCTAATTTCAGTTTTCAAGACCGGTATCATGTGCCTCTAAAGCACTTTTACAAGGGCTTCCCATTAGGAAAGTAGAAGCTAACTCCAAGGTTGAGAGATTTGTTTAAGAGAAAATGGAGCTCAGTTTTTTGCCAATGACTATTGTGGGCAATGTATATTTATTTAGTATTCTGTATAGTTCAGAAGGAACACAGTGTTCTCATACAAGTAACTGCCTTTTGGAAATGTGCTGCTGTTTTCTCTGGGCGTGAACAGGATGCCTCAATAATCTTCCCCCTGGATACTTTCCATACAAAAGATAATTTGGGCTTTGTGCCATAGATAAACTACAGTGAAAGTGTTAACTTCCCAGTCTAGCCACTGGACTCAGCATTTGTCCTTGATTGATTGAATAAATGCTGTGGAAGCGTCTGGGAGGCCAAAGAAAATCCAGGACCCCAGAGCAGCTAAACTTCAGGGGTGCTCTGGGGTACCTAGACCACAACTTGATTCATCTGATCAACATGTAATTGCAGTTTACTGAAAATTCCCAGTGGTTTGGCCCAAAGCCAGTACTGTTCATGCTGTGGCTGTCTTCCCCGCTTTCTTCCTTTTGCTCTCCTATGGGCCTCAGCCATGATTGGCAGACTGCCATAGTGTATTTATTAGTACAATTTTATTTGAACTGTGTTTTTAAAACACTGGTAGACTATTAAAAATAAAAAGACTTTGCTGTGATTCTCTAATAATTTTAGAGCTACATTCTAGAAGGAGGGATCTTCTGGGTCCTACTGTCAGTCTAGAAATGTTCAAAAGCTTATGAAGGAGCTTTGTATTTTATGTGATTAAATTTTCGACTTCAAGATCATTTTCATTTAAACTTTTTAAAGTAATTATTGGAGACCTGCCTAGAGAAACAGTTTTCATTGTTAGCCCTCCCATAGTCCATACATACACTTTGAACTCTTTGATCAGACATTTAATCAAATGCTTTTGCCCCATTCTTCATGTTAATTGATTACTGAGATTCCTAATGTTTGGGAATGTAGAATTTATGTCATGTCAAAACAAACAAACATGTTAGAAAATGTTCCGGGCAGCTAGGGGGCTCAGTGGATAGAGCATCAGCCCTGAAGTTAGGAGAACCTGAGTTCAAACTTGACCCCAGACACTTAACACTTCCTGGCTGTGTGACCCTGGGCAAGTCACTTAACCCCAGTTGCCTCAGGGGGGAAAAAAAAAGATGTTCCCTATTTAAAGTTATATTGATACCTCTTTTTATACCCTATTCATTTTCCAGTAGGGGCACATGGGGGATAGAGCACTGGGAAAACCTGAGTTCAAATCTGGCCCAGAGACTTACTAGCTGTGTGACCCTGGGCAAGCCACTTCCCCCTGTTTGCCTTCTTCCACTGGAGAAGGAAATGGCAAACCCCACCAGTATCTGCCAGGAAGACCCTGTGGCAGTACTGGTGAGCCACGGTTCCTGGGGTCACGAAGAGTTGCTCACAACTGGATGACTCAACAAGACAAAGTTCTTGCATGTATTTGTCTCCTGTTTTTTACTTCCTTCACTCAGTTATAACCTTTTTCAATAACTTTGTTAAATCTGAAAAGAAGGATAAACTGATGCCTATATTTAGTGCTAAGTAGGGCAGTGGGAGGGGTGAAGGAAATTTCTTGTCATAAGTTTGTGCCTGAATTTTGAGCATTTGTGTTGAAGGATGTCAAGCAAGTTACCCAATGCCAAACCAATCAAGTGGAAATAAATCATCCTATAAGAGATGTCAGCACTTGGATTTCTGTGTGTCTTAACCATGACTCAGCTGCAGTGAATGCCCAAGGAGAAGTAGGACTTGTCAGGTCATTTTTAAAAATATTAACTATATGAAACATGTATTCTTGATATTTCTGAAGAACATAGGGAGTGATTTACTTTACATTGAAAATCACGAGAAACTTTTTATAGTTATCAAGGAAACTGAGAGCTTTTCAAGGGTAACTTTTGGATGACAGGTGATAGAATCTTAAAATAAGTGTGCTGTACCTAGTTTGATGAGCAAAGAACTACATGTTCTGGGTAACATGCACTTTTGTTAACTCAACAATCATGTGCTCAGGTTTCTTATTCTTTAAAGGAAGAATCTCAGCATTTTGTTTCTGATACAATTGATTGCATTTTCGTTATGTAAATTATATGATTCTTTACATAAATTAGACACTTTTCCTCTAACAATTATTAGTAAGTTTTAATAAAGAAACATTCCTTAAAGATTATAACAGCAATAGCAGTCATTTAAGTACAGTTACTATTAAAAGGAATAAAATAAAAACAAGCATAATGAAGAATGTTATGTATGTCCAAATGGCAATAAAGTAAAGGTTAGAGTTTTAAATTTAAGTCAGTATTAAGCTTCTTAAGCTGAGAGAAAGTTTTCTTTTGTCCTTTTAAATCCATACACAAGCACTGTCTCCCTAGAAAACATTCTTGGATCCCTTTGTATTCTAAAGACTGCTTCCATCCCCAAATTGTGGTCCTTTGATCGTAAAGTCAGCAAGCACTAACCACTTATGGTGCTGGAGTCGGGGAGATCACATCTAAACCTCCAGGTACAAAGAGATATAAACAGACAGATTACGGATAGCCCAGAAGAAAGGCAGATTGGGAGAGCCTTCTTGGACAAGGTCAGATCATGGCTGAGAACTGATGGCAGTGAAGATGAGAAGGGAGAGAAGTCTAGCTCTGGGGATAGCCCAGGAAGATGCCTGGAATTGGAAAATGAGAAAGGCATCTTCCAGGATTTTGGGGCCCAAGGCTTGTGTACTTGTTTTCTTCTTCTTCTTTTTTTTTTTTTTTTTTTTTTTTAATTTTCTTATTATAGCTTTTTATTTATAAGATATATGCCTGGGTAATTTTTCAGCATTGACAATTGCAAAACCTTTTGTTCCAATTTTTCCCCTCCTTCCCCCACCCCCTCCCCCAGATGGCAGGTTGGGCAATACATGTTAAATATATTAGAGTATAAATTAAATACAATATATGTATACATGTCCAAGTAGTTATTTTGCTGTACAAAAAGAATCGGACTCTGAAATAGTACTCAATTAACCTGTGAAAGAAATCAAAAATGCAGGTGGACAAAAATAGAGGGATTGGGAATTCTGTGTAGTGGTTCATACTTATTTCCCTGAGTTCTTTCCCTGGGTGTAGCTGGTTCAGTTCATTACTGTTGGCCACGTCCATCAGAATTGATCATCATATAGTATTGTTGTTGAAGTACATAATGATCTCCTGGTCCTGCTCATTTCACTCAGCATCAGTTCATGTAAGTCTCTCCAGGCCTTTCTGAAATCATCCTGTTGGTCGTTTCTTACAGAACAATAATATTCCATAATATTTATGTACCACAGTTTATTCAGGCATTCTCCAACTGATGGGCATCCACTCAGTTTCCACTTTCTGGCCACTACAAAGAGACCTGCCACAAATGTTTTTGCACATACAGGTCCCTTTCCCTTCTTTAAGATCTCTTTAGGATATAAGCCCAGTAGAAACACTGCTGGATCAAAGGGTATGCACAGTTTGATAACTTTTTGAGCGTAGTTCCAAACTGCTCTCCAGAATGGTTGGATTAGTTCATAATTCCACCAACAATGTATCGGTGTCCCAAGTTTCCCATATCCCCTCCATTCTTTGTCTTTCTCTGTCATTCTAACCAATCTGACAGGTGTGTAGTGGTATCTCAGAGTTGTCTTATTTTGCATTTTTCTGATTAATCTTTTCATATGGCTAGAAATAGTTTCAATTTCTTCATCTGAAAATTGTCTGTTCATATCCTTTGGCCATTTATCAATTGGAGAATGGCTTGATTTCTTATAATTTAGATTCAATTCTCTATATATTTTGGAAATTAGGCCTTTATCAGAACCTATGACTATAAAAATGTTTTCCCAGTTTATTGGTTCCCTTCTAATCTTTTTTGTATTAGTTTTGTTTGTACAAAGGCTTTTTAATTTGATATAATCAAAATTATCCATTTTGTGATCAGTAATGATCTCTAGCTCTTCTTTGGTTATAAATTCTTTCCTCTTCCATAGGTCTGAGAGGTAAACTATCCTATGCTCTTCTAATTTATTTATAATCTCATTCTTTATGCCTAGATCATGAATCCATTTAGATCTTATCTTGGTGTATTGTATTAAGTGTGGGTCCATGCCTAGTTTCTACCATACTAATTTCCAGTTTTCCCAGCAGTTTTTGTCAAACAGTGAGTTCTTATCCCAAAATCTTTTGGTTTGTCAAACACTAGAGTATTAAAGTTATTGACTATTTTGTCCTTTGAACCTAACCTATTCCACTGATCAGCTAGTCTATTTCTTAGCCAATACCACAAATGGTTTTGGTGCAACTACTGCTTTATAATATAATTTTTGATCTGGTACAGCTAGGCCACCTTAATTTGATTTTTTTTTTCATTAGTGGAACTTGTTTTCTTGCCCAGCTTTTGGCAGGCCTGTTCCGAAGTTTCTGCCTTACTTAGATGGAGGGCCCTTCACCCCCGAGCTGCTTAAGTAGTTTTCTTCTTCCCCGCCTTGCATGCACAGGCCTGGCTCCTTGGGGGCACTTAATAAAGGCCCAGTAGTTAATAGAGTGATATTTGTCCACTGGTGGGAAAGGAGGAAGAGCTAGACTATTCTCCCTCGCTTCATCTTGTTCATTCAGAAATGGAGATGGAACCCTCTGTCTCTGGCCCTCTTCAGAATGAGGAGCTATACCTGAAATGCAGCTAAGAAAGGAAGGGCACTCCCTGTCCTCATGGAGCTTACTCTGATGGAGGAGGAAAAATGCAAGGAAAGCTGTAAGAGGCTGCCCAGCAGGACGTGCGATGACAGGGTCCTTTCTCTCTGGAGAGGAGTGCCAGCCCTATGGCCAGAGGGTACCGGCGTGTTTGAGCCCTGAAGCTATAGCAATCTCGTGTGTGATGTTTCCTGGTGGTGGTGGAGAGTATAGCTGATGAGCCCTCCAGCATTCTTGGACCACCAGACATCTAAGTGGTGGACTTCTAAAACCCGACTGATCCCAAACAGATTAGCTTAAGATGGGGCTCCTATTAACAGTAATTCACTTTTATAGAGTACATTTAAGCTGTTTAAGCATTAAAACTGCCAATCTTAATTGGTGGAAGGAGGCCTTCCTACTGGAGTTTCTATCTTAAGAAAATCTCAGGATCAAAAAAACCAGAATTTGTAAGGTATTATCCTCATATCCTGAGGGTCAATAATGCATGCATTCCTTGCTGCTGTTATAAGTGTCAAGAAGCTGAGGTAAGGTTAAGCAACATTTCTGCTCCTGCTAACATAAGTTTTATATATTAGAGCCGACACTCTTCCCCTTTGTCTTCATTACTTTAATTCAGATGTTCCCTCTACTATCCTCCCCTGTTTCTCTATCATCTGGGTCATGCTTATATTGCTTTTGAAAAAAATGTACTGATTTTGCCCTTCCCCACAACTACCACTATCATAAGTATCTTCCCATAAAAATAAGACAATTAAGCAAAAATCACTGAATAAATTAGTTTTGATAAATGGGGCTGCCTGCCATTTATATTGCTATTTGTAAACAGAAAGGATGTGTATTTTAGCCTCAGTAATATAGAACTAACATTGTCCTTTGTATCTGGTGTAAGTATTTTTGTGTTCTGGTGTCTACATTGACAATATTGTAGTTGAATATATTGTTCTGTTACCTCTGTTTTTTGTTTACCAGAGACTTCATGAGTCTTTCCATGTTTCTTTGATTTCTTCATATTTATCCTTTCCTACAATAACATTCCTTCCTACTCAAATACAACAATTTGTTGAGCCGTTCTTCTATCTTTTGACAGATCATTTGTTTCTTGCATCTTGCTATTGTAAATAATGTTGCCGTGTTTTCATACATGGAGGATCTTTTTTTTTTTTTTTTTGACATTGACCTTTTTGGAGTATTAATGGAGTATTGGGACTGTTTAATTATAGGGTATAAGCAGTCAGTACTTCTTCTCACACAATTTCAAGTATCTTTCTAGAACCATTTTTGTGCCAGTTCACAGATCTACCAATAGTGAATTAATGTGCCTGACTTCCCACAGCTCCTCCAACATGGGCTTTTTCCATCTTTTATCACTGCCAGTTTGATAGGTGTGAAGTGATGTTTCAGAGTTGTTTTAATTTGCATTTCTCTAGTGATTTTGAAGATTTTTCACATATGCTTGTTGATTGTTTGAGGTTCTTCTTTTGAAAACTTTGTTCTTATGTATCCTCTCACACTTTGTTGATATGCTGGCACTCTTTACTGAAATGCTGCTTGTTTTCTCCTTTTATTCTTTGTAGTAAGATGATGATGCCCAAGCATCCCTTGTCTATGATTATATGCCCTATGACATATGTTTATAACTGTGTGTCATAAAGAGTTGAGTTTTCCTCCAATTATTTGGATTTTCATGTATTTTTATAAATATTGTTTCATAGTTGTATTGATACAATTGTCCTCTTTGTCTTAAAAACGTACTTTATAGATATTTATGTCTTTGTAGTAACTGAAATAGAATTTTCCTCTTTCCCTCTTGGCTTCTATTGTTAATATTTAGAAATCTTATTAGGACATTGATTTATTTGTTTGTATGCTGTTACCTTGCAGAAATAGTTGCCTCACCTGACTAGATTTTGTTGTTGATTCTTTAGGGTTTTCTAAGTATATTGTATTGCTCACAAACGGATAATTTTCTCTCCTATTTGTGAATGCTTATTCTCCAATTTCTTTCTTATATAGTTAGTATTTCAAGTACTAAATCAAATAACAGTAGAGACAGTAAGCTTTCTTGTTTGATCTCAGGAAAATTTCCAGTGTTTCTTCTTTACAAATAATGGACAATCTTGGCTTTAGGTTATTGTTTTTTATCTTTTTAAGGAAAAGTCCTTCCATTTTTATACTTCTTGATTTTTTTTTAACCACAAATGCTTTTTTTATTTGTTGATTTGGCTGTTATTGAACTACCCTAATTATATTTTAGATGCTGATTCATTTATATCCCTGTTATAAGTCCAAGTGGATCATAATGAACAATTTTTTGATAATATTGTGCTATTCTCTTTGTTAAAAAATGTCTTTCAGATGTTTTTTATCATTATTCATCAGTGATAATGGGGATGGTTCTCTTTTGCTTTACAAATTTCCATGGGTTTGAGGGACCATATTTACCTCACAAAAAGGAGTTTGGTACCCTTTTTTTCCTTTTGTGTATTCATGCCCCTGCTCATCTAACAACAACAATTAGCATTTATATAGTACCTACTATATACCTAAAGTGCTCAGACTATATAAATATTATCTCATTTAACTCTTACAATGATCCTGGGAGGTAGAGTGTATTTTTATTCCCATTTTGCAGTTGAGGAAACTGAGGCAGACTGATTAACACATCCCTAGGGTCACATATCTAGTAAGTGTCTGAAGCAGATTTTAACTTGTTTAACTTGAATTTTAACTTCTAGGTTGCAAGCCCAGGGCTGTATCTACTGTTTCCCTTAGCTGCCATCTTGTACTTATAAGCTGATTTTCAAAAAACCCATGAGTTTGAGACTTTACTTTTCTTCTCAATAAATTTGTACTAATTTTCTTCAGGCCAGGAACACAGATTTCTTCTCAGTTAAAATGGATAAATTCTGAGGAAGGATTTAAGAAGCTTTCTAGTGATCAGATTCTCACTCTGTTATAGTATCCAGGCATTTTTGCAGCTCCATAACTTTGTCAGCCCATTTGGATAGTTGAGTCAAATGTTCCCAAATAAGATGGGCCTCCATTTAGGGTCTTCTGTGTATCCAGCCCTTCCCTAGGCTTTGTGGCCAGATTAAATTCAATTTAGCAGATGTTTATGGAGTGTCTACCATGTGCTTCATTGTCCTAAGTGTTGAGCATCCAAAAAGCTCAGGTATCACATATAACATAAGGAAGGGGGAGGACAATGCACCAGGACCTGGTGGTAAGAGAGAGAGCTTCACAGACTGGGGAGCGTTTGAGCTCATCCTTGGAGAATACTAAAAGGCAGAAATTAAGGAGGGCTTGGAGGACGGCTTAGTGGTCACTCTGGTTAGAACAGGGAATATCTGAAAGGGAAGGGAAGGTGTCAAATAAGGCTAGAAAGGTAGGCTGGGTTGGATTGTGGAAAGCTGTAAGTGCCAGGCAATGGGAAATCACTCATGGTTTTTGAGCAGAAGACAAAAAATGGCAGATCTGTGCCTTAGGAAGATTCTTCAGCCCCCATGTGAAGAATAGATTGGAGAAGAACAAGACTTGATTTGGGGAGCCCAAAGAGGTTGTTTCTGTACTCCAGATCAATTGGGAGGAAGGGCAGTGGCTGGATGAGTGGAAAGGAGATCAGGGGAGTAGGCCCCAGACTTGGCAAGTGACCGAGGGAGGATATGAGTCAGAGCTGCCTCCTGTCCCCGGCAAGCAGGAGGACGGCAGGACTTGTGGAGTCCTGAGGAACCAAGGGAGGAGTCACAGGTTTGGCTGTAAAAGGGAGGAGTTTCATTTTGGACTTGTTAAGGTTGACTTGTCAGTCAACAAGGATTTATTAAACATCTCCTGTGTTCCAGATGACATGATCTGTGCACAAGGACAGATGACAAACAGCCCTGCTCTTGGGAGCTTAGAGGCTGTGGGAGGTGGGGGGGCTGGACAGGGAGCCACTCTGAGCCCCCTTTACTCATGGCTAAACAGGGACAGCTCTTGGGGGGAGCACCAGGCCGAGCGTCAGGAGAACTCTCCCTGATTTCAAATCTGGCCTCAGGCACGTATGGCTGTGTGACCCTGGGCAAGTCGCTCACCCCGTTTGCCTCCATTTCCTCAACTGTATGGAGAAGGAAATGGCCAACTCCTGTGATGCTTTGCCAAGAAAACTTCAAGTGGGGTCAGAGATGGCCACCACAAGTAGTGATGAAGGAAGCACCTCCTGATTAAGTGAGTTAGCAGCTATCAAGCACTTGGCCAGCCTCTCCTGAGGCTTAGCTAGGAGTTAGCATTGGTTAACGCACAACAGAAAGGGTACAGAGATGAGGAAGGTCAGCTGGATATTCAGAAAGATTTCCTGTAAAATGTGGCAGCCACTCGGAAGACTTTTAGGGGCCCAGGAGAGCCCCTATTTGTGTCCCCACTGTGCAGGGGAAGGTGTCCATCCCCAGGTAGGAGCGTGCCGCAGATGCCAGGGAGGAGCTGGTCTTCAACAACATGAAACCCCAGCAACAGAGAAGCGGAGGAGAAGCAAGGCTGATTTCTAGGGAAGCATTTTGGGGAGGGATTGGATTGGTCAGACCCAGCTCCTGTGGGGGCTGAGCTCTGGAGGTGACCTGGGCATGGGACGGCCTTGGCTGTCTAGCTCACCCTGGGCTTGGCCTCCCACCTGGGACTCCAGCCCCGTCTTTTGCAAGCCTCAGCTCCTCTCCCCCCCCCCCCCCCCCATTCAAGCCCATGGGTGAGAGGGCAGAGAGAGGCTGTCTCTGCCCTTCCAAAGGCTTTTTTCTAATTGCAAATATTCCTAGCCATGGCTCAGAGAAAAGGATTTTTTCAGGGTGAGAAGGAAGGGCAGATTTGGACAAGTTTGTAGTTGGCAGGAAAAGGGCCAGTGAATAGGAGATTGAAGATGAGATAAGAGAGACAGAGAAGAGACAAGGGAGAGGAGGAGGTTCTTTTAGGAAGAACAGCATATAAGTGAAATGAGCAGAACCAGGAGATCATTATGTACCTCAACAACGATACTGTATAAGGATGTATTCTGATGGAAGTGGATTTCTTTGACAGAGAGAAGATCTAACTCAGTTTCAGTTGATCAATGATGGACAAAAGTAACTACACCCAAAGAAAGAACACTGGGAAATGAATGTAAACTGTTTGCATTTTTGTTTTTCTTCCCAGGTTTTTTTTACCTTCTGAATCCAATTCTCCCTGTGCAACAAGAGAACTGTTCGGTTATGCACACATATCTATCTATATCTAGGATACACTGTGACATATTTAACTTGTATAGGACTGCTTGCCATCTGGGGAGGGGGTGCAGGGAGGGAGGGGAGAAGTCGGAACAGAAGTGATTGCAAGGGATAATGTTCAAAAACTACCCAGGCATGAGCTCCGTTAATAAAAAGTTATAATAAAAAAATAAAAATTAAAAAAAAAAGATAAAATAGCATAGGGGACTGAGGGCACAGAGGGAAGGTCTGGCCTTGGGGAAGAAAGACCCAGAGCTTTCTCTTTGGAAAGATGTATAAACGGTGTTAGAATGAATTACTGTCTTTGCAATGTTCGCTCTTCAGTTATCCTCCCCTAGAGAGGAGCTTTGTCCAAAATATTAACCCAGAATTCTTAAACTGATGTGGAAATAGTTTATTCAGTTATAGTAAAAGTGTTTAGTCAATCTATCACATAGATTACATCATATAATTTTTTTAAATTGTTAGATAAAAATAAATGTTCATAGCACTAGGCATCTTGCCTGTTGCTTTAGCATTGTTGATAGCTCATTAAAATATTTAATCAGTGGTAATCTATTATTTTAAAATATCATTAAAGAATTTTTTCACCAACATGGAGAATATGGAAATAGACTTTGCATGATTTCATTTGAATAAATGATATGTTGCTTGCTTTCTCAATTGCTTGGAGGAGGGCCTGAAGGGAAGGAAAGAATTTGGAACTTAAAATTTTTAAAAATGTAAATTAATAATGAATTTTTAAAAAAAAAAATCCCCAAGATTAGAAAATAGTATTAAGATTGTTTCACAAAAGACTTCTTGCCACTCAGGAAAATTGTTCCCTATTTGGCAGGTACACTGGAAGTCTTGTAAATATTTTAAAAGGATTATCTCATTGTTTACAACATGCCTATATTTTGATAGGTAAACTTTTCACATCTTGTAGAGACAGTCAGACAGTATCACATGATAAATAATGATGTAAACAATAATAAATGCCTTCCTAATAACTGTCCCCGACATCTCCAACAGAAGCATAATTATAGTTGGTCTTTTGAATATTTGTTTTTGCATATGTGGATTTTCTGAGAAAAGGGGCCCCTTGGGGAAATCCGGAAATAGTATCTCTCAGTTCTCAGAATGTTGAGGTCGTTTTAAGATGGATCTTATCAGGCTTGGTGCTTTCTAACTTACTTCTCACTTTTTTCCCCCCACACAGATTGATAGAACTCCATTCTCCTGATAGCAGAAATACTTTAATCCTTCGCTGCAAGGACACTGCAACCGCCCACTCGTGGTTCATAGCAATCCACACCAACATCATGGCTCTCCTCCCACAGGTGTTGGCTGAACTCAACACCATGCTTGGTGCTACCTGTACAGCAGGAGGCAGCAAGGAGGTCAAACACATCGCCTGGCTGGCAGAGCAGGTAGGCTGAGATGGGGGCCAGCGGGCTGATTAATAGAGAACTTTTTGCACTGAAGCTTAGGGTTTTGAAATGTTTTATTCCAAGTGTCTCTGATATTTACATAAAGCCCATGCATTAGTTATTGAAGACAGGGACTTGGACTCTTGGCTTCTCCTCCATCTCTATATTTCTGTTTCACTTTGGTCTCTTTCACTGTGTATTATCATCTCTACCAGAAGGGTAAACTAGAGTGAATAAAGTCATGTTAATGCATTTTCTACTCAAGGACAAGATTATTTGTATCAATTATTATCAATAAAAACCTGATATTCAAAATAAATAAGGGATTGACCAAAAAAAAACTTCAAGAGCTATTCCCCAATAGCTAAATGATTAAAGAATATGAATAATTTGGAAAAAAGTTTGAAAAATATAAGTTAAATTCTTAAAATATACTCAATATCACTAATAGAGAAATGTAAATTTTTTAAAATCTTAAGGTTTTACCTTTTTCTGTGCAAATATGGTAGTAAACAGGGATAATGGTGCTGAAAGAACATAGGCAGGCAGGGTGTTAGGCACTATTAGTGGAACAGCAAAGTTATTCAGTTACTACACACACATGCTTACACACGTTTACATAGATACATAGACATAATATAGATATGTATGTATGTATATCTGTACCAAAACATTCATAGCAGCTTTTGTTGTGGGCACATGGAACTGGAATCTTAGTGGTTTCCCATTGCTTGGAGAAAGGCTGGAAAAAAATGCAGCATGTGAATGTAATGTGATATTATGCAATAAAAAAATGATGAATATGTGGCATTCTGGAGGGCAGTTTGGTAGGTAACTGAGATATAAAAACAAAAGGCATAAGTAAAAATATTTTTAAATATAAAGAGCAGATGCAGCGGAAATATCTTGGGACTTGGAGTCAGATGATCTGGGTGATATTTACTACCCAGGCACCTTGGACAAGTCACTCCAAGTCTCCAGTTACTAATTAGGTATGTGAAATTGAGTGAGATGTCCTCTAAAGACCCCACCAGCTCAAATCTATGACCTTGTAGGCTGTTTTTAATAAAAGCTGGCTGAGTTTTGAGTACTGTTCATTTGTCATTTATTTACGGAATCCATCCCAGCGTTCAGTTGCACAGTAAAGATTTCAAAGCTATTCTCCCACTTTGCTCATTTCTTTTACTTTAAACTACATGGTGACATTTATTGTTCCAGCCTGGAAAAATATCCTTTATCATATTTCACACAGGAAAACACATTTTAAAATTTTACTTGTCAAATAAATGATAATCTAAGTAAGATCTTGCTTAAGAAATCTTGTCACAACGGCTTTTTTTAGGTCCTGATCATTTTAAAGCCATAAAGAAAGAGCAACCAGATATCTCTTTTTTAATCTGAAACCTTTTTTTCTACAAGGTTAAGTAACTCTGTTTCCTTGACTCGAGTGGTAACATTGGGAAAAGGTAGCCTATTGAAACAGGCACATTTTATATTTTTCATTGTGATTGAGAGAGATGGAAAGATTTCTGCCCTTCTTGAAGCTGTTGATAGTTTTTCCACACATTCCTGTAGAATAGTCTGACAACTTGAGAAAGTTCCTGTAAGCTGCTCTTGAGGACAAGGAGTCATCTGAATTGTTGGCTGAGCCAGGGATCTTGGACAGTTGTCAAAGGAAGATCCGGACTTTGGAAACATCCCTTTCATAGGTGTTTCTGACAAGTTTTTCATCCTTGACTGTGCTGCACACAGCTGTAGGTTTCTTTGCATCCTGAGTGTTTACTGTTTGGGTCCAGTCCCTCGGAGGGGGTGGGGGGCAGAGACACTGAAGGTGACTCATGTCTGTCTCCAAATGAATTAAACTGCATAGAGAACACTGTTATTGTTCAAAATATCTCTGTGCCTCCTTCTCAGTCGTGATTTCCTCTTTCATTAGTTCTGTGTTGGGAATCCCTGGGGGTGTGGAATCGGGCTTGGTGTTCCCTGAGCCTTGTAGATTCTCCCCTGGATCCATATCCAACAAGTCTCGAGCAAAGTTTCTGGTTGGAACACTCATTTACAAAGGGCCAAGCTGGTAAGGATTTTGAAATCCAGGTTAACTTGGGTCATTCATTTTCCTAAAGAGTGAAACTTGATCTTAGCCCTAGCAATATGAGCTGGTGGGGCTATTCTGCCAAAGGAAGTACAGACAGTCTTGGGGGGTATTGAATGTACTTGATTCCTTCTCTGCTTCCTTTTGGATTAGTGAGCGTTCCCTCTTTTCCTTTCCAAAAGCTTCTGTCAGCTTTTTGTTGTTCCTGAGATAGTGCTGCTTAAAGTTTCAATGCAGTCCCAAGATCTGTGCCAAATTCCTTCTCATGCTGAATTTCCAGTGCAGCCTGTGACCTTAGCTCCAGCCCCATAGCCCTGGCTAGTTTCCGCAGAGCCTCTGGATTTACAGTGTGTTTTCTCCTATCTAGTCAGGCCCCAGGTCAGCTTCCTTGAGAGTCAGACTGATTGTTTTCTGTTCACTGTCAAGTGATATTTGCCTGACCCAGTTTTGAACAAACACTTATTTCTTTTATATATGTTTATTTGATTATTTTTTGAGTTCCAAATTCTCTCCCTTTCTCCAGCCTCTCCCTCACCCATTGCGAGGTAAGCACTATAACATCAATTTTATAAAACACATTTATATTTAAAAATATCGTTTTCTGGAAAACAAAACAAAAACATAACAATCCTAAACAGGTTCTTCCAGACTCAGTGACCCATGAAAGGTGTTTCCTGTCCTGATTGGCAGAGGATCCTGAAAATCCCTGTTGGTTTTTATTGTCAGTCTGTTGTTGCTCACTTCACCAAGTGAAATAATCTCCTGGCACCAGTGGTCAGTCATAATTGCTATTGATAGCTTGTAAAATTCTCAAAAGACAAAAGTGGACTTGTAAAGATATGATCAGGCTGGGTACACACCTGGCCCAGTAAACCCTTCTGCATCTCTCAGAGAGCATTTATTGGAGATGGTTGGGTCCTTTCTCTTTTACCAGATACACAAGCCTTGGCAACCAAATTCCCCTTATCATCTAGGTTTCTTTCTGAATTATCTAAGTGCTTGATACAGTCATATTGTATGGATATAAAGGGGTCTCAATGTAAAATGATATAAATAAATGTTTCAATAAAACATTTAGTAGTAAAAGCTTGTGATGTACAAAGCATGGTGCTGGGGTTACAAATAGAAGAGTCTCACAATTCCTGTTCTCAAGGAGTTTACAGTTTAATGGGGGAGAAACAGTAAAATATTTTAACTTCAAGTCAGGTGGAAAGGTCCCATTTTCCCTAGGAGGCAATATCTCTTTTTAAAACAATTTCGGGGGGCAGCTAGGTAACACAGTGGATAGAGCACCAGCCCTGTAGTCAGGAAGATGTGAGTTCAAATCGGTCTCAGATATTTAACACTTCTTAGCTGTATCCTGACTGTGTGTGTGTGTATGTGTGTGAATGAGAAGATTAAAAAATATATATTTTTTGATTATCAAAGACCTTCATTCTCACCCCCTTCCCAAATAGAAATAGAAATTTAAAAAAAAAAATTTGTTATAGATATTTAGTTGAGTAAAAGAGATTCCAGCATTGGTTATATCCAACAAAAAGAACATGTCTGTTTCCATACTCTGATTCTTTTACCCCTCTGTAAAGACTTCTGTCCTCTGTCCCTTACAATGACTGTTTTTCAAAGTTTTTTTCTTTACATTATTCTTTTTATTGTATCAGTTGCTCTCCTGATTCTGCTCACTTCACTTTACATCAGTTTATATAACTCTGAAACTTTACTATTTCTACAGCACAACAGTATCGCATCACTTTCATATACCTTAATTTGATCAGCCATTTCCTAATGGGTAGGCACTTGCCTCCCCTTAGTTTCTAGGTCTTTGCTACCACACAAAAGGTTTATACATGTTTTTGTACATGCTTCAAGTTCATTTTGCTGAGGATTGATCCATCTGTTCATCTATCCTCCCTCCAATCCCTTCTCCTCTAACTCCTTTCCCTCTTATTTTCCTGTTGAATGAAATGGATTTCTGATCTCAGCTCATTATGTGTGTTTGTGTGTAGGGGAAAGCTTTCCTCTTATGACTAGTTCAGAGGAGAGTTGAGGTTCAAGTGTCATCCATGTCTCCTATCCCTTCAGTGTTTGTATAGACTTATACTTATGCACCTCATTTAAAAAATTTTTTTTCCGCCCCCCTCCATGTTCATCTTCTCCTTTCTTTACAATCTTCTTTTAAGATCATCACAAGATAACAACAATCCCCAGACTTCATATCTAATTAAATGAAAGCTCCTTTGTGATTCCTGATGATGATAGGATTCAGAAGGAGCATGTGTATCAATCAGCTCCCTATATTAAATTAAAATGGAACCTTTTGTTCTTGTTTAGCCTTATGATTGCCCCTTCCTGTTTGTCTTTTTATGTTTATCTTCTGTGTTTGCACTTCAGAGTTTCTGCACAGCTCTGGTCTTTTCATCGGGAATGCTTGGGAATAATCTGTTTCAATAAAGATACATTCTCCCCTGGTCTCCCACCTCACCAATAGATTATACTTAGCTTTTATCAGTCATTATGGTTGTAAAACTATACCTTTTGCTTCCTGGAATTGAATATTCTAAACTTTCTGCTCCTTTATAATGAAAGCTTTTAAATCATTTGTGATCCTAATTGGCCCCTTGTTACTTGATTTCTTTCTTTTTGGCTACTTCCAATATTTTTTCTTTGGCCTGGAAGGTCTGGATTTTGGCTGTAATATTCCTGGGAGTTTTCATTTTAAGATTTATTTCAGAAGATGATCAATGGATTCTTTCTATTTCTTCTTTGCCTTCACATTCTGAGAGATCTGGGCAGTTTTAAGATTTCTTAAAACATGATGTCTTGGATCCTTTTTTGGTTATGATTTTCAGATGGTAAAATGATTCTTAAACTTTCTCTCCTCAATATGTTTTCTAAACCAGTCATCACTTTTGCTATGAGATAACTTATATTTTCTTCTATTTTTTTCCCTTCAGTCTTATGACTTTGTTTTAATGCTTTTTAATGTCTCATAGATTCATTTACTTCTATTTGATCCATCCTAATTTTCAGGAGGTTTGGTTTTTTATGCTAAGCCATTGATTCTCTTTCCAATTCTTTATTTTAGAGCTCTTACTACTTTTCCATTTGTAAAGTGAAAAAATCTTTTTTTAAAAAATGTCCATATTAGTCATATTATGAAAGAAAAATCAGAACAAAAGGGGAAAAACAATAAAATGAAAAAATCTTTAATCATTCTGAGTTTCTTTCCTCGCTCTGAAGGATTTTGTAATGTGCTTGCTTCCTACAAGATAGAGATACACAAAAAATTTCTATATTGTAACATTTTTATATTATTGCATTATATGACCATCTGTTTAAGCTTTTACATTGATTTTATTAAAGCCGATAGTTGTCTTCATTTCAGACTATTAAAAGCTCTTGAACTCTAAATGATGGAAATTTTCTTCTTCAATGTGTATATAAATTCATGATTGGTTTATGGTTTCATTAGTTTTTTATTATTTTCTCTATAATACACTAGAGTTGACCAAAAATTTCAAAGCATTACCCAAGAAATTGAGATTTTGTGTTAAAGGACTTAAAAAGAGGTGTAATTGTCTTATCTCTGCTTTACTTCTAATAGATAGTTTTCTTCAATAGCATTTACTAATAAACAATCACATGGCCAAATATATAAGTGTGTATAGGTATTGTAAGACATGCAAGCTAAATGCCAACGTTAATATCTCTTTGTTCAGTTAGAAACTTACTTTATTGAGCCCTTGAACTGCCCTAAGCACGGGGCATAAGTTCTGAATGACAATCCGCATTTTAATTGAATGATAGTGATAAGGCAAGGCAAAAGTAGCTTTATCAAGAAATAAGAGTGCCTAGGATAATTAAGAAGGCAGGTAGGTGGTTTAGTTTGATGGAACACTGGATCCAATTCAGACTTGCTTAGACTTTTAATTGTGTGATCCTGGGCTAGCCACAAACTCCGACCTCAGTCCGCTGGAGAAAGAAATGGCCGGCCTTATCAGTGTATCTGCCAAGAAGGCCTAAGGTCCGAGAGGTCACAAAGACTTGGACGTGGCTGAACAGTTAAACAAGAAGTGCAAGTAACCAGAACTTCATTTTCTAAATGGCGACACTTCTGTGTTTAAGTCACACTCAAGTACTGCGTTTCCCAGGTGAGCCTATACTCGGATTATTCTGGTAGACGGCAGGTTGTGAAAGTCTAAAAGGCTCTGAAGGACGGGTTGGTCGGGGGATGGCGACACCATCCAGCTCCTGAGGATGGTGACACTGGCGGGTCTTCTGAGGCCGGCCGGGGTGGCGACACTGGGGCAGCAAAGGAGGGCATTGAGGGAAACTGAAGAAATGTGTCCTGGGGTGTGGAAAGTTTGTGACCTGGACACGTGAGGGAGCATCTGCACTTATCACGTACTTGTAAACAGAGACCTGAAATGCTCGGGTGTTCATTTGTCCCACTCCAGTGTTAAAGAGAAACAAATACTTAGATTCTGAAGGGCCTAGCAATTATTACTTCTTCTTCTTCAGATTTACCTGATTAAAATCATTCTTTGTCCTCAAGCTGGACATCATTTCCATTGGTAATTGACAAATACTTTCTAGACACCATTTTTAATGGAATAAACTGAATTTAGGTGTTTCAAAGACATATACTTTAGACTACCTCAATCTTCTCTCCAAATTTTTTTTGTAATTTTTTACTAGCTTGATAATTTTTTTCTTGTGAGCTGAGAAATTTTGTTTTTTCATGTTTTCCTTCTTAGGATGTTACACATTTTAAGAATAAATAAAGGCTTTTGGGTGAACATTAACTCTTTAACTAAATGAAACTCGTTAGGGCAGGACCAAAAAAAACGACAGAGGGAGCATTTTTAATTAGACTTGATGGCTTGAGGCAGTGGTAAAAGACATGAAGTCAAAAGACCTGGTTCCAAATTCTGGTTCTGACACCTTTCCTGGCTCTGTGAGTCTGGGCAAGGCAAATCTTTACTTCAGTTTATTCATCCATAGACTGGATACTCAACAATCATTAATGCTATGTACTTCAGCGGATTATTTTGAGGAGAGTACTTTGTAAATCTTAAAAAGCCATCACCATGAGAATTGTTAGTATCTGTGTTTGTTTAAAAAAAAACAAAACACTCCTAGATCTGTAGTTTGGGAAAACATCAAATTTATAGTTATTTCTTTCCTCCCCCAGCTTCATCATATTTTTAAAATACTATTTTATTTCCCCCTAATTACATATAGAGACAATTTTAAAGATTCATTTTTTAAAAATTCTGACTTCCAAACCTTTTCTCTTCCTCCCTCACCTTCCTGAAGTTTGCAGTTCTGAGAACATTGATCCAGGCTTACTTGATAGCAAGACCTAGGAAACTAAATTTAAGATTCACCATAGGTTTATACCACAGTATGGTTAATAATAAAAAGAAGCCCTATATTCTCCAAAATATTTATAGCGGCATTTCTTGTGATAGCAAAAAAAAAAAAAAAAAAATCCAAATCGATCCTCATCAGAGGAATGGCTCAACAGATCGTGGTTCCTTAATGTGATAGAACATTACTCTACTGTTAAGAAATGATGAGCATAAGGAATACAGGGAAACAGAGAGAGATTTATAAAACATGATGCAAGATTAAGTAAGCAGAGCCAAGGAAGCATATGCAGCCACAACAATATCAATGGAAAGAACAGCCGCAAAACAATCAAAAGTGAATCATAAAAAATTAGTGGCTCCACTGGCTCCAGTGTTGGGAGGGCCATGGGTATGGTACATTGAAGACTTTTTTTTTGGTTTATTGATTAATGTTACTAGAAGAGTTTCTTTTTTGCTTTTTTTTTTTTCTTTAAAAATATTATTGTTGTATAAAATGGCTTTGAGCAGGGGAATAGATATTGGGTGAAATTTAATGTTGGTTTAAAAAAAAACCCAATAACTCAGAGAAGATATACATATATGTATTAGGGGCAGCTAGATGGTATCGTATCATGGTTAGAGAAATCGACTCTGAAGTCAGGAAGACCTAAATTCAAACCTGGCCTCAGACACTTAACACACTGTAGCTGTATGAACCCTGGGCAAGTCACTTGACCCCAATTGCCTTGCAAAAATAATGCATAAATAAAATTAAATATACTTGTTTGTGTATACATATGGGTTCACCAGGAGTTGATCTAGTTTGTTTTCATGGTATCCAGATGGCATGTGTGTGGAATCCACCCTAGTCCTAATTACAAGGATAGGTATGTTCTAGGAATGTCATCATAAGGTGACTGTATGGTGATTCCTAGAGACTTCTTGTAGTCAGGAAGACCTCCACCCTTACAAGCAGTATAAATTTGTCACAACTCTTATTTGCCTTAATCCACTGGAAAGGGAAATGACACTGCAGTGTCTTTGGCAAGAAAACCCCATGGCCATGTGGCCCATGGAGTCATGGAGGTTTTGGGAGATTTTGAGCTCTTGTGTCCCCAGATATCAATCTTCTGACACTAGGCATCTCCTTTTGGGGGGCCTCGTGTTACCTGTATCCTTGATACATGAAATGGAGGGATCACTTGATTAGAAAAAGTATTAGTCTTTTGCTTCTCATTTTTAGAGCTGGGATGAGCTTTAAAATGGCAACTAAATGAGGTGCTAATGTATAATTCTTTAATCTTTAAAAACAAACATGAATTACTTGTTTGTGGTTAGACAGGGGAAATGAGTGATTTTCTATAGGGAGCAAATAAAAGACCAATTTGATTGGAATGGACAGAAAGTAATATGAAATAAGACCAGAAGGCAAAGAATTGGAAATGGAGGGGGTGCCTGTCAATTGGGAAATGAAAGAACAAGTTTAGTTACATGGATATAATAGAATAATCTTGTGCTGTAAGAAATTATGAAGAGGATGGTTTCAGAAAAAACTGGGAAGAGATGTATGAACTGATGTAGAGACCTATGGAATTATGGTTGGTCATTATGTTGATCAGAATTCCTAAAGTTTTCTGTCTCTACAACATGGTTGTTATTTAATTTTTCTCCTGTACTTCTTATTTTATTCTGCATCAGTTCCTCATCAGATAGCGTACATGTCTTCCCAGGTTTTTCTGAAGCCATCCAGAGTATGTCCTTTTCTTGTTTTCTCAATGGGGGAGGAGGAAGAATATCAGAAAAATACTGTTCTAAAAATAAAATTTAATTAAAAACAAATAACACTAGTAGGAGCTATGTAGTGGAGGGTTTTAAACACTGAATTAAGCCTTTTTGTATTGTATCCCAGCGGCAATAGGGAGTCAAGGAAGGTTTTTAGTTGTAGGATGATCTGATCGATGTTTTAGAAATATCACTTTGTCATTTTTATGGAGGAATAGTTGAAAAGGGAAAGAAACTGGAAATAGTGAGATTAGTTGGAAAATTATTGCTATAGACAGAGGTAAGCAAAGATAAAGGCTGTACAGCTAGAGAGAAAAGACTTTTGAGAAGTATTTTGTAGGTTGAATACTAGAGAAGGAAAGGGAAAGAGAATAATAAAGCATTACTCTGAGGTAATAGATTTGGAAGACAAGCAAGATCGTATTCTTAGTAGAAATCAAAAAATTTGAAGCAGAAGGGGTAGGTTTAGGGGGCAAAGACAGTGGACTTAATTTTTTGGACTTAATTAAGTTTAAGGTCCGTTTGTGACATCTAGCTAGAAATTTACCAATCTGACTTTTCTTAATATGCTTTGGTTTTAATTCTTATTACAGCCTCCTACTAAGTTGGTGAGGACTTCAACAGAGAAATGAACATAGGATCAAAGATTTAGAGTTGAAATGGACCTATTTAGTTCAGTCCTTTCATTTTACTGATGAAGAAATTGAGGGGCACGAATATAAGTGATTTACCCTTGGTCACCCTAATAGTTTGTGGCAAAGCTGGGATCTTTATCCAGGACTTCTGCATCCAAGTCTAGTATTTGCCTGCATGCTTGGACCTGCCTTTGGATGGTTTCTTACCATCTATTCTTTGACCTTGGATAACAAGGATAAATCTGAGATAAACATTTTTAAAGCTCTCCAGAAATAATTGCACCATATGCAAGTGAATCACACAGTAGTTTTTTGGTTGATAAAAGAATATGATCTTCCCAATGTACTTTGGAATCCTCTTTTGACAGAAGTTTAGATTATAGGTTTCTTTAGTGGTGGGGTTTTGTGTGTCTGTCTGTTGTACAGAAGGTCCTCTCCCTTCTCCTCAAACATTCCAACACTAGTAACCATTCTAAAGAGATTACCACACTTAAGGGAAGGACTGGAATTTTTAGGAGAAATGAAAAGTATTCCATTTCACAGGATACTCTGTGGAAATCACTGATTATAGGGGCCAGGGAAGGGAAACGACCATCAAATCGTGGTAGAGAATAAATTGTACAGATTGACAGCTTTGTGGAGAAGCTACTTTTTCTTTACTTTTCAGGTTTCTTTCTAAAATAGAGTTTTTTTTCCTGCCACGTAGACTATAAACAGAGGGACTATTTACCAGTTGTCTAACCATATAGGCTATTCCCCTTTCTCTATTTTACCATTTAATCCATCTATTCACCATTTATCCATTTACCTTGGTGTTTCAGGCAAAACTAGATGGAGGAAGGCAGCAGTGGAGACCGGTCCTCATGGCTGTGACCGAGAAGGACTTACTGCTCTATGACTACATGCCATGGACAAGGGATGCCTGGGCATCTCCCTGTCACAGCTACCCTCTCATCGCTACCCGGTAAGACACATTCTTCCAAATGAACAGGAGACTTGAATCCAATCCTCCTGAAGACTTTGTTGAATAGCGTGATGAGTTTTAAGTCACTTGCCATGGCAAGTCATTGCCATGAGAATAATAAGTCTCATTATTTTAAGCAAAACTTGTTGTTTTTTTTTTTTTTCCTTCTCAATCATAGTATAAAGAGTATTTCAGGCTAATGCTCTTCCCATTCTTGTCATTTTTAGGCATGAAATAAGTTTCTTGGTAATCTTGAAAATTTTTAAAACAATTGCTCTTTTAAGAGCTGTCTTAGGTCACTAAGAGAAGTGAATGACATGGTCATTATCTGATTGTGACTGGAAAACCACTGAAATTTTGAGAGACTTCAGATGAAATGATGAAAGCATTTTAACCAATGAGTAATAATGGGAATAAACCACATGACTTAGCTTGTATACCCTTGAACTTCTCTTTCTAATATAAATGCACATAATTTTTGTTCCACAAAATAAACGCTTGACTTCATTGTGAATAAAATCGACAAGATGTTCTGAATAACCTCATAGAGAATTAGGAGATGAATATGGGAGAATTGAAGAGCCTGCAGTAAAAGAAATTGGGACAGAGCTCTGAACATTTGTCAAAGGCTCTTCACAAACCCGTGTCCCTCAGATACCCTTTCCTGCAGGACTTTAGTTTCATGGTGCTTCATATGCAGGTAGTACAGAAGGGCCATAGTAAAAGACAGTGGCTGATAGACTTGGGCTTTAACCCTCCAGGAGGGTCAAAAAAAATATAGAATCCCCTTCATTGACAAATGGGTTGACAAGAAGACTTTGACAGCCTTATCTCGATCTTTCAGGAGGTCCTACTGAGCTGATAAGTGGACCCATAGATGGGGCTGATAAAAAGATGTCAGACAGCTACATGATCAAATGAGATGGTAGAACAGCAGGCTCACAGGCTGGCAAACAGGGTCACTCACTGGCCAAATGCTTGTATCTATCTTCCCATGTTTGGCACTAGAGGGATGGTGAAGGATGGAGGGGCAACAAAAATACTTGAAGGAATTTCCTTTCAGTGAGTTACCTCTGCCACATTGGACTTGGTCACCAAAACAGATAGAGATCCTCTAGTTAGCTTTCTATGATCAAGCAAGTGAACTTGCAATCTGTAGTTCACAACTTATAATTTTTATTTATTTATAATCACTTTTTTATGATCAGAATTTATAATCACTTCCCATGTGGAATTATATCAAACTGATTAATATTGAGTGGAACAAAATAGGGGTACAATACATCATAATAGAACTACTACAGACCTTTTTTAATACAAATTTTCATTAAAATAAAAAAAAAATTCTATTTTATTTTTAGGTCCCCATTCTTTCCCTCTCATCTCCTTCCTTTGTTGAGAAAGCAAGAAAAACATTTGTAACAAACATGTATAGTCAAGCAAAATGAATTACTCTATTGACCCATGTCCAAAAAGAAAAGAAGAATATTCTTCATTCTGCACTGCATCCATTACCACTCTGACTAGCTCTGGATAGCATGTTGTATCATAAGTCCTCTGGAATTTTGATCAGTCATTTTGCTTATCAGAGTTCCCAAGTCTTTAAACTTTATGATATTGTTGTCATTGTATAAAAGTTCTGGTTCTGTTCATTCACTTTACATCACTTCATACACGTCGTCTCAGGTTTTTCAGAAACACTCCCTTCATAATTTCTTACAAAACAAGAGTACTCCATCACATTCATACATCATTGCTTGTCCAACCATTCTGACCCCAACTGATGGACACCCAACTCTACTTCCTAGTTCTTTGCCCACTACAAAAAGAACTGCTATAAATATGTAGTTTTTTCCCTTCTTTCTTTAATTATACTTAAAGGAATAGACTTAATAACGGCATTGCTAGAACAAAGGTTATACACAGTGTAACAGTTTGGGGGCATGGCTCAGAAATTTTTTTCTCAAACAGCAAACTAGTGCTAGCAAATTTTTCCCAGAGATCCCCCAGGATTTGTAAATTTTCCTTTTTTTTTTTAAGTCAACTTTGCCAATCTGATGGGTGTAAGTTGGTACCTAAGAGTTGTTTTAACTTACATTTCTCTAATAATTTATGATTTTGAGCATTTTTGTCTATGACTATCAATTACTTTATTTCTTCCTCTGAAAACTTTTATCAGTTGAAGAATATGGATAAATTTTCTTAAATTATACTACTCAAATATATGTCTAAACTAGAACATGTATGTCCACTTATTGCTATATCTCAGGTAAACTTGTTAATCCAACCTTATTGAAACTCACCCTCTCCAAAAAATATAATTTCATGGATAAAAGTGCTCGGTGTGATTATCCTGCCAGACTTACACTAAGGTGTAGATGGAGGAGAAAGGGGAAAAGTTCATAGGGATTGGGTTTTTGCTCATAGTGGCATTTTTATATGAAAGGGGCAAACTAACGGACGATATTGAGCATTTGTCACTTTGTGTAGAAACATTTTAGAATAGCCAAATCCTTCAATGACAAAATTTCGGGATGTCGCTTTTGAGACTGGCAATGCTGTTGTCAAGCAAGATGCATACGTTGGACGTATACATGGAAGACGTATTCCA
Organism: Sarcophilus harrisii; assembly: GCF_902635505.1. Taxonomy (NCBI): domain Eukaryota; kingdom Metazoa; phylum Chordata; class Mammalia; order Dasyuromorphia; family Dasyuridae; genus Sarcophilus; species Sarcophilus harrisii. The sequence continues at coordinate 44,286,473 of NC_045427.1, read as the reverse complement.
TGTATATGGAAGACGTGGATGTACAGAAGTACACATCTCAGATAAATGAGGTCCCTCCTTCATTTACTATTCTTTCCTAAGATAGGGACTTGCCTCATGCCACGTTGAAGCTATTTCTGTAGGGGAAAGTATTTAATCATTAATGAATTCCTGTGTCTCTTCTTTGAAAGATACATTACCTTCTCACCAAGTCCCAGAAACCTAGGATAGTAATTACAATTCTTTAGGGAAATAAATAAATAAAATTAGTAAGCCAGACATACTAGAACAATAACACTTCTGAGCTGAAGTGGGTTATCAGTGTGTCTTCACTACTAAGCTAGATTTTATTTGGAAGTGGAAGGGGGAAATGTGGAAGCTTGCTTGAGCTGTGAGGAGAGTGATTGGAACTAAATGCTGTCCAAGGTAAACTAAAGAATAGTCTAAAGCAGCAAGCATTCTGAAAGTCACTTTACTAATAAAAATGATCAGCAGGAGGAAATGTAGACAACCTGATCATTCTGGAAAGTATGCTTGAGATAGGAGAAAGATTCTTAACTACATCTGGAAGTGCTTTAATTTGTTTCCTTGAGGAGCCTGGGGAACTACGGGAATATAGTTTATGACAATTTGGGGATTAGAATTATAACTTATTTCTGAGTCTAGAAGAAAGACTTGGTGTTAGGCTTCAAACAGCCAAGTATAATCAATCAGAAAATTTGGTGTGAACCTGTAGATTTTCTTAAATTATTAAGTTTAAGCAAATTCAGCTCATTTTAAACACTGCTATAGAACAGGTAGATGGGAATCCAATGCCTCTTCTGACTTTTGCAAGATTGGTTGCAGTTAAAATTACAACTTTACTTCTCTCTAGTTTAGAAAGTAGGTAGGGGATTAGTAAAGTTGTCAGACCAGTAGAAGCTAATTTTTCCATAATCAGCCATTTAAAAGCATATGGGCATAGAGATAACTGAATCAAAGGTTTAAGTCATGAAGTAGAAAGTTGGGATGGGCTCAAAGCTTCCTCAGGTACGAGCCTGTGTTTCCTTACCTGTAAAGTGGAGGTATGAATACTAGTCATAGATAGCCCAGTGCATTGTTGTAAAGCTCAAATGAAAGGATCTATGTAAAACATTATGTAAAACCTCAATATGTTACATGCATTTTAGTTATTGTTGTTGTTTTCTCTATCCCTACTATCCAGGTAGAGAAAAAAGCTATATTCTTCGGTTAATAGAGGAACAGTAGATGGACCAGGGAAAGAGAGATCATGGAAAGTGATAACCCTTGAGGGGGGCAGGGCTAGGAAATGGAAATCCACTGTTGTGTAGGAGAGAGGTAGGAAACGCTTCTAAAATCTGGAGGACAAGAGAGAGAAGGTTTTGAAATTTGTGTTTCACCCATTCTCCTCCTAATCCTTTGGGACAGTTTCTAATGAGTAATAAGATGGCTAGAAAGGAGGCAGCATTAAGAATATAAAGATGGAAGAAAAAAAATGGCCTTTCCCATCGTAAACTACATCATCATCCTTTGCCCCATCAGGCATTGATTAGTTTTAAAAGAGTTGATCCTCGTTTGTGATCTTGTTTCCCAGACCTTGCTACTTACATTACACATGTAAAAAGGTTTTTGGAATCGGAGCGATCGTTTGGCCTTTCTTTTAAAGCTGATATTTTTGCCTAAGAAATTAAACGAAACTTAGAAGTGGAAAAAAAAAATAAATTTTCTTTTACAAGCAGTTCCTGAGATCTAAGAAAGATGGACAGTGGAACCGGGAAGAGAGAGAGACACCATGTTTTATAAGGCTGTAGATTACTTGCTCTATAGACTCAGGATGTGGGATTGAGAGATTAAAACAACATGTAGCTGCTTTACAACATGAAAACTGAGAGGAGTACTGGCCGTGGGCTCTCCTCACACCTTCCCCCAGCTCTGCTTCTATCCCTCACGGCTGGGCTGGGGACCACAGCCAGTGATTGCTCAGTAAGAGTCTCACGCTGGAGGCATTAAGTTCCTTATCCCAAACATTCCACAACTGAATCTGTAGGATAAACTCTTCCTGGACCTGATACTTTTAATGTCAGATTTGGGAATGGAGTGGGGTACCTCCAGTCACTCTCCCAGCCACTGGGCTCCACCTGAATGTCACACACCTCCTCCAACAGCTCTTGATTTAACTCTTGCTGGGCTGGCGGAAGGATAGGTTCCCTCTGTCAGCTGTGCAACTCGTATTTTGGGGGACTCTGGGTCAGATCCTGGGCCAGCACGGGCCTTCCAACCCCCAAGGAGTTCATCCTTGTCCTTCCAATGTGCTGCCTCGTTTAGCGCTGAGGAGAAGAACCACAAGTGAGGATGCCGGCCGAGATCTGTCCCGTTCCATCTGTTGTTCTTTTGGGAAGCTGTGACCTGCATTCCTTGCCTTCTTTTCAGATGACTCTTCCCTACCCAGGTTTTTCAGAGTCCAGTCTAGAAAAATGATGGCATCTTAAATTCAGTATCTCCCAGCTGGAATTCACTTCCCTGTACCTTCCCCCCCCCCCCCTTTCTGATTCCCAGTCTTCTCTAAACTCAGAAGTTCCCTAGCTCTGCCCACTTCCAGAGCACCCCCAGGATTCCCAGAACCCCAGTGCCAGACCTGATCGTGTCCCCTGTGCAACAGGGCTCTACTCGCACAGCAGCCGCCCAAGACAGCCCCATCACCTCTCATCTGCACTGTTACACTGACTGGCTTCCTCGGAGCTACCAGAATAGCTTTGAAAAGCACAAGTCTCATGACTCTCTTAAACAGTGAGATGATTCAAACCAGTTCCAGTTGTTCAGTGATGAAGAGAGCCATCTACACCCAGAGAGAGAACCGTGGGAACAGAGGGTGGAACACAACATAGCATCCTCTCTCTGTTGTTGCTTGCTTGCATTTTATTTTGCTTCCTTTTTTTTTTAAACTGGTTTGATTTGATTCTTCTTGTGCAGAACAATAATTATATAATATGTATGCATATATTGGATTTAACATATATTTTTACCATGTTTTTAAAAAAAAGAAAAGAAAAGCGCAAGTCTCCAGCTCACACTCCTGCTGGGAGCACAATGTTTCCTATGACTTGTAAGACAAAATAGAAGTCATTCCCCTCCAGACACTCCATGTTCCATCAAAACTGACTGTTTTTGTTCTCTAAACTTGGGATGTCCCAAGCTGTGCCTGATTCCTGAAATGCCCTCTGAGTTTCCCTCGAGCCCTTAGAATTCCTGGCCTCCTTCCAGGCTCGGTGTGGGTGCCCTAGTTGGGCAAAATGCTTCCCAATCTTCCTAGTCGTTTGCACTCTCCTCCATCTCAAAGCATTTTTCTTCCGTGTGCTCTTTCACCCAGCCATACCTCTGCTGGGTCTGTGCCCCAAGGAGATCAGCTTATACAAAGAAACATTTATAGCAGCCCTTTTTGTGATGGCAGCGTACCCTTGTTCTCCTTGTGCTTGAAGAGGACCCAGATGACATCACAATGTTGGGATCTGGGAAGTGAGCAGGACTAGAAGAACAATTTATACAATAATGTTGTTATACAATAAGAATATTATAAAGATAATCAACTTGGAAAGACATGTGAACTCTGATCAACACAATGACCAACCACAATCAGTCCAGAGGACTCATTGTGAAACATGCTGCTGTTCTCCTGATACAGAAATAACTGACTCAGAATGCATATTGATACATATTTTATTTTCTTTATCTTTTTTTGGACCTGGCTAACACTGGACTTTGTTTTGCCAACTATACATATTTGTGGGGTTTATTCCCTTCCCCGCCACTTAATAATAGTATTTAATTTTTTTTCAATGACAATTTTCAGCATTTATAAGATTTTGTTTACTTTTTTTTCCTTCCTCTCTCTCTCTCTCTCTTCTCCCCTCCCCAAGATAGCAAACAATCTGATATAGGTTGTACATGTACAATCATATTAAATATATTTCCCCATTTGACTATTCATATTTGCAATGGATTTTGTTTTTCTTGTCTTTTTAACAGGTGAGGCAGAGGATAGGGAAGGAGAGAATTTGAAACTGAAAATAAAATTGAATTTTAAAAAATTACCATGATTATATTTAACTATTTACTTATTGTGTTCCCCCTGGGAAATGTAAGAAGCTGCTTAGAGGCAGGGACTATTCTTCCACTTGTTTTCATATTCCTGGAATCCTAGGGCAAGTTGGTGGCGCCATAGTGGATAGAGTACCTGTCCTAGAGTCAGGAAAATTCATCTTTCCAAGTTCAAATGTGACCCTGGACAAGTCACTTATCCCAGGTGTTTGAGAAGGAAATGGCATCATTCCAGTATCTTTGCCAAATGAAGAGACAGCTGAACAATTCTGAGAGCCTACCCTCATCTGTCTTTTACATGTAATTATGTTTAATAAATGCCTTGGATTAGTAGTGTAACATTTTAAATATCATGTTGTTTTCCTTTGAGAGCTTAATTAGCATATCTTTAGACAAGACTGGGCCCTGGTCAGCCAGGGGATTCCTGTTCCTCCTTGGTCCTTCTGGCTGAGCTACCAAATTCTTCCCCGATACTTCTCCTCCTCCCCTGAAAACCCCCCAAGGTTAGATTTCCCTTATAAAAGATGCACTCAAGATGAAAATTTTTGCTAAGTCCTTTTCAAAACTAAGCCCACATTGAGGTACTCGCTCCCTCTCCATAGCGACTTCCCTTTAATGATGCCTTTTTCCGTACTCTGGCTAACTCTGGTTATTCTGCTAAACTCCCTGCTGAATTTAGCCTGCTGGCCATGGTGATACTCAGGCTTCTTGTCATATTCTTTGGCTTCTTCCAAACTCCTTTCCTTGGTAATCCTATTGCTCTCCCAAATCTGTTTCATATTTACCACTTCTAGTGCCTATTTAACTCTTTGTTTTGTCTGTAACCTCTTCTTTATTATAAAAGTTAAATGTCACTTTTGCCAAAAAGAGAAAAATAATGTTTTGATAGGGGAAGCATAGTGAAAAATGACTAAATTCAAGGGTTTTCCTGAAAGGAAACCCTTGAAAAGTTTGATGGTTTAGATGAGAATAGCATTCTTTGTGGTTTTTTACATGTGTAGTTCATTCTTGGTTATCAGTGGGGGTGTTTCTTTATTATATTGTATTAACACTCAGTACTTGACAAGTTCTTGCACATTTTTTCCCTCCTACAAATATTTTCCTGTCATAAATTCTAAATGTCACATTTTTAGGGTCTTTGTTCTTGAAATTCTCTTCTTGCCTTGGGCTTTATTTCTGATTTGAACAGAACAAGCAATATGAGAAGTTTTGAGATTCTGTACTGGCCGGGCTTCTCGTTGTTGATTTCTTTTCACTGCTTTAGTTAATTTTTAATTCTTGTTTTATTTACCTCAACTCCCAACAGAGATCATTTCTGCCCCAAGGTATCTCCCGGTTATATCTATGGTGTTACTGAATACTCAGTGCAAAATAAATGTTTTATTATTAGTTTAATGCACTAATCATAAAAAATTTTAAGAGAGACAAATTAAGTCCTAAGTAGACGATTTGATTGTGAAACATCATTATGTGCTATATTTGTGTCACCATCGTTTCCTTTCCCCAAATTGTAAGATAGGAAAGAACTTTCCCTGCTCCTTGTCAGCATCCCATATAAGTTCTGGCATTCTACCAGTCACTTATGGCAGATAATGCGGTTATTTCGTTGAAGCACCAAGTACTCATCCTTCATAAGGCTTGATGACCTACCTCCCAGGTTCTCTCATTGAAACTAATAATTTGGTTCCAAATAGGACTAAACAAAGAGATTAGCATCTCAACAACTGATATTTATTTCCCCAAGGTAGATTCTGGGACAATAAGGTTCTTTACCACTTGGGACCCTTGGCTCAAAAGTCCTTCCGTCTCTCCCCTCCCTTTTCATTTATAGAGAACTTTGGAGGAGAGATAGGGTACATTTTATTTTCCATCCTGCATAAAGCTGGAAGGGGCTTTCAGAGCCATGTAGTCCAGTCCTCTTATTCCCTGATGGGGAAACTGAGTTCCATGATCACACAGCTGGTCTCATGAAGGGGAGCTAAATACAGATCCTCCGACTCAACTTCTGTTCCTTTTTTCCTTCACTGTCCCATAAGAGGCCTCAGACTCGGAGGAGGGAAGGCAGAGAATAGTAGGGTTGAGAGAAAGAAGTCTGACTGGCCTGCAGCTGACAGTATCCTCCCGCTACCTGCCTTCCCTCATCCCCTGTTCCATCAGCTAGACTGGACTTTTCTAGTTTTTTTTCTGCCTTGTTTAATCTGAAGCCTACAATATGAGACTTCCCCTCTTCCTCTGCCCTCCTCTCCATCCATGTGAATCTTATCCATCCTTCACACTCTGCCACAAGCTGGATGGGAAGTCACCCCACTTCTGCCCAGCCCAAACAGGTTCCCTCTAGCCTCGTGTTAGGGTTCAGTCGCAGCCTTGAGTGTGTTCACCAGGTGTGTGTTCTCTGCCCCCAGGTTGGTACACTCAGGCTCGGGATGTAGGTCACCCTCGCTTGGGTCTGACCTCACTTTTGCTACCAGGACGGGATCGCGTCAGGGCATCGAGATGCACATGTTCAGGGTCGAGACACATCGGGACCTGTCGACGTGGACCCGGGTACTTGTGCAAGGTTGTCACACTGCAGCTGAATTGATCAAGGAAGTCTCACTAGGTATGGCCGATATTTCACTTCCAGTAGTAATTAAATGATGGTAGCGGGCTCTCCTTTCATTTGAGTTAAGGTCATTGTCATGTAGACAGATTTTAAGTGTGTGCAGAAATATGTTCTTCTGTTATCACTTCATTAAACTGTCAGCATTTTGGCAGCTTGGAAAGGTGGTATTGGAAATAAACCTGGCTTCTCTGCCTCCAGTGACATTTCCCCAAGCTCCAGAGATGGCTTGGTGTCCATGGTTAAATATTTATTATAAAACCTTCTATTAATATTTTCTTTACATGCTGTTATTAATTTCCCATTAGATACAGCATACTGTGTTACTTTATTGAACATTGAAATTCATTCATCCTTACGTGGAAGATATTTAATATAAATCTTATGTAGGAATGTTTAAAATGGTAACATCTGACAAGCCAGATGGCTGTAGGGACATAAAGAATTCAGAATGTCAAATTTTTCAAAAAGGAACTCTTCAATCTAGGACTGACTAAAAAATATTCCAATGAATTTCTGGGGTACTTTGAGGGAAAAATCATAAGGATCTGGTACAGTCTGTTTAAGCTCCCTCTGGTGGTTAATTTCAAACAATTAAATTTTACTTAGAAAAACTTCTATATTTATATTTAAGTGAATGTCTGTGTTTATTAAGTGCTTTCTGTGGTCAAAGCTTTGAGTGAAGTGCTGTGGATAAAAATTTAAAAATTAGTAAAGTGGGCTAACAACATTCATTGTGGGAGAAACGAGACACAGATGGGTTCAGCTCCAAGGTAATTGGCAGTGGTCCTAAGGTTGTAACTTTAGGTAGGACAATGAAAGGGACTTATTTTATACTCCTCTTATGCCAGATTGTGTTAGACACAATGTCAGCAAGCTGAGACTCTCAGAATTACACAGTACACATACACACGCACACATGTGCGCACACACAATTACATGCCCATGTGCACACCACACAGTCACACACATGCCATCACACAGGTGCACACGCATGCCCACAGTCATACACAGACCGTCGCACAAACCTGTAATGTGCGGGGTGGGGAGGGGGAGAAGAGATCTGGCAAACCAGCCAAGCAGTGAAGTGCGAAGGGTCCCTCCCCAGCTTGGACTCCAAAGACCTCTCTCACCAGCTTTATCATTCACCGGCTTTGTGATTGTTGCAAGCTTAAGTTTTTTGAGCCTAAATTCCTTTATCTGTCACTTGGACAGCTACCTGTCCTGCCTCCCTTACCACTCTTTTCACGAACGAGAGAGTACATATGAAAGTCCTCTGAAAGCCTCAGAACTCTGCAGAGATTACAGCGTTACTCTAATGCTTCACTGCTGTGGGAAACTTCCGCACCACGGTAGCGTTCACCTGTCAAAGGAACCGCCTGGGGTGAGCACTAGGTCACAAGCCAGTGTCGGGGGTGACATCTGAACCTTCACCTCCCTGACTCCTGGCCCAGCCCTATCTCCTTTATAACGCCGTCTCTCTACAGATGACAGGATTGATTTCTGTAATGGCATTTTTTAATGTAAAAATAAAAAATATCAACACAAACTTGTTTTGGAAGGCCATGTGAAAGAATGCTCCAAATCACTAACAACAACAACAAAAATACAATCAAAGCAATCAATATGACTCAGATGTTTTTGTTTCACATTCAGCAAATTGGCAAAGATGTCAAAAGATAGGAACAGTCCGTATTGGGGAGGTTGTGGAAGGGCAAGTACATGTTGGTTGAGTTGTGGTCCAACTGTTCTGGAAAATAATTTCAAATTAGACAAAGAAAGTGACTCTTTACCCAGAGATTCCTCTGTCAGCTATATACTCCAAAGAGGTCAATGACAAAAAGGTGTCATTTACATCAAAACATTTAAAACACTTTTTTGCTATTAAAAATGTGCCCATCATTTGGGTAATGGGTAATGTGGTACATGAACTTAATGGAATATTACCTAGCAGAAAAAATACAATATGATGAACTGACTTATATAAACTGATAATCGCATACACTAAGTAGAAATATGATATATCAACAATGGAAAAGGAAATAACTGCCAAAAAAAAAAAAACTAACCGCAAAATTAAGATGAAAAGGCTTGGCTCTAAAAAAATTGGTGAAATACTTTCCCCACTCTTTCTTCTTTAGAGAAGGTTAAGAAATCCATGGCTGTCAAACTCCACATATTTATATCACTTTTTAAGAGATAAAATCATCAATGCCAAAGAGTGCGGAATATTAATGTACTGTTGTTTAGAGCTGTGGATTATTAAAATCATTTTAGAAAGCAATTTACAATTATGCAAAAAAAAGTGGCTAAAGTGCCATTCCTAGATAAATACCCAAAGGATGCCAGTGATTTTTAAAAAAAAAAAAAGTCCTGAAATACCTTCATATATTTATAGCAACATTTTAGTAAAGAACTAGGAAAAAAGTCATACTCAATAAATGAGAAACCGTTGAACAAATTGATACATGAATGTAAAGCATGTAATGACATTTTTAAAGCCATAGTTGTGACCTGTACTTAAAAATCATTAAGCACATTTTGTGTCTGTTTTATGTTCTGCAAGTGAAAAGTTTCATTTCATTTTTTTCCTCAATACTATTCTGTTTTCCCAAATACATATAAAGACAGTTTTCAACATCCATTTTTATAAGACTGTGTTCCAAATTTTTCTTCCCTCCCTTCCCTTTCTTCTCTCAAGGACAGCAAGCAATCTGATAAAGGTTAATAAACATTGCCATGCTGTGGAAGAAAAATCAGCTCACAAGGGGAAAAAACCACAAGAAAGAAAAAACAAAAAAAAGATGAAAATATAATATATTCGGTCTCCAAAATTCCCTCTCTGGATATGGATGACATTTTCTATTCCAAGTGTATTGGAATTGTCTTGGATCATTGCATTGTTGAGAAAGAAGCAAGTTCACCACAGCAAGTTTTTCAAAAAAAGAAATAAAATAAGTTGTGTTTCTCTCTTTAACTTGCTTAAAATTTACCCTTGAAGAAAATTTACATAGATTGGGCTATAGCCATATATTTATAGAGCCTTTTTACATAGCTTAGGTGGTACAAATAATCCACAATCTTGCAATTATGGTTGAACAAATGATTCTAAGGAAGCTTTCCATCAGCCATGGTGAATGGACACTGGACTCAATCTGAGATGATGTGAATTCCACTCTTGCCCTTGTTGAGTTCTGGCAACGTGACTCAAAGCTAAGAGATAAATTTGGAGGAGTTGGGTATCATGCAAGAAAATCACATAAGAGATCCAAGCACACATCCACACGTGTTTGATAAAAAGCTGTCCTTAAAATTTGTTACTTTGTGAAAGATTTTGTCAACTTCTCTTGAAGGGGTCTCATTTGTCTTTTGGTTTGTATCAATTAGTTAAAATGACTGCAAAATCCATGACAGCGTGGATTTTGTCAACCATTCCCTTTTGCTAGCCACCTTGGGGGATTCTCTTATTTTGCTCTGACTCAAACCCCAGCTCCATCCAGACCAGCCTCCTTCCACTCCCTCTGCAGGTCCTGCTTGTTCCTGCCACTGCCACGGCTATCCGCCTCTCTCTCCCCTTCCCCTTCCTAGAATGATGGCCTCCATTCTTCTGCCTCTCCCCACATGCAAACCGATGCTTTTAGATCTCCAGGACTTTCCCTTCCCTTCCTCAGGGAGTCCAGGCCCTGCCGTATAGACTTGTTTTCCCCCAAACTCCTGTCCTCTTGTATATGTATAATGTGTGTGTATATATATATACATTATATATGTGAACATGTATACATATATATATGTATCTCACACACACACATATCTCAACACTTGCTTTAGTACCCCAACCTCCATTTCTTCAGCTTCCTCAACTCTCATGACCCCTGCTCTGTCTCAGCTCTGCAGAGAGACCCACAGGTGCACCATCAGCATCCCCCCTCTTCCTTGGAACCTTAAATCCTCTTCTACATCTGCACCTCAGTTGGGAGATCCCAAACAGGCAGTGACTGATGCAGGTTTGAAAATATGTTGCCTTTTTTCATTCCAAATAAGAAGAATTCTCCAGGATTTGATAGTGTGAAGTATAAACCCTCCTAATAATGCTTCTGTTCCTTTTTTCACACACAGGTTGCATAATGAATGGCCAAGAAGTAAGACTGACAGTGCATTATGAGAATGGGTTTACAATTTCCAGAGAAGGAGGAGGCCCTGGCAGTATATTATATCGATACCCGTTTGAAAAGTTAAAAATGTCTGCTGATGATGGTATCAGAACTCTGTACTTGGATTTTGGTGGTCCTGAGGGAGAACTGGTAAGCAGAATTAGGAGAATCTTTTTTTTTTTTTTTAAATCTAGCATCTTAAAGAAAATAATTGGAGATAAGGTAGGATGAAGTAAGCATAGCATTGTCAAATTAGATTATGAAATACTAATCAGAAAAACTATTTTGTCCTGATTTAATTTTAAAATGAGCAGCTCAGTAGTGCAATGGATAAAGTGCCAGGTCTACAGTCAGAGAAGACAGTCTCCCTGAATTCAAATCCGTCCTCAGATATTTTATAGCTGTGTGATCCTTGGCAAACCATGCCAGTATCTTTGCCCCCTCCCCACCCAAAAAAAAATTTCATTTGGATCATGAAGAATCAGACAGGACTGAAAACAAAGCAACAGAAAAAAAAAAAAAGCTCAGAGGAAAAAAACAGGTAACAAAACCAAGGTGCTCCTGAAGACTCAACTCTGGGGGTAGAAAGGGCAGGGAGATTGAGAGAATTCCTTATTTAATAAGAATTGATGGCAAATGGACAATCCTGTGAGAAACTGGGTTTAAACCAACAAATTAAACCATACTGTAGGTGGTTTTACCATCTTGATAGATTACATTGGTCACATTGTTTCAAAAAAAAAAAAAAAATCCTTTCACAGCTCTGAAAAAAGCGGAAATTCCTTATCCTAGGGATCATAAAAGTTAGAATAGGTAGTTTTAATGCATAAAATTCAATAGCTTTTGCAAAAACAAAATTAGTTCATCTAAAATAAGAAAAGAGCCTGTCAAATGGAGGGGGGAATCTTCACATCCAATATCTGTCCAGACTTTACAGGGGGAAGTGACACAGATAGTTAGGACCAATAGCCATGCCTTAGCTAGTTCATTAATTGGCATTTATAATATGTTACATTTATTACTCTGATGGGTAAGTGATCAAAGAATAAGAAGTTTTCAATGACCACGTGGAAAACTGCTTCGAGTTACTAAAATAAAAAGAAACAACTCAAGTACTTGAAAATGGCAAAGTGGTAAAATACATAGAAAAGTCAGCATGGAATGGTTTGTGTGCAGACGGACATCCTTATGTTGAAATTGTTGGAGCTGTAGGTTGGTCTGTTGCTCCAGAAAACAAGACAAGGTGTAAGATGAGCCATTTACCTGTCTACCCCCTCTGATCCAGCATTTTATTACTGGGCAGACACTCCAAGGCAGACAAAGATAGGGTAAAGATAGGATGCCTTTCACAGGAGCACTTTGTGCAATACCCAAACATTGACAACAAAGTGGGCTTTCATCCTTCAGGAAATGGCTGAACTAACCATGATACCCTAGGAACAGAACGGGATACCCTGAACTTCACCAGCAGGAGGCGAGTGTTTCATCTTCCTCTGGGCTCACACTTTATTGGTGAATTGATTCTCCAAAGCGCTTTTTATTGTATAAATTGCTCTCCTAGTTTTGATCATTTCACTCTCCAGTAGTTCATTGGGCCTCCTACTTTTCTCAGAAGCTGACAATTTCATCATTTCTTATGGTATAATAAGATTTGGTTACAATAATATACATAATTTCTTTAGCCATTTTTTAATAGAAGTACATTCCCTTAGCTTCTGATTTGAGGCTATCACAAAGAGAGCTTTTAGAAATATTTTAATATAGCTAGATTGTTTTCCTCTTTCTTTTATCTTTGGAGTGTAGATGCAATGATTGTGGAATTCCTGGGCCAAAGAGAACATTCATAATTTAATAACTTTGGGGGGCATCAATCCAAAATGCTTTGTAGAATGGGTGGAGCAGATACATTTTCTCTGAGCCACCCTTTGTCATTTTCATTTTTGTTATTTTTGCCAATCTAATTGGTATAAGACAGTAACCTCAAAGTTGCTTTAATTCTTATTTCTGTATTATTTGGAGGGTTTTTTTTTTTTTTTTTTTTTTTTTTTTTTTTTTTTTTTTTTTGCTTTTTCAACAACGCTGTTTATATTTAGATGGCTTCCTTGAGAACTATCTGTTCATATCTCTTGACTATTGGGGAATGGCTTTATTTTGAAAATGAGACCTTTCTCAGAGAAACTTGCTGGAAAGATTCTTCCCTCCCCCAATTTGCTATTTTCTTTCTAATTTTAGCTACATTTGTTTTTTGTTGTGCAAAAATTTATTGATTTTATATAATCACAATTGGCCATTTTAGCTTCAGTGAACCTTTCCATCTCTGGCAGGTAAGCTTAAACCCACACAAAAACCCCCAATAGGATTTAAATTACCATTACCAAAAAATTATCAATTTTTCTCACATTGTTATACATATATTTGAATATCTTTGCTTGTTAATGAAAGTTAAAATAAATTTTACTTTAAAAAAGTAAAAAGAAAGATGTCTTTGACAAAAGTTTCTTCCATTGCTAATGCTAGTATCCCTTTTTAAAAAATTAAATAGAACTATAGCCAGTGCTAATACTAACAATCTGTTAAGAGGGGGTAGCTGAGATTTAGTAATTTTGTTGCCAAGGGAACTTTGCTTTGAATGGAAATAGTCCGAGGGCTGTGCCCACTCAGCATGACACATTTGCCTTCTGTTTGTAGAAGAGACATTTTTCCTTGGAGATATGAAACAGGTAGGTGGAAGGCTCCGGAGATAGATGGAGAAAGATGCTCTCTGGAAGCCAGTACACCCCTTTGCTCTCATAGGCAGCCGGTTGGTTCTTCATGCCAATGTTCCCCTGAGTCTCCCAAGTAAAAGCAGTGAGCCCTTGAATTTCAGGGAAAAGCTAAGCTGGGAACTGAATTTGTGACTTTATTGTTAGAAGGAACTCCCAGATGAGGAGCTCCCTCAATCAATACGGGCCAACATTTCCCTGCCACTTCTACTATTGAGGAGAGCTAAACTGCTTTAGTTGCCATGGGTCACAAAGCCAGTCCATATCACAGGTGGGCCCTCAGCTCAGGTCTTGCAGGCCCCAAAGCCCAACTTCATCCATTGTACCACAATTCCTCTATAAGAATGAACTCCTTATTGAGATCAAGTTGTGAAAGGCTCTGAAAGCTACACAAGAGAAATGAACATTCTAGCCTAGAGTTTCTAAGAAGCTACTGGAGTTCACTGATTAGGTAAGTGACATGTTTGGTTTGGGTTTAGGAAAATCCCATTGTATAATATGAATTGTAGTGGTAAGAGACTTGAGGCAGGGAAACCAACTGGGAAACTTGCAATGCTCTCAGTGAGAGGGCTTGAACGAAGGGGGCAACCATTGAATGGAGAGAAGAGCTGAGATGAAAGAATGTTGTGGAGGCAGATCCCACTACATTTGACAATTGACTGGATATGGGGGGGGGGGGGTGAGAGGAAAGAAAAATTACAGATTGGGAGATTGGGCAGATGGCGAGGCTTGGGACAAATAGAAGAGTTTGAAGGAGGAAGAGGAGGGGAAAGAGAAGTTCTGTTTTGGACCTAGTCTGGGACATCCATTTGGTAATGTCGGATGGGCAGCTGGTGAGTGTGGGACAGACCCCATGGATGAGGGCACCAGAGACAGAATCTAGAGGACCCCCTCTTTGGTGCTGGAGGGCATGATGTCAGCAAAGGCACCCAAGGGCAGATGGGAAGGATGGATCCTGGGGAGAGGCCATCAGACTTGGCAATGGAGGAAGCTCCTTTGAGGAGTTTGGCCAAGGAAGGGAGGAGAGATCTAGAAGGGGACACAGAAGGGACGATATAGTCTGGTGATTTCTGAAAACTTGGGCATGTTGGAACGCAACGGGAAAAAAAGTAGGGATAGGAAGAAGGGGGAGAGGGAAGAGAAGACAGGTGGAGAGAGGGGATGTAACTGGAGTAATCATTCTCCTTCTGCTCACTTCAGTCTGTATCAATTCAGAGAAGTATTTCCCATTTTCAAAAAACTATACTTTTCTCCATTCTCACTCAGAAATATTCTGTTGTATTTATATACCATGATTTGTTTAGACGTTCCTCATCGGTGGGCACATCCTTAGTTTCCAGTGTTAATTACAATGAAAAGAGCTGCTCTGAATATTTTTGTACATGTCTACCCCCAACCCTGGTTTGTTAGGTTATAGTGGTTCTTAAGTAAAATAAATGTAATACCATAGTAATTTCAGATAATTCAGAGTATTGTAGTGGTAAGTGGTTACTTCTTTGTATATGACAAAAGTCATCTTTCTCCCATTTGCCCCCCAAATCAAAAGGGAAATAGAATTCTTATTGGGATAAAAACAAATATTGGCTACTCCATCACTGGACTCATCCTTATCTGGGTACAATTCCATATCAGCAAAAAAGCATTCGACAAATATTTGTTAAGCGAGATATTGTGGTAGGTGCTGAAAACAGAAAAATGAGGAAGGGTGCAGTCCTTGAGTGTTGAGAAAATATTTTGCATCGCATACACGTATAAATATAGTTTGAGGCAGCTGGGAGGAGAATAAAAGGGCCTTTGGACAGACTATCAGAGGAGATTTTGAGACTGAGGCCCTTGAGTAGCCAGTGGAGATGAGGAGGGCCATACTAGGGCCAACTCTAGATAGTTTGTGTCCCACCCTCTCCTCTAAGAGGACTGACTGACTTGTGTGCTCTCCCCACAGACCCTGGATCTCCACTCCTGCCCCAAGCCGATTGTTTTTGTGCTGCACACCTTCTTGTCAGCCAAAGTCACCCGCATGGGCCTGCTGGTGTGAGCCCAAGGCCAGGAACACACCCACCTCAGAAGAAAACAATTAAGCACAAAAGAAAGCTGCTTCTTTTGCTCTCTCCTCCAGCATCAGTGCCTTGACAAGGACCTGCGATCACTGCTAACCCAGAATTGTTCCAAGAACATCCATGGTGACAAGCCACTATGTTCTCCTTGGAGTCCCCACCTTGTTGGGGAGAGAGAGGCGTGACTTCTATGACTGTAGAATGAGGAGCTCTTTCTGTATGTTCCGTCTTCATCATTTGTTTGTGTTTGTATCTCTCTCCCATGATGAGGTGGGATCGTGATTCCACTTTCCAAATAGGAGTGAATAGTGGAGAGACATTCCCCTTGTTCCCAAGTCCCCTGGGCTTAGCCTACCACCCAACATTTGTGCAAGACAATTCTGCCCATCCTTTCTTCGCAAACGGGCTGGTGACTCTGTAGCCATATCAGGAACTTCCAGGTTTTGGCAGGAGTTTGCCATCCCCTTCTGGCACATGAAGCCGCAGCTGCAGGCTCCCCAGGTGTCCCTCTCTCTGTGGTGATGCTATTGCTACATCCCCACCATTGCCATCATCCAATTTACCAAGTTTGGTCATTCAAAAGTGTTTATTTTATAGCATCAAACCTGTGAAATGTCGATTTAGTTTGCCATATGTTTTTAACCAGCACCTAGCAGAAAGAATATTGGAGATCAGGGTATTATAAGGAAATATCTGTCCATTTTAGTTTTGGGTTCTGCCTCTCCCCCAATTAATATTTTTGGAAAGAACCAGAGGGTTTTATGGCATGAGACTGATTTTAAAAGAAAATCTTTATTTTATACAGAGCCATTTTTTAATGGCTTACCAAATGTGCCTTTGGTCAAGTTGGGTCAGATGTAGTTCAGTATCACAATCTCCATTAAAGGAAGGCCATCCCAGTTTTAAAGAATGGTTTATGAAGGTGAGCTGCATTTTTGGCACCTGGCAAGCTCCTATAGTGAAGACAAACTTGGAAAAGTTGCCATCCTGTTTCAGGATTGAACTTTGGAGGAACCATCAGCCCATTTGCACAAATGCTATCAGCAATTCCATGGGTTCATCTGATCCCAATTCAGGCTCTGCAATATATGGGCTGATTTATCACCTGCAAAGTAATATGGAAAAAATTAATCATCCCAAGCAATGTCAAGACTTAGTGTCGCCTCCTAGCCTGACAGATGCAGTGAGACTCTAGAACAGCCCTTTAGCATTCTTAAAGTATTCTTGACATTACTCCAAAGAAATGGAACAAACCAGTTTGTTGGATTTATGGAAATCCTTCTCTTACCCTAATCCTAACAGGACTACATTTATGAAAAATGGGTAAAAACAGAACATGAATGTCATATGACTTAGAACAGTCATCCTGAATGTGAAAGGAAAGCAGCGGCAGAGGCTCACAACCGGTTTGGGTTTTGACTCAGACTGACTTAGCAGAAATCACTGATTCTTTCAGAAAGGGCAATCCAGTCCACCATTGAAAGATTTGCTCCTTTCATCTGGGAAGTGCAAGAGAGGAGACATTCCATGAAGGATCCCAGTAGTGAGCTTTATTGAAAAGGATAGGAAGGTGGGCACATGTGCGGGGCATGTACAGGCCGGCTCCCTCCCTAGACCATCACCCCACCCCTATCTGTGAGCTAGCTCTGCTCCTGCACAATTTTGACATGACAGGGACTGGGGAGATGCTCTTGTTTTCTTGGCTAAGATCCATGCAATTTTTGAAGGCTAGACCCAAGTTATTTCCCTACTTGTACCACAGAGACACAGATCTAAAGGAAAAATAGAGATAAAAGAATTTGTCATTTTCAGAATCCATAGATTCATCTTAAAACATATAGGTTTAATCTTTTTAAAGATATTTTTCCATCTCAAGTCCAATTTAGATACTAAAAATCTTGGTGGCATGGGGATAGGGCAGCCAACAAGACCTAAGAGTGACTTGGAGCTCAGGTCATACCTTAAAGTAGAATGCCGTCACATCTAGCAGCGTGGAGCCATCACATCTCTGCACAATCCAAATGTCATTTTGTTGGACTCCTGTTTTCCAAGGTGAAAAGAAGCTTAACTCTGCAGATTGAAATTTCCCCAACAAAGTGCTTAGATTCCTGCTTTGCTGTGGATATTTTTATGTATTCTTGGGGGGGGTGTGTGTGTGTGTGTGTGTGTGTGTGTGTGTGTTTTGTTTTGTTTTTAAGCCTGAGCCAACAAGAAAAATAATCATGGGAACGTCTGGAAACCACTTTATTCATCCTTCTTCACAAGATGATTGTGTACAGGGTAAAATGTAAATGAGAATAAGAAAAGCCATTCCTTGTCCGTCCTTTGCTAAGCTGGGATCAGATTGTGGATTTCATTTCCCAGTTTGAGCTGCTCAGGCACAAAAGCATCAGAGGCTGAAGGATCTTGATGAAAACTCTGCACCTTGAAACAGAAACGAAACTGAACAGATTGGAACCCCACCCACAAGCCAGCCACTCTGGGAAGCTCTCAGGGTGTACCTGTGAGACACTCTTGGAGACATCAAATACAGGCAACCAAGATATGGTGAGATCCCTAATCCACAAATGGAGTGCTTTACGAAGAGACAGCCTGGACAGATATCTAATTTAATTTCTGATTAAGCTCACCAAATAAGGCAGATTGTTTGAAAAGAATGCTTTTGATTTCCTTCTCATTTTTGATGAGGAGACTTGTGAAAATACCTGGTACTCTTCATGGGTGGAGCTTAAAAGGAACAACTGGGCAGCAGATACTTCCTGTTCATACTCCTATGCAACCAATTTTTCTTCCAATCTTCTCCACATTCATGTGATTGAATTGGTGAGAGAGTCTACTCTTCCTCCCATAATCTTTTGTTTCTCTTTTTCCTCCATTCCATTCCCCTCACCCTGGCATCTTATAAAGAAAAAATTGAAAGGTAGGAACAACTATCTTTATGTAAAAGGAAACCTTTCCTTACAAAATCATAAAATAGAACTCAACCTGAAAATTAGTTTAAAATTTAGCATTATATAGATAAGTGTTTTTCTTTCATGTATGTTTATGCAGTTATTTATTAGAATAATTATAATTGTAATTATATGTAACTGTCCAGTAGACCCCAGAAATGGGAGCTCAAATACTGGTTATGTGCACATATTCAGATTATTATTCTAAAGGCCATTTCAAGTTTTCAAAAGCCATTTTTGAGCACTTTTTAAACAAGGGATATTTTATTGGTTCATATTATCCGTTTATATTATCTGCACTCTCAATAACTTTACAATTCCAAAAACTTGCTGCATAGGCAGGAAGTAGAGCTATGGAATTCCCTGTTTGTTACATTTCTATTAAAAAATTATACCTTTAAATAGCAAATAGTTAAAACTGTTGCTGGCGATTCATATATCTCTTAATCTCTGTAAGGTATATCCTGGTAGCAAAATCTTAAAATCTAAGTTTTGCTAATTTTTTTTTTTAAATTAAGAATCCAGGTGGAGAATTAATAAGGTCATGTTTCTCCTAGAAAAAATAGCTTATAAATGGTTTTCATTGACAAGGAGATGTGACATTTGAGAAAAGGTCTGCTGGATTTTTTTTTTCCCCCAAAAAACCCTTCAAATCTTAGGTTATAATTTATATGCATGTTAATTATAATAGTATATTTCTAAAAATGAGACAGTCCCTGTTCATGTTTTTCTTTGATCTGCAAACTACCTTGTAAGCTGCTATGCAAATTATCTTCAAATCCCTACCTGCTTAAAGGGTTAAACATTCTTTAGGCTCTGGGAAAGACATGTAGACTTACGCACTTTCTCTGTGATTTTTCTTTTTTTATCTTAGCTCTGACAAAAGCTGAATTATATTAATGTCTTAATTTTTGTAGCTATAAACTATTGATTTTCGATAACTTTTAAACTGAGCAGTATAAATAAATGTCCAGCGTATACTTTATGTTGCCAATGCTGAATGAAACTATAATTGATCTGTCAAGTAGGAAAGCCAAAGGTTGCTATTGAATCCTGTAATTAAATGAAAAGTTAAATGCCAAAACTCTTTGGTTCTGAAGCTGCTTATATTGGAGAAATTCTAATTTTGATAAAATGAGGACTTCTTTAGACCTTAAAACTCTGCTTAAACTATATTTTAGGTTAAATATGATCCCACTGACCTAAGGCAGATTGCTCTTTGGCAAGACTTCATATGTAATCAATGAAGTCTGGAGTATTTTTCAGTAATTTTCTCTCTCCCCTTGCCACTTCTAGGTAGAAGAAGTGTAAGAATTCGTCATTTGATGTCTCATTTTAGTTAGGGCCACCTTTTGCTTGGTAACCTACAACTAAATACATCAAAATTTTACTTCCATTGGGTAGTCTCAGATGCTAATGTTTTTTAAAAGTACACAGTTCATAAAAACCCACATCGTCGGGCTCTTACCCAACACTCGGTAAATGTTTATGAATTGATAAACGTGTTTGAAATGATTATACTTTAGCCACTTGATTCTGAAAGGGTCTTATAAGTGATGCATGAATGTGAGTGACTTGTCCCAACAATATTAAGAGATCTATTTTTTATAGAGAATGTTTTAGACTAGCCGCTCCCACCAAAGTGGAGTTCAATTGCTTACCTCAAGCTGGTAAAATCTTAAAGTTGGAGGGTTCCTCTGACATCCAGCCTTAGCCATACCTGACCAAGGATCCTTTCTAAAGCACACTGGGCAAGTGGTCATCCCGACTGAACTCTTCAACGAGGCAGAAGCCATGGCCTCCTGAGGCAGCCTGTTCCAGGGCTGGACAGCTCGTATCCTCTCACTTCAAACCCAACCCTGTCTCTGCAGATTTTACTATTTCTTGTTCTCTTTTGGAGCCACAGAAAACAAGTCTCCCTTCTACAGGAAAACAGCCCTTTACATATGGATATCATCAATTCCTTTCTGGGCTGAACCTCCATCTTCACAGATCAGCTCACAGCACAATCTCCAGGCCAATCATCCCTTCCCTCAGTGTTTTCTCCATTTTATTGGGATCATCCAGAGCTGAATGGTCCCCCACCCTCCCCAATGCATGGGTTGCTGGAGCTAGGGTATAGAAGCCACTCAGCTTTTGTTCAATCCTTCTGTCTGCCCCTCCAACACAACCTAAGATGCCACTAGTATTGTGGCTGCCCTATCTCAGTGGCTACTCGGTTGACTCTCACTGGGCTTCTTCTATAAAGTCCACTAAATTTCCCTCCCAGGTCTTTTTTCAAACAAATTTCTCTCAATCACACTTTCCCCATTTTATACTTTTAAAGCTGATTTTTTGAAATCCAAATGAAACCGTTTATAATTATTAAAAAGAGTTACTTATATATTTTAGCTTTTAAGGAATATTTTTAGATATGTTTTTATTTCAGAATCGAAATTTTAAATCAATTTAATTTCATTGTCTGGTAATCTCTCTTACAGTAATCTACTCTGCTCATGATGAGCTTCTCCAGTGACTGAACTTAAAGTATTTTTTTCTCATTTTCCAGCTGTCCTGCTTTTGATGTCATGGTTATATGTGCCTTTTTGTAAATAACATCTGGTGCTTGCTGTCTAGAGAACATAGTGACCAGTAATGTACCATATTTAACATAACTCGACTTGTTTCCAAATGTATTTATTGGCTAAAAACTAGATATGACTTAGACCGTAGTGAGAAAGAACATTCATTCGCGCAGAGTATTTAAGTGCCTACAATTCACAGCACTGCATTTGGTGCTTTGGGGCTTTCAGAAGAAGTCAGACTTGTTGACAAATCTAGTTCATGCCCAACTTAATTATGCCTTCTCATATACAGTAGGTTTTGAGGACTTATCAGATTTTTTTTAGCAAAGCGTTTTTTCCATTTTTATGAATTTGGGTGTACTGGCAATCTGACAAAAAGGCCTGAAGTGGCACTTGGGCTTTGAGGAAAGACTGTTAGCCCTAGGAAAATGGGGCTGATAGTCTGAGCACTTTAAGGAAATCTCATTACATTAATATGCAGGAGGGAAGACCTGCAGGAATTGTCACGGGGGAAGGTAAGTGAATTCCCATCCTGAGGTACACTTGAAGAAGTAATAGAACCACTCTTTGGAGTCTAGGAGAGGGGGTTCAGGACTTGGAGAGGGACTGTATTAGGTGACTACTGGGGTTCTTTCCAATTCTTAAGATAGTACAAATTAGTTTTTTCTTTCCCACTGGAAAAAGGAAGGAAAAACTTGAAGTCTGATAGGTTGTGGAATTTCATCTCCTAAATAAGATGTGACCAAACAAAGCAAGGGTTTTGAGTGAAGAACTGTGAAGATGGAAGAGATGGGGGGAGAGAGAAAATAATAGTCTTTTAATCCCATTGGACCCAATTAAATATGATTTACTCTTTTTTTTTTCCTTCACCCACCAACTTTTTTTCTCAATGGTGCTGTTACATGAATTCCCAGACTGACGTCTCTTTCAATAGCTCTTATTTGCATAAAAAATGCTTCCTTAGTGGTTGATCAAAATGAAGACATTGGGAAACTTAGAGAAATATCCTTTTTTCTTTAATTTTTATTTTTAAAGCAACTACTGGAGACATGGTCCCAGAACATGGAATGTACTTGAGAAAAGAGAGAAGAAAATTTTTTAATTTATCAAAAAATTTTTCATTCAACCAAAGCCCTTTTCCATACAAAATGCCTTAAGTTAAAAATAGGTTTTTCCTCTGACCTCATAATATAAATTAGATTTTTAATTGGATGAGCTTCGGGTGTATTTGGAAAAAAATATTCCTGTTCTTGGTATAGCACTTGAAAGTCACATTGGTCCTTAACTAACCTTTATTTCCAGGTGTGCTAGAACTGTACATGAAAACTGATCATTGCATTAATGTCTTGCCCCTTACATTAGACACACCTTTGACCATCCTGGTGTTCTTTACTATATATAATTGGGATCTGTATGCAATCCAAAGCCTGGAAAACTTGATATCGTTTATCCATTTTCTGTTTAAATGGATCCAGTTACATTTTTCCTCTTTATGTAGTTAACCCTATTAAAAGGTAGGAGTACAGCTATTTTAAAATTGTATTTCCCATTTAGCATCATCTATTGTTTCCCTTAGCAAATCTGCTCTGTGGAAAGAGCCATTTTGGAAGCTGTAATAAATGGTACCAGTGTTAAGTTTACACCACAATGAATACAGCATGAGAAGCAAAAGCTATTCTTTTCAGGACCATTGTTCCGGGGACTTTGGGAAAATAACCTGTGTAAAACCACTACCCGCAATGGCCTGTTTTGGCTAACATCTGTGCAAATTCTGTCTGCCCTCTCTCTTTTTTCTCCTGCATCCTTTTCCTCTTCTCCCTCTCTTCCTATACTGTTCCTAATGATTTTTAAATATTAAGACTTAGAAGATTGTAATACTGCTAGGAAGAATCAAAAGTACATCCTTTTTAAAAAGTCTTTATAAAGCTCTGTTCTGTATTCAAATAAGACTTCTTTCCTCTCGTCTTGGATCTTCTGGGCTGGTCTAGGTCACCAAATCAAAAATGTTAAACAGGGCAGTATTGTGTTCTTAACAATCAATCCCAGGAAAGCTTTAAGCGAACACTATAAATATGGATACTTAAGACAACACTTTCCTTGAGTTGCATATTAAATAGAGCATTGTACATTACAATGAAAATTCGTGACTTAAGGGCAATATACATATAAGTACATATATACCTTTGTAACCTTTATATTGTAAATAATAAAAAGTTTTGCTTTTAGACGCGCCTGTTTTTACCTTCAATGTTTCCTTTTACAAGGTATTCAAATTATTACCTGCTTGAAATGCCCGTCATAAATAGACTTAGAGTCACCACGGTTCCCAGTTTTAATGAGTTAATGACTTCTTGTCCTGGTTGTCCGGCTGACCCCCGGAGGATAGAAGCTAAATCATTTGATCCATCTGGTCCTCCGTTTTCATGCAAATCATGGGAAGGGGCGAGAGGATGAGGGGGCCGGTTTACTTTTCAGAAATGTTGAAAAGAAATGAATACTTGGGAATCCGTCAGTGTCAGTCATTCACTTTGAACATCATCCCCCGCAGTGGTTTAATCCGCATCTGTTCTCGGCTGCAGGCTGGGTGTGTGCTGGAGAAATGCCCTTGCCTTAGCATAAGCCTGTACTTAATACAAGTGAGAATGATTAAGGCAAATACGCAGCCAGTCAAAATAATCAAACGTTAAGAAGCTAAATACATAAAGATGATTTTGCAGAACCAGAAAGTTAGGAGGCAACTTCATTTTAATAACCAGCCCTCCCGGAAGCCACTGCCAGTAAGGAGAAGTAGTTCTAAGGTGGGTGACAACTTGTAGGAAGCATCCACCGCGTGCCCGGCTAGGGAATGTTCCCGAGGCAACAAGTGCTTCCCCGCTCTTGGTCCTTAACTGAAAGCCTCTGCTTATCGCTCAGAAACGACTTCCTGCCGCGGAGAACATCCCAGCTTGTTCCCCGGGCAACAGCCGCGCTTCCCTCCGCCCCAAGCGCTCTCGTAACCCTGTCCTTTCCAACGTCCCGGGTCCCCCATCCCCGGGGGGCCCCGGCGCCGCCCACGCGCCTCCTCCCAGGCCCCTTGGGACAAGGAGTCCCCAAGTCCCGGCAGCTCTGCGGCTAAAAAGCGAGGAAATAAGCCGCGTGGGTTCCTTTTCCTCTGGTTAAACACTGCAAACGGCGCTCCCGAGGGGCTTCGTGAGAGCGCCCCCGTGCTCCCGAGGGGCCTCTGTGCCCCCCAGAGCGCCCCCGTGCTCCCGAGGGGCCTCTGTGCCCCCCAGAGCGCTTCCATGCCCCCGAGAGCGCCTCCGTGCCCCCGAGAGCGCTTCCGTGCCCCTGAGAGCGCCCCCGTTCCCCTGAGAGCGCCCCCGTGCCCCCGGGGGGCCTCTGTGCCCCGAGAGCGCCCCCGTGCCCCTGAGAGCGCTTCCATGCCCCCTTGCGGCGGGACTGTTTTCTGTCTCCCGTGCGTCCGGCCCCGGCATTCAAGGCCCTCCGCCACCTGGCTCTCACCTACCTCGCCAGCCTCGCGTTCTCCGACCCGCAGTCGTAGGGGAAGTGCTCGGGGTCACGATCACGGTCTCGCGCCGGATCCAGCCTGACCCGCAGCTTCTGGCCCTTCTCGCCGGGATGGAGGAGCCGGGGGGAGCCGCGTCCGCAGCGCCGGGCTGGGGCCGCTAGGGGGCAGCCGCGGACCCGGTGCCGGGCCGCTCTAGGCCCCGCCCGCCGCCCTCTCGCCGGCTCCGTCCCTCTAGCCCTCGCTCGCGGTGGGGTCGGAGCCGAGCGGAGCCGAGCGGAGCCGAGGCCGCCCAGCCGGGGCCCCGCCCGCCGCGCGTCCCCTTCCGCCCGTCGGCCCGTCCTGGACCCAGCGCCCTCGGCCTCCCTCAGGGGCCGCACCGAGGCCGGAACCAGCGCCGCGGGCTGCCGGGGCCGCCCGGGAGATGAAATGACAACTTCAACTCTCCAGGTACCGGCCTCGGGGGCCCGGCGGGGGAGGCCGCGCCGGAAGCCGGGCCGGGGCCGCCCCGGGAGGCCGTGGCCCGGCCCGGCCCGAGCGCTGCGGGCGAGGGGGATGGGCCCGGGGCCCTCTGCACGCCCGCGGCCCGGGAACCTGGGGCCGCCTGGGCCGCGCCATCGCCTGCGGCCCCCTCCCGGGGTCTGGTGAGCCCCCACCCTTCCCCCGCTGCACGTCCTGGCCGGGAGCCCGCTCCTCCCCCACCCGCCCTCAGCCTTCCCGGCTGCAGGGCCGGTGTCGGGTCCGCCCGGGGCGCCGCCGCGGGGCCCCCTCCCCCTCCCAGCGGTGGGGAAACTGAGGCCCGCCCCAAGGTCACCCGGGGGCGGGCCCCTCCCCGCGGCCCGGTTGTCTGACAGCAGACGCCGGCAGGGCTTGGGGCAGGGGCCCCGCACCCGTCCCCGTTCTCGGGCTTAGGCTGGTCTCTGGCCTCTGCGGGGGATCTTCATCTGTCAAATGGGCGCAATGAGACACGCTCCGCACCTCCCAGGACCTTTTGGCGGAACGTCTTTGCCCACCCTTGGAGGAATTTGTTAGCAAGCAGTGCAGCGGGGGAAGCCCGCGTCTATATGTGCTGGTCTCTACTTCCTAAAATTTCCATTTTGAAACTTAGGTGCTTTGCCTCCTTTCACTAATAGCTCCTGTGGAAGCGGCTGCGGCTGCGAAATCACGGGGTCCCTTCCCAGTCCTGGTACCTAGAGGGGCTAACACAGGCCCAGCAGAAGTGTCTTTCCCGGGGCATCCTGACAGCTTTGTTCGATGCTAATTCGCAGCAGCAGCAGCAGCAAAGAACAAGCAGAGGGTTCAAAAGTCTTAGAGTGTTGTCTTTGAGGCTCTTCATCCAATAAGACTAAAAATTCCAGTGTGCCCCATGAAAAGACTAAAAACCCTTCGATTTTAGTAGCAGATGGTTTCTTACTCTTTTTCTATCTTTTAAAGCTTTTGGATTGGTTTGCCATGAACTAAAATTGATTTCTTCATCTCACATCACTTGGAAATGTCTGCATCTTTCTGATGAAGAGTCTCAACATTTGCTGATGCCTTAGCCCCCAGAGATGGCCGACCTTATGCATTGCTTGCACATAACATAAATAGTCGTAACCTTTTTGTGAAGAGCAAAGTCAAGGTCTATCGCTTTATTAGAAATGGAGTTCTAGTTAGCGATTGTAATTTTGTAATCCCAGTGGTGGTTGTTGTTTCTGCTTAATGCTTCCTGCTGCTTACAAAGGATGAAATCGGGAGTTTGGACAACTGGACTTTGGAGCATAAAGATTCTTTAAAGTCCCACTGGAGAGGGAGGGGATGGCTGGTGTTATTATTGTGTATTATATGATTCTGTGTGACTATCAACACATTGTAGCTTTCAGACAAAAAGACACTGCTTTTGTTCTTGCTCATTAAACTCTATATTAAAAATATTCCCGCACTTAACACAAGGGCCCCCGGAAGTCTCCTCTTCCCAACTAGCCAACAGAAGCCCACTCAGTGGGGCCAATGGAACTGAATAAAGTTCCCTTGGAATCCACACAGCGAGGCTTATGAGTGGATACAGGACTGAGAGCATCCTCTGTCCATTTGTTTTCTGGAAATTACGTCATTTCTCATCCTCATTCTCAACTACGGACTGATAGTGGAGGGTCAGCGGCTTCTTAGCTCTTCTGTTGGTGATAGCTTTCTTTTTGGAGGTAGTAGAATAAAACATCCTAATAACAACAGAGTGATTCCTCCATCCTTTTGTAAACTCTAGTCTGGGACGTTAGCTCAGGTTTCCTTCTGCTGGAATCTAGAGGGGAGAGTGAGTGTGAAAAGCCTGTTAACGGTGGTTATTGTGGAGAAGGGAAGACCGTCTTAGTGCTCCCTTTTAAAGCCTTTCTATTTGATGGCTGGGAAGTGGTTGGCTCTCCTGGCCTAGGACAAATGAATAAGTCAGCCTGAGTTCATGGCTTCCTGTTGCCTGTGACTGAGTGCTTTCAGGACCTGTTTGGGAGCCCTGTGCTATGTTGTCTTTCCAGAAGGCCATTGATCTGGTGACGAAGGCGACGGAGGAGGACAAAGCCAAGAACTATGAGGAGGCATTGCGGCTCTACCAACATGCCGTGGAGTATTTCCTACATGCAATCAAATGTGAGTCATGGTGGGGCCGGAGCTGCCGTGGGCACATCCCACAAGCAGGAGGTGACCCCCGAGGCTCAATGGGGTTTTTGGGGGCCACCATTTTACAGATGAGGCACACAGTGACAAAGCCAAGGAGAGCATCCGGGGCAAGTGTATGCAGTACCTGGACCGAGCTGAGAAGCTGAAGGATTACTTACGGAATAAAGACAAGCAAAGCAAAAAGCCCGTAAAAGAAGCTCCAAATGACAGCAAGGGGTGAGTGTCTCAGTGTGGAAGGGTAGAGTCAGCATGCCCAAGAGAATCCCCAGAGCCTCAAGGATAGATTTCCTTTTCTTGTGATGTCATCTAATAAAATTGGATAAATAATTTCCTTTAAATGCTCTAGTAAAATTAGGCTGAACTCCTGGGGTGCCTGGCTATCAAATTCCAGTTGAAGTTTCCCAGAGAATAAAAAAACAAGCAGCAGCTAACAGGTGGGCCTCTGGGACAGGAACATGAGCTCTATAGGAAGCACGTTGTCATGAGGAGACATGATTTGAAAGGGTGAGTGCTGTGAGTGGAAGGTCTTTCCCAGAGGCCAGGAAGGCTCCTGGGTGCACGCCCTTCTTCCAGAAAGAGACTTTGCTACAATGTTTGGATTTTTCCTCCATGGTGACAGTCGTATGTGGATGGGAGGGAGCCTGCTCTCTTCCACCCCATCAAGGTTAGAGGATTGGAGGGATGCTAAAAGTCTTTAGAAGGGAAGCATAGGGGAGGGGATAGAATGGGCTTTAGTCGGGAAGACTTCTGGTACTTGCTCTGTCACAAACACTGAGTGGCTGATGTTGCGTTTGTCAATTCATCTCTTAGTTTGTCTCCTCATCTGGAAAATGGGAGTGCTAATCCTGCATTACCTGTTCTCCCGGGCTTTTGTGACATTTACGGATATAATGTATGTAGAGTGCTTATTGAGTAATAGAGCTTTGTGTAAATGCTGGTTATTACTATTTTGTGCCCTGAAGAGCTGCACCTAACAATAGCATATTGATTTATAAATCAGCTCTTACTTGTCAGGATGGATTGGGTATCTTTTCTTTCTGTGATGAAAAAAAAAAAAATTAATTCTCTAAGCACATCCCTTTGTGACCAAGGGTTCCCTCAGACTTTGGTGTGAGGATGCCATGATGGTCACTCATAGTGTTGCCGCTGGATCTCTGTAGCTCTTTGAAGACCATCCCTTTTCTAGCCAGGCATTGGCCCTTATTTTTCTAGAGCCCCTTGCTGCCAATATGAAGTATCACCTTTTGATTGCCTGTTTCATTTCCACAGAAGTGACAGTGACAGTGAAGGAGAGAATCCTGAGAAAAAGAAACTGCAAGAACAGCTGATGGGTAAGTTGCATGAGACCGTGAGGGGTCAGCTTCCAGGCCCTTGCGGAGCCCCCACCTTAGGGAACACTGCCTTCTTGTTGTAGGTGCCATTGTCATGGAGAAGCCCAACATTCGGTGGAGTGATGTGGCTGGCCTGGAGGGAGCCAAGGAAGCGCTCAAAGAAGCTGTCATCTTGCCAATTAAGTTCCCGCACTTATTCACAGGTGAGGAATGAATACCAAAAATTAAGTTGAAAGTTACCTGACTTCTGATTCAGCTTGTTCACAAGAACAGTGTCAGTAAGCTTGTCATTGAGTCAGCCGGAGATGGCCTCAGGGTCATCCAGAACCTAGCTTCTTAAACAGTGGGTGGTGACCCCATACGGGGTATTGTAGCTGAATGTGGGAGCTGCAAAATTATGATTTATCGGTAAATGTTTGCTCCGTATGCCTATTTCGTGTACCTGTACACCCAGGGTCATGTAAAAATTTCTGGGGGGGGAAGGGATTACAAGTGGAAAAGGTTTCAGAAGTCTTGACCTAGGAGGATGGTACCTTCTCCAGATGGGACCAAAGGGCCCAACTCCAACATTACCCCCTTTGCTATCAGTCCAGAATCCTTTGGTACTCAACTATTTTCTATTTCTTCTCCTAGGCAAGCGCACCCCCTGGAGAGGGATCCTGCTCTTCGGACCTCCTGGCACAGGGAAATCTTACCTGGCAAAGGCTGTGGCCACAGAAGCCAACAACTCCACCTTCTTCTCTGTGTCCTCCTCAGATCTGATGTCCAAATGGCTGGGGGAGAGCGAGAAGTAAGTCAGCCCCCAGGCTGTGCTCCCTTGCGCTCGCTGGAGCCAGGGCAGCTGGCACAGGCTGAGTCCTGCGTCCCGCCTGCCCACGGGTCCTGCTGGGGGTGGAGAGGGCTGGGCCAGCCAGGGTAGCCACGTCCCCCTTTTTCCTCCAGGCTTGTCAAAAACCTCTTTGAGCTGGCCAGGCAGCACAAACCCTCCATCATCTTCATCGATGAGGTCGACTCCCTCTGCGGATCTCGGAATGAAAATGAGAGCGAGGCTGCTCGTAGGATCAAGACGGAGTTCCTGGTGCAGATGCAGGGTGAGCATTAGCACGGGGTGCACCATGATCCTTGGGGGGGGGGGGGGGGGGCTACGGGGGGCTGGGGAGCAGCAGCAGAATGTGGCCCTAGCCCCCACTTCCTCAGTCTCAGAATCTTCACCCCAAACACATGCACACCTCCCGACAGCCCAGGGATGGAGGGCCTGGGATGAGCAGATGGGCATAGCCAGGGCTGCCCTGCCCCTTTGATAGGCCACCTCCTCCCTTGCTGGAGTTGGGGTTTGCCCAGACCCAGTGCCAGTTTGGGCTGACCATAGAGGAGAATTTGGAACTGGATACTGCGCTTGAAAGGGAGCGTCCTGGTTCAAAAAAAGAAACATACGTATGCCTTAACACCAGTTTCTTAATTCTCTATTCAGGACTGTTTGTACTCTGTTCTCCTGCCTCCCCTCTGTCCACTTTAGCCTTCTTTATGTAACTCTGGCCAAAGACACCAGTACTCTGCAGGAGCTCCGGGTCTTGTCTGACTGGTCACCAAGGGAGACGTGAGGGCCCAGGCTGGCAGAGCCAGGAAGCCCACGGGTTCTTGTCGTTGCCCTCTTTTGTTCTCTGCCCAGTCACAGACAGGAGTCTGTTCTCATCTCAGGAGGTGCTGGTGTCTCTCCCCCACCCCCCACCCCCCATGTCAGTGAGCCCCCAGGCATCTTTCCCAAAGATGGTGGCCGGCGATGGCTGTGTTATCAGGGTCAGCTTTGTGGTCTTTTTCCAGGGGTCGGCAACAACAATGACGGCACCTTGGTCCTGGGGGCCACAAACATCCCGTGGGTGTTGGATTCAGCCATTCGAAGGAGGTGAGTGCGACTCCTGCTTATTATCAGTCATACATGGACCAACCACCCTGACTCCTTGGCCAAAACCTGCACGATCGGCCCCGGTTTCTCTGGCTGATTTGGGCAAACCCAGCCCTGGGCAGAGGTCATCCCTCAGGATTGTGCTGTTAAATGGAGGATTGCAAAGGAACCCAGTTGTATTGAAATACAGTTATCAAAAGAGTAAGAAAGCCAGTTCCCAGAGCCCTTGCCATCTATCCATGGACTAGATCTGGGGATGCCAGGTCAGGAAGTCGGTGCTATGGGGGAAACTCCATGGTTGTTCTCTCTCCTTTGGAATGAATCCGTTCGCTCAGATCCCCTCTCCTTTCGTCTCAGTTCCCCACATAGGTTCCCACAGGGTAGCATCAGTTTTGTACCTTTGTTGGATCTGGGGAGTGACGTCACGTGGCACAGGGGCCCCGGAAGACCCACCTTTTCACCTTGGTACTTGGTTTCAGGAGTTGAGGAGACTCTTAATGGAACTTCCACACTTCTCTAAACCTGGAGCACCAATCCTCGGTGTTTTACCCTCTAGGTTTGAAAAACGCATTTACATCCCCCTGCCTGAGGAAGCGGCCCGGACCCAGATGTTCCGGCTGCATCTCGGGAACACCCCCCACAGCCTCACGGAGGCCAACATCCTCGAGCTAGCCCGGAAGACCGACGGCTACTCGGGAGCCGACATCAGCATCATCGTGCGGGATTCTCTCATGCAGCCTGTGCGCAAAGTGCAGTCGGCAACACACTTCAAAAAGGTAGAGCAGTTAGGGCCCCGCGGAGGGGGAGCCGGCCGGGCACCATGCCGGCCACGCTCCGGGGGCTCCCATTGGTGCTTTCTAGCTTTTTGGAAGGTGTGTTCCTGTTCTTCAAGGAAAGTGGGGGGTACATATCTGACATCCCCCTCTCCATTTTGGAGGTGGGGGAGGGAGGGTTGGCTTTTAGTTCCTTGTCATTTTAAGAGATGCTGGGAGGACAGTGGTACTTAATGAAGGTTCTTCAAGGAGGTGGGCATTAAAACAGGGAGGAAAGGGAAGATTTAGGAGCAGGAGAATAGAAGGATTATAAGTCTAAGTTACCTGGCAGGGCAGCTTCCACCAGGGCAATCCCCCAAATGTCTTTGCTTCAAATCCTTCGGGGAGTCAACTCTGAATGGAGGTGGAAAGGGGGCTCTGGTAAGGAAGTCTTTTTGCTTACTGTGCATATTTGTTAGAAAGTTTGGTTTTTGTTTTCAGTGATGGGTGGGTAGAAGAACAAAATAGGGATATGCACTCAATTTTTTTAATTTAAGAAACTTAAGCTAGAGAGTTGCTTGAAGTGAATAGAGAAGTTAAATAAATGATTTACTGAGACTCATCTAACTAATCAACATTAGAAGCTGTATTTGAACTCTTCTGGACTCCAAACCTGAGATTTTTTTCCTCTGTGCCGTGCCGGCTCCTAAAGATTAGCTTGTAGATTTTTCAGTGTTCTGCTTCTGGACTTAAAAGCTATCTTAATTAAACTGCATGGCTTTCCCATGATCTCCCTGGATAACTTGATACACACAACCAATATTACCTGAGAATTATTTAGCACCTTTCAGCTCCAAAATATTCTTCAGAGAATAATTTCTATTCTGTCTAGCTAGAATCTATAAAAAAATTAAGTCTCGATGGGCTGGTAGCTCTAGGCCCCTTATGTCTCTGGTTTGATTCCAGGTTCGGGGCCCTTCTCGCACCAACCCTGGAGTCATGATAGATGACCTTCTGACCCCCTGCTCTCCAGGAGACCCTGGAGCCATTGAGATGACTTGGATGGATGTACCCAGTGACAAGCTGTTGGAGCCTGTAGTATGCATGGTAAATAGACAGATGGCCAGAATACAAACTAAGAACTTTCCTCATTTCACTGCCCCCAAACAACCGTGCCCTCTTCTAAACACAGAACCACTTGTGGCAGTGTTAGCCCCATAGGTCCTTCCTTCTAGCTTACACAAGAAAAGGTCTCATTGTGGAGAGGCAGACAGTACAGTTTTCTCTAATTTTATTTAGCATCACAAGTCTATACAAATGATTCCATTTGAGTTGAGGGATTTGACTGCACAAAATAGGTATTCGATAAAGTATCATTTTGATTTGCTAGCTTTAGTATTACTTTGTCTCTGCTCAGGCAGATACATGATATTATGGCCGGATCCATTAATAACTTTATGATATAATATAAAAAAAGCTATGAGGTGAGACACCCTTTCTCCCCAACATACAAATTCCAATTCACCCAGTCCCGGAGAAATTTTCAGCATAAAAGATGGCGACTGGGAACAGAAGGTCTTCACCAGCTCAGGCCCTGGTCCCAAGACCTCTTCTTTCTTTACAGTCCGACATGCTTCGGTCTCTGGCCACCACCCGACCCACCGTCAATGCAGAAGATCTTCTGAAAGTGAAGAAATTCTCAGAGGACTTTGGACAGGAAGGTTAAAAGCTTCTGTAGGGGTGATGACGAGGGGGGAGGTTGACCAGGGGAAGTCCACAGCACTTCCTCTCCCCATGCCAGCAGCCAGGCAGGGCCCCATGTGGCTAATCCCAGAGTCACAACAGAATCCACTTTGCTGTCTGGCGACCAGCTGGGAAGCAAGGAGGATGGGCTTCTCCTACAGCCTCAGAGACACTGGAGCACAGCTGGTACATGACGGAGCCTGGGTTCTACATGTTTCCTCCTTTCCAAATGCTCACTACTCCTTTTCCTGACTCTCCCTGTCTTCTGTTTTTTTAACTTTTTTTTTTTTTTTGTAATTATTCTAAATTAATGCTGCTTGGATTTTTGTCTTGTTTATAAATAAAAATAAAATCACCCAAAAGCTTCAGGGAGTGGAACAATCCCATTCCTGTAGTGGTGGGCTCAGCCAGCCCTTTCCTCCTCCTTTCTCTTTATAGCCGTGTCCTAGTTCTTGAGAAAAGGCCATCTGAAGCCCTTTGGCTCTTCGTCCTAAATATTTCCTAAGATCGTCAGGAATCTTGCCGGTGTCACTTTGAGGCTAGGTATACACGGACTTGTTTCTTCTGTGCAGGAGGAGGATATGACTTCTGCAAATGAAAAGCTATTCCAGTCAAAAGAAATTAGGTCTGTAGTGAAGACTGTTGGCCCATTTTTCACAGCTGCCTTTTCCTCTTTCTGCCTGTGGGAGCAGAACAGTGTTGCTACACTTAAGAGTCCCTCTCTTGGAAATGGCCTAATAAACCTTTTTCCCCTCCTGAGCCACCTGAGTGATCTCATGTCTCTAGCGTTTCCTGAAAGCTACTGCTAAGCTCTCCTTTACATCCAGCAAATAAACTGTTGAGTAATTGATTTTCTACCTAACAAACAGATGGTAAGGGTGGGAATCATTGGGGTCGGTATTAGGAGGCTCATTCTAGCCTCTACCCTCCAGGAAGAATCCTTCTAAAGCATCCATTATTCTCAAATCTGGTTTTTTAGGTTGTTTTTTGTTTGGGTATTCTTGGACTGAGGTGCCTCTAGCCAGAAGATTCCGGGAGCATGCCATCTGGCATTAATGTGGTTTTGGTTTTTATTTACAGGGAATATCTATGCTGTCTTAGAAGGTAAGGTGTCTTTTTCCAGGCCCTTGACATTATATAAAGGGATTTTACGATACCTTTAAAATCTGAATAATGGGAAGAAGAGATTGGCACAAATTTTAATCCTTTAATGGCTATATCTTTTTTGGATTAAAGAACCAATTTAAACTTGTGTGTTTCCACTGGACAAAACAAGATGGTGGGTAAGACAGAATTAAGATTTTTTTTGTCATAAAAAACAAATAGATCTAAAAATTGGAAAACACTACCTCCCAAAGTGGCAGATTCATCCTTATTTATGAAGAGTTAAACAAATTTAACAAATATTTACTTGTGCATATTTTATAAAATATCAACTTACTGATGTTGTATTTATCATGAGTAATAAAATTAATTTGTTACTATTAACTCATATTTGTTAGTTAGAGGGAGTTCTTAAGGCCTGGTTTGACTAGATGGATTCTAAAGTCAAATTCAGTTCTGTGATTCTGTCAGTGTTGGGGAATATCTTGACAGTTATAAACTAGACACTTAACTCTTTAAATGGCTTCCTGATAAATCCTCCAAACTAGAAACTACGTGTCTGGCCCTAAGAACAGTAGTTGAAAAGACAGTCCTTAAAAGCATGTTGCACCAGATTTCAGACATGCTCTTGGTGATAGATTCTCTGCTATCAGTTTACTTTGTAAATACAGAGCAAAAGATGGGTCTGTAAAACTCCCTGCCTGTACCTCTGTTGCTACATTTCAAAACGTTTTCTATAATATGCTCCTTGGGTCACCACACCTACTGCACCTTTCTTAGGTCAAAAGATTCCTTGTTGCTTGTGGCATTTCTCAGGCACCCAGAAATCTGGAGTTTACAGCACATGCTTTGGCATTACTACAACTATGAATGCTGGTCTTAATGTTGCCACCCATCTTTGATCTAAACATTTAACCTTAACCTACATGACTGACCTTTAAACATTTTTGAGGAACAGATGAGAGTGGTCTGCCCATTAGCCAATTCACTTTAATATATTTGATTCTGTATTCAAAAGATTTCATTCTACAAGAAAATTCCCAGACTTCTCAGTTACATAGCCTCTTTCTCCCATAATGCCATTCTTGCACGGCTTTGGTTCTGAATTGGCATCCTGCATTGGGCTGGCTTTCCGTTTTCTAGGTCTTATGTCAGATCAGGATGCAAAGCTGGTGAAAAGTGCGTGGGCAAAAGCAATGTTTTCCAATGGTGACATGTAAGAACATTGTTGCATGATTGTAGAGAAAAGGAGAAAGGTGCTTTTGCATTAGGGATGACTGTAACTGTATCCTTTCTTCTTTGGGATTTGGTTGCCACACTAACTCCAAAATGTCGGCTCTCTCTGGATATCAGCTTAATAAATCAAAGCCATAGCTATTTGAAGGAAAGATGAACACTCTAGACAACCTTCCTAGAGGTGCCCTACTCTGGAGAACCCATTGGAGTTTACCGGTCTTAACTTTGCTATGGTGACCCAAGCAAGTTCCAGTTCCCAGAATCTGTCATGATGCAACTCCCCAGGTTGTCCCACAGAGTTCCATGGAGGTCTCGGTACATGTGCAACCTGTTCCCCCTCCTCACTTGAGCATTGGCTCCCCTAATAGAAAATAACAGCCAACAACTAAGGTCACTGCTGACTCCTAAGAAGAAATGAGAGAAGTGGGGCTCTCCTTGGGAAAAGGATGGAGACAGTATAGGGGAAAATGGGATTCAGTTCTGCCTGAACAGCCTGGCTTGCTTTCATTAAGCTTTGCCAGAATATAGGCCGTGCCTTCCATAAAGAGAAGGGCAAGTGATACAACTATAAACTGAGATGTGATGGGCTGAAACTTGAGTTGATCACTGGTCCAAGCACTTAAGGCCAATTACCAATTGGACAATACTCTATTAGCATATGCTTGGAGAAAGAATGACCCTGCCCACTACTCTATGCAGGCTTGATCTGTTGGCTATAGAGAGACTGAGACAGGATTTAGAGGGTGGAGTAGGAGGAGCGAGGTGGCTCCGGGCGGGAGAAGAAAGAAGAGGAGATTGCTGTGTACCTGCTCTCCTGGGGCCTCCCGATAAGATTGTTTATCCTGACTCCGCCTGATTCTAAAGTATCCAGGGTCTAAGGTGTCTTCACATGGAAAAATAACAGGAGCCACCACCCATAACAGCTTTTTACAAAACCATGTCTGCTAACTGTAAAAAACGAGACACTCTTCCCCCTTTGGCACGCCTGAGACATTAGGTAGGATTTGGCTGCCCACCTCTTAGGTCTACAGAGATTGAGCATTAAGTTTTGTGGCTCTGCAAGACATTTTTCAGAGGAAAATGATCCCATTATTGTCATTAGGCTCATTGAGGCATCATGCCTATAATTCTAACAAGGTGGTAATAGAGTATTTGAGTCTCAACCCAAGATTTAAGGCTAAGGCTAAACATGGAAATGAGAAATGCTGATCTCCCTGAATCTTGATCCTATCCAGATTCCATAATTCACATCTCTGTGGCACTAGGTTTCCTAAGAACTTATCTCAAAACCACTTTTGGGGCAAGTAGTTATACAGACATAGAGATTAGGAAACTGAGGGCCTGAGATTAAATGGCATACTTAGTAGCTGAGCTCTGACAACTCAAGTACTTTTTCTTTGCACTTAATAGTATTTTATTTTTTCCAGTTGCCTATACGGTTTTCAGCATTGATTTTTGTAAGCTTTTGAATCCCAAAGTTTCAAAAACAAAAAAAGTGAAAAATAGTCTGCTTCAATTCAGACTGCATCAGTCTTGCTCTGGATAGGGATAGCATTTTCCACCATGAGCCTTGAAATTGTCTTGGGTCACTCTGTTACCGAGAACTGATTTCTCAGTGGAGAGCTAAGAATGAACACGTTATGGGTATGATGTTTACTTCACTCAGCATTAACTCGCATGAGCCTTTTCAGGTTTTTCTGAAATCTACCGGCTCATCACTTTTTATAGACAACAATATTCCATTTCATTCATATGTTACAATTTATTTAGCCATTTTCCAGTCCTCTCATATAGTTCTAAATTGCTCTTCAGAACAGCTGATCAGATCACAATTCCACCAATAATTCAAGCACACTTTCCATTAAGCCATGCTTGTTGGGAAGATCATCCTCTAAATACTGAACTGCTTTCAGTAAATGAGCCAGATGGTATCAGCAAAGGAGCAGACAAAAGATGACTTCTAATTTTTAGTACCTTAGAATTGACATTAAAGGGTGAAAACTTAAAGCTAAATTATGAACCTATAAAAATTTGCAGGGTGGGTGTGAATAACAGCTTGTCTGTCCTTATGCATCTGACTGAACCACAAGACGATCGTGTCTTTTCTGAGCAGTTTAATGTTAAACGGAATCCCTCAACCACTTCATAGTTGGGCCCCACTAGCAAAATATTTTCTAGTTGGAGTTTAGCATTTTGGACACGGTCCCACAGGATTCTCCAAGCAGTTCAACCTTAGCAGATAATAGAAACGTCTTTTTCTTGAAAAAAAATTAACTTTTCCAATTAGAATGTAAAGATGAGGGCTCTCGGGTAGCAGATCCAGGACTGATGGCCAGATCTTTTGGTTCCCAAACAACTGGTACTTTCCTTCTCCTCTGGGGGCCACCTGATAAATAATCAACAATAGTAGGAGGGGCTCCACCACACAGACTCTCAACAAGAGGTTCAGGAACTTAAAAAAAAAATGTTAATTATTTCAGTGTAATTTCTTTTTCAATCTCCTCATATATTCTGCTTTAAAAAACGTTGAAAAGGGGCCCATAACAATTAACGTTAGAATCACTGCTCTACACAATGATGCCCAAATCAGTGAGCTCACCCTTTGTAATCCCTGTTATTTTCTTTCTCCATTTCTACTTTCTGTGAAGAAATTAAATTCTCAGGGCAGCTAGGTGGTGCAGTGGGTAGAGCACTGGCCCTGAAGTCAGGAGGACCTAAGTTCAAATCTGGCCTCAGACACTTAACATTTCCTAGCTGTGTGACCCTGAGCAAGTCACTTAACCCCAATGCCTCAAAAAAAAAAAAAAAAAGAAAAAAGATAATTTCTCCTAATAGGTCTCAGGATAATTAGGTTTCAATGAGATTGTGTGCTCTCCCTTCTTTCCCAGGAAGCAACTCTGGTTAAGGTAAAGAGTTTAAAATCCTGTGATCAATCAAAGATATGAACAATTTTCTTATGAAGAAATTAAAGTCATTTTTAGCCATATGAAAAAATACTCTAAATCATTTATTAATTAGAGAACTGCAAATTAAAATAACTCTGAGGTACCACTTCACACTTATTTGATTGCCTAAGATGACAGGGAAAGATGATAAATGTTGGAGGGGATGTGGGGAAACTGGGACACTAATGTTGGGACAATTGTTGGTGGAATTGTGAAATGATTCAACCATTGTGGAGAGCAGTTTGGAACTGTGCACAAAGGGCAATAAAACTACACATAACCTTTGATCCAGCAGTGTTTCTATTGGGTTTGTATCCCAAAGAGATCATAAAAGAAGAGAAAGGATCCACATGTGCAAAAAATGTTTGTGGCGGCCCTTTTTGTAGTGGCAAGGAACTGGACACTGAGTGCCTATCAGTTGGGAAATGGCTGAATAAGTTATAGTAAATGAATGTAATGGAATATTATTTTTCTATAAGAAATGATGAGTAAATCCACATAAATGATAGGCATTTCTGTATCTTGCCAACAAAGTCCAGCAGCAAGAGAAAGAGAAATTCCAATTAAAATAACTGTAGATAATATATTTGGGAATCTACCTGGCAAGACAAAGCCAACAACTATACGAACACAATTACACAACACTTTCCACACAAATAAAATTAGATCTAAACAATTGGAAGAGTACTGCTCATGGGTAGGCCAAACTAATTTGTGACAATTCTACCTAAATTAATCTACTTATTGAGTGCCATACCAAACTGCCAAAAAATTACAGAGCTAGGAAAAATAATGAAATTCACGTGGAAGAACAAAAGCTTGAGAAATTCAATGGAAAAAAAATGCAAACGAAAGTGGCCTATCTGGGCCACACCTAAAACTGTATTATAAAGCCGTGGTCATCAAAATTATTTGGTACTGGCTAAGAAACACGAGTAGTTGATCAGTGGAATAGGTTAGGTCCACAAGACAAAACAGTCAATGACTATTGTAATTTAGTGTCTGTTTGATAAGCCCAAAGATTCCGGCTTTTGGGATAAGAATTCTATTTCACAAAAATTGCTGAGAAAATTGGAAAATAGTATGGCAGAAACTAGGCATTGACCAACACATAACACTCTATACTAAGATAAGTTGGAAATTAGTTTATGGCATAAAGTGATACTATAAGCAAATTAGAAGCACAAGGGATAGTCTACATCTCAGATCTGTGGAGAAGGAAGGAATTTATGGCCAAAGAACTAGGAAACATTATGAAATGCAAAATGGATAATTCTGATTAAATTAAAAAGGTTTTGTACAAACAAAACAATGCAGCCAAGATTAGAAGGGAAGCAGAAACTGGGGAAAAAATTTTACAACTAAGTGTTCTGATAAAGGCCTTATTTCTAAACTATATATAGAATTCACTCAAATTTATATTAACAAAAGTCAGTCTCCAATTGATAAATGGTCAAAGGATATGAACAATTTTCAGATGAAATTAAATCCATTTCTAGTCATATGAAAAAATGCTCTAAATCACTATTAGAAAAACACAAATTAAGACTGTTCTGAGGTACTACTTCACACCTTTCAGATTGGCTGAAATGACAGGAAAAGATAATGACAAATTTTGGAGATGTGGGAAAATTAGAACAGTAATATATTGTTGGTGGGGCTGTGAAATGATCCAACCATTCTGGAGAGTAATTTGAACTATGGCCAAAGGATTATCAAACTCTACATACCTTTTGCCAGCAGTGTCTCTGCTGGGTCGTACACCAAACAAAGAGATCATACAAAAGGGAAAAGGACCCACATGTGCAAAAATGTTTGTGGCAGTCCTATTTGTAGTGGCAAGGAATTGGAAACTGGTTGGATGCCCATCAGCTGGAGAATGGCTGAATAAGCTGTGGTATATGAGTGTTATAGATTCTTATAGTTCTATAAGAAACTTTCAGCAGGGTGATTTCAGAAAGGCCTGGAGATAATTTACATTAACTGATTTTAAGTGAAGTGAGTAGTACCAAGAGAATATTGTACACAGCAACAAGATTATATGATCAACTGTGAGTGACTTGGTTCTTTTCAAAAATGAAGTGATTCAGGCCAATTCCAATAGATTTATGATGGAGAGAACCTTCTGTATCCAGAGAGAGGATTATGGGAACTGCACACAGATCATAACATATTTTCACCTTTTTTGTTGTTTTTGCTTGTTTTTTTTTTTTCCTCTCATTTTTCTGTTCTTTTTGATCTGATTTTTTTTGTGCAGCATGATAGATGTGCAAATATGTTTGGAAGAATTGCACATGCTTATTAACCTATATTGGATTACTTCCTGTCTAAAGGAAGAGGGCTGGGGAAAAGAGAGGGAGAAAAACTTGGAACACGAGGTTTGCAAGGGTAAATATTGAAAACTACCTTTGCAAGTATTTTAGAAAAAAAGTTATCAAAATTTTTTAAAAAAGAAAAGAAAAAGAAATGATGAGTAGGCCAATTTCTGAAAAGCCCGGAAAGACTTACATGAACTGATCCTGAATGAAGTAAGGAGAACCAAGAGAACATTGTACACAGTAACAAGAACATGTGATGAACTGTGATGGACTTGGTTCTTTTCAACAACTTGGTGATTCAAGGCAATTCCAACAGACTTGTGATGGAAAGTGCCATCCATATCCAGAGAGATAACTATGGAGATTGCATATGGATCAAAGCATAGTATTTTCACCTTTTTGTTCTTGTTGCTTTTTTTTCTTTCTTGTATTTTTTTCCCTTTTGATCTGATTTTTCTTCAGCTGCATGACGAATACAGAAATAGATTTAGAATTGCTTATTTAACCTATACTGGATTGCTTGCTGTTTTGGGGGAGGAGAGAGAAGGGTAAAGAAGGGAAAATATTTGGAACATAAGGTTTTGAAAAGATGAATGTTGAAAAATACCTTTGCATGTATTTAGGAAAATTCTATTAAAAAACAAATAAACCAAAGATTTGTGACAGAAAGTGCCATCGCATCCAGACAGTGAACCAAGGAGACTGAATGTGGATCAAAGCACAGTATTTTTACCTTTTTGTTGCTGTTTGGTTGGGCTTTTTTCCCCCATTCTTGTAGTTTTTTTTCTCTTTTGATCTGATTTTTTTTTTTGTGTAGCATGAAAGATATGGAATTTTTTTTTATTCCCAAAGCACATTATTTTCATCTTTTGTTTGTTTTTTTTCCCTTTTGGTTGAATTTTTCTTGCACAACATGATAAACATGGAAATATATTTAGGAATATATATTAATTGCACATATTTAACCTATATCAAATTGCCTGCTACCTTGGGCAGGGAGGAAAGTGAGGGAGAAAGAAAGAAAAACCTGAAACACAAAATCTTTACATGTTTGGAAAAATAAAATATTGAGAAAAAAAAAGATCCTATGACCGAGAACAGACTGCCTACAGGCGTATTTGAAAGCTAAAAAGTTATTTAGGCATTTACACTTGATCTTAGCCAAAAGGCCAAGAAGCGATATTATTTAGGCATTTAAATCGACTATTTACAAAATATTCTATTGTTTACATTATGACTAGTTTTTGGCTTTACTTTTATAGGTCTAGTAAAAATCATGAAGTAATGCCATTCATAGTGTGTGTATGTATGTATGTTTATGCTTCTTTCCAGAAGACTTTCAAGAAAAGTACTATATTAGGGGCAGCTAGTTGATGTAGTGGATAGAATACCAGCCCTGAAGTTAGGAGGACCTGAGTTCAAATATGACCTCAGACACTTAACACTTCCTACCTGTGTGACCCTGGGCAAGTCATTTAACCCCAATTGCCTCAGGGGGAAAAAAAAGTACTGTGTTATCCACTCAATAAATTTATTTTTATTCTTATTTGGAATTATAATTTATGCTCCCAGTATATAAAATCCCTTTCTCAAAGGCTTTGGCAACATGTCTATGTCTCAGTTTGCAGGGCTCATGCATTTATGTGACTTGTCCGTGGCCAAGCAGCTACTATATTCTCAAAGCCAAGATTCACATCCAGATTTTCCTAACCTAAGGGGAGTCTTTTATTCACTATATGTCGCCCTTTTTATTAGATAAATCCAAGCAATAATTATTCCTTTTCAAAATGGAGGTCAACTATTTTGCCCACAGCACTAATTTCATTAGAAGTATTTCCTGAATCAGCACATAAATTACCAACCATTGTGATCAGCAGAACGTAGGCCACGCACATGATTTACTTCAAACATGGCTGGCCTAAAGGTACAGTTACTGGAAGATGCCTTTTCCCAATTTGTGATGGAGATAAGGACTTCAATCATTTACTTCCATCCACCGTACATTTGTAAAAGTCTTGCTGTCCATTTTGTCAATGAAGAGACAGCCTTGCAAGTGGTCCATCTCATGCTGTATAATCCGGGCAAGCCATCCGCTTGCCTGCCACACCACAGATTCTCCATTTTCATTCAATCCTGCAAAGAAATTCATAGCACTGGTGAAAACACTAAGCAATGGGCAAGTCTCCATCTCATCCCATACTCCCCCTTCTTCCTTTCTAATTAAGCTTCTTCCACATTCTCCTTGCTGACTAAATAAGTGGCATTTTAAAAAGAACAGCATCCAGAAAAGGAAGTTACATCCCCCTTACAGGAACTGCTGCAATTCTTCCTCTCACCTAGTGTCCAACACAGTTCCTATCTGTAGTTGAGGTTCTTGAACACAAAATAGAGCTGGGAGATATAAAAGCTACCTTTCTGTCTGTTGTTTCCCAAGTAGCTTCTCATTCCTTCTGTTCTTCCTCCTCCAGCCTACTGATGTCTACTTAGTTACCAGGAGCCAAACACTCTGAACTTGAGCCAGTTTAGAACCCTATAAACGCCAAAGAATCCTAGAAAGAGATACTGTTTTCCTTTACCTCCACCTTCTAAAATTCTTGTTTTACTCTCTGCCTCCCAGTTCACCTCCTCGCTTGGGCAAGAATACCACCAACCTCCTTTTAATTAAGCAGGAAGAGTGAGTCACCCTAGTATTTAAGGCATCTGAAGCATTGTACATCACCCCATCTGACTTTCCCAGTACTACTTTCCCCATTTTACAGATGAGGAAACTGCAGTAGATGTTAACCTGCCTAGTGTCACAGCTAGTAAGCTTCTGAAGCCTCATTTAAACTCAGGTGTTCCTGACTCCAAATCCAGTGCTCTGTCCACTCTGATACCTCAGTCCTAGTTTAGCAAGGACAGCCTATGATCTGGACAGCAGATGTCATTCTATTATCACCTGCTCAAACTCATTCACCTTCAAAACCTCCCTATGACTGTTGAGAGCACCATGTTTCCAGTCTCCCAGGCTCCTCCCTTTCATCATCCCATTTCCCCATCTCTATTCAACTGCCCAATCTTGCCAGTTCCACCCCCTCATCCCTTCACATCTGCCCCCTTCTCTTTACTAAAATAGCTACAGCAGCTGCCACAGCTACCCACACTCCCTCACCCCCATATCAGGCCTCTCCTCCAGAGCCTCCTAACTGGTCTCTCCCCATGCCCTCCTTCACAAAGATGCCAAAGTGATTTTCCTAAGGTACTAGATAGATCATGTTACTCCCCTTCCTTTTATATGCCAATGGCTTCTTTTTGACTAATATTATTTCATCAGCTTAATGGACCATT
The DNA here is from genome assembly GCF_902635505.1 of Sarcophilus harrisii. NCBI lineage: Eukaryota > Metazoa > Chordata > Mammalia > Dasyuromorphia > Dasyuridae > Sarcophilus > Sarcophilus harrisii. The sequence continues at coordinate 44,242,505 of NC_045427.1, read as the reverse complement.
GGACAGAGAGCAGTGGGCCTAGGGCCAGAAAAAATTTGAAACTAAATCTGGCCTCAGTCACTTTATAACTATGTGACCTTAGGCAAGTCACTTATCTGCTTCAGTTTCGGTAAATAATTTAATAACTAGCATTTATATACCACTTTAAAGGGTGCAATGCATTGTAAGTAGATTACTTCATTTGATAAATAAATATTAATGGAAATAATTGCTCTTACCTCATGAAATGAAATGACACATGTAAAGCACTTACACAACTTTTAAGTGCTCTGCAAATTCTAGCCATTTGCAATCTGATTTTTAAAAATTTCTACTTGTTTGTTTTACATTAGTGCAGCAGCAGGACTGGGGCCCCACACCCATGCTCTCCCCAGGGCAGGGAGCTTCCTCTCCCATGGGGCTTCTTCACTGCCGCTCCTGGTCCTAAGCAGCCCTCCAGAACTCAGAGGTGAAATGCTGTATCCAGGGGGCCAAGGTATGAACCTAGAACTTCCTAGCTTCGAGTCACTACGATGCATATACAGAGTAGTGCACTGTGCAATGGAAAAATAAGCAAATAGACACATCTTGAAGAGATGTGCTCAAACGATTTGAAGGGATACATGATCAAGAAAGTCTGAAGGCCCCCTAGTCTAAAAGTATTCAGGGGAGGCCCTGTGTCTACCTTTCCCTTCTGGGCAGCATCTAATGGGGGTGGCCCTTTCCCAACCCTTTCTCTCCACCAAAATGTACCACTCTAGTTTAGGACCTTGTGGATCTCTTAGGTGGGAATTTGCTAATCAGCTAAATTAATCCATCTAAAGAGTTGAGTTTTTCATCACACCAATCAACTACAAAAAAAGGTAATGTAATTAATTTGAAAAAAAGTTAATAAACATCATCTAGAAGTCCAAAAGGTCTCTTGACCTTTAATCAAGGGAATTAATGGGGGAGGGAGGGGGTGAAGGGAAGGGCAGCTAGGTGGCACAGTGGATTGAGCACCAGCCCTGAAGTCAGGAGAACCTGAATTCAAATTTGGTCTCAGACACTTAACACTTTCTAGCTATGTGGCCCTGGGCAAGTCACTTCACCCTTAATGCCTCAGCAAAACAAACAAAAAAGTGAAGGGAGGTGGCCTATCCACAAGAGATCTCAAACTGTATTATAGAGTGGCAATCATTGCCTGAGAAACATTAAATCAGGCCTTTGAATAGATCTTGAAGTGATAGAACCTACAGAGACAGAGTGAAACAATTTCCCAGCTTAAGATAGCTTGGAAGAATTTCAGCAAAGGTCGTTCTCACTTTAATGAAAAGAGAATACAACCCAATGCAAAATATGTCTGAGCAAGCCAGCAGAAGGCCTGTAGACACACACACACACACACACACACACACACACACACACACACACACACACCAGCAATCAGGACCCATTAGTCCTGGCTCAACAGGATAGTGACACAGTAGACCAATGGTGGAGCTTGCAGTCCCAGCCAAGAAAATAAACTGCCAGCCCAGGAAACCAGACAACAGGACTAGGCCGGGCCACCCCAGCATGATGAGCAACTCATCAGTTACTCCTGTCCCCCCAGCACAAAAAGCTTGGGACAGCATCCTCTATACTCCAGGAAAGGACCTCAATTTTAAAAGCCTCAATAAAGACCAAGAAACAAAAAAGAACTTTGACCATAGAAAGTGATGAGGGAAGATCAAAAAGACAAGGACAAAATGCCTATATGCAAAACTTCAAAGGGGGATAAGAATTAGTTTCAAGCCCAAAGAGCCTTCTTAGAAGAGCTCAAAAAAAAGCATTTTAAACTTCAAATAAGAGAGAAGAATAATTGGGAAAAGAAATGAGAGATATGCAAGAGAGCATCAATAGCTTGGAAATTTAAGGACAAATTGACTGAAGACAATTCCTTAAAAAATACAACTGGCCAAACTGGGGGGAAAAATCCACTGAAGAAAAAATTCCTTTAAAAGTAAAATCACAGCCAAATAGAAAAAGAGGTACAAAAGCTACCCAAAAAACTGAATGGATGTCCATCAGTTGGAGAATGGCTGAATAAATTGTGGTATATGAAAATTATGGAATATTACTGTTCTGTAAGAAATGACCAACAGGATGATTTCAGAAAGGCCTGGAGAGACTTACACAAACTGATGCTGAGTGAAATGAGCAGGACCAGGAGATCATTATATACTTCAACAACAATACTATATGATGACCAGTTCTGATGGATCAGGCCATCCTCAGCAACGAGATCAACCAAATCATTTCTAATGGAGCAGTAATGAACTGAACTAGCTATACCCAGAAAAAGAACTCTGGGAGATGACTAAAAACCATTACATTGAATTCCCAATCCCTATATTTATGCACACCTGCATTTTTGATTTCCTTCACAAGCTAATTGTACAATAATTCAGAGTCTGATTCTTTTTGTACAGCAAAATAATGTTTTGGTCATGTATACTTATTGTGTATCTAAGTTATATTTTAATATATTTAACATCTACTGGTCATCCTGCCATTTAGGGGAGGGGGTGGGGGGGTAAGAGGTGAAAAATTGGAACAAGAGGTTTGGCAATTGTTAATGCTGTAAAGTTACCCATGTATATATCCTGTAAATAAGAGGCTATTAAAAAATAAATAAATAAATAAAAAAAAAAAAAAAAAAAAAAGCTACCCAAAGAAAATCATACCTTAAAATTTGCAAATGAGTAAAGTGGAAACTAATGGCTGACTCTATGATTCATTAGGAATTAGTCAAAATCAAAAGAAAGAAAAATAGAAAAAAATCAAAATACCTCATTGGAAAAACAAACAACCCAGAAAAGAGATCCAGGAGATCCAGATTATTGGACTACTTGAAAGCCATACTCACTAACTAATAAGAGTGTGAGATCAGTGGAAATGATTAGGTATACAATACCCAGTAGGAAAGGACCATAATATAGTATTTGATAAAAACAAAGATCTTAGCTTTTGAAACAAGAATGTCCTATTTGAGAAAAACCGTGGGGGAAATTGGAAAACTAATTGGCAGAAACTAGGTACAGATTACCAAGGTAGAATCAAAATATAGGTGCATAACTTAGATATAAAGGGTAATATCATAACAAATCTGGGGAGCACTGAATAATTTGTCATATCTATGAATAAGAGAAAAGTTTATAACCAAACAATAGAGAAGAGTACAAGACATAAAAGGGATAATTTTAATTACATTAAAAACCAATGCAGCCAATATTAAAAGGAAAGCAAAAAATTGGAACAAAAGCTTTATAGCAAATTTTTCTTATGTCTCAGTTCTCAAATAGAGAACTAAGTCAAATTTGTAAGATTGCAAGTCATAGAAAAAGATGATTGTTGGTGAAGTTGTGAACTGATCCAATCATTCTGAAGAACAATTTGGAACTGTGCCCAAAGGGATATCAAATTTCATCCAGCAGTCTTATTACTGAATCTGTATCCCAAAGAGATCATAAAAGAGGGAAAAGGAGCCACATGTGCAAAAATATTTCTAGCAGTTCTTTTTGTAGTGGCAAGGAACTTGGGGAATGGTTGAATAAGTTATGATACATAAATGTACTGGAATATTATTGCTGTATAAGAAATGATGAGTAAGCTGATTTCAGAAAGCTTTCAAAGACTTATATGAACTGATGCTGAACAAAATGAGCAAAACCAGGAAAACAATGAACACAGTAACAAGTAACTTGGCTCTTTTCAACAATGAGGTGAATCAAAGAAATTCCAATAGACTTGTGATAGAAAGTGTCATCCACATCCAGAAAGAGAATTGAATGTGGCTCAAAGCACAGTATTTTCACCTTTTTGTTTTTATTTGCTTGGCTTTTTTGCCTTTCTCTTTTTTTCCCTCCCTTTTGATCTGATTTTTCTTGTACAGCATGAAGAATACAGAAATATGTTTAGAAGAATTGCAAATGTTTAACTTATATTGGATTTTTTGCTTTCTTGGAGAGGGGAGGAGAGAAAGATGGAGAAAAACATGGAACACAAATTTTGAAAAGTTTTGAAAAGGTGAATGTTGAAAACTATCTTCGCATGTGTTTGAAAAAATAAAATAGTATTAAAAAAGAAAAAACCCAACTCATTCTTCAACTGATAAACAGGAAGTTTTCAGACAAAGAAATTAAAGTTATCTAGTCATAAAAAATGCTCTAAAACATTATTAGACACCTATTAGAGTGACTAATATAACAACAACAAAAAAAGATAAGTGTTGGAGTGGATATGGGAAAAATGGGACACTAATGCATTACTGATGGAGTTGTTAACTGATGCAAGCATTCTGGAGAGAAATATGGAACAATGTTCAAAGGGCTATGAAACTGCAAATTTTCTGATCTAGAAATACCACTACTAGGTCTGTATCCCAAAGAGATTTTATTTATTTATTTTTGCTGAGGCAACTGGGGTTAAGCGACTTGCCCAGAATCACACAGCTAGGAAGTGTTAAGTGTCTGAGACCAAATTTGAACTCGGCTCCTCCTGACTTCAGGGCTGTGGTGCTCCATCCACTTCACCACCCAGCTGCCCAATCTCAAAGAGATTTTAAAAAGGAAAAGGACCTCTATATGAACAAGTGCATTTATAGCAGCTGTTTTTGGGGTGGCAAGAAATCAGAAATTGAGGAATGCAAACATTAAGGGAAGCCTCTAAGTCAACCAAAGCGGCCTCCTTAACCCTCAATATAACAGTCTTTAATCTTGGGGCTTCAAGGAGAGCCTCTCCTCCCCCTCCTTCCACTACACTATTTACTTTGTACAGACATTTGTATCTAATTACTGACACTGTCTATGTTACTTCTCCACTTAGGATGAGAGACAAGTGAAACTAACTAACTTTGTATCTCTGGTCCAGGGCCAGGCAAAGAGTCAGCTGAGAAGTCAAGGAGAATCTTGCTTGGGGGTTTCTACACCTGAGGGCCTTCACTGGCTGTCCTCCCTGTCCTCCCTCCTCATCTTTACCCCCTGGCTACCTTCTGCAAGCAGTCCTCCCCAGTAGCCTTAATCTTTGTGCCTTCCCTCCCAACCCAGGCCCAAGTCGTCCTTCTGCGTCTCATCTCTCCTCTCCTTCCTTGTCACCTTCCTTGGTATCCTCAGCACGCTGCCCTCAGCAGGTGCTTCTCCCTTCTCGGGGTCCTCAGTATCCTGCACTGAGTAAGTGCTCCCTGGATGCTTTTCTCCCTCCTCTTATCCTCAGCATCCGGCACCGAGTAGGCCCTGGCTGGATGACCCCTCCCTTCTCTACCCTCAGCGCCCCGCCCCCAGCAGGTGTTTCTGGACGCCTCCACCGAGCAGGCGCTCGCCGGAAGCCCCTCTCGCTCCCCGGAGCACCTCCCCTCCGCGCCCCCGCCCCGGGCCCGCACCTTCGATCTGCACGGCCTGGCAGCGCGGCACGCACGCCACGAAGCCCGCCACGCTGAGGCAGCCCTCGGGGAAGGAGACGAGGCGCGAGTCGAGCACGCGCACCTGCGGGTTGACGAACACGCGCAGAGGACTGGGGGCCATGCGGCGGGCCTGGCGCACGGCCGGAGGGTAGCTGAGCAGCAGGCTCTCGGGGAACTCGAGGGCGAGCACCTGCAGCGGCACCCCGAGCTGCGGCGCGCTCAGCCCCACGGCGCCCCGCGCGCGCATCACCCGCACCAGGCGCGCGATCAGCGCCTGCGCCTCGGGCCCCGCCAGCTGCGCCGGATCCACGGGCGCCGCCACGGCCCGCAGCGCCGGCTCGCCCACCTGGCACACGTGCTTGTACGGGGGCTCCGGCGGCCGCAGCAGCCAGCGCCGCAGCGCGCGCGTCCACGGGCGGCGAAGCACGGGGCCTTCGACGGGAGGCGCGGCGGCGCCGCCACAGCCCAGCGCCAGGCTCAGCAGCTTCTCCCACGGGCGCCCCATGGCCAGCAGAACGAAGCCCGGCCGGGCGCGCCGCTTCCGCTTCCGCCGCCGAGGACCCTGGGAAGCGTAGTTTCTCCACTTCCTGAGCTGCTTAAGTGCGGAGGGGCTGGGCGGAGACCTTGTTGGTCGAGCCTTCCTTAGGGCTCTTAAACCTGGCCTCTGGGCACATGTGTTATATTTTTCAGCTGGCTATTCTCAACATTTTCCTTTAAGTTACAAATTCTCCCCTCTCCGGCTCCCCGACCCTTTGGAAAGGATAGCAACATGCTATCGATTATATACATGGAGTCACGAAAAGCATCTTAACACATTAGCCGTTACCTCTCCCACCCCCCAAAAAAGCAAGAAAAAAAGTAAAAAGGTTCGCTTCAATCTGCACCCCTTCTCTGGAGGTGTGGCTCGTTGTCTCAGGCCGCTCTGCATCAGGTCATAGACCTTCCACGTGTTCCTCAAAGCCTCCTCCTCCACTTCTTAGAGGACAATGATAATTCAGTCTGTAACACAACTTGTTTAGCCAGTCCCCGCTGCAAGGATGTCTCTTCAATTTCCAATTCTTTGCTCTCACAAGAGCTTATGTTTCGGATGTTTAGGCCCCTTCCCTTATTCTTTGAGCTCTTTGGGATACAGACCTACTGGTGGTTTTGGAGGTATAGCAGCTGGACAGGCTGTTTGGTTATGCCCTGCAGCCCTACCAGTAGTTCTTGTTCTTGCTCAGTTATGTCCGACCTTTATGACTCTCTTTGGGCTTTTCTTGGCAAAGAAACTGGAATGGTTTGTCGTTTACTTCATTGGCTCACTTTACAGATAAAGAAACTGAGGGAAACAAGTTAAGTTTGCCTTGGGTCACACAAGTTAAGTTTGCCTTGTCCAGGGTCACAAGCTACAAAGTATCTGAAGCCGGATTTTTAATTGGGTGGGGTCTTTTTGACTGAAGACCCAATACTCCATCCATAGAGATGTATCTGTTTTTCCATATTTCTTCTAGCATATCATTTTCCTTTTCTATCATGTTACCTGATAATCTAATAAGTGTGAGATGGTACCTCATAGTTTTGTTTCTCTTAATTATTGATTATAATTATTGAGCATTTTTTCATGACCTTATTGACAGCTTTGTTTCTTTGCCAGAAAAATTACCTGTTCACATCCTTTAATTACTTATCAATTAAGGAATGGCTTTTTTTTTTTTAAATCAGTTTGGCTCAGTTTGAGAAATGAGTCCTTTAACAGAGAAATTTACTATTAAATGTTTTCCCAGTTTTCTGCTTTCCCTTCTAATTTTGGCCACATTAGTTGTATGCTCTTATTTTAAAAAAAAAATATTTTAATAACTACATTTACATATAATTGGTTTCTTTTCTGGTCCTTTTTTTTTCCCCTGAGGCAATCGGGGTTAAGTGACTTGCCCAGGTTCACTTAGCCAGGAAGTGTTAAATGTCTGAGGCCAGATTTGAACTCTGGTACTCAGGTTCTCCTGACTTCAGGGCTGGTGCTCTCCCCCCACCATGTATCTCTTTTTATACACTTAAAAGTGCCCAAAAAAGTCAGAATACATAAAGAAAAGGTTTACAATCCATGATCTACTCTATCCTTTTCCTTTTACAAGGTTACTCACATAAGATGAAAGAGTAGCTAGGATCTTAGAGGATAGAACTTACAGTGAAGAAGGCCCAAATCAGAATCCTGCCACAGACATTAAGTAGCTGAAGTGACCCTGGCTAAGTCAAGAACCATTCCTCCGGCATAAAATGGGGAAAGTAACACTACCTATCTCACAGTACTATTGTAAAGAGCCAATGCTGTTTAAAACACTGCAAACTTTTAAGCACCATAGTGATATTTAGGAGTAGCAGCAGCAACGAACATAATGAATTAAGTCAGTCATCATGACTAAAATATTTATTATTTTATCTTTATACACCACCCAATTCATTTCCGAATCCAAAGAATTACTCCATGACTTCCTTTCAGTGCAGGTGTACTCCTTTATCACCTTCTCAGAGACTGTCTCAGAAAAAACCCAGTATGGGCCTCCAAGAGATAAATTCAACCATAAGAAGTCATTCTGTTCAGGGCACAGCATGTAACATAATCCCTGCATGTTATATAGGCCTACCCAGACTCTGGGTAAAAACATGCAAGTTGTAGTACAGGATCAGACAAAGTTTAGATTGTACCGGGTCTTTCAGATGTGCACCCAATCAAAAAATTAATGACTTCAACAGGCGTGGGTCTGAAACTATGCAGATGTTTTAGGAGTAGCCATTAACTACCCCTTTCACTAAGTCCCAATCAAGGGAGAGTCAGATGGCAAAGGGTCCTCCGAGGTACTTTTTTCTTCTGTTTTCTCTGGGGAAGCTTCAGGAGCAGATGCTAGATTGGGTTCCTGTTCAGTAGGTTCTAGAGCTGGAGCTATGATCTCTTGTTCCAGTCCTTTCTCATCCAGTAGGAAAACTGCCTCTTTCTTTGGCAAGATAAAAGCCAAGGACTCCTGAATGACTTGAATGTTGACATGTCCAAGATTTCCAAACTTGGAGAGCTGAGTGGGTGGAACACCTAGTTCAAAAGATAAGGGAGGTGGGAAAGTTGGGGGGGAGGGGGAGAGAAAAGAGACAAATTACTCAGAACAAAACAAAGAATGTTTGCCTGCAGAAAAGCATCAAGATGCATGGTTAACATCTTTAGAGACAATGCAGCCCATGACTCCCTGGATGACTTCTCTGTTCTAAAAGCCATTGGACACTGGCAATTCTCCATGTTTGTCTTTTCTTCTTCCCAGTGCAGGTTCTTTCTCAGGATCTCCAGAAGTAAGAACTCATATCAGCCATGCTCTCATCACAACCACCTCCTCCTGACCCCCATTCCACCATTGTTTCTTCATGAAAATGCAAGTTCCTTGAGAACAGGAACTGTTTACCTTCTTGTTTGTCCCAACACAATACCTAGCATGTGGTAAAAATTTAATAAATGCTCCCTAACTCTGTCTATATAGTCATATAACAAAAAGCATCCTTGGCAATGAGAATTCTGGAATAACTACTGGCTTACAAACGATGGTCACTTCTGGCAGAGCTGGTTCAGTCATCCAGCTTTATTAAATCGCTATAGCCAATAAGCATCCCTATGGAATAACTGAAGTGAACTTATTCTTCCAGTAAGAACACATGGGTCATGTGTTGAAAAATACTGATTTCAATCACCTACCCAAAATCTGTGCTATCTGGGCTGGTGGAAAGAGGACCTGAAGACAGCGATTTAGGTAAGGGACCAAGTCTTCCAGGAAAATGGTGCAGAACTGGACAAAGAGTTCTTGTTCCCGGCTACTGAAGGCTGCCTCCTCTGCCCGGTGAAAGGCCAATATTATTTTTGTTACCTAAAAAAAAAAAAAAAAATACACAAAAAAACACAAAGCTATCTTTAGTTATATAACATGAGACACATTCTCCAAGTATTACCAACTCCCAAGTTGCCATGCTATGTACAACACAATAAACAAGCTTTTAGAAAGGAAAGTACCATAAGAACCTGGTGCACTGTATCAAATGTTCATTTCCCAAATCACCAAGCTCTTCAAACCATCACCCCTTCCACAGCTATGTCTGCTTGTTGATTTGCTGGTGTAGCTCTCAGCAACATAATATTCAATGCCAATGAAATCAATACCAATGCAACAAGTATGCAGATAATATGACAAATGATTCATTTGCAATATGAGAATAAGACCAAACTATAAGGGACCCAAAAGGAAGCAAACAATAAAACATGTTTCCTATTGAGTTTTGCTCCCTGAGACATGAGCAAACGTCTAAAACTGAGGAAAGAAGAGAGACAGAGAGACAGCAAGATATCCCATCTCCCTCCTCATCACTACTGACTCCAGGGGCTAAACCTATGTCAAGTTTCCCCTTAGCTAAGATAGATACCAGCCAACGCCTAAGTCTAATTCATACAGTAAACTAGCCATAATTCACTACCCTAGGTTTGGCTGTAGTCTCTGAAATCATTAGTCACACTCTGAGAACAAAGGGAAAAACTGAAACAAAAGGGTAAGGACAATAAAGTGTACAGCCCTATGAGAGTATGTATAAAAAAGAAGAGTGCAAGGAAACAATATAATAATAAAATTAGTATTCAATCAGGAGTTAGTATGAAAGTTCAGAAACCTCCTCCAGTCCGTAAGTCTGGACAGTAGCCAGAGATTCTCAACTAAGATCTTGCATATGACTATAAAATAGTCATATGTATAAATAAAAAAAGACTGGAAGAAGGGAAATATTAAAAGCGGAAGGAGGGAGAGACTTGCTAAACATTCCAATTCATCTCTAAAAAGAGATTCTTGGTACTTCCCCACCTTGCCAAGGGCATCCTCTAAAGAAGCAGTCACATCCTGAGCCAGAGCCACAGGACAACAGAGACGCAAATCATTAAATGCAACCAGAATATTGTTGAGGAAACAAGCAAGGGGTGGAAAGTCCAGCAGTCCCATGGGGGGTTGCAAGGTTCCAGGCTGAGTCACAGGGACAGCAGCAGGAATTGTACTCCGCAACACAGCGGGAGCAGAAATCAGAGTATAGGAATTCATTTCATCCTGAAACTTCTCCACAGCTTCTTGAACTGCTTTCTTGAAAGTACTCAAAGCAACCTGCTGGAATACAGGAGCAAGCTGGCCCCGAAAATCAGCCCCTACTCGGCTGAAGGAGAGCCCGAAGTACATGCACTGGCCAAGCAGAGAGTCCAAGCGGCTACCGCCTCCACGTTGAAGGTCACTCTCCAACACCTGTAGGAACTGCGAGACCTTCTGCAACACCCAGCCATGGAAGATGGCGCTCTCGTTCACCGAGGGCTCACCGGCAGCTGGTGGCAGCAAGGGATCCTCATCAGAGAATATGGCACGGTACTGTGTTATGATGTCGAAAAGGTGGACACGACATGCCTCAATAGTCTTAGTGATATGAAAATAGGGATCTTCACTGGGAATGGAGGTCAGGATGGAACGCAGCCATGCATCTCGAGCCTGTAAGAACTTAATTCGCAACTCAGCCTCTGTGAAAATGTCCATTCGGCGAAGATAGCCTATAACTCGGAGACAGGCAGGCAGCTGGATGTTGGTTCGAAGTTGTTGGATCAACTGGCTGAGCATCAATTGCATTGACTGACGAACCTCATTGACAATGCCCTGCAAATTTTAGCAGAAGTGGTGAGTAGAAAAAAAGTTTCTTTTTTTGTTTGTTTTTAAAGACTGGACACTAGTGATTTCATTGGTATGGTATTCTTTTTTTTTTTTTTAAAGCAATGAAGATTGGGACCTACTCTGCAAATTTTAACGTTAGTGGGTGGCCTAGGGACAGTGAGATGGTAAATGAGGTAAATAGGAGTCACACAGCCAGGATATGTCAGGGGTATAGCCTGAATCCAGGTCTTTTTGATTCAAATGCTGGCTCTCTATTATTCCACATTGTCCCTCGCATAAAAAAGGATGATCATACCAAAGCAGGGAAGATATATGCCAACTTTCAATTTATGCTCCAGATTAGGATTTCCATTACATGTTTCTGTGCACGTCTAGGTAGCACAGAAAGAACATCAGAGACTGAGTCCCAATCTGGCAAGTATAAGACAACAGTGGTGTTACCTGGATAACGGGGATGGTAGAATATTTTCTTTCCAGTCGGCGTACATAGGCCGCAAGTTCAAGAGCCTCTTCATAGTAGCTATTTCGCACACAAGTGTCCATTAACTGAGGGATCTCCAAGATTTCCAAGATCTCTGTGTGTCGGTTCAGAGTCAGAGTATTCATATGGCGGTTAGAGCCGATCTCTTCTGCATCTTTCACAAAGTTCCTATTGCAAATCAAGGGATAAATACATGAGTCCTAAACTTCAGTTGATTAATCAAGCGGATTCCCAATTACTCAAGTTCAGGGATTTTCTACTCACATCCAACGGAAGTGCAGCACAGTAGAAAAAGACCTGCCTGTTAGAAGCAGAATGCTGGGATTCAAATGCCAACTAAAATACTTACTGGACAGATCACTACTTCTATGCTTTTTTCATCTGTAAAACAGAACTATCCTCGCACCACCTCACAGACTCGCTGTTGGGACAAAGCCTACTTTTATGGTCTTCATCAGGATTTTGGCCTAAGTCAAGGCCTCTTTAACTGGCTCGCGACCCCCTATGTGGGTTGCTTAACTTCAAGTGGGGCCCGCAAAATTATGATGTCAATGTTTGACTTGCAAATCTGGTTTCTATGGTAATACAGCAGGGGTCACAAAAAATTTCTTGGACAAAAAAGGGTCACGTGGAAAAACTTTAGGATGCCCCGTTTGAAGTCTGCAATAAATTCATTTCGCGGCTCAACATCTGCAGGAAACCAAGCACAAAGCCCTGCTGCACCCGGCAAACCCCAGAGGAAGGCTTCCTGCGCTTCATTTTTTCCTTCACACAGAGCAAGGTGGCCCCGCCTTTTACAGACGAGGAAATTAGCTCAGAGCTAACTGTGCAGGGGCCTGTCACCGAGCCCCAAGGAGGACGCAGCTCCCAGGGAGCACCGGCGTTTATGATTTTTACTTTTTTTTAAAACCAACCCACGACACTCGCTCCCACGCCCCTTCGCCGCTGCCGAAGCCCCGCGGCGGGCCCGCACCGGCAGCTCTGCTGGAAGCTGGGCAGGCGGCCCAGCAGGCGGCCCAGGGCGGCCTCCACGTCCCCGAAGAGACGGTGAATGCGCTCGGTGCACTCGGCGCCGCGGATGAACGTCTTGTAGTTGGCGAAGGCCAGGTCCCGCGTCTGCTGCAGCAGCTGCGCCCGCTCCTCCGCCAGCCGCTCGGGCTCCCGCCGCAGCCGCTCCAGCCCCGAGCCGCTCAGCTCGCGCAGGTAGCGTCCCACGTCGGGCCGCTCGCGCCACTGGCCCTCCGGGAACCGGTCCCGAAACAGCGAGGCCAGCAGCCCCTCGTCCTCCACCTCGCCTAGCGCCGCCGCCGCCGCCGCCGCGGCCATGTCGGCACTTCCGGGCTTTCGGTCCGCTCCCGGCGGAAGCGCTGAGCTGTTCCTTCCGGGAGGCCCGTCTGGGAGGCCCTCCCAGCCTCTATGGCACAGGAAGCAAGTCGGCCTGTCACTCCTGGAAAAGGAGGGAGGAGCTAGGGAGAGGCGGATGGAAATGTGGGCGGGGCAGAGAGGCTTTTTCCGTTTCCGGCGGACGGCACCGAGCCGTCCCGAGTTTGCTTTTACAGCAAGATGCGACCCCTGACTGAAGAGGAGACCAGCACCTTGTTCCAGAAGCTCTCGAAATAGTGAGGCCCTGGGGAATAAGGGGGTGCCGAGCGGGGGGCGGGGGGCCGCGGGGGGGCGGGGCGGCGCTCGGGCCAGAGATGCGGAGCGGACACGTGGGTCGGGGCGAGTGGCGTGTGGGCCTGCATCACCTTCCAGGCTTCTGGACTCCCCCCCCCCCCCCCCCCGCAGGCTCTGGGCCTCGTGTCCCGCATCGCCAGGGAGAATGAAAGCCCTTTGAGGCCGGGGGCTGTCATCGGTGCTTACGGTGTTTGGCACCCAGCGGGCGCCCAGTAACTAGCGCTTGGCACCCCGCCTGGCCAACTGCGGGCACTCGGTGAACGGGAACGGTTGCTTTTGTCTCCCCGGCGCTGAGTGCAGTACTTAGCACGTAGTAGGCACTTAACTGATTGATTGACTGTAAAATGAATTCAAGTCCAACTATTAAGAGACTCAAGATGCCGCTTGATGGACGCTGCGCTGCTACAAATCAGGGAGCGCCAGCTCCGCGCTCAGACCCCAGCTGTTTGTGAGGCCGAGTCCCCTAATTCCCCATCTGCAAAACGGGGGGGGGGGGGACTCCCAAGTCTGTGGCCGGGTGACTGGAGGCCCCCTTTGTGTTTACAGTATTGGAGAAAATATTCAGTTGCTCGTGGACCGACCTGATGGCACCTACTGTTTCCGTCTCCACAAAGACAGAGTCTATTATGTGAGGTCAGTGTTTGTGGGAGGAGGTCAGTGTTTGTGGGAGAAGAAGGGCTGCAGCCGGCGGGGGGAGGGGGGTCTCACGGAGCTCGGGAGCGCTGAGCGGGCCCCTCTGTTTGCCTCCCTCGCCATCAGTGAGAAGATTCTTAAACTGGCAGTAAATATCTCCAGGGAGAACCTGGTGTCTCTGGGGACCTGCTTCGGGAAATTCACCAAGACCCAGAAGTTCAGATTGCACATCACCGCTCTCGATTACCTGGCGCCCTACGCAAAGGTAGGCACCCGGCTCCGTCCTGAGGAGCTTGTGTCCGGGGGGGACGCGCATCTGTGGCCCTGACCATCCCGGCATTCCCGGAAATGCTTTGGCAGATCTGGATGCGAATCTCGGCTTTTCTCGAGCAACAAGGGGCGCGGAGTACATGCGCTCTGATGTTTTCTCAACATTGAAATTCTGTACGAGGAGGAGGAAAGAGAGCTTTTGGTGTGGAGTTGGCTGATTACTGCTCGATGAAATGTTAAAAAGTTTTAGTGAATCACTGAAGTTAATGCCTGTAAATCATATTTGCATTAAATACTATAGATCTGAAGCAGTAGAGTTAGTAAGAGCTTAGGCACCCCAAATTTAAGGCCTGGAAGATAAAGGAAGTTGGATGATTTGGATTCAGATTAGTCAGGAGGTTTTTTTTTTGTTTTTTTTTTTTTTTTTTAATTTAATAGCCTTTTATTTACAGGATATATACATGGGTAACTTTACAGCATTAACAATTGCCAAACCTCTTGTTCCAATTTTTCACCTCTTACTCCCCACCCCCTCCCCTAGATGGCAGAATGACCAGTAGATGTTAAATATATTAAAATATAAATTAGATGCACAATAAGTATACATGGCCAAACCGTTATTTTGCTGTAGAAAAAGAATCAGACTCTGAAATATTGTACAATTAGCTTGTGAAGGAAATCAAAAATGCAGCTGTGCATAAATATAGGGACTGGGAATTCAATGTAATGGTTCTCAGTCATCTCCCAGAGTTCTTTTTCTGGGCGCAGCTAGTTCAGTTCATTACTGCTCCATTGGAAATGATTTGGTTGATCTCGTTGCTGAGGATGGCCTGGTCCATCAGAACTGGTCATCATATAGTATTGTTGTTGAAGTATATAATGATCTCCTGGTCCTGCTCATTTCACTCAGCATCAGTTCGTGTAAGTCTCTCCAGGCCTTTCTGAAATTATCCTGTTGGTCATTTCTTACAGAACAGTAATATTCCATAATATTCATATACCACAATTTATTCAGCCATTCTCCAACTGATGGACATCCATTCAGTTTCCAGTTTTTAGCCACTACAAAAAGGGCTGCCACAAACATTTTGGCACATACCGGTCCCTTTCCCTTCTTTATAATCTCTTTGGGATATAATCCCAGTAGTAACACTGCTGGATCAAAGGGTATGCACAGTTTGATAACTTTTTGAGCATAGTTCCAAACTACTAGGAGATGTTTTTCTTAATCCTGGGTCTCTCTGCTGTGGCCGGGCAATATGTATCATGAGAGTCTTGTACGGATGCAGAGATCCGTCTTGCCAGTCAGGGGACTCAATAGCCCACTCTGCCTTTGTTAGAGACAAGTCACGGTCTTAATTTAGTTTGCAGCACTGAACCTTATGCTACCACTAAACTTTATAAAAGCTGCTCTGATTATAAAGTGTGTTTTTGGTCGCTGAGAGGCCACTAATTGGTTTTACTAGCCTTGCTAGTAAGTAGATTATGGGCAGACCTTTGTGCCTCACAGTCTCTTCATCCAAGATTTTTGGTACTTTCTGCCATTATCTTACTGAGCTTAGAAGGAGAGTTTGACTCCTTGGAGATTCAAATGGAGTTTAGTGCCCAGTGTCTTAAACTATGGTTCTTGACCCCATTGGAGTCTTGTAGCTGAAAGTGGGGGTGGGTCACAAAATTATTATTTATTATCAGTAAATGTTTGATTTGTATGCCTATTTTACATATTTTGTATTTTACATATATGTATTTTATATACATAGATACCAGTCAGATGAAAAGGGATTATGAGTAGAAAAAATTTAAAGTGTGATTTAGTGGACAAATTTTTTTAAAGGCTTTTTAGAAGTTCTGTTACCTTTTGATATAACAAGGAAAGTGTTTTCTTTTTATTAATCCCTTTATGAAACAAGGAAATTAACAATTTGTAGGGACTTACACTTGTACTCAGTACCCCCCCCGTCATTTTAAAATTCCATTAAGAGACGTAATCTAGAACTACATCTCAAACCCCATACCAAAATAAGGTCAAAAGGGATGCATGATTTGGGCATAAAGGATGACACCACAAGCAAATTAGGAGAACAAGGGATAATTTACCTATCACATCTTTGGAGAAGAGAGGAATTTATGACCAAAGAAGAAGTTGAAAACATTACTAAAAGGCAAAATTAACTACTTTGATTAAATTAAATTTAAAAGTTTTTGCACAAACAAAACCAACAGAAACCAGATTAAAAGAGTGGTAGAAAGCTGGGGAAAAAGACCTCATTTCTAAAATAATAGAGAATTGATTCAAATTTATAAGAATGTAAGTCATTCCCCAATTGATAAATGGTCAAAGGATAGGAACACATAATTTTCAGATGATGAAATTAAAGCCATCTATAGTCATATGAGAAAATGCTCTAAATCATTATTGATTAGAGAAATGCAAACTAAAACAACTTTGAGGTACCACGTCACACCTCTCAGATTTGCTAAAATGACAGGAAAAGATGATGAATGTTGGAGGGGATGTGGGTAAACTGTGATACTAATACATTGCTGGTGAAATTGTGAAATGATTCAACCATTCTGGAGAGCAATATGGAACTATACCCAAAGGGCTATCAAACTACATACTCTTTGACCTAGCAGTGTCATTACTGGGTCTTTATTCCAAGGAAATGAATCATAAAGGAGAGAAAAGGACTCACATGTGCAAAATGTTTATAGCAACTCTTTATGGTAACAAAGAATTGGAAAAGGAGTACATGCCCATCAGTTGGGGAATGGCTGAACAAGTTGTGGTACATGTAGGTAATGGAATATTATTGTTCTATAAAAAATGATGAACAGGCTGATTTTAGAAAGGCCTGGAAAGATTTATATGAAGTGATACAGAGCAAAACAAGCAGAACCAGGAATGCATTGTACGTAATACCATCAAGAATGTGCAGTGATCAACTATGAAAGATTTGAATCTTCTTAGTGGTTGTGTGATCCAAAGCAATCCCAATAAACTTGGGACAGAAAATGCCATCAGCATCCAGAAAAAGAACTATGGAGAGTGAAAATCAACCCATGTTATGTTCACTTCTTTTTTCTGTTTTTTTTTTTTTTCCTCCTCCCGTGATTTTTCTCTTTTCTGATTTCTCTCCCAACATGATTCATAAAGCAATGTGTGTTAGAAATAAGTTAATTTTTTAAAAAGGAGAGAAATATAACCTAAGAACTAGCAATTGATTCAGCTATTGGAATGTAAACATAATGATTTTTATATCTCATTTAGATGAATATTTTTTCTTGTAGCATAAAGTATGGGTGAAACCTGGAGCAGAGCAGTCATTCTTGTATGGGAACCATGTGTTAAAGTCTGGCTTAGGCCGAATCACAGAAAATACTAATCAGTATCAGGGACTGGTGGTGTACTCCATGGCAGATGTCCCTTTGGTGAGTAGAAGTAGTAAGATTCATTAGTTCTTTTTCAAGAAAAATAACTATACCCTAAGTTGCAATCAAAAAGAATTTAGGGGTTTTGTCTTATAATACTGGCTAAGTTTTCATGTAAAACAAAGGCAGTACTAACACTTGGGAATTAACTTTCACCCAAATACTACAGTAACATGGAGGTGACCCTGGATCCCAAAAGACCAGGCCATAGAAACATGAATTTCTAGCTGGTTTTACCCCGCTTAGAAAGGCTTTCAGTATGGCCCCCCAGCCGACAGTCTGAGGACTAGCCTTGTTAAAATTCAGAAAGCTCATTAACAGTTACCAGTTGCGGGGCAAGAGGGAAAAGAAGGGGAATCGGGGACTTTTTGACCAGAGCAGTTCATAAAACCACTAAATGTGGAGGGTTGTGTTTGGGAGTGTACCTTTTAGAAGGTGTTCCCTAATGAATAAAATCGTTAATAGATAAAATGTGGGAGATGAATAGGTATGATCAGCACCTTGTGAATTGTCCTTTCTGTTGAATCTCCAGGGTTTTGGTGTGGCAGCCAAGTCCACCCAGGACTGCAGGAAGGTGGATCCCATGGCGATTGTTGTGTTTCACCAAGGTGACATCGGGGAATATGTGCGCCATGAAGACACGCTGATATAATTAATTCGTCTTATGGACTTGTGGCCTTATGAGAGCTGCTGAACTACAGATTTACCCTTTACTGACTTAATGTACTGTGGCCTGTGGATACCCTGTTGGTTGTTCTTCCTACTGCAGAGGCTCTGGGGCAGAGTTCAAGAATCACTGCACTTGGAAGTTGGAACCTGGGGTTTGAATCCAGCCCTTAGCATAGTTCCTGACACACATTAGGTGCTTGAAGATTCATCTCATCTCTCAAGACACTTAGTAGCTGGGTGATCTTGTGCAAGTTGCTTCCCTGGATTCACCTGTCTCACAGGCTTGTTGGAATCAAATTGGAGATAAAGTACTTAGGGCAAAAGTGGGATAGAAATAATGCAACTATCATTGTAACTCTGCAGGGTGAGCGCTTGTTTAGCAAGAAAGTAAGACATTCTGAACCGTTTTTGTTTGATATTGATTAAATTGAATACCATGTTTTTTACAAAATGAAGTCCATTCTTGTTCCTTGGTACAGGTCCTGATAATATTTAGAACTGAGGACAAATTATAACTGTTTCTTGTAGCTGTTCTCTAAATGGGTGGTGATTGAACACAATGTCTATTCTTATGTGAATTCAGTGGCATAAGATAGAACAGGTACTTTGTGTTTCTCTAAGTTTTGTGTACAGTACACACAGATCCCCAGCAGAATGAACAAAGAACACCTGGGGAGGTGA
This sequence comes from Sarcophilus harrisii, assembly GCF_902635505.1. NCBI lineage: Eukaryota > Metazoa > Chordata > Mammalia > Dasyuromorphia > Dasyuridae > Sarcophilus > Sarcophilus harrisii. The sequence goes on along the minus strand of NC_045427.1, from coordinate 44,223,565 downwards.
TCATGCAGAATTCTCACCTTCTGTTTTCCATGATTTCTTTTCTATTGTTGCTGCTACTACAGTATCTATCTGATCGTTGTTTATATGAAATTGGTAAGCCCTATTAATAAGATTAGTAGCTTGTTAAAACTGGCTGTGATGTCACTATTAAATTAATGTATTACTGGCAGGATAAAACTCCATTTGGATATTGAAAATAGAATAGAATAGAAAAGATATTTGGCTCTCCATTCAAAGTTAAGTGCCAAATAGATGATGAATTTGTTGAGGAATCCCACTTCTGTTTTTTTTTTTTCTTTTTTTAATCTTTTGAATACCTTGGATGATAGTAGTTGGAATAAATGTAGGTCTTATCACCTTCCTATACCAGTCCAGCTACATTAAAAAAAATTCTCTGCCATTCCTTTACTAAACCGAACAAAAGGCCACAGGTTCTAAAAATAATGATTCATATCCACTCATCTGATCCCTTTGTTCAAAGGATTTGGTGATTTTTTTTAAAAATTGCATTTAATATATATATAAAGCTACAAAAAAGGCTAGTTCACATTTTAGACAAATTACCGCTTTGCAAGTGTACTTTGTCTTTAACTCGGAAGCTGTCATTTATAGAGATACAATGTTTTATTTATTCTTACTCAATATTGGCTATGATTTTCCCAGCTCTTGTTCCCATACCCCATAAATTCTCTTTCCTATTTTAAGATTTTTCTATCTTCTATCAATCCTCCCTGACTCCTCAAGTTCTTTAGGCTGTAGAAAATAATCATTTTTTATATGCTCAGTACAACTTAAGAGAATAGCTATTAGCACTATTTAGAGCAACCTTTTTAAGGACTTATATGGGGCTGACTAAAGCCAAGTAATAGTTCTGGATTTAGTTATTTTTATTACTATTGATGATCCTTTGTGAATGATGACATTACTTTTAAAAAAAAAATTCAGTATGCAGGGGAAGTTTCTATAACTTTTATAAAACTTGATTTGCTAACCCTGGGGAGAAAGGGAGGGAGGGGAGCAGGATTAGGACTTGGTTTCTAATCTTGCCTTTAGCATCTTGGCTTTCTTGGGTCTGTGACTTGGGGGGCATTGAAGAGACGCTTCAGGAAATACAACTGCAAGATCCCAGAAAGGACAATAACGATACTCTGGGCTATTGACCACCAGTTCACATAGTTATAGTTTGATTGGAGAATGAAAAAGTCAGATCCTTTCCTCATGCGGGCAAAATTGTAGTACCTCCACATGTGAAAGATATTTATCTGAACCTTTCGTGTACTTTCCTGCAGAGAAAGAAAATGAAAGAAAGCAGGTGAACCCCAGTATAGATGAAGCTATCTCATGTGACTTACACACTTGACAGATGTATTTCACCATTGAAATTTGAAAATTGCATATGCAGAATGTTTTTAGGTATTTGGGGATGTTCACAAAATGCTTAAGCTGATAATATGAGTTAAATCAGTCTCAGAATTCTAGATTTCCTTAAGTTCTAAAGAAATATATATTTATATGACCTGCTTCTAGACTTTGAACATAAGAATAATTTTAAACCTGGAGAAGACCTAGATGATAATGGTTCCACTTTTTATTCTATAGATGAAAAATCAGAGTCCAGAGAGATGGACTGATTTGCTTATCAGGGCCACAATCTATGTCTCCTGACATGCTCATTACTCTTAGAATATTATATCCACTTTCTGTGCTACCTCCCTTCATGATTGGAGATAAGTAGCATTCCCCTTATTAATGTAACCTAAAGTTAAGATATTCTCTTATATCTGTCTTTCTATTTCACATTTACAATTAGAATTGAAGCATCCTTTATATAACAAAGTGAGAATTTAGGAGAATCCAAAATGGCAAAGCTATTCTATTCTAGACCTAGCCCTCAAACCCTTGTTAACCATCATTTTCTGCCATCCTTTCTCTAGGCTTCATTTCTGATCCATTTTTCCTTTATGAAAAAAATGTGCCCACGAGCAGTTTCCCTCTCAATCCATAAATGTTTCTTCCTTTGGAGCATACATTACCTCAATGGCATCCAAGGTATCATTCAGTTTTTGTCTCTCCTCATTCCTCTGATTATTTTCCAGGTCTGCCCCCTCATAAAAGACTCCAAAATTGATATACACTTGTACAGAGGCAAAGTGGTTTTGTTGATTGCCGAGACAAAGCTGGTAAAAGCCTGTAGGGATACCCAAATAAATACTGAATTTTCAGTCTCCCAAGACTACTCAAGCATTAACTTCTTATATTACTTTCTCCCTGCTTTCCCCTCCCCCCCCCCCATGTCCCTGGCTTTTAATTTGCTACACTTTATGCAAAGCTCTTTAAAGCTACCTTGGAAGGAAAGTCAAATTCACATTCTGATTTAATTTTATATAGTAAAACCTTTCCTTAAAATAGCATTTATTTTGGGTACAGTAACTTTATCTTGCTTTCCTTCAACTTCTTTTTCAATAATGCATAATTACCATTTATTTCATTAAGCTTCCTTCTCTTCCTATTCAGAAGACTCCCCCTCTAGGCTAATTCACTTCTCTTTGAGATTAACTCCAATTTATCCTATTTTTGAGATCCAGAGATGTTTACCCATGTATCTCCCCATTTAGATTGAGTTCCTGGAAAATGAGGATCTTTTTTGCCTTTGTATTCCTAGGGCTTAGCATAGTGCCTAGCACAAAGTGCTTTGGTCTGAGTTGACTTGGTCAATAATGGCCAATTTTTGGTCTCTTGAGTAGATTCACCTACTTTTCTGAACTACGGGTTTTGCAGAGTTAACAAGATCTCTTGTTCCGTACCTTGATTTCAGAGTTGGGCTTTCTCCACCTTCTATACCTTTGCCTAAGTGGTCTCCTATGCCTCCTTTCTATGGAAAACACTTCTTCCCCACGTCAGCTTTTTAGAATTTTCATCTTCCTTCAAAGTACAACTCAAGTTCTGCCTCCTTTGTGAGACCTTTATAAGTATTATCCACCTGAAGGCACAGCTTGGTGGATATGCTGGGCTTGGAGTCAGGAAACCCCACATTCAAATCCATCCTCTAAAACTTACACTAGCTGTGTGACCTGGACAAGTCACTTAATCTTAAACCCATTTCCTTCACTTTCCCCATCTGTAAAATGAGCTGGAGAAGCACAAACCACTTCAGGATCTTTTCCTAGAAAACCCCCGATAGGGTCATGACTAAAATCAACAAATCTATCCGAAATTGCTTTGTATGCTTTATATTTCTTCCTACAATGAATTTCTTCTCCAGTAGAACGTAAGCTCCTTGAGTGAAGGAAATGGGATGTCTTATTCTTTGCTTTTGTATCCATAGCACTTAAACATAACCAGTGGACATCCCCTTTGTCACAATGGTATCTGTGAAATTTTAAAAGAGCCCCTGGGATGCTGTTATTCACAGGTTTATGAGATGACATCACTTCACCCTTCCAAGTATCTAGTACTTTCAATACCATCAAGTATCCCTAGTGCCTTAAACTTAATAAATTTAACATGAACTATCACTCCAGAGGGAAAAAAGCCTTAATGTCAAGTCCCTCCTAGAGTTTTTACTTAATTCTCTAGAAACTACAGACCAAAATGATAAGTTGGGAAACTGAAATTAGGACCAATAAACACAGACCTGATTCTTTGGTAGAAAAGTTGATCTGACCTCGGATATCCTGAGATTTATCAATGAGAAAACCTTTTGGGGTATGAGCAGTGGCAGTTATATGCCGGCCCTGTGAAAGTCCCATTGTCCGCTGAACCTGCCAAGATATGTAGAACAAGGAGAAGAACATCTGTTAACTCCTTAAAAGTTGGGAATTTTCATCTTTGTATGTGTGTGTGTAAATATATATATATATATATATATATATATATATATATATATATACTTTTTTTTTCCCAATCAGAAAGAAATTTGCCTTTCTCCCATTAAAAAAGAAAAACAAAGTATTATATCGATAATTAAGCAAAATTCTTACACTGGCTATGCTCCCTCCTGTTCCTTTCCACCCCCAAAAAAGATTTCATTCTGTACTTTGAGTCCATCCCCTTTCTATTAGGAAATGAGTAGCATGTTTTATCATGAGTCTTATGGGATTGTGTTTTGGTCATTACACCAATCAGATTTCCTGAATGTTTCAAAGTTATTTGTTTTTACAATATTAATACATTCGTATTGTCTGCTCACTTTACTCAGTTTATCCATGCCTTCAAAGGTTTCTCTGAAATCATTGCTTTCATCATTTCTTGCAGCACAATAATATCCCATCATATTCCTATAATATTATTTATTCAGCTTTTCTACAATTGATGAGTACTCTCCCAAAGCTGTTATAAATGTTTTTGTCCATTTGGATCCTTTTCCTCTTTCTTTGATCTCATTGGGATATAGTTTCAGAGTGCTTTCCAAAATGGCTAGACCAGTTCATAGAACAATAGTGCATTTACATACTTGTTTCTCTATGGCATTTGTAATTTTCCTTTTTTGTAAACTTTGTCAACTTGCGAGGGGTGAGGTAGAACCTCAGAGGTGTTTTAATATGCATTCCTCTAATAATAATTTAGAATATTTTCCATGTCACTGTTGATAACTTGGATTTTTTTCCCCCTCTAGTTTTGTAGTTTGTAGTTGTGATGGGATTTTAAAATTTCCAAATTTCCTTTTATTAATTTTTTTATTATTTGGGACTCAGGGATATTCTTCCTACAACTTTTGGTTAACTGAAACTCTGTCTTCTATTAATAATGTCACCTGACTCATGGAATAATAATGTTAAAGGAAAACTTTTGACACTCCTAAGATAAGAAACCAAATGAGAGGAAGAAGTTAATATATAACATCTTTAAAATTGCCCCCCCAAAAATTTCACTTGTGGAAGAATTTTTCTTCCTGATATATGAATTATCTGCTTTTCTTCTAATTTAGCCAAGTTAATTTTGCTTGTGCAAAATCTTTTAAAATTTATATAATCAAAATTGCCCATTTTACTTTTTGCAACCCTCTCCAGCTCTTCTTGGGTCATGAATTCTTTCCCATCCATGGATCTGACAGATTATGTCACCTTTTCACCTTCACTAGAATTTGTTTTCTTTAAAACTAATCCCTCCCTTAATTTGCTCACTTCTTCCCTAATCCACCTGTCTCCCTATTGAATAAAATATATTTCTTTGCCCTTCTGTGTGTCAATATATTCCTTCCTCTTTTTACTAGGTCACTTCAGAGTAAGATTCAAATGTTGTCTGTTATCCTCCCTTCTTCGTTGTTTATGTAGAGACTTCTACTTGTGATTCCAATGATAATTCTCCACATTTTTCCTTTCTCTTTGTCACTTCTTTCCCCTCTCCCCATTCATTCCTCTTCATCTTCCTTTCAAATCTTTTAAGAACCCAACAGAATTACTCCCAGGCCCTCTGTCTAATAAGATTCCTGTGACCCTTGATGATGAAAAGGATTTTCAGTGGATACATGTTTTAAAGCCCCATATAAGAATATAAACAGTTTATCCGTGTTTAATGCCTTAAGATTATTCTCGTTTACCTTTTTATGTTTCTCTTGATTCCTGTGTTAGAACTGCAAAGTTTCAATGCGGTTCTTGTCTTTTCATCACGTATGCTTGGAAATTCTCTCTCAGTGTTCAGCAAACCATGGCTTATGGGTCAAATCCATCCTAACGACAATTTTTGTACAGAACATTTAACTTACAGGCTGTACAAAAAAAAGGCAGTAGACCAAATTTGGCCTGAAGATCATAGTTGCCAATCTTTGTTCCATTTCATTAAAGACCCATTTCTTTTCCCCCAAGATTACACATACTCATTTTTGCAGACTAAGTTACTCCTGGTTATAAGCATATTATTTTTTGCCTTAAGCATATATGGGATTTTAGGCTGGTGACTCTAAATTATATATGATCCTGATTATAGTTCCTCAGTACTTGAATTCTTTATTTCTGGCTTCTTGCAGCCCTTTTATTTTGACTTGGAAGCTCTGGATTTTGGATATAATAATTCTGGGAGTTTTTATTTGGGGATTTCTTTCAGAAAGCAATTAGTAGATTCTGTCTATTTATAGTTTGCTCTCTGTTCTAAGAGACAGTTTTCTTTTATGATTTCTGATATATAATGTCTAAGTTATTTTTTATTTTGATCATAGAGTTCTTAAATAACCTTTCCTCAAACTGCTTTCCAGCTCAGTTATTATTGTAATAAGTTACTTTACATTTTCTTCTATTTAAGTTCAGTCTTTTGACGTTGCCTTAATATTTCTTTTGTCCCAATAATTTAAGACAATTCCAAAGGATTTATGAGCAAAATGCTATCCATCTCCAGAAAAAGATCTTCTGAATGTAGATCTAAGCAATTTTTGACTTATTTTTCTTGGTTTTTTTTTAAATTTGTGTTTTCTTTTACAGCATGACTAATCTAAAGATATGTTTTGCATGATTGCACATGCATAACTTCTACCAAATTGCTACTCTTTCAATGAGAAGGGAAGGAGGGAGCAAGAAAGAGAATTTGGAGCTCAAATTTTAAAAAAAAATAGTTAAAATTGGGGGGGAAATATTAAATTGAAAAATTAAAAAAAATTTTTTTTTTTGTCTCATGGAGTCATTTTTATTTAGTCCATTCTAATTTTCAGGAAAGATTTTGTAACTCTTGTGCCAAAGTATTAATTCCCTTTCTAATTCTCCCCTCCCCATAATTCTCATTAAATTTCCATTTTCCCCCTTCTAATGCTCTCATTTAAATTATTTTTAAAAATTTTTTGAACTTAAACAAAAAAATCTCACTTCCTCTTTGCTAGGAATTCTATTTGCACTTTTGTCCAGACTGTTTTTGAGACTTTTCTTGTAGATATTATGGAGTCATTCTCTGAGTTTATATCTTGAGCATCTCTGTTATTTTAAAGCTTTTTATGGTGGAAATTCCTCCCCACCCCCATATTTTTCTAGGCAATTTCCTGGCTTTGGACATTATATTAGGCCTCGATTCTATGCTGGAGAAAACATCTGAGCTGATCCTGCTGTTGCTTTATTGGGGATAGTTATTCAGGATTTCAGACAGTTCAGTATGGGGAACTTGCAGGTCTTCTTTGTTTCTAAAGTGATTCTGGGCAAAGTCTGATTGCTTTCCTCCTGGTCCTGGTCCTGCAAGTTCTTAATCTGGGTTTGGATCTGAGTTATATATCTGGACTTGCCCTGGTCAGATTTCCAGGAAACTATTGCTGACTCAACCACTCTCAGCTAGAAAGTTCTTCTAGTTTAATAACTGCAGGCTCCTCCTTGGTCAGGAATTTCTATCCTGGATGATCTCCTATAGAGGTCAAACTAAAGGATGGAACTGACTCCCCTCTACTTTTGGGCTTTGGGTCACAAAGCTGCTACTTGCTTCTGAATTTGCCAATTACTCAGTACACAGCCTAGGGACAGCAACTGGTAGAGACCATCCCTATTGTCCTCTCCTCAGTCAGCCCTGGAACTGTATAGTGAACAAAATAACTGCCACTTGGTACCTGTTCGCGAATCCTGCCCAAGGTTATACCTAGCTCTGGATCAGGGACTTCTTGACCTGGTGGACACTTCTCCCTATGCTAAAATGTTCCACTTGGCCATTCCTAGCTAGCTTTCATTCTGGTGTCCACCTTATGCTGACCTGGGCTCAAAAAAGTGACTCATGATTTTTTTTTCCTTGGATTTTTCAATGGACTTGGGTGGTTTTCTAGCTCTGTTTGGGGGAGTTGTGGGGAATGACTTAGCTATATTTTCTCTTGCTATTCTATCATAGTGGCTCCTTCTGTAATATCAGTATTAGGTAATATCTTCAATTAAGCAGAACATTGCATGACCTCGTTAATTGGTCAGAGATAGGGATTTTGAAGAAAGAATGTGTTAATAGTGTATGATCTTTGGATACTTTCCAAGTTCTGATTTAGATTGGAAATTCACAGGGCTCCTTTATGTATTTTAAAATTATGATCCTCCTGGCCCCCAAAAGAAAAAGATTTTGGTTATGTCTACTGATATTTGCCACAATAGAAACTTAAATATGAATATAGTTGAAGATCCACTAGAAAGTGTCTTGGTGAACAAAAGGTGTGCTGGAGCTGGATTATAATATTACATGAAAGTCAATTGTTAAATGCATGAGCATTTACAGCTCAAAAATCAGAAAATGCTGCAAATAAGATCTTGATTTATTTTGTTATCTAGACTTTTTAAAAAGCAAGGGAGAAAATAATAATGCTGGTTAAACTAGAAAGTATATTGTATCATTTCAGAGAGTCAGGGAGCTCGGTGAGTTTTTTTGGAGAGAGGGCACTAGCAACTGAAGGGATCAGGATGAGACTCTCATCAGTAGAATTTTGAGAGGAACTGTGGATTTTATAAAGTGGTGATAAGAAGGGAGTGCATTTCATGGATCATGGAAACAACTGTGCAAAGGCATTGGGGCAGGAGATAAAGTATCATATATGAGATACAACTGGAATTGTAGAATTCTTTCAGGGAAGGATCAAATTGAGAGTGGTTGTAAAGCTCTTAGCACTGTGCTTGATGAATAAATAGTAAAGCCTTTTTAAAATGCACTTTTCATTCATTCATTCACTTTTGAGATGCAGAGTAATATGGTCAGGCCAGCACTTTAGGAAAACCACTTTGGCAGATGGGAAGTGGACAGGGGAGAGAGTTGGGGTAAGGATACTAATGAGGTGATCCAGGTGAGGTGATGTGGCCCTCACATCAGTTGGGGGTTAGAAAGGATCTCAGCAACCATTTAGGCCCACCAAGCCCAAAAGTATAACACACGTGATAAGTGATTCCCAGAAGGGAGAATTCACTATTCAGCTTGCATCCTAAGGAAGCTTTCCACCTATGGCTGCTGGTTCTGTCCTTGAAAGTCAAAGAGAACAAGACCATTTAATCCCTTTTCCAGGCCATTTTCAAGTTTAAAAGGCTTTATTAAGTGTTTATTCTATGTGCCCAGCCCAGTGCTAAGCCCTGGAGATTACTAAGGCAAAAGCATACAAGGTCTTTGTCCTCAAAAAGTACCCAGTATTATCCAAGCATTCTGGAGAGCAATTTGGAACTGTGCCCAAAGTGCCATCAAACTCTGTATTCCCTTTGATCCAGCAGTGTCATTACTGGGTCTGTGTGCAAAAGAGATCTTAAAGAAGGGAAAGGGACCTGTATGTGCCAAAATGTTTGTGGCAGCCCTCTTTGAAGTGGCCAGAAACTGGAAACTGAGTGGATGCCCATCAGTTGGAGATTAGCTGAGTAAGTTATGATATGTGAATGCTAGGGAATGTTATTATGAATAAGAAATGATCAGGAGGATGATTTTAGGGAGACCTGGAGAGACTTACATGAACTGACGCTGAGTGAAATGAGCAGAACCAGGAGATCATTGTACACGCCAACAAGAAGACTATACGATGAGCAATTATGATAGACTTAGTTCTCAGCAATTTTGTGATCCAAAGCAATTCCAAGTCAACTTTGGATGGAAACTGCCCTTCTCATCCAGAGAGAGAATTATAGAGACTGAATATGGATGGAAGCATGTTGTTTCATTTTTTTTCTCTTGTATTTTTTTTTTCTCATAGTTTTCCCCTTTTGTTCTGATTTTTCTCTTCCAACATGACTTATATGGAAATTTGTAAAAAAAAAAATAATAATGTACAGGTATAATTTTTTAAAAATTTAAAAAGCACTCAATGCTCTAGCTTGTCAAGATCCTTTTGGATCTCAGTTGTCATCCAGTGTGTTGGTCATTGCTCTCAGCTCAATGTCATTGGCAAATTTGATAAGTATGCCATCTTTGCCTTTATCAAAGTCATTGATAAAGAATTAAACAGCACAGGACCAAAGCACAGACTCCTAGAGACCTGCCATGTTGACATTGTTTCTTGAGAGCAAGGACTGTCTTGTCTCTTTTTGTATCTCCAAGTGCTCAGCCTGTTGTCCGGCACATAGTAGGTGCTTAATAAATGTTTACTGATTTGATTTGATCTCTAATGACTATTCTTTGAATTCTTTTTTTTGATCAATTCAGCATCCATCCACCTACTCCACATTGTTCCATCTTCTCCATAAAAAGAGTACAAGATAATTTGTCAAAAAGCTTTGTTGAAGATTATATGAGAATCAATTCTGATGGACATGGCTCTCTTTAACAATGAGATGATTCAGGCCAGTTCCAATGGTGTTTGTGATGAAGAACCATCTGCACCCAGAGAAGGGACTGTGGGGACTGTGGATCACAACAAAGCATTTTCACTCTTTTTATTGTTTGCTTGCATTTTGTTTTCTTTCTCAGTTTTTTCCTTTTTGATCTGATTTTTCTTGTGCAGCAGCATGATATTTGTGGGAATATGTATAGAGGAATTGCATTATGTTTAACATATATTGGATTATTTGCTGTTTAGAGGAGGAGGTGAGGGGAAGGGAGGGAAAAAATTTGGAACACAAGGTTTTGCAAGGGTGAATTTTGAAAATTATCCATGCACATGTTTTGAAAATTAAAGGCTTTAATAAAAAAAAAAAAAAAAAAAAAAAAAACAACTTTGCTAACAAAGTTTATATATTTATTTTAATATATATTTATATTATATTTCTTTCATCTACTATTTTAGTAACTTTGTCAAAAATTGAAATGAAGTGTTGCTTACTTTCTCAATGGTTGGGGAAGAGTCTGGAGGAAAGGAGAGAATTAGGAATTCAAATTTCAAAAAAGACTACTAAAAATAAGTAATGATTTTAAAAAATTTCTTAAAATTGAAATGAAGTTAGTCTGATACAACCTATTGATAAAGCTAGGGTGCCTCTTCATAATCACTGTTGCCTTTCTAGGTGTTCACCAATCATGTAATTCTCTTAGAACATTCCCAGGAATCAAAGTAAACTCACTGGTCAATAGCTTGGAGATTCTATTCTGTTCCTTCTTTCAAAACTGGGACATTTGTCTTTCTTCAATCTTGTGGTTCCTTCTCTTGTTTTCCATGATTTTTCAGATATCACTGACAGTGGCTTGGCCATCATGTCTGCCAGTTCTTTCAGGAGACAAAATGGTGGTTCATTTGAGTTAGATGACTTGAATTCTTCAAGGGTCACTCAGAATTCTCTTACTGTCTTCTAACTTTTTTGAGGTGATCAACTGTTAGTGATTTTTATTCTATCATTTTCAGTGTAAAAGCAATTTTCCTTTGCTGGGACAACAGAAACAAGAGTGGAACAATATGACCTTCTATGTATGTTAGTTATCATCTAACCCAAGATAAAGTTCCCTCTCTTTTTTGATCCTCCTTTTTCTCCCAGTAGAGTAAAGAACAAACAAATAAAAGTTGTTGTCTTTAGTTTCACTGGCCAGCCTCAACTCATTCTGAGTTTTAGCATTCTGAAATTATTTTCTTGGATTTTTATTATTATCTTTATTTTTACATTGTCTCCATTTCCCTCGGCATGCCTTCCCCTCTCTCCTTCCAGGGAGGCATCTCTTATAATAAGAATTTTTTAAAAAGAAAAAAAAAAAAGAAAAATTAGTAATACTGATAAATAAATGGAAACAAATTTTAGGTTATAGTATTCATTCCCTGGAGCATTTTCCTTCCCTTCTACCACTAATCTCTGGACCTCTACAAAGGAGCATGGGGAGATATCCCAACTAATTAGTTGACACCTTATTACCAAGCAAGGGACCTGGTACATAGGCATTTTAATAAATAATAATTGATTTGACACTACTTTAAAAAATTGGGCCATGATTTTATATTCACCCATAGTACCTCACTCTGATTCCATCTTCTATATGTCTTCTTAAAAATCACATTATTTTCTTGTGTCTTAATTTCTGATCATCTTCTTTTCCCCTTGAGTTAACTCTCTCCTGTAGTGTATTTTAGTCCATGAGATTTTATTTATCTTGAACTCTTTGAAGTTTGTTTTTAAGGTGCATGTCAAATCACGTCTGGGTAAGAGAAGAAATAGTGTGATAAGCTCAAAGAGAGGTTTAGAACAATTTCTATGGGGATTGAGTAAAAGGACCGATTGTCTTTTAATTTATAGGCTCAAGACTGGGAAGGGAAGAGAATAAGATCAGCCCCTGTGTGACGACCAGAGAGCTGAGAGATGAACAGACTTATTGGGATATATAATGAATTTAGGAGGGGAAGGCAGAAGGAGAGATGGAATTATGAGAGGTTATGATTTGATAGAAGGAAAGAAGTTGAACTCTTGTAGGTCAAGGCCCTGAGAGTCCTGTGTGTAGCTGAGGTGGAGTGGAGGAGTATGTCATGAGAGTCTGAGGTGGGTGGATGGAGGAACTGGGTTATTCAGATGCTTGGGTGTAATTCACTCTTTCAGCAGAATTCATGGCAGTAATGCACGTTTACATAGAATTTATGCATTTACATAGGTTTGCAGTGTTTTTCTCCAATCCTCTCCCATGAAATAGTTAGTGATCCCAACAACAGCCTCCCTACCCCACCTAAAGAAACCCCAGAGCAGTTCAAAAAATCACTCATTCAGATATTAATAAAATTCCTTTCTCACTAAAGAGAAGTGAGGTTGAATATTGACTAACCCCCCATTCCCCATCAATCTTCCTTTCCATTAGAATGGATTTTCCCCAGTTCCTGGTCCTGTACATAAGAACCCTGCCACATAGGAACTCTATAAGAAGCAACCAGTCTTTATTATTACTATTATTATTATTATTATTTGGGGGGCGGGCGAGCCCCTCGGTGAGACAAACTCAATCACACCTGAGGTTCCCGTGCCCTGACCCGGTTTCACATCCTCCCTGATTACACTTCATGTTTTATGTGCTCTCATTAGAAGTGGCTTGCTGTTTGGTCCTGGGACTCCGTGTTTCCTTTTAACTGGATCTTTGTATTCTGAACTTTCCAAACCTGCATTGACAGGAATATGGGAATCACTGGACCCATTTTCCAGATGAGAAAACAGGTTAAGTGGCTTCCCTCTTACCACACAGCTGGTAAATAATTGAAGTGGCATTTGAATCTAGACCACCTGATTCTATCTATGTCCAGTATCAATCAATTACATGATCCTCCGCTTCATATGGAATTGAGTTACTCTCCAATGACATACGCCTTGAATAAAACAGGTAGGGTATAGCCTGTAACTCTCTCTTAAAAAAAATACAGCTTTTTTTTAAGGTGGCGCAATGGATAGAACACCAGCCCTGAAGTCAGGAGGACCTGAGTTCAAATCCAGCCTCAGACACTTAATACCTTCTAACTGTGTGACCCTGGGCAAGTCAGTTAAAATAAGTCACACACACAGACACACACACAAAAAGCAGCAACAAGCTGGGCTACGTGCACAAGTTTCTGTTTAGTCCTCCTGGACTATTCTAGAATTAAACTTTCTCGGTAAGTCCCAAAGAGAATCAGCCACTCTCTGGCTCATTGCTGCTTGACAGCCCGTGTATGGAAAGAACACTATGGACAACTCATCCTCAGGCAAGGTACAAGGGGAGCTCTAGGCAGGGTAGCGTGCCTTGGTGGAATTTCACAGATAAGAAGTGACTTTGATAAATGCACTAGGGGCTGAATCTCCAGCTACGAGAGCATGGAATAAGAGTCACTTTCACAGCCGCCGTACAAATAGGGGCTGGGAAGTAACAGGTTTCAAAGATGCTGTGAGAAAGTGGGAGATATAACAAAGGGAATGCAGCAGCACGGATACTGGATTAGGACCGGGCCGGCAAACTAGAGCCAAACATTGAATTTAAGAATGTAAAATCTATTCTTAGCTCGCCAGCTATGCAAACAGGTGGCTGGGCTGAGGTTTGCTGATCCTTGGATTAGACAGATTTACTCAGTCCCCTGCACATATGGCTGTTCAGGGTTGAAATGACCTGGTCCTTTGTATGCTTTCTGACTCACACTTCTAGGTGAACCCCTGATCCTCCTGAGAGTCAGTTTTCTCAGGGGTTAAAAGGAGGTTCAGGCTAGCACCAATCTCGGAGTAGAATCAAATGAAGTAACATATGTAAAGTGCTTTTGAAAGCTTAAGCCCGTATGAATCTCAGCTGTTATAATTGTTACTTCAGCAACTCAGCTGCTTAATTGCAGCATCTCATACCAAATTGTTCTTTCCAACCATTTAAATGCCAGCACTATTCAGAAGCCATTAGATTCCAAATATGATTTCAAGGAACATGAAATTGGGGATCTGACACTTACCAAGAACAAACCCCTTTTAGAAGAATCACTCCACTGATGATATCTGAATACATTTAAAAATCTCCTAAGGTAAAGGAAATGAGTGAAGGGAAAGTGTTTCCTTTCTATGGTTGAAGAAAAACCTATCTCCGCTTTCTCCCTCATGCCATATGTTCAGCACTCACTGCTGTGATGAATAATCTTTTTTTTCGTAGGGACTCCAACCAGAATGAGGTACCAGTCTCATAACTTCCAGGTGAATGGAATATAGCCTCTCTCCAGCAAAATAAATAATCAAAGCCCCTACTTGACAAGGGAAGCCCCCCAAGACCCACCTCATAACTGAAGTAAAAGTATCCACTTTGGTGTGCAAATTGCCAGAAGCATTCTGTTCCTCCTGGGAGGATCATGATGGCAAAGTCATAGCGATCTGCTCCACGGAAAGGTGCCTGGTCGCCGAGACCGCTTAAGGGCTCTGTCTTCTGTCCTCTGGCCGCCAGCACCAGACTCAGGAAGGCTACCCCAACCCCAAAGAGCAAAGACATCTTGCTCTCTCCAGAACCCAAATGCCCGGCTTGGAGCACAGCAGGGACATTCGGTTTTGGCTACTGTTGGGGTAATCATTAACTCCACTCATCCCTTCTCTGCCAACTGTAGTGTGGGGTAGTTCCCCACACATAGAGGCACCTTGGGCTATGCATACTGCCTCTTAAGTATGGAACAAGGGAGCGACTACTGTACAGCTCTTTCTGGTTTTAGAAAAAAATAAATGGTTTTAAGTGCTTGTTACTGGCTAAAAACAGAGCACACTCCCACCTACCTTTAGCAAACTAATTTTTTTTTCCCACCTTACTTGGGTGACTATGAATAAATTTAGAGTATAATAATAAATGAATATTTCTTGTATGTATTTTTCTATTACTCTTACTGCCAGCTTAAAGATGAGTTCTAGTCTCCGTTCTTAGCTCAACTACTTGAATTTTCCTGGGTCTGTTTCCTCAACTCTTAAAGAGGTTAGACACCTAGAGATGATCTGAGGACCCATCTCGACCTTTGATTCTGAATAGGCAATCTGCCCTCGGTGTTGCTCCCCAGAACTAGAGGGGGAAAGTTGTTGTGACAAACTCCCTATAGCACTGCTAGGGAGAAAATGAGAGAATGCCAAATGGACCAGCTTTAAAGACAAATTGTTTTATAACAATGACAACCCAAGATATATTTAAGAGTATTAATGGCCAGGATAGCCATTTGTATAAGATACCAATCCTATCTGGCTTATCAAAGGCTTCCATGTGTACAGCCAGAAGGCCATTATCGGATCATCTTGATATCTAAAATCAGTTTATAGCCCTGATCTGCTCATTTCTCAGTATGACCCACAAACAACAGCCAGCTTTCTCTAGCTCTCATGTAAACTCTAGCATCTCACTGTCAAAGTATAAGCACTCCTTACATTCAGAAGAAGGGTAACTCCAGGCAACATGGGCTTTGAGCAGTAAGTAGGCCTTCTCATTGCCAAGATCTTTGTGCAGACTGCAAGCCTTCTTCCTGCTCCCCTTTAGAACTTCGGGCTTACTCCGAGACTCCACTTGGGTGCCACTTCCCAAGTGACACCCTTCCCGATTCCCCTGAAAGCAGTCCTTCCTGAAATGACATTTCCTACTCTGTACAACACCTGGAATCTCTCTCCAGGGGACCTGAAGGTTCCAGAGGGTGAGGACTCAATTCAGCCACCTCCTTGACTTTAGCCCTTCATGACCTAGTGCTCTCCTACCTGGCCAAGGACTCTGATTCAGGGCCACGTGGCGGTCTTGCACATATACATTTTCCCTGGATGTCTCCCTCCTCATCTCTACCAGTTGGCTTCCTTCAAGTTTTATTTCAAGTATTATTTTCTGTGCTTCTCTCCTCTGACTGTGAGCTCCTTGAGAGCATGGATTATTTTGACTTTCTCCTGCTAGTACTTAGCACAGTGCCTGGCATAGTAGTGTGCTTAATAAATGTAATAGCTGCTTAATAAATGCTTGCCAAAATAGTAAAGACTTAATAAAAATGTTAAATGTTGTTGTTTAAAAAAAAAAACACTGGGAAATGAATGTAAACTGTTTGCATTTTTGTTTTTCTTCCCGGGTTACTTCTACCTTCTGAATCCAATTCTCCCTGTGCAACAAGAAAACTGTTTGGATCTGGACACATAACATTGTATCTAGGATATACTAGGACATATTCAACATATATAGGACTGCTTGCCATCTAGGGGAGGGGGTGGAGGGTGGGAGGGAAAAATTGGAACAGAAGTGAGTGCAAGGGATGATGTTGTAAAAAAAAAAATTACCCAGGCATGGATTCTGTCAACAGCAACAACAAAAAAATAATAAAATAAAATTTAAAAAAAAAAAAAATGTTGTTTAAATAGGAGTACATTTTGGCCAAAAGGCCTGCTTGGCCTGGGCACAGAAGATAACCCCCCCATGGGGAATCAAAGAATGAGGGCTGCTCATTCCTCCCATTTTAAAATATTTGAGTTAGTTGACTAAAAATGAATCAGTAGATTCATATAGTGAGGGGCAAGTTTAGGAAGAGTCCCACTTTTAAACTTGTTAAGGCCATCAGGCATGGCAGGCTCTTAAGTCCACTAAGATGAGTTAACTGATGTCCAATTCCTTTCCTACATAAACTTGGAGGTGAGAAAAGGTATGTTCCTGGGTCTCTAAGAGCATAAATAAATGAAAAAAGTGCAGAGAGCATATTTTGAAGGCTTATCATTAAATACCAGCCCCTTGTTTCTTAATCACACCAAGTGTTATTATTGATCATCTACATAGAATTGCGAGGGAAACAGTATTTTAATGAAGAATGCTACAAGTAATGGACAATAATTAGTATTCATCTTTTAAAAAAAAAAAGGTTACAGAAAACATTTTACTGAAAGTTGTGGCTAAAAAGAGACCTTCTGGCCTTTCTTCAAGGGTGTCTGAGAGAGACAGCAAGCACAAAACAATATGGAAAGAGCCAGAAGGAGTGGTGAGCTCCTGCTCAGCAACACACCAGCCTTCAAAAGCACAACGCGGGGAATCAAGCAGCTGCAAACATTTCACAAACTAGGAACAGAACTAAGGGCTATATTCAGGCTTCTTTAAAGCTTCCAGAGTCCAGAGAAGAAGGGGAAAGAGTAAGCTCACCTACAACACACAATTTTACAAAAGAAAAAACAAGCCCACACCAGTTCAGCCATATGGGAATCAAGGCTCAAAGCTGCCTCTCAGCCCAGAAAAGATGAGAACCGGAACCTGGCAGGTTAGGGGCCCATATGGATCCCAACAGGTGAAAACATCCTTCTTCCGTGACCCAGATGCAGCTCTCCACCCCTTGGGTTCCTGATGGAGGCAGCTCCTCGCCTCGGCTTCCTCTAGAATTCTGTCTGTGGCTAATTCATCAAAGTCATAACTCGCTTCTGACTTCAGGATGTTCGCCCCGGGAAGGGGGCGAGACATCCTGACAAGCACAATTCTGTCTGTGGGGCCGTTTCTACTGACCCATGAGGGGTTTCAGTTCAGCCAGAAGCCGCCTGCCTCCTGGTCCTTCCCAAACTGGGTACCTTAGTTATTCCTGCCAAGAAAGCTGGGCCAGGGTTCTCCTTCTCCCTCTTAACTCTGTATGCTTTTTGACAGCACAAAAATGGAACAAGGATCTCCCCAGAGAAACAGGCTGCCCACAACTCTCATCACCCCAGCTCAACTTCAGAAAGAAAGCATGGAATAGAGGGCTATTATTTGAAGACATGCCCCTATTAATTCTGAGAAAATAAAAGTTTTCAGTTCATTCCCAGTTTTTTCATGGTCCGCCAACGGTCCTTGATCATCACAGCTGTTCGGTTAACAAAGGGGAAATTTTTGGAAATAGCAGCCCAGTTTCCTTCCCCATATTTTTTCACTCCAGCTTTGATCCACTCACTCTCTTGCACGGTCCACTTCTGCAAGACAAAACCAAAAAGAGACTCATCATAACTGTCCCTTGAAAAATCCCAAGAACAGGATGTCCAAAGCACCAAAGAATACATAGAAGTGCCCCAAGCCTCACGAGAAGAATCTGATTACATATTTTTTGTTGACACTGAAACTACTAAGGAAGGTCAAAGAGTACAATCATTTAAAAGCTTTCAGTACTGTGGCATTTTAAAGACATAGTTATTATTATTGTCATAATTTTCAGTTATTATTTATTTGAAAATCACTTTCCAATGACACAACCATCCTCTAAACATTATTTCTCCCCTTAAGAAAAAAGCTGACAATTTAAGCCGAAACATTGACACAAACCCCCTCTAAATTTGAGCAGCAATACTTCTTATAGTTTTATTTTATTTCATTTATTTTCTATTCCTATAATTTTAAGTCAAAGCAAAAAACAAAAAACAAACAAAACCACCCCTCCCCCCCCCAAACACACTTCATGCTGAGCTTTTTGTGGCCAGTGAAGTATATGCAGTCCCTCCTGGCTCAAGACATACTCAATAAATATTTATGAAGTGCTTACTCTGTGCCAGGTACTATGCAAAACAGCAGGCTCAGAAATCCAAGGAAGACAGCAAAGTTCCCACTCTCGATTTTTCTTCTGAAGAATGCCTGCCCCTTTGGTTATACTCATCTGAGGTCAGGTCACTCAGGTTTCTCAAAAAGAAGTTTCCAATTATGAAGCACTAACATTTGCAGATACTTTCTCTTTCACTTTATCCCCTTTTCAGCCTAACTGTAGAAGCCCTGGGCAAGCTCTTTCTGCTCTACTTTAAAGGGAAGACTCTACTGTCTGAATTACCTGCTTTTTTGTTCCAGCGACTGAACTATTTCCATCTGATCCTGCTGCAAAACAAAAAGAAAACTCATTTAGACCTGTACTGTACAAATACACCATCAACCAAAGCCAAGAGGTGGAATAAAGAGCCCAAAGGGAACAAGTGGGTCCTCGGCTCAAATCGATGTTGGTAAATGTTGAAGGAAAATGGATACCACAAGGTTAATCTCCATCACAATTTTTTTAAGAGTTCATTTTTTAGGGGTAGCTTGATAGTGCATTGGATAGAGCACTGGCCCTGGAGTCAGATGGATCTGAGTTCAAATTCAGCCTCAAACACTTAACACTTCCCTGCTGCGTGATCAAGTCACTTAACCCCAATTGCTTCAGGGAGAAAAATAAAGTTCACGTCTCTTTGCCAAAAAATGTCAGGCTTCTTTACACTTGTCTTCATGTTACTGGACTAGTGTGTGCTGACATGCTGATATGGGAACCAACTGTGCTTAAGCACTCCCTGGTCCTGCAGGCCTGAATGCTCTCCCGCCTCCCGTGCACCTCAGAGCCTGGCACCCAAGTCTCACTGCCAGTGCCAGGCCCAGATAGGGGCCTGACACACAGGAGGCAGGTAATAAAGGCTTGCTAGCCAAATAAATGAACGAATGAATATAAATTTACCTGAGAATGCTATAACCTCCCTATACAAATCTGCAGAATGTAGGAAGGAAAGTCCCATTTTTGGAACCTAAAAGAGAGAAAGTCTCTGGTACAAAGGCCCTAATGTTTTATATGAATTATGAAAAAGGCAGTCAGGAAGAAGAAACTTCTTCTTTATAAAGTCTGCTAGAATGGAAAAGAATCCATCAGAGATGAATAATCCTACCTACCC
The DNA here is from genome assembly GCF_902635505.1 of Sarcophilus harrisii. NCBI lineage: Eukaryota > Metazoa > Chordata > Mammalia > Dasyuromorphia > Dasyuridae > Sarcophilus > Sarcophilus harrisii. Next base: position 44,203,703 of record NC_045427.1, on the reverse strand, counting down.
TTTTTAATACTGTCAGTCTGATCATTTCTATCAAATGTATATTCAAAAACGATCAATTAACAATAAATGAGGAAATTAATTTTTTAAATCACTGCAGATTTTTATTTAGAAGTTATTAAAAACGTTCTTGCTAAGAAAAGTATTGTTTGAACATTCTTCACTGTGATTTTTACAGTAAATGATGTAGATCTGGCTTTAAGGTAAGCTCACAAAATAAGAGAGGTGATAGAAGTCAGAAGTGAAGATCAAAGTCAGAGATGTCAGTACTTTCTCAAAACACTTTTAAAATTACTTAGAGAAGGACATGTTGGAATGTTCACATGTGCTAGCTTCTGTCTTGTATCTAAGCATATATCCTTCATGCTACATGAACAAGTCACATGTGTAGTGGTTTGATACATGTACACACATCCTATGTGTTTATGTAAGATATATATATATACACACATTTACATGTCGTGTGTATATGTGTGTGCGTGTCTAACAAGCAGAAGTGAAACAATGAATGAAAAGATTTTGGAACCTTACCCTGGACGTGAAAGAGTTCTTCTTCCTCCAACCAGGTATCTTTTTCTTCAAGACCATTGGAGCTGTTCCATTTGTCTTTATGAACTCTGAGGGAAAAACCAAAAATACTTGCAGGTATAACTTCATGAATTAGCTTAAATAAAGAGACAGCTATTCATTATATAAGTTACATAAACATTAATGGACTTCAAAGGAAGTATTTTTCAGATACCACCACAAAACGCCATTGCAAAAAATTAACACAAATCACTGCAACATATGTCCATGAAACCTTAAGAGATTATTTTTCTACAACACCAAAATAAAGCACTGAGTACTGTAGTGCCACCATAATTCAAAGGCTAAAGTTCAGGTCTTTACCTGGTCTGGAGTTCAGTTCAATAGTAGTGCTTCTAACCGAGTATTTAAGATCAGGTAGCATTCCCACTGAAACCCAGAATTCCAGAAACTATACCTACAATCTAGATCTGGAAATCTCATTAAAGAATATTAGTTTAATTTAAGAAAGGATGCTTAAAGAAAAATAACATTTAGTGCTTTCCCGATTACAATTTTTGTGGAAGACATATTATCTCCAAGAACCTCAATGTACTTTTCTAAGTCAGTAATTAACCACAAATTAAAGTAAATTTGCCACAGCTAGTTTGAAGATAAAAAAACAGCAAACAAAAAGATCAAACTTTTGTCTTAAAAAAAAAATCTGACGCTCTTCACAAAGCAAATATGGAAGTAATCTAAGGAAGTTATATAGACAGGAGTGGCCTCTAACAAAACTTCACTGAGATGTGAAAATGTTGCTACTTTATACGAAGTTACTGGGAATTTTTGCTCATACTGTTCACACCCTGACTAGGTTGTCTTTCATCTTGCATAGCCCAATGCTACCCATCCTTCAAAATATGGCTTAAACCCTCAAAAACCATACTTTGAAATTGTTGGCCTCAAAAAGCACATAGTCTCAAAAACAAAGTTTCCTCAGTTTTCCAAAAAGTTTTTCCAGCAATTAAGTAGATGCGATCGTCAAGTCAGTCTGTGGTCTTTGCTACAGGACTACATAGTCATGTCCCACATTTCAGAACAGGGAAGTAGAGTCTACAAATGACAGGTCAGTGACTTAATTTCTTGATAAGCTTCAGAAATTTAACACTGGAGGGTTGCCTGGTAAACATCTGGGGATAAAAAAGCAGTAACCCCAAGCTGACATGGCTACACCAAAAATGGAGCATGTGTTTTTTTGAAGAGGTCACTAGATTGGCAAATCAAGAGAATGCCACAGTCAAAGCAAAGAACAGGAAGCTAGAGACAATGGGGCATCTAGAACTCACCAAGCCTTTGACAGTTTCTCATGCACTTTTTGTGTGAAAGTAAATTAGATAATAGTATATCTGATTCTAATCTATCCATCTACCCACAGATTTGAAATGGGTCCTGTCTTATTAATCAGTAACTTGAAAGAACATTAGTGGAGGGCTCCCACAGAATTGCAGTGGCCTTGTGCTGTTTAATATTTGTATCAGTAATTTGGATCAAGTGATCTCTATGGATAGCTGAAATAAAATTTTGATTCAGAATTCATGAAGGATCAATAGACTAAAACATTAGATTGAACCTAAGAAGAAATTCACTAGGGATAAAAGCAGAGTTACACTTGAGTTCACTTATAAAGTAAGTAGTACATTTTATAAGTCAACATCTACATCAATCAACAAGACTTGGGGGAAAAAGACTAAAAAGTGATTCATCAGGTGGTGGGTGTTTTTAATGGACTGTGAGCTCAGTGAGTCAAAAGGCATAATCTAGCAGCCAAGACATTAATAGGCTATCACTGCTGCACTCAGAAGCAATGATCAGAAGAGAGAAGTCTGCCCTGAACAGTCTACATCTAGAATGCTGGTGCCATCTTTTAGGAAAACTAAAGAATCAAAAGGGTGATCAGAATGTTGACAACAGGCTTCAAATTCAAGCTATACTGAAGACTGGAAAGGGTCAAGGGATTTTTTTTTTAGCTTAGGGAAGGAAGAGAAGCATCAGGAATGACACAATGATGCCTCCAAATCTTTGAAGGGTTGTCACATGGAGAGGAGGGGGATCATGTTCTGGTTAATTCTAGAAGGCAAAAATCAGGAACAAGTGCAAGTTGCAGAGAGGAAAAGTATGATATAAGGAAAAGCTTCCTGACAATCACAGGTATCCTAGGCTCCCCCTTCCTCAGGCAAATGCTGGATGACCCTTTCTTTGATATATTGCAAAGGGTACTTTTGATCCGACATGGATCAGACACTCAGCCTTTGAGCACTGCTGTATTGACTAGGACCTGTCATTTTAATGCAATTTAGTTTAAGCTGCTACTCCTAGTATTTATAGTGTGCAAATCACCACCTCTACAATAAACCATGTCGATTCCTGCTGAATTATTTGCTTGTCATTTCTCACAGTTAAAATGAGGTTCTTTCACTTGTTTTCTTGATCATTCAAGAACTAATCCAATTGATGTATGGTTTCACCAAGAACAGATCACACATGCCAGGTTAACCTTATTTCTTTCTTTGACAGGATTACTAAAAGGGGAATGCTATGCTTCTAGCTGAATGTAGATTTTTGAAAAGCTTTTTGTTCATTTAACTCATTCTAGTATTATGGATTAGACCATAACATCATTAGATGAATTCAGCAATGGTTAGATAGCCAGACTCAGAACAGTGGTTAATAGCCCAATGTTAACACGGGAGGTCTACAGTGAAGTATCCCAGGGATCTGTGCTTGGCCCTTTACTCAGAATATTTTTATCCTAACAAAGAAAAAAAGTATAGATGGTTATGTTCATTAATTTTGGAGATAAAACCATGTTGGAAGTAATAATACAATGGATGGCAGAACCAGAATCCAAAAATTCTAGATGGGCTAGAGCTGAATCTTAAAAGATAAACTTCAGTAAGAATAAATGCAGTCTTGTGCTTGGATGACAAAAAAAAAAAAAAGAATACACATCAATGAGGGAGCTACGATTAGAAGGCAGCTTGAAAAAAAATCTGAGGATTTTAGAGGGCTCTAAGCTCAATCTGTGTCAGCACTGAGATATTTCCTCAGCCAAAAAAGTTAACGCTTTTTGGGGAAGGTGATAGTCACAGCATTCCTTGCCATGGTGAACATTACTCATCTGGAATCATGCTCTCTTCAGGTTAAGGAGTGTCCAGAGGTGGAACAAAGTTGGTGAAGGGCCTTGAGACTATCACATAAGCACTGGTTGAAGGAAGTGGGCCTACATTCATTGGATGAAAGACTTCAAGGAACAGATGACCTGGGCTGTGCTCAAGTACTTGAAGGGCTGCCAGGAAGGAGATATCTGTGTTCTCTTTGAGCCTAGAGGGCAGAACAGGAGCAATAGATGCAAAAAATTAATTTGGGCTTGAGGTTAGGAAAGATATCCTAACAATGAAAACCAGGGAATGAGCTATTGAGGCTCCTTCCAACTTTCAAAATGCTACAATTCTGCAAAAGCCCATTGTTCTCCAATCTCACCTCCAGTCAATGCTCCCTCCTATTGACTTATTGGCTAGACCAGTCAGTCATCTGGTACATGTATACTGCTCAGGAACAGTTTCTGGTTTTTTAGAATATCTTTATTTTATTTTACTCTTGTATTGTCATCCACTTTTCACCTGCCTGGTGCCTCCAAACAGACACTGTCTTTGAAAATAAGGAATCAAGTCACATTACACTTTTGTGTAATTCACTTGTAAATTCACTTAACAAATACATTCTGAGGCCCTAACATCGGTCCACTTCTACAAATGTTGTTGCACAGCAGAAGGATCAAACATGCCATGCACTTACGAACCCAATTAAAATGTAACTGGGAAATGTTTAACATAACAAAAATACAATACAACACAGCCAATGTGAATTAGTAGGGACACAGATTTGTTTCTGTTTAAGTTCGACACCACTGCCATAGAAAATACCAAAAATCATGAGACATCTTTTAAGAAAGATGATACAGGAGCAGCTAGGTGGTGCACTAGATAGAGCACCAGCCCTGAAGTCAGGAGAACCTGAGTTCAAATTTAGCCTCAGACATTTAACACTTCCTAGCAGGGCAAGTCAGTTAACCCCAATTGCCCCCCAAAAGGATGATGATACATAAGGAATTTAGTCTAACTAGGTAAATAGATTATATATACACCAATAGCTACAAGGCAAACCCCCCAAATACAAGTCTCACCCAAAAAACGAGATCTTCCTGAAAGGAAAAATACATACTTAACAATAACACATTTTCGTGTTTCTTTGACATTTAGGTTTTATGTAAACCAGATTCAGGGGAAAATGGTAGTCAGTAAATGAAGTTTAAGAGGGAAATTAATTTTCAGTGAGAGCTATCTTTAAGAAAGTTTTCAAAGAAAAGGGGATTTGAATAGAGTTTTGAAGGCTGGGCAATTTCTTTTTTTTGCCCATGGGCATGGTTTTCTAATCCAAAGATGGAGTGGCCAGTGCAGTCAGAGCGAACAGTATGAGCAAAAATACAGACACCTAAAAGAATTGAGAAGTTCCAGAAAGGATGATCAAGTCAAGTTTAGCAGCAATCAAAAGTGAATACAGAGCAGTGGAAGGTACTCAAGCTGGAAAGGCATCTGGGACAAACTATACAAGTCACAAGATGCCAAGTTAGGTAGGCACTAGGTGGTATTTAGTATTTGTTGCAAGATAAAAAGTCTCAACTATATGCAAGGAGCAAGAGACTACAAGTGCTTTTTTTTGGGGGGGAAAAATGAACTGTAACAGTCTCCTCAAAATAAATTGTTTTAAAATTAAACAGTCTGAAACAAACAGTAACAGCTAACTCACTAAAATGAAACAAATGAGAAATCAGTTGAGGAATGCTTCCATTCTCATTCCTGCCTTCACTATGTGGGGAAAGACCCCATTGCTGAGTTTTTTGCTCTAGAAGCAACTTAACACCAAGTTGTTCATGATTTAATTTAGCTGGGCTGCTTCATCTATTAAAACAGCCTCATTAGGACAACCAACCAACCAACCAATGAGTGCCAAGACCATCTTCGTACTTGTGACTCTTCTCCCCAGACAGGGGCTGATTGTGCAGCTTCAGGACTGTGGAGTTGGAGGCTGAAGACACAATGGTCTCTTGGGAGGAGTCTGGGCTATCACTCTGCTCACTACCTTGGCTGTCATGCTCCAGAACCAATCTGCTTATTGTCATTCGCTTGTTCTTGGGCTGCAGTTCAGCATTATCTGCAGACTCTGAGGGAGAACTTTCATCTTGTCTCTGTCTCTTGTTTTTGAGGGCTGCTGAGGACACTGGACTAGGAACTGTAACATCCTTCTGGTCCAATTTAGTGAAAGCTGCTTCAGGATCTTGTGAATCAGAAAGGCTCTTAAAAGCTCTTTTCAGAGTTGAAATCCCAAATGTGGAAGGACCTTCAGGCAACGGTCTTAAAAAAAAAAAAAAAAAAAAAAAAAAGAAACAAAAAATATTTTGACAACTAAAGGTCAGTGTCATTAATTTATGCTACTCTCCCAACCCAATATCTATATCCTTCTTAAGCAACGATGCCTCTGACTGAACAATGTCATTTAGTTTATGTCTATACATTTTTTTAAATAAACATTTTTATTAATAAAATTTATAAATCCATAAATAGATGAAAGGTAAAATATCAAAAAGACTAAAGTATACAAAGTTCACTCTCAAGGCCTCACTTTCTAAATTGTCTTGGCCTTTTCCAGGTAGGTCAAGTCAAAAAAAGCAAATGGTTCCCCACATTCTCCTGAGGAGCTACAGAACACAAGAGAAAAGGGGACCCTAAGAGGTGGCCACCCAATACTGCCATCTCTGAAGTCATTTTGGAAATGACATAATTAAATTCAATATGAATTAAGAGCTTTCATCTTTCCTACACATATAGGCAATCCAGAATCCATGCTGGATCTCAACTTTCTGCCCTCGAGGGACCAACAATATCTATACATTTTAAAAAATGACCTTGTATATATCTATATCTAATATAAAAATAGAGGCTTTCTTTCAAACTCATTTGGAGGGCAGGTGAAAAAAACAAAAGAATGTGGTCTTTCCAAAATTCCCCTTCTTGCTCCTTCCCTTATATAGAGACCACCTCAAGAAAAATGACTAGAATTTATATGCCAATTTAACTCTAAGGAGAGTTATGATAAAAATACTGAAAATACTATTTGAATGCAACAATCTAGGTTGATATATGCTTAAATTTGTTCAAATGATTTCATTAAAGAATGTATATATGTTCAATTTCTGCCCTCTTAAGTATTCCAGGAGTAGGATGGGAGGGCAGAAAAAGCAGGGAGAAGGAAGCAGAAGGTCTGGGTTTTAAACCCCCTTTCTTAGCTAAACTAGTTTAGTGATTTAAAGCAAAATCACTTCACTCCAAGGGGCCTATGTCTCACCTAAGAATGGAAGAGGTTCCTTTCCATAAATAATTTGTTAATTAAGCTATTCAAGAAAGAATAATCACTTGCTAGTTAAGAAGTTTGCCCTTCCAAATGCCACTATTTCACAGGCATTTCATTCCAAGGGAAATGTCCCCCACCTCATGGGCTCCTTGAGTGGCTTTTCCATAGGCTCAAAGACTGTCTGTTTGTCTTCCTTTATGTTCTCGGGACCTTCACCCACAGTAGCAACAACAACATTAGCTGTGGTACTGGCAGTGGGAGTCGGAGCCGTGGCAGCTGTAGCAGATGTGTTAGCTGTGGTGGTAGTGACAGTGGTAGTGGCTGCAGCGATGGCGGCGGCAGAGGAGGCAGAAGATGATGATGATGAAGATGATGAAGATGACTCCGATTTCAAAGCCCTCTTTGCAATCTTAGAAGGAAAGAGAGTATAATCAGAAAGGATTCTAGAGAGTCCTACTAATTTCCTGTTTATTAAGAATCAACACCCTCATTATAGAAAGAGTTCGCTTGAAAAACTCAAAGTCAGCAGTGGAGGGGAAAAAAGAGACTTGTTCCAAGATATCTCCCAAATTTGTTTTCCCTTCACAAAACAAGAGAATGATAAATAAAGAGAGCTCACAATTTAAAAAACTATGTACAGCTATTCTGATACTAGAAAAGGGCATCTGATTTCAGTGGTGTTAATTACCTTTACACTTCAGGTTTATATTTCAAATGTTCTTCACTCTTGGTGCCAAATCCTATAGGCTCTTCCTCCACGTCTGTTGGATCTGCCTCTCCTCATTCCAAACATGTCCCTAATGAAGAGTCTCTAACTCAGGGGTAGTCAACCTAACCCAAGATAGGAGTCAGAATTCACAAGTGTCAAAGGGCCACAATGTTTCCTGGGGAGGGTTTGAATGAAGCTGATAAATATTTAAATCATTCATCCATTTATTCATTTGTATATGAAACCTGGAATGTGTTTTCTTAGGGAAGGGGAAACTACTATATCTATGTATGGACCTATACAGGGTATTTTAGCTTTACTGAACTTTACATTTTAAGTTGGAAATGTTTTTCTTTATACTTGCATACCTGTCATTACCTAGAAAGGTAATAACAAAGCCTTGGGTTGGCTACTCCTGTTCTAACTCCAACCTTTCTCTATGTCTTCATCTAGTCTTATTTCCCATTAGCAAAACAACTTGACCTTAAAATTTCTGGTCCATTTATCTGCAAAGTATATTGTTTTACAAGAAAAGAAAACCTACCAATATTACTACATTGTACCAACACTTTACCAATAGTGATACATATTTTAAAAAATTCCACCTATCTGGAATATAGAGGACAAACAGGAATGGCGGCAGTAGGGAAGGGGTTATTATAGGAGTTTGCAGATGCCCTACTAATATTTCAAACTGATTAAAAAGCTTTATAAAAATACCTTGGTCATGTGATAAAATACTATTTCAGAAAGCTAGCAAAAATCTATAACCTAAAGATTTAATTAAATTATCATCCATGTTCAAAACTACCATCCTGACTTGATTGCTTTCTACTTGTGACTACACACTTATTAAAAGTCCATGCTTCACAAGCTTTTAAACACTCTCTCGTTTCACACCTACCAAGTTTTTATCTCCCTTCTTCCAAAGTCTCTCTCAAATTTCATCTCTTTCACAGCACTCTGGTCAACTGGGGTAAATCACACTTGACTTATTTTAAAAACACAACAAACACACTCCATGCAATGACATGAGAAAAAACCAGATTGTGTAGAGTACATCTGGGCCACTTACTTAAAGAAGCTATCTATGCCTCTGAATCATTTCCTCACATAAGCCAACAAAAGATATACAACAGAAAAAAAGGTACCTGATCACTTTACAATACTGATGTCCAAATCCGCTGTGTGAGAGGACTTACATACCGTGAGGAGATAAGGCTCAGCATCATCCATATGGCTCTCTAGGAATCGCAACATCTTCTGCTGGAAGGTCTCATAGGAAAAGTTCTGAATCACTGGGTGTGTAATGTTCCTTTCTCGGATAATACCCAGCAGATCATTTCTCAATTTCTGAATAAAAGACCATTATTTACAACATGAAAAATGGCTATCTAGTGAAAAACCCAGTTTTAGAGACTTGAATAATATTATAACATTTGCAATATGGCAAATAAAAATCTTAGGTACAAAAAGAAAAAATATGATACCAACTGGATTTTTGGTAAAAGAATACTGAAATGGCAACCCCTTAACCAAATCTCCTGTTCCCAAATGCTTTCTTAAGTCTGTGGTCAACATCTAAACATTAGAAAGAGAACAAAACTGATAACCCTTACAGACTTTCTCCCATATCCAGGCATCAGTTATAAAAGGGACAAAGGTAGGGAAGTAAGAGATTAAAGCAAGTTTATCAAATGGAAAACTAAGTCCATAGTGAACCTACATGACAGCGGCACCTTTGGACAGCATTTTATCTTTTTATCTCTCCTAGCCTTGATATCATGCTTTATACACAGTAGAAATAAGCACCGAAATAGGGATGGACCTGGGTCTTATTGGTTTAGGCAACTTGTAAGTAAGGAAAGTCCTTTGACCAATGCAGGGTTGCACCCTTCTTGAGGATGAGTGAGCACTGAGAAAGTATGTCCCCTGCCAAAACCCCATAGTCAGCATGCCTCAGAGGCCAGACTGGAACCCAAGGCTTTCTGGCTCTAAGGACAACTCTCTAAAAGAATTATGGAGGCTCAATGCAGATAAAAGCATATTATTTTCACTTTTATTGTATTTTTTCTTTCTCATGTTTTTTCCCCTTTGTTCAGATTTTTCTTTCAAAACATGACTAATATAGAAATATATTAAAAGGATTGTATAATCATTTTACTTACTGTTTCGAGGAGAGGGGAGAAAGAAAAAAATTTGGAACTCAAAAATCTTACAAAAATGAATGTTGAATGTTTAACTTATATTGGATTACTAGCTGTCCAGGGAAGGGAGAAAATTTTGGAATACAAAGTTTTACAAGGGTAAACGTTGAAAACTATCTTTACATGTATTTAGGAAAATAAAATTCTATTAAAAGGGGAGGGAAAAAGGATAGCTCTCTACTTACAATACCATGCTATCTCTATAGTTCATACAGTAATAGGTATTACGAAAAAGCTACTGAACTGTTATTTACATTGTAATAACTTTCTGGGCAAAGGGGTTGCCCTTTATTTGCTTCTCACAAAAAACCAATGGGATGGACTCAAGTCATGATAAAACCAGAATGATTTACCTGAGTTGTAGGGTCCTTGGACATATGTTTTTTCAAAATTCTTGCAGCTTTTTCAAATTCTTTGTTTTTGATACAAATGATGACAGCCTGAAAATGGAAAAAAATGATAATCATTCTTTTAACTATTATAACAAGAACGTAATCAGTGTATCAAGTGATTTCATTTTAATGAAGTGAAATTAAAGCTCTCACTGAAAAGCCTTTTCATATTACAGTTGAATTCCTTGTAAAACGAAATCTTGATTTAACATTAATGATTATTGCCAGAGCATATCATACACTTTAATCCAATCCACAAAGGAAAGCCCTTCCATCCTAAACTTTTAATCATTAGGATCTTTCCAGACTGCTGTGAAATTTCCTAATGGAATGAAAGGAGCTGATCCATAGGATTATTATCAATAAGACCAATTTGAATCATCTACTCTCTTCCCCTCAATTTCAAGATATTATCTCAGATCCCTTTAAAGGTCACAAATTTTAATCCTTTGGTGTAATTTGGTACAGTGCACATAGATGTTCCTTTATCATCTTGAAAAGTTGTTTACTGCTATACGTACAAAAATATTTATTAGCATTTTTCTCAGGGCAAAGAATTAGAATGAGAGGATTTCCATTAATTGGAGAATAACTGAAAAAAATTGTGTATATGATTACGATGAAACACTATTGTTCTATAAGAAATGATGAATGAGTTGCTCTCAGAAAAACTTCAAAAGTCTTCTATGAGCTCATGCAAAGTGAAATGTACTGTGTACAAAATAATAGCAATGCTGTGGGATAATCAGCCATGAATAACTTTGCCATTCTCAGCAATATAACGACCCAAGACTACTCTGAAGGATTTATGATGAAAAATGATATCTACATCCAAAGAAAAGAACCAGTTGTATATGAATATAGATTGAAATATACTCTCTCTCTTTTTTAGAAATTTTATTTTTTCTTGAGGCTTTTTTTGGGAGGGAAGGGGGGGCAGAAATCTCTTTTCTTTGGCAACATGACTTTTATGGAAATGTTTTTTGTATAACTTCACATGTATCTTCTCATGTTGGGGGGAAGGGAGGAATGAAAAAATATAGAATTCAAAGTTTTAAAAATAAATGTTAAAAACTGTTTTACATGGAACTGGGAAAAATAAAATATTAATTTTTTTAAAAAGTTGTCTACTGACCAGACTTTTTAAAGTGAGGCTCAGGAAAGACTTGTGGCCATTTTTATTTAAAATTAAGCCAACCCCTAAAAGAACAATTTTAGTTTGAGATGTGCAGAGAACTAACAAAATAAACAAATGTACTTTTACCAATATGATACATGATCATTCCCACAGACATCAAACTAAGAGAACTGAAGGGCTCTACTAGAAATACATCATAAAAACGTGATTTTGCATCAACTCACAATTAACCTGACATCCTTTTTATAAGCCCCAAATTCCAAGGGAAGAGAAAGTAAGAAAAGTCCAGTCAGTACTAAGAACATTGAGTTTTCCTCTAACAAAATACCAACTCTGACAGGTATATAGCCCAAAAGAAGAAGTTTTATGAAATGTCACTAATGAAGAGCTATACCATCCATCTTTTTTAGAATCCTTGCCCTGATACACGAGGCAAAAGGAAAGTGGTATCAAATATGCTTCTGGGAAGATGCCAACAATAAGTTTTCTATAACATATACACTTGTCAATAAAGCAAAAATACTGATTAACAATCAAATCACTACATGTATATACAATCATACTCTACAAAGCTGATAGTAAGAAGGAATCTGTGGCCACTTAAATTTTTTTTTTTGAAAGGCAACTGGGGTTAAATGACTTGCCCACAGTCACACAGCTACTAAGTGTCTGGAGCTGGATTTGAATTCAGAGGCTCCTGACTCTAGGACCGGCCTTCGATTCATAAGCCACCTGAGCTGCTTCATGTTGATAGTTTCCCAATTCTTATAACAACTCTACAACTTTTGTTAAAATATTAAGAAATATTCAGTTATGCATATTCCACTCTAATTTTAATTTACAGAAGAAAAAGCTATAAAAGAAATACTGAAAAGAAGTTGCAATTTTTCCCAAACACAGAACCTCCCTCCCTTCCACTTCATTCAATGTATTTGAAAAGGTTTATAATTAGATGTTCTGTTATAAGCTTCAGTTGGCTAACCTAGCAAGTTATTAGTTTAAGATGGCTGAGGTCCACCCATTAAGAGGAACACAGTATGCAGCAGCTTTGGAACTAAACATTTAGTGTGCTGTAATTATCTTCATGATTTGTGCTCTGAGAAATCTCTCATCTCTCAGAAAAGTACTCTGAATAACCCACACAAAAAGCACAACTCTTAAAAAATACACCAAAAAAATTTAAATGCCACCTGTTACCAAATAGGGTACCTAAAAAAGGTATAACAAGAAAAATATGACTAAGTTTCTAGATGTAGTTTAGGAAGAGAATGGAAATGGAAAGTAAAAACCAACCATAAGTGGTGAAAAGGCAGATGGTAGCAGAATGATTTAAACGATCAGACTAGGCACAAAGAAATTTCATCTATAATCAGGTTCCAATACTGAGAAGCAGGTTCTTGCAGAACATAAACAATTTTTTTTTTTTTGCTGAGGCAATTGGAGTTAAGTGACTTAACCAGGATCAAACATCTAGGAAGTGTTAAGGGTCTGAAACCAGATTTGAACTCGGGTCCTCGCTGACTTCAGGGGTGGTGCTCTATCCACTGTACCACCTAGCTGTCCCCATAAATATTTTTTTTTTTTTTAAATTTGAGCAATAATGTAACTTGTGGGAGTAGAAAGGGCTCTGGACTCTTGCAGGGAGGGAACTTGTCTCAAAATTTGTTTCAAAAATGTGTATTATGAACTTAACTGTTAATACTCTTGATCAGAATTCCCACAATGGAATTTCTTAAAATAGTCACTGTCTCTTATTTGACATTTTTCAGAAATATTTACATTTTCTCTTTTTTCCCTCCACCCCCAGGAACATACATGCTATATATGCAAAGAAGACTCTCCTTCACATCTCTGTTTTCCAAAAGAAACAACAAAAAGAAGTCTGTCTTGCAGTTATGGAAAGAGCCAATTTGGTCAGTCAAATTAATAGTTTGTAGAATCACTCATTTGTTGCCCTTCAAGTCATCAGGACATTAAAAAGTCTTCCTGACCTCAGATTACTTTCCTAAGGATATCAGTTTTGACTGGTATACAACAGAAGGGATTCCTGCAGTAGAAGAAAGACTGGAGGTGATGTCCTTTGAGGTGACCCTTAGTTCTATGGGTTGACATGGGAAAGGACAACTTCAGAAGAAGTAGGTACATAGCAATTAAGAGAGTAGATCAATGTATATATAACGAAAAATTCTACTCCCAGATGTAAAACATTTTCCCAAAATGATGAGGGGAAATGGGAGTCAATAAAGTTAACAAAGTTAAATCTGGATTCCTGCAACAGGTATCAAAATCCAGAGGACATCCTTAAAGAGAAACCTCCCCACCTGAGTTCTGAGGCTCTTGCTTAGATGACTGTTTCTTATCACACCAAAGAGAATACCCTTTTTAATCCAGTCAAACCTTTCCTCAACAATGTCTGCTGCAAAATAGCACACAACATAAACTACAAGGAAATCTTAGGCCACAAACTATCCTCAGGATGGATAAATTTGTACAAGCAGATACAATTTACAATTTCACACTATTTGATTAAGCTTAATGAGACTCTTCCACATTCCTCTTTTATACATCTGTTTCCATTCTCCCCATTTTTTCAACTACCTTTTAGGTCAATATCTTTCCTTGCTAGTCCATTCTTATTTTCCACTTAGGTCCAAGGCAAAACTATTCAATATCTCTAGTAACTGGTAACGCTGTCATTTTCAGTCTGGGTCCCACCTCTACCCTGTTTCAATCTAAAATTAGTCTTTTAAATCTGAGCCACATGAAAAAAAGATTTAGATTTCATCTAGAAATAATGAAATGGAAGAGCAAAAAAGCAAATTTAGGCTTACTGCAAAGCAAAACTTTGTAACAAGAAGAGCTGGGGGAACACAACAGGCAATCTCAAGAGCTGGTGAGTTCCCCTTCTAAAACAAGAGGCCAGAAGCTTGTAGAAGAGACTCTTGGTCAGGTATGGGTTGGGCTTTCTGACCTCTGAGGTTTCTTCTGACTCTTCCAGGTGCTTACTCAGTGTGGAGGCCAGATATACATCATAGCCATGTCCAGTTCCTGAGGGCACCAAGGGGCGAAAGTGGGGATGGGAGGACGCCTTGAAGTTAACTTTTTAGAGACAAAAAAGTTCTTTCAAGGTGTGTGTGCTCTTGTTATGTCTCAGACCTGGTGTCACCAGCTGTCTCTCCTGTACTAAAAGTAGGCCCCAGATGTTCCAACTGCCAGAAGGGACAAGCTTCCCCAGAGATCAGTCAAAACTGTGTACTGGCTCCTTCTTCTAAGCATATTTCCCGGGGGGAGCAGACAAGGTTAGAGTAAGCACTTTAGCAGAGCTTTAGAACATTCTGAGAGTGACAAAGTAGATGACTACCTGAAAGGAAAATAGGCAATGATTTATTGCGGCAGTCCCAGGACTTAGAGTCCTTTCTGGATCAATGGAATATAGAATAAATGCAGAGTCAGAGATGGGGAGAGGCGGGTTACCACTGGTGAGCCCTGATTAGGACTAACATGATCACACCATCAGTAATAGGAACTGGCCTGACTTGTACCTAAGTGCACTCTGATGGACTACTTAGGGTTTCTGAAGAAAATTAAAATTCATCAGATCTAAGGGTTTTTAAAAAAAATTTTAGGGGCAGGAGAAAAGATGGGCAGAGTGAGCTCAAAGAGCACCTAAATTTCTCTGGACCATACTGAGAGCAATGAGCAGTGAACAGTTGACTGGTAAGAACCAGGTCAACTTCTCTTGACCATTTCCCATTCACCAAGCCTTAACCTAGCTTCCTTTAGAAAAGTATTTGAATGTGGGTTTTGATTCATATTGTTCCCTCCTCTGGGAATCTCACCTGTCACTGAACTAGCTATCACCATGGACTCCTAATCTTCAGTCAAGTCCACTTTTAATAAACCGACACCCTAAAACTTAGTCTAAAGAAAAGTTTTTCAGTTTGTGCAAAGAGCCTGTTTCTATTGCCATTTCAACCAGCTTCATCTATTCTGCTTAGGAGTGTTTACAGTAGTGGTGCGATATACAATCTCCTGGATTTGAGAGTGACAAAGACCTGGACTCAAATCCTACTCTCCAGTACAATTAATCATGAGATTAGGCAAGTTACCCAACCTCCTCAAGCTTTATTTTCCTCTTAC
This sequence comes from Sarcophilus harrisii, assembly GCF_902635505.1. Classification (NCBI taxonomy): domain Eukaryota; kingdom Metazoa; phylum Chordata; class Mammalia; order Dasyuromorphia; family Dasyuridae; genus Sarcophilus; species Sarcophilus harrisii. Next base: position 44,188,142 of record NC_045427.1, on the reverse strand, counting down.
ATAAATTGGGGATAATGTGATCCTCATTTCCAGAGTTACTGTAAAGATCAAATGAGTTAATATACATAAAGTGCTTTGCTAACCCTAAATAAGGTATAAATAACCTTTATCATTACTTCTACTGGCAGATTACCCCAATCTCACCCACTCACCCTGAAAATCTCTAGTCTCCACTGTTATGCTAGTATCTCCAGGGTACTATTTTCTTTCAGATAAGACTGCCACAAAAGAAGAGCACCCCTGTATCAAAACTGAAGCTAAAATGACAATATTCTCAAATCAGTTTGTGGGTTTGGGAAAGGATAATCAGATTCTCATAGGCTGTCTGAGGTAGTAGAGAAAGAATTGGATTCAAATGCTGCCTCTGATATATAGGAGCTGGATGGTCCTAGGAAGATCATTTAATCATGAGGCCCCAGGCCAATCTGCAATGGTAGAGGGAGCTCCCTTTACTGAGGAAATCACAAGTCCCAGCCACAAATAAACCAAGTTCTAGTGATCCTTTGTCCCTTTTTTTCTATCTTCCTTCTCCTTCAACATTCTGTACACAGAATGTTGAGCAGTTTCTATAAAAGAAAGCTGTTCCCCTCAGTCTATCTGAAGAGCTAAGCCCTCTGTAACATAGCATCTCCACAGCCACAGCACTTTGGGCAGGCCCAGGGCCTCTCCGCGTCAATGACAAGCAAAGTCTCAGAAAGGAGAGGACGCACAGATGGGGGCTACTTGGAATTACTGGAGTGGGGGGGTTGGGGAAGGTCAGATGAGAAAGGGGAAGCTGTGTATCATTTTTATAACAACAATAACCCAAGCTTCTTCCACCCCATTCCAAAAGATTGAACGTACCTACTCTAAGTAATCTCAATACATTTGCAAAAAAGAAATTTAAAAAAAGAAACAAAGGGAGAAATTGATCCTTACAGCCTCCTTGACCAGTTTTCTACTGGATTCTACCACTGCCTCTGTGAGAGTAAACTCCGTTTTAATGGTCTCCAGCACATTGATAGCGGATTCCAGAGGTGTGAGTTCAGCCTCCATATCAAAGGAACAGTCTAGGATAAAGAGAAAGATTTTCACTTACACCTATTTTCTATGGCTCTGAAAGCTAGGGTAGGAAAAAAAATGTCTAAAAGAAACCATATTTACTAGTTATATTGCTGGCTTGTGCAAAAGCCAGGACAAACACATATGGGAAACAAACATGGAATTTAACTGCTGGAAATCAACACTTTGTTGAAGAAGAAATACCCTACTGTTGGGAAGATAAAGCCAGAGTATGACATGACAGTACATTAATTCTAAAGAAATATTGAAAACACATGACTCAAGGATTCCAGCTAATCCTAGAATCCATATTGACTTTCTTAATGCAAAGGTATACACCTCACCCCAGCTTCTCAGGTAGAAGTCAGAGTCAGTTTGCTATGGAATTTGAATTTCATTTCAGAACATATAATTGCTGGAGCTCAAAAAACAGCAAACTTAAGATCACACTTAAAAACTTGGTCTGTTCAACTTTCAAAGACTTAGAAACTATATGACCAATCCAATAACCAACCATAATTTCAAAGGACTCAGCATGAAATATGCTACTGAGAAAAATCAGACCGACTTTCATTAATAGATTTTATTCTACAATTGATTCTTTGTAAATTCAAGTCAGAAATTCATAGGTTCAAAAGTTCAGTTTTCTAAGTTAAATTAAAAACACTTTAATTAAAAGAATCCTATTATTAGTCTAAGAGTTGTTGCCTTATAAATCACCTTTAATTGAAAAAAAAAAAAAAAAAACCCTGTTATCTTTATACTGCTGGCTGTCCTTGGACAATTAGTGAAAATGTGTTCTGTCTTAGGGTCAGAAGTTTAGCTTTCCTGTGAATCACTCCCTATCAAGTCTAATCCCTTGTTCCAATAATAAGCAGATAGACTCTTGCAATCAACCTTTCCTGACAGCAGAATGGAAGGAGGGGTTGTTGCTTAGCCCCCAAAGTCCAAGCAATCGCACTGTTTTTCATTATAAAACCTATAGCATTATAGGGGACAAGCATATTGTTTTTGCTGCCTTATGATACTGTTTGGAGACTCCTTCTGTCTATAAGAAGGCTGTATTCCTCCGTGGAGGTCTTAGTTTATCTGAGGAGGCTAAAACCTATTCACTGGCAAATTCCTGCTTTGTCAATAAACTGATGGTGTTTCAAACACTGTGCCTCAGTTTACTTTACTTTTCACCATTACAGGACATTACCTGACATGACACCTGTCATGTCAGTGCAGACTGAGACTTTTTTTTGGACTTGGCCATTTTGAGTAATTTGTTTTGAAGGCAATACATAACAGGGTTAACGTGGGTTTTGTTTTCCTTGCTTTCTTAGATGAGGCATGGGCAGGGAGTGGTAGGAAGAAGAGAATGTGAATCTGAAAGTAAATAAAAAAATCAAACTTGGTCTATTTCTCTTTAACATCATCACCAGAGTCAGGTCTTTTAAGAAACAGACCAGAGGAGATTAAAATCTAATTTAAAAACTGGGAGCAGACCAGAGGCAAAGATATAAAATACCCTCACAATTCAGCATTTAAGTATCTATGGCACTCTGGGATAACTGAAATTAAGAAGACCATAAATTGTTCCACAGAAAAGACAAACAGCCCAAGAAATAAGCAGCTCTCCATACCCAAATTTTCCCCCTCTTCTATACGTGACAGACACTGCATAATCCGCAGCAGTCGGGAGATGGTGTGCTCCTTTCCCAAGGGCCGCACAAGCAGAGCTGGAAAACAAGACGGGACTGGGCTAACGGAGTGTCCGGGGATGGCCCCTAGTGTCCTCCCCACCCCCGTGGTGCAGTGCAGGGGCCACACGGACCTCCTGCTGCTGTGGCACCCGCACCCAGGGATGCTGCCACACCTGCTGCATCTCCCGCCTCCCCTGAAAAACTTCCCGGAGCTGGCCACCCCTGCTGCCGCCATCCCTTCCTCCCATACCGTCCACCCAGGGATGCTCCGTGGGCTTATCTCCGCCTGCTGCGCCCTGACCCTGTCCCACTCCTCCTGCTGCGCCCTGACCCGGTCCCACTCCTCCTGCTGCGCCCTGACCCGGTCCCACTCCTCCTGCTGCGCCCTGAGCCGGTCCCACTCCTCCTGCTGCGCCCTGACCCGGTCCCACTCCTCCTGCTGTCACCCCCGCGGGATGGTTGGTGGGATAACGTACACCTGCCGTGTCCTGACTCCTCCCCTGCTGCGCGGGGTGATGGCACCTGCTACACCCCCTCGCATCTCCCTGTAACCATAGGTTGCGGGTTCAAGTCCCTCTCCGATGCCCCAGGCTGTGGGTCTGAGCTCCCACCACGCCAGGAGGCTGCGCGGGGTGATGACACCTGCAGCACCCACCTTCCCGATCCCCCTGTGCTGTGGGTCCGAGCCCCCTCCCCGACCCACTTACACGGTGGGTGCCAGCCTCCCACCATCCCGGGAAGCTGCGCGAGGTAATCATACCTGCGGCGCCGCCTCCCATCCCCCCCCTCGGGAAGCTGCGTGAGGTTCTCCACACCTGCTGCGCCCCGCCCCCTGGCTCCCCCGCCCCCTCTGAGCACCCCTTCTCCCCCCACAGTGCGCCCGCCCCCTCCCAGCGCTCCCCCCGCCGCGCCGTTCTCACCCTGCATGATGTCCCGGATCTGCCTGAAGTCCCCGTACCGGCCGCCCCGAAAGGCCCGCAGCGCCTCGTGGAAGTAGAACTTTAGCACCCAGCGGTTCACCGCCTCTTCCAGCCGCGGATCGCCCACCCCCCTCTCCCCGTCCCCCCCGAGGCCCGACTCGTGGCGCCCGCGCCGGGCCCGCCCCATCCTCCGCGACGGCTTGCGGCTCGCGGCCCGCCCGTGTCCAGGGTGGCTCCCGCTGCTTCCCCCAGGCATCTCGGCACGGCACGGCGAGGAGAGGGAGCGAACGCCAACTAGCCCGGCCAGGCCCTGCGCCCGCGCGCCGCCCGCCAGACGGACAGCTCCACCGCCGGCAGTGACGTCAAAAGCGCCGCCCCGGGTGTCGGAAGTGCGCCCTCAGGGCCCGCCCCCGCCGCCTGGACCAGGGGAAGTCCCGCAAACCGCTAGCGGCGGGCCGGGGGAGGGAGAACTACGAGTCCTAGGGTGCTGCTCCGGACTTCGTCACAATTCCAGGCGGCCTGAGCCGCAGAGCTTGCTGGGACTTGAAGTCCCTACCGTCCTCTCGCCTCCTGAGGCCTAGCGCTCCAGGGGAAATTGGGCTAAACAAACGTGCGATGTTCTGGGGTAGAGGAGGCCCGAGGACTGGCTGCCTGCGCGGGAGGCCTGGTCTGAGGCATGCTTCTTCCTCAGACGCCTCTGTATCGTCCCCTGGGGGAAGGAAAGAAGGAGGGTGTCGTTAGATGACCTCCCATTTATCTTAAAAGGCCGGGGCAGGCCGCCTCACGTCCAGGCAAACTGGTGGCCCAAACATGTGCTGTAACAGGCACTCCCCGGCGGCAGAGCCGCAGCCACAACCGGTTACAAACGTCTGGGTGTCGTGGCGGCGGGAGCTCGGTGGCAGCTTCCGTGACGTCACTCGGGCGATGAAGGAATTAGGGTTCATGCTCACATAATAAACCGACTTATGGTGACCCCTCCCCTCCCCCCCAGGCTCCAGAGCTCCCTCTTGGCCATCCCCAAATCTGAGCTTTACTTCCGGTCACGCTTTGAAAGTGATTAAAACTAAAACAGGCGGTTACAATTAATCCTAGAGGCCATTACGTGTCCCTGCAGTTTGTTGACTAGGAAATGTCACGGTCAGATCCGCCCTTTAGCAAAATCACTTTGATAACGAGAATGGCTTACCTTGACTGGTCACTCTCCCTCACTCCTCCCTTATCATAAGCTGCTCAATTAGTCTTATCTCTGCCTCCAAAGCACCTCACACCCAGTCTTTCTATGCACCCCTTTTTAGTTGAGGTCTTCACTTCTAGCGCTAATTATTTAGCACACTGTGGATTGTCTCCCAGCCTCCACTCAACCCATTCTCCAAACTGCTTAAGCCTTAAGATTACATCGGAGCGTGTCACTTCCTTATTCAAGAAACTAAAGTCTCCTGCTTGACTCTAGTATGAAATAGAAAAATACTCTTTACGTTTTCTCGGAGGCTCTGCTTTTAGTTCTAGAATTATTCTATAATTGAGAATGGTTTTCAGACATCCCAGGAACCATGAATCATAGGTCCATTGTATAATGTCTTCTATTCATGTCATGGCGACTCTAGATCTGGGACTTTGTAATGGGCACAGGGTCCTCTCCCTGGCCATTCTTCCCAAGTGGATGCAATGGTCAGACCCTGTATTATGGGAACTTCTATTTCCTGTCACTGATTTTCACTTGCCCTGGTATGTCTACTCTTGGAGCATCACTGATTTTATGTTTGATCACCTTCTTCTCCTCAATACTCTCTTCTCTTTGGATTTCCAGACAGCTCTTTCTCCTGTTATTTTTAATATCTCAGATGATTTTTAAAGCCTTTTTTCATCCTTTTTTTCTTTTGGGAGGGATGTCTTGTGACTTTTCTAACAAGTGTTTATTCTTTAATTTAAACTCTTTAATTTCTTTAACTGTGTCAGTTGCCAACTTGTCTTTTAAGCACTTCTTTTCCCATCTATGTTTCTTCTGATACCTTAGCTTTCGGTTAATGTCTTAGAATTTATTTTATGCTTCAATGCTTTGCTAGGTTTGGGTTCTTTTGTTTATATTTTTTGCTGTTGTTCGGTTATTCTAGTCATGGTCAACTCTTTGTGACCCATTTTAGGGTTGTTGTTGTTGTTGTTGTGTTTTTTTTTTTTGGCAAAGATACTGGAGTGGTTTGCCATTTCCTTCTCATTTTATAGATGAGGAAACTGAGGCAAACAGGAATAAGTGATTTGTTTGGGTCACACTGGTAGTATGTGTCTGAGTCCAATTTGAATTTGGGTTTTTCTAACTCAGTACTCTTATCTACTGAGCCAACTAGATGCCTCCTGAAAACAAGATATATATATATATATATATATATATATATATATATATATATATATATATATATGACAAATTGGAAAATTCATTGATAATTTATATAACACTTTAAGTGTTTTACTAAAGTTAATGAAAGTTATTCAATTTGCTCAGTCACACAGCTAATAAATGGTGTGAGACAGGATTTGAACTCATACTCTTGTTCTAGCTTTCTATCCACTGTATGACCTGAAGATCTAATGGTTTCTCTCTTCCTACCCCACCTTCTTTCCTTTAATTCTTCCCTTACTCCCACCACCACTATTTCACTTTATTATCTTTATCATCATTCTTTTCATTTCTTTTCTTTGCCATAATATCTCCTGCATTAAAATTCTAGATACTTGGTGAAAGAAGGACTGGTCAGACAGGCTTGTGTCTGTTGCACAGCACCCTGGGTAGTATATGCTTGCTGTAGTCCTCTTCTTACCCTTACCTCCTCACATTCCATATATATTTCTCAAATCTGTATACATCTCATATATTTAGCACTTTCTCTGTCTTGGAAGAACCAATTTGGAATTTCAATGCTCTAATTGGTCTCAAAGTTTTACCTCTAGTGCATGGCAAACAAAACTAGTTATGACCTAAATTTTTATCAAGATAACAGCATCATTGATTTTAGAGCTTAGAAGAGACCTAAGAGATTTCATCCAAATCCTTCATTTTGTAGAAAAGGAAACTGAAACTCAGAGAGTTTTAACACTAATATACCATGGTATATTTAAGGCTATGCTAAACCAAATAAGCACTTTCTTGTTGTCCTGCAGACACAAACAAATCATTACATTACATAAATACAAAGCTTCTTATAAAGCCTGTAGTAAAAACCAAACAATTTTTACTCTTTCCCCACCTTTACCCCCACGCCACCCCCACAGTTGGACAATTCCCTATAGTATGAGATTGCCTTACTCAACTGAGATCTGTAACAGCCATTTTTTTTTTTTTTTTAAAGAAAAATCAGCAAAATTTGCTCCTTTTGGAAGTTCAACTGTTTGTACTGGCAACTGAAAAGCTAGGTGGCACCCTAGCGCCATAGAGTGCTGGGCCTGAAGTCAAGAAGACTTGCTGAATTCAAATAGGGCTTCTGACATTTAACTAGCCATTTAAACTATTTGCCTCAGTTTCCTCATTTGTAATATGAGCTGCAGAAGGAAATGGCAAACCAGTCCAGTATCTTTGCTAAGAAAACCCTAAATGGGGTCACCAAGAGTCATTCACAACTCAACAAATCGTCTCTTTAATTAGTTTACAAGGTCCTAGAGTTTTAGGATTTTTATAGGCACTAAGTGTAGTATAAAAAGAAGATAAGGTACATGCTGGCTCTGTTACTTTGCTAAGCTCTGGAACTTATGTTCTGCTGAATTTAGGACTGGACCTAGGTTCTGACCCTGTGACAGGCTGCATTCTTTAGTTTCACCCACACCCTATCTGACTTCTTTCCCAGCCCTTGCCTCAATTTATACTCAAATCAGTAATACCTTGTCTACCCACCCATGGGAGTGAGAAAGTCTACACCTACCTTCCACACCCTATGCACTGTCCTAAATACAGGAACCCTCCCATAATGCCTATGCCTAACTTCTTGCTATATACAAAGTAGCTGCTTTGCTACTATTTGGTCACTGATGCCTTTTAGATTAGGATACAGTTGCACTTACCCTTCTAATGTTGTTTAATGTAGATTTACTTGGAAACAGATGCAAGGACAACTAAGATCTTTTCTGATCCTGTTACTTTATAATCCAGACATCCAAGTTTCAATGAAAACAAGTAGACTATGTACTGCATTGATTAATTGACCCAAAAGATTAAAATATCCAGCAGGGGGCAGCTGAAACTCAACTATGGATTCTCTAGGGCAAGAGCAAACATTATTATTTCTACTTCCTCTCCAAAATACCAAGATCCCCAGATCAGAGATGAAAGAAAAAGCCATGACTGCATACTTTTAAGAGGTAACAAACCATTTCCTCTGTCTGTCTTTCTTGATAAACATTACTAAGCTTCTACAAGTAGAAACAAATCCCAGTCAGGGTCATAGTAAACTGGCTACCCAAGAGCCTTCAGTACCTTTGCAGATTTCAGTGGGCAAAAAGAAATTTATGTTTTTCTCTGACAAGATGGAATTTTTGTTTGAAAGGTAGTTATTGCCAATTTGTCCCTCTACATAGAACAAAGAATGCATTTCATCACTTATTCATTTCATGTCTAGAGAAAAGAAGCATCCAAGTTTTAAAAGTATATTAACTTATGTGTAAAGGTCATACTGTCTGCTGTTTAGTCGTTACACACAGGCTTACGAAAGAATCTCTCCATGCTCAAGCCAAATTAAACATGATGCAGTTATGGAGAAATAAGCACAAGTTAATATTTAACTATAGACATTCTCTGGGTTCTTGTTTACCCAGTTCTTCCTCAGTAAAAAAGATTGGAGCAGATCAGCAAGCTTTTGATTCATCCAGGAGTATGCAAGACTCTTGACCTTCTGGCCTCTTTCTATTTTCTTTTTGAAAAATTTAAGCTAGACATTCTCTAAAGATGTAAAATTTCCCTCTGACTTTCAGTGCCAGTATTATATGGAACATTTCATTATTAATTATACAAAAATTATTAAGTTCAAGTGTCCATAGAAGGGTGTTTTGAATTCATCTTGCCCTTTCTTCTTTTTATTTATTTATTTAATAGCCTTTTATTTACAGGATATATGCATGGGTAACTTTACAGCATTAACAATTGCCAAACCTCTTGTTCCAATTTTTCACCTCTTACCCCCCCCCACCCCCTCCCCTAGATGGCAGGATGACCAGTAGATGTTAAATATATTAAAATATAAATTAGATACACAATAAGTATACATGACCAAAACGTTATTTTGCTGTACAAAAAGAATCAGACTCTGAAATATTGTACAATTAGCTTGTGAAGGAAATCAAAAATGCAGGTGTGCATAAATATAGGGATTGGGAATTCGATGTAATGGTTTTTAGTCATCTCCCAGAGTTCTTTTTCTGGGCATAGCTGGTTCAGTTCATTACTGCTCCATTGGAAATGATTTGGTTGATCTCGTTGCTGAGGATGGCCAGGTCCATCAGAACTGGTCATCATATAGTATTGTTGTTGAAGTATATAATGATCTCCTGGTCCTGCTCATTTCACTCAGCATCAGTTCGTGTAAGTCTCTCCAGGCCTTTCTGAAATTATCCTGTTGGTCATTTCTTACAGAACAGTAATATTCCATAATATTCATATGCCACAATTTATTCAGCCATTCTCCAACTGATGGACATCCATTCAGTTTGCAGTTTTTAGCCACTACAAAAATTGCCCTTTCTTCTTAAAGAACCTTGAGTTCAGTGATAGAATTCTCACCTGCCAAGCAGAGAGCCCATGTTTGATTCCCAACCAATGCAATGCAATTCAACATTCTTAACTATTTTTGAATAGCTAGAGGAGAATCCTGATACTATCATTCTAGCCAGGTTTGGGCTTCCTCCTGATCCTGTTTTTTCACCTGAAAAATGAAAGAGTTAAAAAAGATGATACTTCATACTTCCTAATGTTATTTTCACAAAGACATAAATAAGCTGGAATCATTTTCTTCCCTAACTTCAGAGGGGAAAAAATTAGCTGCCTTCAAAATCATGCTTTCTTCTTTCATCCAAAAATATTTTACTGGGCATTTCCCCCAGGGACTCAACCTAAGAATGGGGACTCAAGTAAAGGATCCTTTCAAATTCCTGGACTTTCTTCATCCTGAGATATCTAGAACTCCAATCTTCATTTTTGGGTAACTTATGTATCTCTCTCTCTCTCTCTTACACACACACACACACACACACACACAAAACACCACCTCCATTCCCACCAGTCTTTTGACATCTCTTATTTTCCACCATAGGGCATCTAGGTGGATGGAATGCTGGTCCTAAAGTCAGGAAGACTTACCTTCCTGAATTCAAATCTGACCTCAGACACTAGCTGTATGACCCTGAGCAAATCATTTAATCCTGTTTGCTTCAGTTTCCTCCTCTGTAAAATGAGTAGAGAAGGAAATGGCAAACCATTACAATTTTCTTTGCCAGGAAAACCTCAAATGGGGTCATGTAGAGTCAGACACTCCTAAAAAAATGACTGAAATTTCCACCATCTGTGTCCTCTACTTTCGGATTGAATTCATAAACTATCCTTCCTTTCTATTCTTCTAAATTTATTGCTTTAAAATTTGTTATTGATTTTTTTTTTACATTACATTTCCCATTCTATCTGCCTCTCCCCTTTATAGAGTTACCCATTATACCAAAGAACAGAGTGAAAAAACTGCTCAGCTTATTTAACCAAAACATCAACCAAGTCTGAGATTATAGATAAAGTGTTCAGTACTCATAGTCTCCCACATCTGCAACAAAGGGAGAGAGGGCAGGAAGTGCATTCTTTTATGTCTCCTTTAGGATCAATTGTGGTCACTATAATTTTACAAGTTTTGTATTGCTGTTTCACTTATATCTTATATTGCCTATATTATTTTCCTGGTTCTACTTATTTCATTTTGTATAAGTTCATATATTTTACCATACCTCTCTGTATTCATCATAGTGTTTGGGACAAAAAGACCTACCCAAATTGACTACTAGAGAGATCACTCATAGAAAGCAGAATTATTTATTAGAATCTCCAGAAGCGAACCCCATCCTGATCTGCGAGCAAAATTTCACAGCAGGATAGGCCTGGAGCCTTGAAAATGCTTACAGCTTTTATCCATTTCAGACAAAGAACCTCCAAAATCCCACCCTCTGTATGTTGTGATTGGTCACATAAATCTACTGTTCCCCTACTTGGTCAGTGGAATGTAGTAGACAAGGTGAAATACAGCTTCTTCGACCAAGTAGTCCAGGCCTTATCTAAAATCATGTGACTCTGGAGAAGCTGAAACTGAGGCCTATAAGGCTTGCTCTACTTTAGAATCTGTAAGTTCTTCACCTTTTTCCACACAATTGTTTCTTACAGGAGAGAAATATTCCAACACATTCATGGTCCACAATTTGTTTAGCCACAATTTGTTTCATTACCTAATCAATGAAATATATTTCCTCCCCCCACCCCCACCCCCAGTTTCTCAGCCACAAAATATTATGCCAGAATATTTTATTGTATATGAGACCTTTTTTTTCATCACTGATCTTTTTATTTAGTAATGAAATCACTGGTCAAAGGATAGTCCTTATTTTCTTAGTTTAATTCTGATGAAGTCCTTATTCTAGGTGGGTGCTGACACAAAGAACCAGAATTATTGTATGCAATCTGTAAGTGTAGCTACTTCCTGAGGCAAACAGGAAAGAGACTGAGAGAATCATCTCAGCCTTAATTGGTCTTTTCTTTTGGACTTTTGATTACAATCCCACCACAGGTGTAGCTCTCTGGAAACCCCACTTTACTATATCTAATCAGAAAGCTAAGTTATGAAATCAACACTCTTTTCTCTCCCTCCCCTTCTGTCCTCTCTTATATTTGTCTTATAATAGGACTTAACTGTACCTCACTAACTTGCTAACTTCCCTTTAGGGCTAGCCCCCCTGTCAATGGCTTGTTCCCACCCTTCTTTCTCCTTGTTATAGCTAACTCCTTTTGGGGATTAGTCTACTTGCTAAGTGTCACAATAACTAACACTTCTTAGGATCCTAAAGTTTCTTTTAGAGTTAACCCTCTAAGCCTCCACTTGCTATCCTTTAATGAAGTCTTCCTCCTGGTTAATTATGAATTCCACTAAGAAGCTTGTCTTTCTCTTTGTCAATTGTTAAAACCCCTTTCCTTGCTAACTTCTCTTAGAAGTTAGCCCACTCTTAACAATGTAATAGAATTTTTGCCCTTGATTTGGCGGTCCCTACAAATTCTTTTGAGATGACTCACAACATTTGCCTGTTACCCCAACATACTTTTGGGATATCATTCCATATCCCATCATTGTGATGGTCTGGTATGGGAAGAGTGACTGCATCCTGAAACCTCAACAATTCCATATTGCCTTTTGGAATGATTGGACCAATTTACAACTCCACAAATAGAGTATTACTGGAGAGTGTCAAATATAGGACAGTAGTGTAGCCTCAGCAAGACTCCCAAGTGCTGCTTGAACCAGTCTAAAATATAACTGGGAAAACTTTAATAAATAAATAATACAATAAAACAGATAGTATTACTTTTTAAAAATTAATTCAATGTGTAAGCCCACAAGGATGTTTGTATATGGCCTGGTGATCTCCACTGCACTAGTATGCCCATCTTTCTGTGAGTCTTTTTTTGCTTTTCATCTATTATCATAATTACTTTTTATCTATTATCTTCACCAATTTACTAAGTGTGAAGGTGAAAAGTCAGAGTAATTTCTATTTGCATTGCCTTTAATTTTGGATCATTCTTTCATTTGGTTGTTAATTGTTTACAATTCTTTTGGGAGCTGTTTTCTTTTAGCATTTCTCTATTCAATGGATTTCAAAAGGTATTTTGCTTATAGTTCAATAGACTCCAGTTGCAGTTTTAAACTTCATGTTCTCTTACCTTGCCACCAACTTTGCTTATTATTATTCTCTAACACAGGCTCTCTCTCCTAGTTAGGGAAACTTGACATGCCCCACACATGACTGCTCCAATGCCTTTGCTATAAAAACACGCAATTCCTCTCACCTGGCTTTGTCCAGTTAGCCCCTATTTTTCTCTATGTTCAAAACCCTGCAGAAAACTCTTCCCTGATTAACCCTACCCCATCCTGATCATTCCCTTATTAAACATCTATTTCATATTAAGTTGACATGATATTTGTCATTGTTTGAATATTATTGGGTGTCTTCTTATTGCTGTCTTTAGATGAAAAATGCCTCCACAGCAGAAATTGTTTCATAAATGTGTGTATGCAGATATATATATATATATATATATATATATATATATGTCCCTTGATTTGGAAGTTTATGCCTACAAATTCTTTTGAGATGACTCACAACACTTGCTTATATGTACTTACATATATATTATGTATATGTAAATCTCTCCTATAGTGCCTGCTTTAGCTTTTCAAAGAAATAATATTTAATTATATTCGTGTATAAGACTTTTAAATAAACCTTTGGCTTCCTTTCACTCTCTGCAGGCCAGATCCTTCCTTTCATGCGTGCCTTCAGAGCTAGATTTCTACTGGGCTTTTTATTCAGTTACCTGGTAGGGAAGAAGAGCTCCAGATTATTCATTCTATCCATTAATAAAGAAGTTCCCCAAAGAAAACATTGGCTCTCAGGGTTTGGGTTTATGCTTAAAAAACCCCAAAAGTTTTGGGGGCAGTTGGGTGGTGCAGTGGATAGAGCACCAACCCTGAAGTCAAGAGAACCTGAGTTCAAATCTGACTTCAGACACATAACACTTCCTAGCTGTGTGACCCTGGGCAAAGTCACTTAACCACAATTATCTTAGCAAAAAAAAAAAAAAAAAAATCTTTTTATTGGGAGATGGAGGCGGTTCCTTCTGCCCATTCTTTTTTTTCCTAGAGACACCTGGACTTAGCAAGCTAATCTACATGTTCCAACATTTTTTGGGGATGTTTATATGTTGATTTGATATGTAAAATCTTGCCAGGTCCTTCATAGAATTTCTCTTCTTAGTAATAATTGTAGCTGCCATTTATATGTTTTAAAATTTGCAAAGCATCTGATATCATTTAACTCTCACTAAAATCTTTTGAGGTTGATACTATGGAGATTAGACCCCTTGGTTATCCTTGACTTCCTTTAGTGGTCTGTTGAAATTGTTTACCAGGTTGTGACCGTTGTGCATGCTATGGCTTCTTGGAACTACAGGGGAGAGTTAAGTGGATCAGGTGGACGTCAAAGGTGGAAAGCAGCCTCCTAAGGGGCTTGACAGCCCTTACAACACAAAGGCCTTCAATGAGGACAAACATGGCATCAAAGTCAATTATTGACTTAATGGTAAATTCTTCACTTTGAAAAGGCACAAGTCAACTAAAGTGGGAGGAGGGTGATGCATGATTTTTTTATTTGTAGAAAATTATACACTCACTGCAACAAAATATGGGATCAATTCTCTGCTGCTTGTGCTAATTTTGGTCTAACTACACCAAGAAAACAGGTACTCCAGCAGGCAGCACCACATCATCCATATGTGGAACTATCAGTTACAGCAAATGAAATTTTGAATACTGGGGATGAATTCACTGATCTTGGCAGTAAAGCTATCCAGGGATGTATTCATGATAATGAGGTTAACACATGCATTGCTAAAACTAGCTCAGTGCTTGGGAGGCTCTGAAAAGTGTGGGAGAAAAAAGGTATTAGACAACTACCAAACTAAAGGTCTACAGAACCATTGAGCTATCAAGGGTGCTCAAACTACAGCCCATGGGCCAGATGCAGCGGCCGAGAATGTTTATTCCCCAACGTTTATTCCCCCTCACCCAGGGCTATGAAGTTTCTTTATTTAAAGGCCCACAAAACAAAGTTTTTGTTTTTACTATAGTCCGCCCTCCAACAGTCTGAGGGACAATGAACTGGCCCCCTCTTTAAAAGTTTGAGTACCCCTGAGTCTGCTAACTGATTGTTGTATTCCTGTAAAACCTGGACAGTATACTAGTGCCATGCCAGGAAACTGAATCGCTTCCATTTGAATTGTCTTAGGAAGATTCTGAAGATCATTTGGTAGGATAAGATACCAGACATTGCAGTCCTTTCTCAAATAAACTGTCAAGCAATGAAACTCTACTACAAAAAGCACAACTTGTTGGGCTGGTCACATTGTTTGTATGTCAAATATATATTTGCCAAAAAGACTTTTTTATGGAGAACTCACACAGGGCAAGCGCTCACAAGGTGGTCAGAAAAAGTAATATAAGGACACTCTGAAGGTCTCTCTTAAGAACTTTAAAATTAATTGTATGACACTGGCATAGGACCACTCAGCATGGCATTGCCTCATCAGAGAAGGTGCTGTGCACTACGAACAAAACAAAATTGAATTCACTCCCAACCATTTTGGAGAGTAGTTTGGAACTATGCTCAAAAAGTTATCAAACTGTGCATACCCTTTGATCCAGCAGTGTTACTACTGGGCTTAGATCCCAAAGAGATTATAAAGAAGGGAAAGGGACCTGTAGGTGCACGAATGTTTGTGGCAGCCCTTTTTGTAGTGGCTAGAAACTGGAAACTGAATGGATGTCCATCAGTTGGAGAATGGCTGAATAAATTGTGGTATATGAATATTACGGAATATTACTGTTCTGTAAGAAATGACCAACAGGATGATTTCAGAAAGGCCTGGAGAGACTTACACGAACTGATGCTGAGTGAAATGAGCAGGACCAGGAAATCATTATATACTTCAACAACAATATTATATGATGACCAGTTCTGATGGACCTGGCCATCCTCAGCAACGAGACCAACCAAATCATTTCCAATGGAGCAGTAATGAACTGAACCAGCTATGCCCAGAGAAAGAACTCTGGGTGATGACTAAAAACCAACATCGAATTCCCAATCCCTATATCTATGCCCACCTGCATTTTTGATTTCCTTCACAAGCTAATTGTACAATATTTCAAAGTCTGATTCTTTTTGTGCAGCAAAATAACGTTTTGGTCATGTATACTTATTGTGTATCTAATTTATATTTTAATGTATTTAACATCTACTGGTCATCCTGCCATCTAGGGGAGGTTGGTGGGGGGGGGGAGGGTAAGAGGTGAAAAATTGGAACAAGAGGTTTGGCAATTGTTAATGCTGTAAAGTTACCCATGCATATAACCTGTAAATAAAAGGCTATTAAATTAAAAAAAAATTGAATTCACTCAAAAAAAAAAATGTGAAAGGAAAAAAGAGAAGCCACTCCAGATGTTCATAGGGACTATTTGGGTCTGACCTGTGACAGAATGCTCTGAGCTCATATTGGTCTGATTAGATACAGTGGGACACACTATAACTCACCTCTAACATAGCGAGGTCATTTTGGTCCTCTCTGAGAATGAAAGATAACAACCAACCAACCAATCAATCAACAGGCATTATCTCTATTTTATAGAGAGAAAATTGAGGTTCAAAGTAGTTGATTAGCCCATGGTCATATTACTGAGGGAAAGGGAGTTTGCCAGAGTTTGCAAAACTCATCATAAGATGACCAAAGGTTTCATAAAATGATGTTTCTTTTTGCCTTTGAACACACAACAAAATCCATTTTTGCTGATACATTCTTTCCAAGGAGAACACAAGTCATCTTTCCATTTATTTGCAACTTTCTTATGTCTTCCAGTATCATTAATATTGACAATGTCAGTGTGATATGACTAAGTTCTTCTTATAGAATTTAGATTTTCTTGTTGAATAAATAATAGTTAGCATTTTTATAGCACTTTGCTTGCTGAGAACTTTACAAATATTTCATTTAATCCTAACAATAGCCCTGTGAGGTAGGTGCTATTATTATCCCCAATTTAAGATGAGGGAACTGAGACAGATCAGGGCTAAGAAGTGTCTGAATCATAATTGCACTTAGGTTTTCTTGATTCCAGACCTAATGCTTTAGCCACTGTACCACCCAGAAAATCTAAAGTACTGAGAGTCAAATTCATATTTGTAAATGGTCTAAAAACTATAGTATCATTGTAGATTCTTAGTGCCTCCTTGTTAACATTTTCTACCAGGTTGCCACTATCACTACTGTCATGGACTTCCTTATCCTTACTAAAAATGGTCTTCCAGTGACAGACACAATCTTTTGCCAGGAGCATACTAAAAGCCTTTCTATAAACTTCCAGGCTTTATTCTAACTTGGCACATCCTTTGTGATTGCTGGGTTACCAGCAAAGCAGTATTGTATTGGAGTGGGATTTATACTGATCTTTGATGGAAGAGAGAGTTGGAAGCACCAAATAATATCTCCAAATTTTAAAATGATTATATTATCGTTTACTAGATTGGATTTAATGGGTTATCTCTGGAGAACATTCCTACTGAACCAATTGGCTATGGATAGTTAGAATATGAATATGTTAGAAGACAGGTAAAATCAACAGTAAATGAGAAAGGATAATAAAAAGAATATTAGAAACCCCTTCCCCCCCAAAACAAAACTAAACAAAATAAAACCCAGATGGGTGACTTTGGGCAACTAACTTGAGCTCCAGTTTCCTCATTTTATTAATTGAAGAATTGGACCAAGTCATGGGTTTTAACCTTGGGTTTATGAACTTTTAAAAATATCAATACAATTAATAACATATCATTAATTAGCTATAATGTTTATGATACTTAATTGTAGAGGGCATCGCAGAGGTCTTAGTACTGCTTTAAGTTAAGCCTTTTGGGACATTCTGCATATAACATAATTAATGTATTTTATCATGCTTAATATAATTGGTTTCCTTTATAATACTATTTTATTTTATGTGCTTAAAAACATCTGTAGGTATCACCAGACTATGAAAAAGATCCAGGACAAAAAAAAAAAAAGGTTAAGAATCCTTGACCTAGATGATGTTCAAAGTCCTCAAGAGCTCTAACTCCTATGAAATTTCATACAAGACATATGCAACAGAAACTTTTTTTTTTTTGGTAAACCAAATTGTATTTTAAATGTGAGTAAAGTCAATTCATGTTTGAAAACATAAAATGTAAACAGCAAATTCTAATGATACTAAAAGAACATATTATTGTATTATTTTGGGGTTTTGATCTAGATTGATGGTTTTGTTAGTTGTAGGAAATTCCCATTATGAAATTCTCTCCTCATTGTAATTCATTGAGCATTCTTTTGTAACATATATAATCTTAGAGGATTTTGTAAAGTAACTCAGATTTTAAGGACCACAAGTAAGATATCAGCAATTTGAAATGAGGTTGGTTTGGCTCAGCCTGTTCTGAATGAAGCCATGTTTGCTTTTTGTGATCATTGCTTATCTATTTACAGATAATTCAGCTCTATATATTTAACTTTTGACTTTCTCCTAATGTCCAGTTTCGCCCTACTAATTGCTTCCTGAATATTTCAAATATCTTGTAGACATGTTAAACTCACCACGTACATAACAGAACCAATTATTTTGGCTCTTTGTCTCTCAAGTTCCCTATTTCTATCACAGGCATCACTACCTTCCAGTCTCCATTTCTGGCATATCCAATCAGTTACTAAATCTTTTTTTTTCTACTGACACAAAATTAGTCCACTTCTCTCCACTCATATAGCAATCAACCTAGTTAAGATGTTGGTCACTTCTTGCCTGGATTATTATAAGTCGTTTTCTCATTGATCTCCCTATCTTCCCAATCCATTCTACATAATTACTAAAACAATTTTCCTAAAATATGTCTTATTTCTTCATGCTTTTATTTCAGCAAATTCTATGTTTGGCATCAAAACCCTCTTTACAACCTAATGCTGTATTACTATCCTTCAAGCATTCTTAAATATTGCCAAGTTGTTCCTCATACTCCACATTCTATTTCTTTTACTTTATATTGGCTGTATCCTATCCCTGGAAAGAATGTCCTTCTCCACTTCTGTTTCTTAGAATTCCTGGTTTTCTTCAAAACTCAGGTCAACTACCACTTTTTCTGATCCTTTCAGACTTTATTAGTGCCTCTTACTCCAAGTGACCTTGTATTTATTTTATTTTTTATAAATCTTGCATATATTATAGGTATATGCACATGATGTCACCTCTAGATAGGATATAAGCTCCTTGAGGTAGGGAAAGTTTCATTTTTGTCTTTGAATCCCTAGCACATATAAGTCTCCGGAACATAGTAGGGGCTTAATAGGTGCTTGTTAAGTGATTACCTATTTGCTAATCTTTGTTTTTAAATATGTTGTAGAGAAGATAGTAGAGAGAAGCCAGGAAGTTGCTTGAGTGCTCCCAGTTTTTCTCAAAACAGCATGAAAACAAGCTTCTGAACAGATTCTGGGACAATAGAATCTACAAGGAGATGGAATGAAACAAATTTCCAGCTCAGGATAGCTTGGAAGGACTTCAGAAAAGGTCAATCTCACTTGGTGAAAAGGGGTGAAAGGGGAGCCCAGTCCAGCCCAGATGGTGACTGAGCAAGCCAGCAGGAGAGTCTTTGCACCCATTGCTCAAAGCCAAATTTCAAATCAGCCTAAAGGTCAAAACTGCACAAGAACCTTGGGACAGTGTCCCTTAGGCTCTAGGAACAGAAAGTCACAAAACAGGGGGAAAAAGAAAGAAAGAAAATGAGCAAGCAACAAAAAGAACCTTGATTATAGAAAGATATTATGGTGATAAGGAAGACCAAAATAGCAACTCAGGACAAAATGCTTACATGCTAAACCTCAAAGTGGGATATGAATTGATCTCAAGCCTTAAGAGCTTCTTGGAAGAAACTCATAAAGGATTCTAAAAGTCAAATAGGAGAGATAGAAGAAAAATTGGAAAAAGAGGTATGCAAGAGAGTCCACAGTTTGGAAAAGGAAGGACAAAAATTGACTGAAGAAACAACACCTTTAAAAATAAAATGAGTCAAATGGAAAAGAAGGTATAAAAGTAAACTGAAGAAAATAATACATTAAAAACTAGAATTGAACAAATGGAAGATAATAACTCTATGAGACATCAAGAAATCAGTCAAACAAACTAAAAAGAATGAAAAAATAGAATAAAATGTAAAATATCTCACTTGAAAAACAACTGACTTGGAGAATAGCTCCAAGAGAGACAATTTAACAATTATTGAACTACCTTAAAGCCATGATCAAAAAAAGAGCATGGACAGAATCTTTCAAGAAATCATTAAAGAAAATTGTCCTAATCTATTAGAATCAAGGAGCAAAACAGTCATTGAAAGAATCCATTTACCATCTCCTGAAAGAGTTCTCACAAGGAAATCTCCAACAAATATTGTACCAAAATTCCAGAACTATAATGTCAAGAAAAAAGTACTATAAGCTGCTAGTAAGAGCCAATTCAAGTACTGAGCAGTCACAGTCAGAATTACCCAGAATTTGGCAGCTTTTACAATAAAGAATTGGAGGGCCTAGAATACCATATTCTGAAGGGCAAAGGAGCTTGGATGACAACCAAGAATTAGCTACACAGCAAGATTGAACATAATCTTTCAGGGGACAAGATGGATATTCAAAATAGGAGACTTCAGTAGTGAACAGAAAATTTGATTTTCAAGTACAAGACTCAAGAGAAGCATAATAAAGTAAACAGAAAAGAAAAAAAATTTAAATATGTTCTAGAATTTTATCAATGATAACTATCATACAGAATGATGTTTAGATGTGTCCCATCCTTTTATGCCTCTTGGGATCAGTTCCTCACTACTTTGCTGTGGATCGTGCAGCTCACATAGTAATGTAGTTTCATGTATAGTTTGGGCAGCAACAGTTTTGGAATTGAAAACACCAGCCTTCAAGATTTCCCTGACTGCTGTAGCTTCAATGGTGTTGGGGATCACGAAATTTTTGATGGCCTTGTCTTTGGCTATGCAACAGGGGCAGTTGGTGCAGCAGATGGGTTACTCATGACCATAGCTTTTCTTGGTGTGCCCATTGGTTCTTCTCTTCTTGTTCATCTTGTAAGATGGGAACCGAAAAAGATATTGTTATTAGTATTACCTAGTTTTAATATTTTAATAAAGCAGAAGACAGGACTCATGCCTCTATTTCTGGCTTTTAGAATTTAGTATCATGCTTCAGCTACGATTTCATCCTGGAGTTTTCATCTTCCTGTTACCCCCTTCTCCTATTGTGAGTTCTTTCCAGAGGTCTCCATTTTTGAGTGCTGCCCAGTTCCATCTAACCTTCACTTCCCTCTTAAATCCACTTCAGTATCATGCCCTTGTAGGTATCTCTCCCACCACCATTTTCAGCTTCCTTTTATATTTTGTCTTCCTCCGTCAAAATAGAAGCTCCCAGAGGGCAAGAACGTTTTCTTTTTGCTTATATCTGTTTCCCTGGCACTTAGTACAGTGCCTGGTAAGTAGTAAATATTTAGTAAATGCTTTTTGCTCCGATTTGACTCAAGTAATCCTAGAGCACATCTCTTTAGAAAACAAGTACTCCTCCTATAATATAAATAATCATTCTTTGATATAGCTATTTTGTAGATTTAGAATTTCATATAATACAAAATAAAGCATACCTATTTCCCCCAGGAAACAAATACAACTGCTACCAAACTATTGCTGATAAACAGTAAATTAACCAAGTACTCTATAACCTAGTACTCATAAGGAACTTGAAAATAAAGGTTTGCAAAATTCAAGGAAAAGATATGGCAAGAAAATAACCTAAGGTTTTGGGTTTTTTTTTTTTTGTTTGTTTTGTTTTTGTCTCTGTTTCCAAAAACTCAAAAAGGGGAAAGATTTTTTTTTTTTAAATAGCAAGATATATTTAAAATATCAAAGATCGTTTTAAAAAAAAAAAAACTTCTATCTCTAATAAGATGCAGAAGCAAATTTTATTTTATTTTTTTATTTATTTATTTATTTATTTTTTTATTTAATAGCCTTTTATTTACAGGATATATACATGGGTAACTTTACAGCATTAACAATTGCCAAACCTCTTGTTCCAATTTTTCACCTCTTACCCCCCCCCTCCCCTAGATGGCAGGATGACCAGTAGATGTTAAATATATTAAAATAGAACTTAGATACACAATAAGTATACATGACCAAAACATTATTTTGCTGTACAAAAAGAATCAGGCTCTGAATTATTGTACAATTAGCTTGTGAAGGAAATCAAAAATGCATGTGTGCATAAATATATGGACTGGGAATTCAATGTAATGGTTTTTAGTCATCTCCCAGAGTTCTTTTTCTGGGTATAGCTAGTTCAGTTCATTACTGCTCCATTAGAAATGATTTGGTTGATCTCGTTGCTGAGGATGGCCTGATCCATCAGAACTGGTCATCATCTAGTATTGTTGTTGAAGTATATAATGATCTCCTGGTCCTGCTCATCAGAAGCAAATTTTAAAACTTAGTTTTATTGTGGACATTATTACAAAGATTCTGCATGCTTATACTGTTTCCCTTTACCCTAGGTAGATTGCCAGAGGGAATAGTGTCTGTGGGAAGGACACCAAAATGAAACTCATTCATATTGAATGATTACAGGATTTCAAGTGTTATTTTGCTCACTGAGAGAAACACATATGTCATAAATTACAACATCCAATGTAATATGAAGCTTAGTAATTTATACCTTTTCTTTATAGCTTCCCACACCTTTCTTGTATAAAATATTTGGCACCTTTACCTTGACGAGTCAGCTATACGGTGTTTGAGACATTTTTCTAGAACAAAGATTTAGTAATCTTAAAACATGATATGTCAGGATGTAGAGAAAATTGATTATAAGCTAGTTGCATTTGTAACCGGCTGAACAGGATAAGAAGAATATAAGTATATAAGTATTAATGAGCACTCTGCTGTGGATATGGTGGAGAGGGTGGTAAGCTAGAAATCATTAGAACTGTATTCAAAGCCAGATTCTGTTACTTCTAACTACATGTGTAACATGTAAAATTCGAGAGTGGGAGAGGGGGTAGGGAGTAGATTAAATGGCCTCTAAGGTCCCTTCTAGCTCTGAGATCCAGGATTCTACAAAACCTTCAGGGAAGAATGACATTCTCTCACTTCATTAGGGAGGATGAATTTCTGTCTTCCTTCTATGTACTTGGCTACTTTCCATTATTTTATAAATAAATAAATATAATATATTTTATAAATAAACCAGGAAGCAATTTCAAGAACCTTATTTATCACAATAACGTGAATAGACAACCCAAGCAAAGGAGGTTTCTGGATTATGTTTTAGGAGTCCTTTTTAATGAGCTTGATTATAAATGTTAAGCTCTGTCCTATTTGGCCAAAACGTGATGGTCAAATAATTCAAGAAAGGAACTCCAACTTCCCAAAACATTTTTCTCTTGTCTATCTATGACATTGATGCAGATTTAGGAAGGAGCTGCCCAAATTCTTACAAACAACAATAAAGTTTATGTGCATAAAGATTGATCTAATTTCCTTCCTTACTCTAAATGCCTCTTTTATCTTACATAAATGATACAAATGATTCTTTTAATTAATGTGAAGATAGTGACATCTGGAAACTAGCCCTTTCCCACTGCTCTGATTAAAGAGGCCGGGAGTTTCCCATGACTATCAAGGGCCCAGGTGCTCTGGAAAGCTTCCCCTATTTACTAAAGACATCTTTAAATTAATGTTTGCTTTTTAAATTTTATTTTAATATTTGATTGTAATCTTTTAAATTTATTTTAACATAAAAATTTTAAAGGACATTTTGATGTGTCAAAAAAAAAATCTTCTCAGTGTCTATGATGCAGCCTCCAGTCTGTGGCTTTAAAAGTGCATATGGTTAAAGAAATTATTGGGGGTTAACATCTGAATATACCACCATTCCCTTCTCCTGCTAATTGGGCAAAAAGAAGACATAAAAAGCCACAATGATGGCTTCTTTGGGTCTCTTATAGAGAACTTACTAACTTTTCTATCCTACTTTGTCCTAAACCACTGGCAAAATTCAGAATTTAGAAGTGGCTTCTGAGATGTTTTTCTAACTTGTAAACTGGTTTGCAAAGGATAGGGAGAGGTTGAGGAGAAACAGGGACCTACAGATTTAAGGAAAGATATAAACTACCTTCTTAATCAACCAAAGGGAATTAAAAGAATTTTCTGACTCCAAGGAGATTAAGAAAACTATTCATTCCTCATAAATGATTCTGGAAAACCATACCAGACATGTAAATACTGTATATTCATTTAGTCTCAAGCTTAAGACAGTGATCACAAGTTCAGTCTGTACTGTACCAAATGTTATGCCTTCAATCCTCAAGAGCAAGGACCGTGTCTGGTTCATCTTTATATTATCACAATACAGTGCTTTTTCACGGAGGACTGGACTAAGCAAATATTTACACTCAATATAACTCTGTTGAATGAATAAATACAAAATTTTTGCATTTCAAAACAAGTCAGAAGAGGAGATTTTTTTCAGGAGCTAGGGAAGTTTTTTGTTTTTGTTTTTTTGTTTTTTAGTTATTATTAATCCAATCCAACAAGTCTTTGTTAAGGTGCCCAGGATACAAAGGAAAAATAGTTTTGACCCCCAAAGAGCTGACGTTCTACTGAGAATGGGTAAGGGTGCAACATTATAAAAATGATAAATTGAAGAGAAAGAGAGCTCTAACAAATATGAGGAATCAGGAAAAGATTCCTGTAGGAATGCCGCAAGAATTTTGTACAAAGGCCTTGGGAAACAAGAAGGATACAGCCTTGAAATGGGATCAGCCTTTTCTATCAAGGGCTACAAGGGGAATAATATGACATAAGCCAGGAAAAGTAGGCAGCTGCCACCAAATGAAGAAGAGTTTTAAATGTCTAAAGATGAAGATGAAGAATTTATATTTTAACCAAGATTGGGGATTCTTAACCCTATTTGTATCCTGGAACCTCTGGGTAACAGTTTGGTGAAACTTATGGATCATTTCTCAGAACCATTTTTTTGAATGCATAAATCAAAATACATAGGATTACAGAGAAAACCAAAAGTTAGTAATAATAGAATTCTCCCCCTCCCTTACCTCTAACCAAGATCAAAGAACCCTTATAATCTCTCCAAGGAATCTTGGCTAAAAACTACTAAATTAGATATCTAAAGTGTCTTCCAGTTCTTAATTCTTATGGTCTTGTTAGCCACACTTGCCCCATCTTGTACTTGTACATTTCTATGAACTGATACATTGGACTTGACATTAAATTCAGCCTATCATTCTAGACTATATTTTATTATAAATCTGAGGTAGTTTTTTTTTTTTTTTTTCAGCTCTTTGGTACCATGGACTGTATTGGCAGTATGGTGAAACCTAGCTCCTCTTTTTCAGAATAAGGTTTTTGAATGTACACAATAAATTATATGGGATTACAAAAGGGTGATGAAAATAATGATGTATTTTTTTCCCACCCAAGTTCATAGACCCTCTGAAATGAGATAATGGATTCCAGGTTAAGAACCCTTGTCCTAAGTATAGTTATGTTTTTACTTAATTTTTATGGGGTTGGAGGGCACTATACCAGGGGCTGGATAGAATTCACATGACACTGTCTTCAAACCCAAGTTCTCATATGCAGGTCTTGATTGTTTTGGGGGTTTGATAGGATCTTGTCACACAGATTGAATTCTGAAATACATGTAAAAAGCTATCTGATTCCTGTATGCAATGAATATATTCTCAGAAATCATCTACTCTGTTTTTCCAGTTGGCTTGAGTTCTGAATGTATGAGCAGAGATGGCAAAGATATGTTTCTGCACATAACTGGGCTGAATTTGTGTGGCTCTGTTTCTTGTTTCTTTTGAGTATACTTAAAATATATTGATGAATTTATATTTAGACCCTATGAATTTTTTGGGATTAGATGATTGCTTAAATGTTGCTATTAATGAAGGTCTTTGGAGATGCTATCAACTTTCTTTTATTTAAGATTAATTTCTCATTCTTTCAAACTCTAATTCTTCTGTTTTATAGAAGCATCTTTTCCTCTTATTTATAATGTGTTTACAAATATATTAAATTCCAATTTCAATTGTACTTTCTTCCTTATGAAAACTCTTTATCACTTCTTGAAACAGATGGTTAAAAGTATTTATAGTCTATGAAGCCTATAGATTCTGTATCCCTTGGAGGGAACTAGGTGATGCTACAATGTACAGAGCAATGGTTCTGGAGTCAGGAAGATCTGAGTTCAAGACCAACCATAGGTACTTACTAGCTGTGTGTCCCTGGTCAAGTCATTTAACTCCTATCTACTTCAGTTTCTTCAATTGTAAAGTGATGATAATAATAGTGGCTAATAAGCTGGGTGACTCAGTGGATTGAGTGCTCACCCTGAAGTGGAGAAGACTCATCTTCCTGAGTTCAAATCTAGCCTCAGATACTCACTAGCTGTGTGACCCTGGGTGTAATGGGCTGAAGCTCGAATTGATGCACTGAGGTCCCAAGCACATGAGGCTAAATAGTAATCGGACCGTACTCTATTAATATATATGCTTGGAGAAAGAATGGCCCCGCCCACTCTTTGTGCAAGTCCTGATGTGTTGTATAGGACATGACAGTTTTGGTGGGTGGAGGCACAGGGGCAGGAAGAGAGGCGGAGAGAGACTGCTGACTGGCATCTTGTCGCAGCTGCTCACATTGCTATCGGATCCCCCGATCCCCCTTTAACCTCTGATCCCCCTTCACCTTCGATCCTTCTTCACCTCCACAGAGAATAAAATCAAAGATTTTCCCTTAACCTGAATTCCTGACTCTGGCTGATTTTAAATACGCGGTCATCACACCTGGGCAAGTCACTTAACCCAGTTTGCCTCAGTTTCCTTACTGTAAATTGAGCTGAAGAAGGAAATGACAAACCATTCCAGTGTCTCTACCGAAAAAATTCCAAATGGGGTCATGAAGAGTAAAAACTAAAAGACTAAAAAAAAAAAAAAAAGACAAGAAGCTTTAGTTCCATCAATTGTAAGCCTAAAGCATCTTGGACTAGCATTCTAGGACCGTATTTTCTCAGGACTTTCCTGCTGGGCTGGCTATAATATTCATGGCTCAAGCTCCCAGAAGGGGGACTCCATTCCTTGAACCTAGAACTGAGAAGAGTGAATGAAACAAACCAAACCCTCAAGCTTTAGGGTCACATGACCTACAAGTGTAGGAAGTAGACTTCAGATTTTCCTTTTTTGGATGGTGTCATCTGCTTTCAGTGAATAAGTCTATCCCTAGACAAAGAGCTAGATTGTATTTAGTAAGATAATTTCAAAGATACAGGTAATTTAGGCTATGCAGCCAATAGAAAAAGACTGCTCCCAACTCATGGGAGATTAATGCAGCATATACTTGATGAGGTTTGTATCCCCTTCAATTCCCAGTCAGGGAACTAAATGATTAGGTTCAGTGCAGGGCAGAGAGTTGTGGGAATTCCTTCTGGTCGGCGCAGGTCCTTTGTAAAAGAATTTATGAACCCGAAAAGTTAGGAGAAGTTAATTGTTGGCCCTGAGAAGTCAGACTTTTCTAGGAAGATTGACTTCCTCAGTGGCAAGGTCTTGACAGGGGGAGAGATAAAGTTGGGGCAGAGAAATGTTGGCAGAAGGTTAAAGAGGGGTGTTAACACTGAGAAGAGGGATTCTGTTCACAGCAGGCAGGGGGTCCTTGCAGGCAGTTATGCAGAGATCCCTTGGTCTGGCATGATTCCAGCTTTTGATCCTCTGCAAGCAAGTACCCAAGTTGCTCCTTTTTATAATTTGAAATTTTGGCTAGGGGCTGGGGGCAGTTTGAATTGAAATCAGACTGAGATCTTTGAATTGAATAGAAATTTTCCAATTGAATGAGTAGTCCTAGACTAATCTCTAACTCAATACAGGTGGATAGAAATCTAGATCTCCACCTCGGATAAGTAGGAGTGATCCTACATTCAACTAGTCCCACCGAGACAATAGAATGAAACCACTTTATCTTGATTCTCTGGGGCAGATCTTTTGCAGAGGCAAGGAGAATTTCTCAAGAGTTCCCCTCCAAATCAGAACAGTATTAGGGTTCCCCCATCATACTCATGTTTCAATTTTCTTGTTTCCCACATAAATGGCACTGTTTTTGATGGTCTTAGCATGCAACAACACCATCGTCTTATACCTTTTTTCCCCTTGAGAATGGAGCTACTTATCAGCTTATCCAGACTATAAATAAAAAGGTTACTCATGGGTCAGTCCCAGTACTAATTGGAATGTGAGCTTTCATCTTTTTTGTTTATGACTTGGGACAATTTGCCTCCTCCCTTAACTAACTTAGTGGGTTCCTTAGCTGCTAGAGACATATTGCTGAGAAACCTTAATACAGATAGCTGATTGGCTGAGTCCACTAACATGTAAAATAGCCTCCCTCAAAGCAGGAATTACAGCCTTGTGTCACTGATAGGGTACAGCTTCTAGGAGAAATATAGCAGTAATCCTGAAGCCCCCACGTTTTAGGAGTGCTATTATTTTAATAATCTGTTTGTTAATGATCCTAAAGTCTCCTAGATTTAGGAATACTATAGTATAGTCCTAGAAACTTTGCTGATTCCCAGATAATCTATTGGTCAGTGATAACAGGGTTTTTGAGACAAATGGTGAGGTTCATACCAGACTACTCCTCAGTTCTACTTCTTGACCATAAAATTAGCTTTGAAGAACCAGATCTCTCTGTCTTTTCCTGTAAATTTGTCTTCTTGCTCCTAGTTTTTTGCAAAATCCTTTTGGAACATAACCCACTTCAATTGGCATTACAATTATAATAAACGTTTACCTCTTGAATAGGAGATGAGTTCAAGCCTGCAAATTCTTTTGAGATACCTCACGACTCCAGTCTGAGACCCCTATATGCTCTCCCAATTCTATTTCATATTTGCCACTCCCAGTGCCTATATTACCTCTTGTTTTGGTAATGTAACTTCTTCTAAATAAACCTGCCTTTATCCCAAAGAGAATGGTCATTGTGAATTTGTCACACGACTGAACCCCAACATTTGTGCCTACATCAATCCCATCATTTGGTGCTGTATATAAAACATATCAAGTAGGCGCTTTTGAGGAGCTGAGTGATCATGATATCTTTTTTAAATCAGAAGGAAGAGCAAGTAAAAGATCTGATACTTTTTGGACCTCACTAAAAGAGTATGTCACAAAACCTGAACTAAACTGAGAGAAACTATTACAAAGGAAAGAGGGAGAAGGAAAAGTTATCTCTTTCAAGGGTACAGAACATTTTCTTGCTCACCCTAGGAAAATATGGCACCCGGCAGAAGACTGGGTTTGCAGTAAAAAATGGCTAATAAAAAAATTGGAGGAAAGGTCAGGCAGGAGGGGGAAGGGAGGAAGAAACATTATTTTCAAGCTTCTAAGAGGTTTTACAAACAATTGGGAGTAATTAAAAGTTCTCAGAAGTAGCCGATTGTGCCCTTTTCACCGAGAGAATGTGGGACAAGCACAATATATTAAAAGAGAGGGAGCCATTCTATTGAAGTTAAAAATAATCTGTCACATGGTTAATTTGTTGGAATGCAGCAGTAAAGGATTGTTGGCAGAGCGAGAGCTGAAAACATCTGGGGAAAGAGCACGTAGTGAACTCCATTTGCAGCACACCCTTGGGCTTGTGTTTGCAGGGAGAGAAGGGAGAGCTGCCTGAGGTACCTTATCAGAAACATATCATAAAAAGGGAGCTGGGAATGAGACTTTGACTTGATTTCAAGAGTTCTGACCCCAAGATTACTGGACCAGGGAGCAGGTTAGGACTTGTTACTTAGGGTTGGGATCTCACTGATTCATGCCCCAGGTTAGAAGGATTACAAGTTTTTCCCCTTCTCTGGTTTTTTTTTTTTTATTTTAATTATTCATTTTAATCCATTTCAAATGAGCCCAGAACTCCAAGAAATCCTTTGATCCTAATCCATGCAAAACCCAAGCAGCAGCTTTAACCTCAACTGCAGGTACCTTTAGAGAGCCACGGAAGTATAAGCAAGATCAGATCCAGGACAAAACAGACTTGTTTGATGAGGGGACCATTTCTGAAATTCTTAGCATTTACTGCAACTAAATTGCTAAAGGATCTTCTTAAATTAATTGTTTTAATATTGAAAAAGAAAAGAAAAAGAGTACTTTAAAGCTGAAATTAATAGGCTCCAATCAATCATTGTAAGAAAGCTTCATTCCTTGGATGATGAAGAAATTTTTTTCCCCACAGCCTGATGCCTTACCACACCCATTTTACATGTTTCTCTTATAACCCCCACATGCCCTCCAGTTTTTATTTTTCTGTATATACATATACATACACACATATATGTATATCTATATGTCAATATATCTATATTTTCTTCTGTATTGTTTTCAAGCAGGTGTTCAATTTGCTGAATTGAATTGAATTCATGTTGTTGACAAGCAGAAACAGCAAGGTCAGAAGAACCAAATATTGTAATGCAATTTGTAGCAGCCAAAGCATTGGTTAAGTATAATAAAAATAAGCAATTTTCAAATGCTTTTCCCCTAATTGGACACTCTCAGACTTCTCAGCTTATCTAGGAAATTCAGTGTTTAGTACTCTCCAAAGGTAGTCCCTGGCTCTCCTTATAAGCACACTGGCTAACAAGGCTCAAAAGAATCAATTTCATTGAAAAAGTATTGGATTCAAATGGATCATGCTTCTGAAATGTGTCTCCAGGTAAATCTCTTTGGCTTTTAGAGCCCTTCATAAACTGGCCCCCTCCTAACTTTCTAGTCTTTGTGAGAAGTACTAAAAAGTTGTCTTTCCACAGTGTTGCAAAGTAGTGTAGGACAGTGAGTACCACTAACCAAGAGGTTTCGAATGTGAGAGATTAAGAAAAGTTTGTTTGTTTGTTTGTTCCATAGAACAAATAAGTGACCAATAGAAGCCTTGAGAAAACAAGGAATTGGAGAGCTAGGAAAGCACTGATGGATTCAGTCAATCAGAATCTTGTGGTTTTGAGAAAACTACAAACTTTATAGTTGATTCAGCACAAATTATTTGGGGCCAATGACTTGGCTTGACCAAATCACTATTGACCTGCTTAATAGGCTAATTCAGTATTAAAGAACACATCCTATAGGAGAAGTTTTCTGATATTTCTGAACACAGGATGTATGACAAGAGAGGAAACACATTTACATATTTAGGGGAAACATATAGTATGTTTCATACTATCAGAAAGATTGTAACCTGGAAGGTAATGGACCAATTCATTCTCTGAAGGAAGAGACTGCGCCAAACCAACAAGTATAAAGCGGCTCCCCTTTCTATGCTCAGGGTTCTCTCTTCCTGAAGAGGAGGGGAGCCCACTTCTGGCCAAAAAGGTTAAGATGATTCCTTAAAATTCTTCTTTAATAAATTTTCCTTGATATCTTATTTTCAGTGTCAAGAATGTATGTCCAACATCTTTTTTCACTTTCCTGACTTCCACCTATTTATATTGTCTTCCAAGGGCACTGACCTTCTTGTTCCTCACATATGACACCCTAATTCCCTACTTTGTATATTTTCATTGTAGTCAGTGAGATGTCACAATGAATAGAGTACTGGATTTGGTGTCAACATCTCAGATCAAATCCAGTCTTGAGCACTTGATCATTGTGTGATCCTGAGCAAATCACTTTCTACTTCCTTCAGTTTTCCACTCTGCAAAGTGACAATAGTAATAACATCTACGTACCAAGGTTTTTGTGAGGATAAAATGAAATAATATTTGTAAAATGCTTTGCAAATCTTAAAGTCCAATATAAATTCTAACTACTATCACTGACTATCCCCCAAGTCTGGCATTTTCTATCTCCTATTCTTTACCTCCTAGCTTCTCTGAAGTATCGGCTAGGACACTTCCACACTTCTTCTAGTCTCCTTCTGCAAGGAGATTTTCCCCAGTCTCTCTTAATGTCAGTGCTTTCCCTCTGAGATGATCTCCAGTTTATCTTGTATATAAATCTTTGTACATAGTTATTTACATGTTGTTTTTTTTCCATTAGATTTCAAGCTTCTTGAGGGCAGGGACTGTTTTGGTTTTGTTTTCTTTATATTCTCAGGGTTTAGTGCAGTACTGGGAACATAGCAGGACTTTGATAAATATTTCTTGATCTTACTCAACTCTCCCAGAAAACTACAAAATCCCAGTGATTTAAAGTATAGTTCTGAATAGGACAAGACTCCAGTTAGAAGTGATTGGGTTTGTTCCCTTCAGGGCTGCTCTGTCAGGATGTCTCTGCTGGGATTCTTAAAGCCAGCACCTCTGAGACATTGTCACACAATGGAAAGAACATGGGTGGTCAGAACATCTCTGTTGAAATTTGTCTTTGAGGCTTACTAACTGTGAGTTGGGCAAGTCACTTGGTTTCTTTCAGTGTCATGTTCCTCATTTTTAAGATGAAGAGGTTGCTTGGACTAGATCTCCTTTGTCTTCAGATCTATGATAAAGTGAGGTTGCTGTTCTCAGTATCAACAATCACTTTTCCCCATCAATGATCTATTCTATGGGTTTCCTTTTTCACTTCCAGCAAGTAGTGGTTGGTCATTTCATTATCAGCTTGTTATTTTCTTATTGCTCACTTATCTGATTCACTGCTTTCCACAGTTCAACTCTTTTTTGGATGCTGAGGGAATATGGAGATGAAGAACTCATTTCCCTCAGCTTTCTGCCATTTAGTCTTTCTTAACCAATTCCTCTATGCAATTTGGTTTTGTTCCACTAGATGGTACTCAATTCTTTCCCCAGGAGACCATCTCTTTAAACTGAACCAAATAGGACAAATCTATGAAAATAATTTTCTAAAGAGCACCCTCTGCCACTTCCCCCATTTACATTTTCTTTATTCTTAAGCCTTCTTTTGTACACTGCTCCAAATCTCACATGGTAAGTTTCTTGTCAGGGACAGGATACAGTTTTGGGTACCTGCAGTGCCTGTCATAGAGATCAAATAATTACTTGTTGACTTGAGTCATACTTTCAGGTATGTCTTTCCTCTTCAAATCCAACTAGATTTTTTCCTGAATTATCTCTCTATCCCTCATTTTATCTCAGAACAGTTGGGTTACATTATTCAATTTAGCTAGTTTTGCTTATAGAAAGGAGGGAGACCAGTATCAATTTGACCCAATTCAGAAACTCAGATGTCCGGAACTCAGAAAGATAATGATTTGTAGGTCCTTTTACTTTCATGAGAAACACCACTTAGCAATGAATCCCCTCTCTATTTCCCTATGTCGAGGCAGCTAAGTGTAGGCAGTATCTTTCCCTAAAGTCAGGAAGTCCTGACTCTGGCCTCTGCACAGTTGTATGACCCTACGCAGAACATAACTTCTGTATGTCTCAGTTTTGTCAACTAAAAAATGGGGATAATAATAGTACTTCCTTCCCAAGGTGGTTGTGAAGAGTAAATAAAATATTTGTAAAATATTTTATAAACCTGAAGGTGTCATATTAATATGGTGCAAATGATGAAATTAGTGGTAGTGAAGAGGTACGAGAATTGGGGTGGGAAATCCCCTCTGATCAGTGCAGGTCCAATGTGAAAGAATTAGCAAAACCTGAAATCTGTGTAGCAAAAGGGGTTTTTATTGTTCATTAAGATGGAAGTTTTCTTAGCGGGCAAAACTCCTCATTAGGAATTGTCAATGAGAAGTCACTTTTGATAGGAAGACAGACTTCTTAGTGGCCAGGCCCTGTCAGGAAGGCAACAAAGGTTAACACTGAGAAAAGAATATCCTCACAGTGGGCAAAAGTCCTGGTAGGCAGCTTTGCCAAGAAGAGAGCTTCCTTGGCAAAGCATAATCCTACTTAGAATTTCTGCAAAGATTCAGGGTCCAGAGTTGTCTTTTATTAGAAGTCTGAGACTTGGGCTTCAATGCACCAGGCCTAGATTTCCAGTGGAAAAGAAATTACTTATCTTGGAGTTTTGAGCCACTCAATAGGATTATCAGGCCGAAATCTCCAACTGAATGAGACCACTTAACTTGGGGAGAGTGCTGTCTGGGAAAGGTATGCTTTCCCCAGGGGAGAGTCTGAGACCTTGATTCACCCTTCTTTTGTATCTTAAAGGGGACATAGTTTTAGGGTTCACCCCCATCAATATGAATGCAATTATTAATATTTGTTGTTGTTGTTGTTATTGCTACTATCATTTGGAAAGGGACAAGGGGAATGAACATCATTAAAATGAAGAGAATAATAAGACCAGAAAATTGAATCTACATAGTAGAATAGAAGCTAGATATATGGGATTATTTTCCTAGAGATAAAAAAATGACATAGTTTAGTAATACCCATTGACTATACAGCTGGTTCAATATCAGCAGAAAACTATCAACATAATTGACCTTATCAATAAAAACCAACAGAAATCACATGATTATCTCAATAGCTACAGAAAAAGCATTTAAGAAAATATAATACCCATTCCTAATTTAAAAAAAAACAACACTAGAAAGCATAGGAATGAATGGAGTTTTCTTCAAAATGATAAATAGCATCTATCTAAAATCATCAGCAAAACATATGTAATGGGGATAAGGTAGAACCATTCTCAGTAAGATCAGGATGAAACAAGAATATCACCACTATTATTCAGTACTAGAAATGTTAGCTTTAGTAATAAAAGAAGAAAAAGAAATTGAAGGAATTAGACTAGGCAATGTAAAAATAAAACTATGACTCTTTGCAGATTAAAAAATTAATATTAAATTTTTTAAAATGGTGCAAACAATTGCACCCAATAATTGCAGCCAAAATTAAAAGGGAAGCAGAAAACTGGAAAACAATTTTTACAGACTATTTCTGATAAAGGCTTCATTTCTAAAATTTATAGAGAACTGACTTAAATTTATAAAAATACAAGTCATTTCCCAATTGATAAATGACCAAAGGTTATAAACAATTTTCAGATGAAGAAATTAAAGCCATCTCTAGTCATATGAAAAAATCCTCTAAATCGTTATTGTTTAGAGAAATACAAATGAAGAGAATTCTGAGGTACCACTTCATATCTCTCAGATTGGCTAAAGATGAGAGAAAAAGGTGGTGATAAATGTTTGAGGGAAGGTAGGA
This sequence comes from Sarcophilus harrisii, assembly GCF_902635505.1. NCBI lineage: Eukaryota > Metazoa > Chordata > Mammalia > Dasyuromorphia > Dasyuridae > Sarcophilus > Sarcophilus harrisii. The sequence continues at coordinate 44,153,433 of NC_045427.1, read as the reverse complement.
AAACTGGGACACTATTGCATTTTTGGTGAAGTTGTGAAATGATCCAACCATTTTAGAGAACAATTTGGAACTATGCTTAAAGGGGTATAAAACTGTGTATACCCTTTGATCCAGCAGTGTCATTACTGAGTCTGTATCCCAAAGAGATCATAAAAGAGGGAAAAGATCTTACATGTGCTAAAATGTTTGTAGCAGCTCTTTTTGTAGTGACAAGGAACTGGAAACTGAATCATTCCCCATCGGGGGGAAGGGCTACATAAGTTATGGTATATGAATGTAATGGAATGTTATTGTTCCATAAAAAATGATGAGCAGACTGATCAGCAGACTGGTTTCTGAAAAGCCTAGAAAGACTTATATGAATTGATGCTGAGTAAAGTGACCAGAAACAGGAGAACACTATACATGGTAACAGCAAGATTATGTGATGATCAATTATGATAGACTTAGCTCTTCTCAGCAATGCAATGATACAAGACAATTCCAATAGACTTGAGATGGAAAATACCATCTGCATCCAAAGAGGGAACAATGGAGACCAAATGAGTGTTGAAGTACAGTATTTTTAGCTTTTATTTTTGGTTTTCTTTTTCTTTCTTGCATTTTCCCCCCTTTGGTTTTGATTTTCCTTGTACAACATGACAAATATGAAAGCATTGTACATATTTAATCTATATCAGATTGCTTAAAATTAAGAGGTAAGAGAGGAATGTACTTGGAGAAGGAGAAAAGGAGAAGTGGAATGGTGCAAATTATCTGCCATAAAAAAAAAAAAAAAAAAAAAAAAAGGCAAGAAAAAGCTTTTACAGTTAGGGGAAGAGGACGAAGAGAGGGAGAGGGAGTGAATCTTACTCTCATCACAATTGGCTCAAATAGGAAATAACATACATACTTAATAGGGATATAGAAATCTATCTAACCCTGTAAGAAAATAGGAAGAGAATGGGCTATGGGAAGAGTTATAAAAGAGGAAGCATATTTGTTGAGGTCAGGAACCAAATGTTGAGGTGTAGACCACATGTTGAGGTCTACATTTGGGGCACCTAAATGAAATTAGGGTTTAGTTAGGTCTAGTGGCGGGTTTGGGGTACAGGGAGTCAAACAGAGTTCCCCTGCAACCCCCTTAGATTCGGCGCAAGGATACGGCGGTATATGAGGTCTAATAGCGGCGCGGATTCGCAATAAAAGCATTTATTGGCCCAGAGAGCTAGATTAATAAAAGAGGTTTATTACTGAGTTTAGAAGTAGGAGATAGGTGAAGGTAGAGATAAGGAGGGCACTGGACAGTGGACAGAGGGTCCTCACATGGCGACCATGTTTGGAATCTCTGCAAAGAGGGGTTCCCAGTGTGGTCCTTTTAAGTCGGAGACTTAGCTCGAGGGGCTTTGGGGTGTAGCCCCAAAGTTGGCTCAGATCCGGGTGGGGCTGGGACAGGTCCGGACCTTCTATTGGAATTCAAAGGGACCAGGATTTGTGAGTCAAAGGGTAATTTACTTTAGCTAGGGGGGTTGGGAATCAAAGATTGGAATCTTTCCCCGCATCATATTGAGAAAGGGAGTGGTCAGTAACTTATATCAGATTGCTTGCTATTTGGGGGAGGGGGAGGTAAAAAAGGGAGGGAGAAAAAATTTGGAACACAAAATCTTATAAAAATAAATGTTGAAAACTACCTTTAGGTGTAGAAAAATAAAATACTATTGAGAAAAATAAGTCAACTCAAGTGTCTACATGGGATTCTTCTCTTCCCACAGGTAAATGGCATGTATTTTGTATGCATCTTATATATAATTTTATACATACATATAATTCAACTGGTTGAAGGGCTATATCATTTTTGTCCTTATATTGCCCGGGCCTAGCATAGTATCTGGCATATACATATATATATATATGACATTTAATAAATGCTTATTGTTTGATTCATATATTAGCTCCTCTACCATTTCCTTTCCTCAAACATTTATTTGTATATTTGTAAACATTTAAGCTCTAAGAAAATATGAGCTATAGATTAGAATTAGAAGAAAAATTGACATTTTCCAGGGACAATAAAAAGAGGTTATATTATCCTATTACAGTTAATATCTCTTGCAAACCTTCCCCTCTGCTCCCTTTGTTCGTTATTCAATTGTTTTACAGTGGTATCTGACTTTTGGTGACCCCATTTGAAGTTTTCTCAGCAAAGTTACTGAGTGGTTTGCTATTTTCTTCTCTAGGTCATTTTATAATTGAGAAAACTGAGGCAAACTGAGTCACACCAGCCAGTTGGTGTTGGAGACTAGATTTGAAGTCAGAAACTTGTTTAGACTTGTTTAAATATCACAAGGATGCCTTTCCCAGGAAATGACCTTTCCTATGAAAAACTAAGCAAGTGGAATTGCTAGTGTCCTAGCTGGAGGTGGGGGTGAAAGGTACAATAAACAGAAACATCTTCAGCTCAAATCCTGCCTCAAATAATTATTTGTCAATAAACATTTATTAAATGTCTATTATGTACTAGACACTGTGCTAAGTGCTGGGGATACAAAGAAAGGCAAAAAAATAAATTGTACCCACAATCTATGGGAGACAATATACACAGAACTATTCCCAAACAGAAGGTCTATAGGGTAAATTGGAGAGAATCAATAAGGAAAACACTACAATTAAGGGGAGGAGGACACTAGAATGATTAGCTTTGCAATCTCAGCAAATCATATAACCTTTGTGCTTTAGTTTTCTATAAAAGGTGATTGGACTGGATTCCCTTTCAGATCCACTTTCTTTTGCCCTTATCTTTTCATGTTCTTCCATGAAAGTCAAAACTGGGATGTGAGAAAGAGTGGTCTATCATGGGCAAAAAAGTAATTGATATTAAACTGACCTTCAAGTAGTAATAATAATGATATTAATAATAGTTAGCATTTATATAGTACCTCAAGATTTGCAATGTGTCAAACATTTATAAACTCATTTGATCCTTATAATAATCCTGTCAGTGTTATTTTTATTCATTTTTTTCCAATGAGGAAACTGAAGCTAATAAAAGTTAAATGATTTTTCCAGGCTCAGATAACTAGTAAGTGATGTGTCAATAAAGATAACAGAAATGGTAAAATGAAACAGAAATTGCCTCGGCCAGTGAGGCAGAGTGTGTGGACCCTGGAAGAAAAGAGATAAGGGTAAGAGAGAGGGGACGTGCAAAATGGAGGTAAGTCAAATCATTCTAATCAAGCCTCGTTTTAATGGGGGCAATATATATATATAAGATAAGATATATATAGCAGTAGAAAAGAAGGCAGGGTTGTACAAACATAGTACAGGGTGGGGGTCCTAGACAAAGGGTTGGTATCCCGCCCAAGGATGAGCTGCTCAGATGTTTCTGGTGGCAGGAAGCTCTATGATGGGATTAGGGGATGCCTAGATATCTGCCTATTCAAAGTTAGGATGTGATTAGGAGATTCCTATTCAGGAAGTCTTTGGTATAATGTGATTAGGAGATTCAACCTATTCAAGGTTGGCTTTATGTGGCTGTAGATTAGTGCCGGCTCCCCACAAGAAATGTGAAGTAAATTTAGGAGAGGATAATGGTTAGTGACTTGGAACAACCATGACAAGATATCCATCATAGATTACAGAGATTTGACATTTACTCACATGGAACAGATGATAGACTCAATCCAAGCACAACTAAGCAAGGCAGAGTCAGGTTGTTAAGCAACTTGCTTTTGCGGGGGAGGGGGGGGGGATATGACTTTTATAGCTCAGAGGGAATGAAGGAGTGGGGGAGGGAAGGATCTAAGAATAACAAGGATATATATTGAAATGCTGAGATGGTCTTAAAGACAGTCTGGGAAAACAAAAATTCCCATCATAGTTAATGGTAGGAACAGGATGGCTTGTTTTAGCAATTCCTGAGAATAAGCTGGTCCAGCACATAATGTGATTTAGAGTTCCCATTAGTAAGTATCTGAGGAAGAATTTGAATTTAAGTTTTCTTTATTCTAAGGCCCATGCTCTATCTACCACAATATCCAGCTGTCTACATATAAAGTTATAGTAAGAGTAAATAATATAAAGTTATATGCAACATTATTATATAATTTTAAAATGATATAAAAGTAGCATAGTTAGGAACCATGGAAAACAATGATTTAAATTTTTTAAATGGATTTTTGCTGACCATTAGGAACTGAGAATGAATAGGCTCTTGAAATTTCAGAGATCAAACTCCAGTTACTATAGAAACTTGTTCTCACAGTATTAAAAATAAATCGTTCATTGCATTTAGTTTTGAAAGGAAAATTTGAAAGCATTAAGTCTATCCCCTTTATTTTATAAATGAGGAAGCTGAAGATCAGAGGGTACAAGTGACTTAATTTAGAACATCATATTGTATTATTTCAGTGTTTATAATTGCACAATGCTTAGTATTAGTTGTATTTGAGAACCTTCCAATAAGACCAAAAAAGCGTGTGTAAGTGTGTGTGTGTGTGTGTGTGTGTGTGTGTCTAGATGTGTGTATGTGTGTAAAATAGATTAGATTCTTTTCCTTGGAATCAAAATGAATCAAATTACTCAGTTTCTTTCCTCCAACTTCACACAAAAATGTTTCTGAATTTGAGATTTAAAAAGATCCTTCCTAATTTATATCCTACCTGGATCCTTTCTTGTGAAACACAGTGTGAAAAATGAAAACTTAGCTGGTGTCTGTGAAAGATAGTACTTTTGACTGTAGTTTTCAGATAGGAAATTGACACTTATGATTGCTTTATGCTCCCATGACAAAAATTATTAAATACTAGCATGTCTTACCACATTCTTGTGCATTGTAACTGTCCTAGATTCCATGGCTATTGTTAGCTAGAAAAGAAACTTTGTCACCTATAATTTCATTTCACTTTGGTGAAATATATAAGTTAGATTCCTCTACCTAAAATGCATAAAACAACTTATTCACACACACACACACACATAAAGTCCATAGATCTAGAAACTATTTCCTACTAGATTTAAATTTTATATGATTTAGAAATAGGACTTTAAAGACTATCTATTCTGAGCTCTGAATCTTATTGATGAGTAATTTAAAAATAACTCACAGCTAGCTTAAAGGTAGTAGGAGAATTCAAACCCTGGTCTTGTAGATTCCAAACCCATGGTTTTTTTCCACTGAACCCATGTGCAAAAAGGACAGGAATTCAGAGAAGTAAGGTATGTAGATGGACACTCTTTTTGTAAGGCTTCTTAATAATAAGAAGGTAGACTATTTTTCTAAAAGCTCTTCTTGATTTTGCCCCTTATGGACTTGTGTCCCACCCTTCAACAATGCAGATGGGCACCCACAGTAAGAGGGAAGTGCTTTGTCAGTATGAGAATTATTTTATCCAATGTGTTTCCTAACACAAGATGGAACAATAAGGGGAAAAATGAGGAGAAATAAAAAGGCCAGTTGCTGAGACCATTTTCAATGAATCACCTCCCAATGTCATTATCCATCTCTAGTCAGGAAAAGCTTTAGTTTTCTCATTGCCAAGAACAACACAGAGCAGGAAGAAACAAATTACAGTTCTGTTTGTGTTTTGAGTCTTGACCGCTTGATTTACAGACCTTGATCCAGTGATTTGAGATAAAAGAAAATACCCAGAGTCCCAAACCTGAACTTTCCTGGGGGTCTTATGTCCATTACTCAAAGTTAGCAAAATATTAATGAAACTAAAAATAAATAAATAAATAAACTGGGGTATAGCTTGTCAGGAAGTAGCCTTAAGCCTACAGTAAAATTGAATCTCCCCCAAGTTCTCTTTCTTTAATCCCTTCAACTTCTTCCTTATTTTCAGGAATTTTGTTGCTGCTGCCTATACTTTGCTCTCTGTCCCGCAGGTTGGGGGTAATTTACAGCTAAATAATCAGTATTAAAAAACAAACAAACATGGCAAACAAAAACACTTCCAACCTCTTTCCCTCCCTTTCACATTTTTTTTTTCCACTTAGCTCATGGTCACTGGCCATCAGCTACCCTTGACATGGCCTTGTTAGCAATCTTTCTTTTGCTCATCATCCTTTGCTTATCTAAGTAAAGTTGGATGGTGGCCAGTAAAAAATACACTGCAATTTCTTTAACTAGCTTATGTAATCTTGTGCTTGATTTTTGATCTGCCAAAGACAGATAAAGGGATTTAATTAAAGATCCTAAGTGAATAAAACATAGTCAAGAGAAGATTGGGGGCCTATTAGATAGCACAGTGGACAGAGTATCTGATCTTGGAGTCAGGAGACCTTAGTTCAAATGTGACCTCAGATATTTGATGCCTACTGTTAAAAATAATACTCTTGCTGCTGAAAATCAGATATCAAGGAAAATTGATTAAAGAAGAATCTTAAGGAATTGTCTTAATGTTTTTGGCCAGAAGCAGGGGCCCCACTCCTCTTGGAGAAGAGGAAACACTGAGTACAGAAACTGGGGAACCTTTATACTTGCTCAGGTAAAGCAGCTCCTCCCTTCAGAAACTGGATTGGTCTGTTTTATCCGGGTTATAGTCTTTCTGATGTGCTCACTACATGTTCCCCCTTAATATGTATAAAACATGCCTCTCCCCCCTCCCCATCATGCAAACCAGGTTCAAAAATGGCAGAAAACTCCTCCTCTGGAATGTGTTATTTAATATTCAGTTAGTCTGTTAAGCAAGCTTAGTATTGATTTGGTCAAGTCAGGTCATTGACTCCAACTAATTTGGACTAGACGGGCTATCTCAAAATCACAAGACTCTTTCTGATTAGCTGAATCCACCTGTGCTTTCCTAGCCCCCTAATTTCTTATTTGCTCAAGGCTTCTATTGATCACTTAATTGTTCTGTGAATCCTAATCTTCCTTAACCTCTCACAGTCTGAAAACCTGTTGCTCAGTGGTACCCACAATCTCAATCTCACACTACCTCAAAGCTTGTAACACTGTGGAAACCCAACCTTTCAGCATTTTTCATACCTACTACCTGGGTGACTCTGGGCAAATCATTTAACCTGGGTTGCTTTGCCAATAAGAAAAACATTTTTGAAGTTCTTACAAAAATATATCTTTTCCCCCTTTTGAGTGGCCTGTGACCAAGTCAATTTGAGAAAAAATGCTCCCATGTGTTCTCATGCTGCCATGTTTGATAGTAGCTCTTTGATATTGCTGCATCTGTTTCCCTGTGACCAAAAAACAAAAACAAACAAAGAAAAAACTCGAAAAGAAGAACAGATCTTCTAAGTGAACCTAGGAGAACTCAACCAATAGCCACAGTAGAACAGATGAACTTTTGTGAGTGGAATTCTTTTAGACAGTTATTCCTCTCCTTCTTCATGGGTGTTGATTCAGTTCTGATTATATACTTTTATTTAATAACTTAAAAAAATTTTTTTTAACCAGGCAATTAGAGCTAAGTGACTTGTGTAGGGTCATACAACTCCGAAATTTTAAATGTCTGAGACTGCATTTGAATTCAATGCAATTGAATTGAATACTGATTCCAGTACTTTATCCACTATGCGATCTAGCTTCCCCATCTTCTAGGGATTTTAAAACTCAACTGCATATTTTCTGAGAATTTACTCCAGAATCTTACTTTTAGCCACAGGGCACCCAAAAAGCCAGGATAGGTCTAGGCTGACTTGGGATTTAGGGTCTCCTTTGAGGCGTCCCAGAATGACTCCTATCAAACTAATTCCAAGTCCGAGACTACATTAATACTAGCCTTGGCATCAGCCGGCTGAACCTGTTTGAACAAAAATGTCCCAGCTGTAGTTGATTATCTGAAGCAATGGGGGTTTAGTTGAAGACAGAAGTTATAGTACATATAGCTAATAATTATTTCCCAGCTTATTGTCTATTTTTTTTTTAATCCTTTGTCCCATAGCCAGTTGATCTTGTGCCTTTAAGCTGACCTTCCTTGTAGTATGGATAGAGACTAATTTGCTAAGATGTGTGATATATTGCAAAGGGTATGAATGTGCTGGAACAGGAAAGGAGTTCCCAAAAAACCCAAACCCCGTGAGAATGTGGGATGTGTGCATGAATGGAACAGGCTCCTTTCTTAAAATCCCTTCTCTTTGCTCTATTCCAAGACAGCTCAAACAATAGGTTTGTGTTTCTTTACAATTTGCTTTGACAGTTTCCTGGTGCAAAATCCATTTCTTATACAAAACTCATAAAATAAGCCCACAAAGGATTAACCAGTGTAAATAAATACTCTCAGTTTCACACACAATCACTTTTTATCTAGGCACAAGTTATCATGGTATATTAATACTGGTTGGGAAGATTTTTCTGACTCAGTAACAAAGAAAACATTTTTGTACTAGCTAATGTAAATAAAAGGTTATATGTTGCAAGTATCAACTTCTTAAAATAGAAGTTCCTTGAGGGCAGGGACTGTGTTATTTAGTTTTATATATGCTGTAACAAGTAGGGAACCTAGGGCAGGTGTCTATAACAAGGTTACCAACTTTGGATGTGGTAACCCACAGTTGAAATTCCTATAACTGAGGACGTTAAGGGAGCGTGGATCTCCTGAGCTTATAGATCATTGGGTGAATTATTGGGTCATAAACCAATGAGATGAAGGCACTAAATCACTAAAAAATGGTGAGCCCCGAGGAGTAGAGAGCCATCAGGCTGTCTAAGGAAGAGCCAACTGGTCCATTTTGGAAAATGATCAAACAGGCTTTCCAACTTGGTAAGAGAGGAAGACTAAGTCTCAGACAAACATCCCTGGTCCCCAAATAAATAAACAAAACATTCCTAGGTGGGGTATTACATAGCACAGTTATCTGTGATTGCAGTTAATAGGGGGAGGGGATAAAGGAATTCGAAAGTCCACAGCTGCAAATCTCTCTCCTATCCCTTTTCCTGCTGTCCTTCTGGCTCATAATAACAACAGTGGAGGAGAAATTTATGGATTCAAGGAAGAATCGAATAGACCAAAAGACACTCCTTTCTCTCTCAAATAAATCACTAGCAACACTAGATTAGAAGAATAGTGCCTTCAGATAATAATTTCCTCTCATGGTTTTTATTTCTTCTGTTTATTACCTTGGTTAGCTTAGAAAGTGGTCACAGGTCACAAGATTTGGGAGTTCCCTGAGTTTCCCACCTAGTATCTGCTTTCTTCAAGGGACTGTGGATAAGTACTGCGTACAATACAGATTGTATTGACCCCCAAATCTACTCTCCAAATATCAACACACAAATAACGATTAGCAGTTGGTGAAAGAATGGACAGAAATAGCAGGGGAAAGGTGAACTCCTGTGGGGGCATTGTATGCCATGGGTAGCTCCATTTTTTTGCATTAACTCCTTTTACACACAGTGCAGCAGAGTGGGGTAAGTTAAGAGCTGCTGCTACCTTCTTCTCAACAGTTGTCTATGAGGCCAACAGGTGTCACTTCACACAATTCGTCTTCTGAGATCAGCTTTTTTATTCTTGGACACCTTGTTTAAAGCTGCTGCCCTGTCAGCAAGAGCCTCTTTTTGTATTGTGCATGTACAAACTACATTCGATTATTTGTTGTCTTGGGGAGGGGGGATATAATGAAAGGAGGAAAAAAATTGAAACTCAAAATCTTACAAAAGAAATGTTGAAAACTATCTTTTCATGTATTTGGAAAAATAAAATTTCAGTTTCTAAATGCTATTCCTAAAGCATGGATCCCCAAACTGAATGTATGCTATTTAGAAAGTTTCAAGAGACACAATTTCTGGATGATTTAATCATTTTATTAATAAGGCTAGCATGTTTATTAATGAAAGAATGGTTATTTAACCATCTCTCAAACCAAAGACTTGTGATGGCAGTGGGTTCACAATTTATATGCCTTTTGAAGAGTAGGTGTTCCAAAGGGTGGCGCTCAACTTTGATTGGGTAACAATTAATGAGAAAATGAATATTATAACCAGAAGCTAGGGTATATTACAATGAGCATCTGATGATACATTATTTGGATCAACCAATCTTGGTCTTATCAGTTTTTATATCATCTGTCTAACAAAAGGGAGAATCAACATTTCCCAGACATGTCTGAGCAAACACAACAAGCAGGTAAGCACCCACTAGCCTAAACTTAGAAGTTATTTTACTGTTTTTGATTAGATCTTGGCCTGAGTACATCTTTGAGAGAGATTTCCCACACAGATTGATTTCAGGATAAGAAAGTAGAAATGGTTATGCCTATTCTTTTAAAGGTCCAATTAAAAAAACAAAAAAACAAAAATGATTCTTGTACTTTGTCAAATGCTTTTCTTGAATTTGTTGTTTTGCTTTTTTTGGTTTTTGTTTCAGTGTTTTGGTTTTTTATATGATTAATTATGTTGTTTGTTTTCCTAATACTGAAGGACTCTTTTATCCTTGTATTCCACTTGATAATAATGAGTGATTTCTTGAAAAAACCCCTATGGTCTGGATTTTATTAAAAAAAAAAAAAAGAAAAAGAAAGAAAGAAATGGGGGAAAAATCTTGGTTCTAATATAATAACTAGTTTTTAAATAGAAGAGAAAAATAACCATTTCTCCCAGCAGAGTACCTCATATATGGTCTGAATAGGATGAAATACAGAGCTATTTGTTATTTCCTTTTCAGGGGACACTGTGCCCTCTTTTTTCCTAAATATTTTATTTTTTTCCAATTACATGTAAAAATGTTTACATTCACTTTTAAAAAATTTGAGTTTCAAATTCTCTCTCTGTTTTCTTCCCCTATTCCTTCATTAAGAAGGCAAGCAATTTTGATATAAGTTATACTTATGCAGTCATACAAAATATATTTCCATATTAGTCATGTTGTGGAAAAAATAGAACAAAAAGAGCCCAAGAAAAATAATATTTTTAAAAGTTTGCTTTGAGGTGCATTCAGACCTAATCAGTTCTTTCTCTGGAGGTGGATAGTATTTTTCATCATGAGTCTTTCGCAATTGACTTGAATCATTGTATTGCTGAGGACAGCTGAGTCATTCACATTTGATCATCACACAATATTGCTTTTACTGTGTATAATGTTCTCCTCGTTCTGCTCATTTCACTTTGGACTATGTCCCTTTTAATGCAGCCAGAAATCTCATTAGTATTTTAGTCACGGAGCACAGATTTAGAGCTTAAAGATCATCAAAAATAACCTTCTCATTTTACAAATGAGGTCTATAGAGATTAAATGATTTGCAAGTAATATATGTCAGAACTTGAGTTCAAACCAGCACCCTCTGACCACATATCTACTGTTTATTTTACTATCCCAGAGGTTCCCAAACTTTATTCATTCACTGAGATACTAGTGTCTCAGTAATTTTTTCCTGGTACCCACAGGCCAAGAGAAATACCTAACTAACATTTATTAGTAGCTAACTCCAAACAACTTAATATTTTCACCTTAATAATTTAGTAACTATTTTGAAAAAAATAATATACATTTATTGAAAGAAAATAATTTACCATTCTCCAGTTGATAAATGGTCAAAGGATATAAACAGACAATTTTCAGATGAAGAAATTGAAACCATTTCTAGTCGTATGAAAAGACGCTCTAAATTGATCAGAGAAACGCAAATTAAGACAGCTCTGAGATACCACTACACACCTCTCAGATTGGCTAAGATGACAGAAAAAAGATAATGACGAATGTTGGAGGGGATGTGGGAAAATTGGGACACTCATACATTATTGGTGGAATTGTGGATGGATCCAGCCATTCTGGAGAGCAACTTGGAACTATGCTCAAAAGGTTATCAAACTGTGCATACCCTTTGATCCAGCAGTGTTTCTATTGGACTAATATCTCGAGGAGATCTTAAAGGAAAGAAGGGGACCCATATGTGAAAAAAATGTTTGTGGCAGCCCTTTTTATAGTGGCAGGAAACTGGAAACTGAGTGGCTACCCATCAGTTGGAGAATGGCTGAATAAATTATGGTATATGAATGTCATGGAATATTATTTTTCTGTAATTAACCATCAGCAGGATGATTTTGGCCCTGGAGAGACTTACATGAACTGATGCTAAATGAAATGAGCAGAACCAGGAGATCATTATACACGGCAACAAGAAGATTATACAATGATCAATTCTGATGGATGTAGATCTTCTGGACAGATTCTGGATGAGATGATTCAGGCCAGTTCCAATAATCTTGTGATAGAGAAAGCCATCTATACTCAGAGAGAGGATAGTGGAAACTGAGTGTGCTTCACAACATAGCATTTTCATTTGTTTTGTTGCTGTTTGCTTGAATTTTATTTTCTTTCTCATTTTTTTCCTTTTTGATCTTATTCTTCTTGTGAAGCAAGATAATTATATAAATACGTATATTTATATTGGGTTTACATATATTTTTACTATGTTTAATATATATTGGATTACTTGTCATCTAGGAGAGGGGGTGGAGGGAAGGGGGGGGGGAAATTGGAACACAAGGTTTTGCAAGGGTCAATGTTGAAAAAATTGTCTTTGAATATGTTTTGAAAATAAAAAGGTTCAAATAAAAAATAATATTTTGATTTCATTTTTTGATAATCACAATTACCAATAGGGTATGTGTACAAATTGAGAATTGTACTCAGATGAAGAAATTGAAACTATTTCTAGTCATATGAAAAGATGCTCCAAGTCATTATTAATCAGAGAAATGCAAATTAAGACAACTCTAAGATACCACTACACCTGTCAGATTGGCTAAGATGACAGGAAAAATAATGATGATTGTTGGAGGGGATGAGGAACTGGGAACATTGATGCATTGTTGGTGGAGTTGTTGAACGAATCAACCATTTTGGAAGTAGTTTTGGAACTATTAAAAGAGTTATCAAACTGTCATACCCTTTGATTCACAGTTGTTACTACTGGGATTATATCCCAAATGAGATTATAAAAGAGGAAGGGACCTGTATGTGCACGAAGTTTGTGGCAGCCCATTTTGTAGATGGCTAAAACTGGAAACTGAATGGATGTCCATCGTTGTGAGAATAGGATTGAATAAATTGTGGTATATGAAAATTATGGAATTTACTGTTCTGTGAAATGACCAACATGGATTGAATTTCAGAAAGGCCTGGAGAGCTTAACGAACTGATGCTGAGTGAAATAGAGCAGGACCAGGAGATCATTATATGCTTCAACAACAATACTATATGATGACCAGTTCTGATGGATCAGGCCATCCTCAACAGAGAATCAACCAAATCATTTCTAATGGAGCAGTAATGAACTGAACTAGCTATCCAGAAAAATAACTCTAGGAGATGCCTAAAACCATTACTTAATTCCCAATCCTATATTTATCACACCTGCATTTTGATTTCCTTCACAAGCTAATTGTACAATATTTCAGAGTCTGATTCTTTTCTACAGCAAAATAATGTTTTAGTGGTATACTTATTGATTATCTAATTTATATTTTAATATATTTAACTCTACTGGTCATCCTGCCATCTAGGGAGGGTGGGGGTAAGAGGTGAAAAATTGGAACAAGAGGTTTGGCAATTGTTAATGCTGTAAAATTACCCATGTATATATCATGTAAATAAAAGGCTATTAAATTAAAAAAAAAAAAAACAACAAATTGAGAATTGTAAACTCAGATCTAGGAATCAGACTAGACACTGCCACCTTATTTCTGCATTGATTTTTCCATGTACTTAAAAAAAATTATAACACTAACTGCTAAAAACCCAGCTTCAAAAAGATATAACACTGAAACAACCAAGTTAGAGAAGTTATTGGGTCTGTCAGAAAAAGTACAAGTAAACAGAAACACATCTTAAACCTTTGAGAAAATAGTATCACTGTGTTTCTCTCAAATACTTAAGATATCCCAAGGTGTCCTTGTGAGTTTAATAGAGTATCCTGGATCTCTTTCGTAGTTTGGAAATCACAGTACTGTATCATATTACTATGTTACAATGTTGACTCATACTGAATTTGTAGTTCACTGAAACACATCAAGTTTTAGTGTTGTTGCTTTTTCCAAATGAACTACTATTTGGTCCTACTTTCCTCACATCATAAGTATGATATTGATTTTTTTAAAAATTCAAGAATAAATCTTTTATTTTTTATTTATTTATTTATTTTATTTAATAGCCTTTTATTTACAGGATATATACATGGGTAACTTTACAGCATTAACAATTGCCAAACCTCTTGTTCCAATTTTTACCTCTTACCCCTCCCCTAGATGGCAGGATGACCAGTAGATGTTAAATATATTAAAATATAACTTAGATACACAATAAGTATACATGACCAAACCATTATTTTGCTGTACAAAAAGAATCAGACTCTGAAATATTGTACAATTAGCTTGTGAAGGAAATCAAAAATGCAGGTGTGCATAAATATAGGGATTGGGAATTCAATGTAATGATTTTTAGTCATCACCCAGAGTTCTTTTTCTGGGCATAGCTAGTTCAGTTCATTACTGCTCCATTAGAAATGATTTGGTTGATCTCGTTGCTGAGAAGGGCCTGATCCATCAGAACTGGTCATCATATAGTATTGTTGTTGAAGTATATAATGATCTCCTGGTCCTGCTCATTTCACTCAGCATCAGTTCATGTAAGTCTCTCCAGGCCTTTCTGAAATCATCCTGTTGGTCATTTCTTACAGAACAGTAATATTCCATAATATTCATATACCACAATTTATTCAGCCATTCTCCAACTGATGGACATCCATTCAGTTTCCAGTTTTTAGCCACTACAAAAAGGGCTGCCACAAACATTCGTGCACATACAGGTCCCTTTCCCTTCAAGAATAAATCTTTATATATTTATGTATATTAAATTTAATTTTATTAAATTTAGCTTACCATTTTAACTTGTCAGAATCTTTTGGGCTTCTCAACTGATATCCAGTGTGTTAATGATCCCTCCTAATTTTATGTCATCCACAGATTTGATAAACATGTCATCTGTGGCTTTATTTTAACAAAATCAATTGTTTTTAATTGTAAGTATATTTTAATCAGTAGAAACCTTCCTCCTCTCTCTTCTATCCAAGCCCTCATCATTGAGATATAAAGAAAAACAAAACCCCTGTAATAAACATTCTTAGTTAAAAAACATACTTCCATATTCCAAAAATATATATATATGTCACATTTGATACTCTTAAGTCTTTCACCTATCTATTAGGAAGTGGGTAACATATTTAATCCTTGGTGCTCTGGAATCCTGGTTAGTCATTATACTGATCCAAGTTTTTAATTCTTTCAAAGTTTTTTTTTTTGTCTTTAAAATATTGTTATTATTGTGTAATTGTATAAATTTTTCTCCTGTTTTTTTCATTTCACTCTGCATAAACTCATATAAATCTTCCTAGGTTTCTGAAATCATTCCTTTAATCATTTCTTACAACACAATATTTCATCATATTTATATGCCATCATTTGTTTAGCCATTCTCCAGTTATTCTCCATATTCTCATCCTTTGCTGCCTCCAAAAGGAGTTACAGATATTTTCATATATACTTAGTTGAGTTTTTTTTAAATTTAGGATTAATTCATCTCTTAATCTTTGTTGTACTTGTTCAGTTGTGTCCTGTGTCTGATTCTTCCATATTGTCCATGCATTTGCTATGTCCATGGACTGGTTTGCCATTTCTTCCTCGAGTATGTTAATAAAAATAGAGATTAAGTAACAAAACTGGTTGACCTCAGGTCTTCCTGACTCTAGATCCAGTGCTCTTTCCACTGTTACCTTACTAATCCCTCATCCAGCCTACCTCTATTTTCTCTTTTCCCTTTTCATTTTTTCCATTCTTCGTGTTCCCTCCTACTTTCTTGTTTAGAAATGAATTTCCTGAATTAAAACTCTTTTTGTATATATATATATTTCCCCCTTATTTGATCATTCAGATAAGAGTAAGATTTAAAGTGTCAATCTTTCTCTACCTTCCTCCTTTTTTTTTTTTTGCTAAGGCAAGTAGGATTAAATGACTTACCCAGGGTCACCCAGCTAGGAAGTGTTAAATGTCTGAAGCCAAATTTGAACTCAGGTCCTCCTGACTTCAGGGCTGGTACTCTATGCACTGCACCACCTAGCTACCCCCCTCCTCATTTTTAAATGTCTACTTGTATACTCTTGTTATGTGAGATATTTCCCCCAATCATCTTTTTCTTTTACCATTCTTTTCCTTCCTCTCTTTCCATTCTTCTCTTAAGATCATCAAGACATGACAGGACCAGTCCCAGGATCTGTGTAAAGTCTAATTAGTTTTATTAGACTTTCTCTATGACCTCAGTGATGATAGTTTTGTCCTCACACAAATAAACTATCCTTGTTTAATCAATTATGATTCCTCATTTATGTTTACCTTTTTATTTTCTCTTGACTCCTGTGTTTGAACTTCAAAGTTTCTATGCAGCTTTAGTCATTTCATCAGGAATGCTAAGAAATCCTCTTTTTCATTAAATGTTCATTTTCCCCCTGTAGTAAATTTTGTTGGGTGAATTATTATCGGCTATAAGCTTTTATCTTTTGCTTTCTAGAATATGGTACTCTAAGTTCCTTTATAGTGGTGGCTGCTAAGTAATGTGTGATCGTGTGGTTCTTTAATCTTTCCAGATGGTTGTGATATTTTTTTCTTTGCTTTGTGAGCCATGAATTTTGACTATCATGTTCCTGGATGTTTTAGTTTGGTATTTCTTTCAGAAAGTGAATTCTGTTTCTATTTTGCTTTTTGGTTGAAGACATCTGGGCACTTTTAAGATTTCTTGAAATAGAATGTCTGGGCTCTTTTTTTTGGTCATGGCATCCAAGCAGTCTAACGATACTTTCTTATTGAATTTTACACTTTTTTTTTTATTGGATTGCTTAATCCATTCACATTAAAAGTTATGAATTAGATTTGTATTTTCCTCCATCTATTTTCAATTTTTTTTTACATTATAATCCCCCCCTCCCCACTTCTGCTGAAAACAGAGTTTATATTCTTATCTTTATTTTGTTGTTCAGTTGTAGCCTAATCTTTGTGACTCTGTAGACCTTACTGTCTATGGGATTTCTTGGCAAAGATACTGGAGCGATTTGCCATTTCCTTTTCCAGTGGATTAAAGCAAACAGAGATTAAAATGACTTGCTCAGTCACATAGCTAGCAAGTGTTTGAGGCTGGATTTGAACTCAGGCCTTTCTAATTCTGAGTCATCTAACTGCATTTTCAGTTACTTTAATCTTTTAATCTTTTTTTTAAGGTGGTCTTGTTCCCACTGACTCTCTTCTTTCCATTATGATCCTCTCCTCTTGTTACCCTTT
This sequence comes from Sarcophilus harrisii, assembly GCF_902635505.1. Taxonomy (NCBI): domain Eukaryota; kingdom Metazoa; phylum Chordata; class Mammalia; order Dasyuromorphia; family Dasyuridae; genus Sarcophilus; species Sarcophilus harrisii. Next base: position 44,136,182 of record NC_045427.1, on the reverse strand, counting down.
GTATCCCTTTGGGATTTTATTTATTAATTCCTTTGCTCTCCAGCTTTCATCTTGTTATATAATTCTCTCCCTCCCACTCTCCCACCTTTTTTCTCCCTTTCAACAAGTCAAATTCATTTTTTTTGTTTCATTTGTTTTTTTGTTTCTATTTTACAAAAAAGTATTTTTCTCACTTTGTTTGTTATCTTTCTTCCGGCTTTAGCCCTTTATTCTCTGATAATTATCTAGTCTCTCTTTTCTTTGCCTTACTAACATAATCAAAAATTTAAGTTTTCTCCTCTAAGTTGTTGCTTGCTATTATATTTTAGGATTTTCCCGATTTCACACCCAGAACGATACTAATTATTGCAGGTGTCAGATGGAATATTGCCCCATAGTAAAAATTCTCTCTCACTGTATTCCTAATAATGCAGCCCACCACTCCCCAGCTTATTTTCAAACTCACCTCCCTCAATTTGCCTCAAATTTTTCTCTTTGGGTCTATGCTTTCCCACTTCCCCAGGTACCATTTGTTCCCAGGGGTTCTAGCTCTACCCTCTGATAGAAGATAAGTAGCATTTTTAAAAAAAGATTCAATCCCACAGGCCACATCCAATGTAAGATCCTTATCTCCCTTTATAGAGTATTAACCAATAGGAATAATATTCATCATTAGAACCCTTTCCACCATCAAAGTAAGGCTCTTTCCTTTTCCTCTTTTCTTTCTTTCTTTTTTTTTTTTTTTAGGCAGTTGGGGTTAAGTGACTTGCCCAGGGTCACACAGCTAGGAAGTGTTAAGTGTCTGAGATCAGATTTGAACTCAACTCTCCTGACTTCCAGGCTGGTGCTCCATGCCATCTAACTGCCAAAAAAATTTTTTTTTCAATCTTTTCCCCCTCCTTTTCATCTACTTCCCTGTAGACTCTTCACTTTTTGAGACCATAGAAATTATTTTATTGTTTTTGCTAGCCTTTGATTTCATCTGGCATATCATACATTCCTCCCTTGATCCCCTCTTCCTATTTCATATACCTTTTCATGTTGTAAAATAGTCCCACAAAAACAAGCACTGACAACAAACATTGATTTACCTGGAGGGAGTATATTATTAGATTATTTCCATAATGTCCCACAACTGCCTCTTCCTTGTTACTGTTGTGCTACAGTTCCCTTTTATTGTCCTGCTTCAGTTTCCCTAATTGTCCTGCCTTAATTTCCCTGCATTATTCTGCCTCAGTTTCTTGAATTGGTTCTGCCTCAGTCCCCTTGGTTGCAACACTATCCCCCCTCCTTCCTAATCATTAAGACTTAGGGCTGGCTACTCTAAGATTATAAACTGTAAAAATTTAATCCAGATTAGGAGAAAGACCTTCTATTTTAGATATCTTGACTCTAGACCTTCCCAATTTGTCAGAATGTCAGGTGCCTCCCTTGATTCTACCATTGTTCTTCTTAATCCTAAATTATTATAAATTAAGAATTTATGGTCCTACCCCCAACCTGTCAGAACTGGATTGATGGTCCCTTCTTGAAGATTCCCACTCACCAGAGTTTGGACTCCCACCACCCTGCCTTCGACTCTACCCTGATAGCTTAAGAGCCACATGTATATATATTTCATGGGAACCTCACATTGGCTGCTGGATACTTTGAGATATCAGCCCTGGAGCCAACATGCCCCCAGCACAATCTCTCCTTCTAAAATAAAATATTAAAAACTTTCTAATCTCTATCTTGTCTTAGTTTTTCCGGCATTACATTACTTCTTGCAGATTTTTTTCTTGATTAATCTCCTTGTGTCTCTTATTGTTTCTCTTTTGTCATTTTGTTTCTGTTGCTATCCTTGTCTGTTGCAATTATTCATTCTTCCTGCATTTCTGTTATTTCTGGTGTTTAAGAAGGAAATAATCTCTTCCGTTCTGGTTTTCTCTCTAAAAGTTTTTATTAAGGAACATTTATCTTTTTTTCATGTATGGTCCAAGTCAGATTAGCAGGGTAGGTCACCCTGGATTGCATTCTGAATTCCATTGTTCTAGAAAGCACATTATTCCATTCCTTCCAGTTTTCTACTGTTTATAGAACAGTGTTAGTTTATTCAAATGTCCTTTCCTTTATATCTGAAGGTCTTTTTATTTTTTTAAAATTATAATAACTTTTTATTGCCAGAACCCATGCCAGGGTAATTTTTTACAACATTATCCCTTGCACTCACTTCTGTTCCGATTTTTCCCTTCTCTCCCTCCACCCCCTCCCCTAGGTGGCAAGCAGTCCTATATATGTTAAATATGTCGCAGAAAGTATCCTAGATACAATATATGTGTGCAAAACCCAACAGTTCTCTTGTTGCACAGGGAGAACTAGATTCAGAAGGTAGAAATAACCTAGGAAGAAAAACAAAAATGCAAACAGTTTACATTCATTTCCCAGTGTTCTTTCTTTGGGTGTAGCTGCTTCTGTCCAACATTGATCAATTGAAACTGAGTTAGGTCTCTTTGTCAAAGAAATCCACTTCCATCAGAATACATCTTCATACAGTATCATTGTTGAGGTATATAATGATCTCCTGGTTCTGCTCATTTCACTCAGCATCAGTTCATGTAAGTCTCACCAACCCTCTCTGTATTCATCCTGCTGGTCATTTCTTATAGAACAATAATATTCCATAACATTCATATACCACAATTTACCCACCATCCTCCAATTGATGGGCATCCATTCATTTTCCAGTTTCTAGCCACTACAATCAGGGTTGCCACAAAACATTTTGGCACATACTGGTCCCTTTCCCTTCTTTAGTATCTCCTTGCGGTATAAGCCTAGTAGAAACACTGCTGGGTCAAAGGGTGTGCACAGTTTTTGGGCATAATTCCAGATTGCTCTCCAGAATGGATGGATTCATTCACAACTCCACCAACAATGCATCAGTGTCCCAGTTTTCCCGCATCCCCTCCAACAATCATCATTATTTTTTCCTGTCATCTTAGCCAATCTGACAGGTGTATATTGGTATCTCAGAGTTGTCTTACTTTGCATTTCTCTGATCAATAGTGATTTGGAACACTCTTTCATATGAGTGGTAATAGTTTCAGTTTCATCATCTGAAAATTGTCTGTTTTATCCTTTGACCCATTTATCAATTGGAGAATCTTGATTTCTTAAAAATTAATAATTTCTATATATTTTAAATAAGGCCATAGAACCTTTTAACTGTGAAGATGTTTTCCCAGTTTGTTCCTTCCCTTCTAATCTTGTTTGCATTAGTTTTGTTTGTACAAAAGCTTTTTAATTTTGTAACAAAATTTTTCTATTTTGTGATCAATAATAATTCTAGTTCTAGGTCTAAATTTCTTCCTCCAAAGTCTGGGGATAAACTATCTTATGTTCCTCTAATTTATTTATAATCTTTCTTATCCAAATATGGACCAATTATGATCTTATCTTGGTATACGGTGTTAAGGGTTGGGTCCATGCCTAATTTCTGTCATACTAATTTCCAGTTATCCCAGCAGTTTTTGTCAAAAAATGAATTCTTATCCCAAAAGTTAGGATCTTTGGGTTTGTCAAACACTAGATTGCTATAGTTGACTATTCTGTCTTGTGAACCTAACCTGTTCCACTGATCAACTAATCTATTTCCTAGCCAATACCAAATGGTTTTCATGATTGCTGTTTTATAATATAGTTTTAGATCAGGTACAGCTAGGCCACCTTCATTTGATTTTTTTTTCATTAATTCCCTTAAGATTCTTGACCTTTTATATTTCATATGAATTTTGTTGTTATTTTTTCTAGGTCATTAAAATATTTTCTTGGAAGTCTGATTGGTATAGCACTAAATACATAGATTAGTTTAGGGAGTATTGTCATCTTTATTATTTTTGCTCGGCCTATCCAAGAGCACGCAATATTTTTCCAATTATTTAAGTCTGACTTTATTTGTGTGGAAAGTTTTTTGTAATTTTGCTCATATAATTCCTGACTTTCCTTTGGTAGATAGGTTCCCAAATATTTTATGCTGTTGACAGTTATTTTGAATGGAATTTCTCTTTGTATCTCTTGCTATTGGATTTTGTTGGTGATGTATAAAAATGCTGAGGATTTATGGGGATTTATTTTGTATCCTGCTGAGGTCTTTTTCTTGATGGCTCATTGATCTTTTTTCTAAATTGAATTGTTAAATTTAACCATTATATGTCCTGAAGTTTGTAATATTAGGTTGTTTCCCACCCCGCCCCCCCCAACCATCTATGAATTTTTCAATTGAAATTTCATTATCTATGTTCAAAAGTTCTAGGAAATTCTCTTCTATTATTTCCTTCATTATGGAATAAGATTTTTTTTCTCCTGTCATGTTCTCCTGGAAGATCTGTGATCCTTGGGTTGTTGCTGATGTGTTTGGGGTACAATACCAAATATTGAGATTAATGTTTCCATGCCAAATGCTGGTAATAGGGTACAGCTTCTAGGGAAAAGATAGCAATAATTTTAAGGTCCCCTGACCTTAGAGTGCTTCTGTTCTAACAATCTGTCAATGATTCTAAAGCCTTTTAAAGGCTTTAGAATCAGTGATCCTGAGATCTCCCAGACCTTAGAGTGCTGTTGTTTTAACAATCTGTCCATCAATGATTGTAAAAATTTTCTGGCCCTGAGACATTAGGGAAGAAATATTAGGGATCCTAAGGCCTTCTGACCTTACAATGCTGTTGTTCTAACAATCTGTCTGTCAATGATCATAAAGTCTTCTTGCCTAATGTCCTACAAACATTACTGTCAGATAGTTAATCTCTTGGTCAGTGAAAACCTAGTTACTGAGACAATAGTGAATAGACCACCCCTCAAATCTACCTGTAAGCTCTGGCCTAACTGTCTCATAAATCTATCTTGTTCTTAGTTCTTTGTTAAATTCTTTTGGAATTTAGACCACTCCAATTGGCATTACAATTACAATAAACTTTGCTCCTTGTCGTGGAGATGGGTTCCAGCCTGCAAATTCTTTTGAGACACCTCGTGACATCAGTCTGTGACCCCCAGTCTTTTGAGGTTTCCCTTCTGAACCTCAATACTGGAGTTCAGTCATGTGAAAAATTCAAAATGGCCAGCCTTGGCAGGAGGTAGATTTATTTAGGAGAAGAGGTTATAAATAAAATGAAGAGATACAATCGACACCAGGAATGGTTATATGAAATAGATTTGGGAGAACATATAGGTAACAATGGGAAAGACAAATTACCTAGTGGAATTCACAATTAACCCAGGAAAGGGAATATACCATGAGGTGGGAGTATGCCATTTGATGTGGTTCGAGGACCAAAATGATGTGAGTGATGTAGACACCAGATGATGGTGGGCACCAAAAGCTGGGATTTGGTCATGTGAAAAATTCACAATGGCCATTCTCCTTGGGAAAAGGTAGATTTATTTAGGGGAATAAACTACAGACAAAATGAAAGAATACAATAGATACCAGGAATGTTAAATATGAAATGGGGTGGGAGTGCATATGAAAGACAAGTTCCTCAGTGAAATTCACAATTATCCACTAGAAAGGGAATATCTCAGAAGGCTGAAGTGGCAGACTAAATCATGAAAGGGACTTAGCAACCTAAAAAAGGTAGCTGTAAAAAAGCAAAGTTAGGGGAGATAATGTGCAGCATGGGAGTGGGGTAAGGAGGCAGAGTGGTGTGCTGCACTGACCTAAAGGAAGATAGCAGCATGGGATAACCCAGAAATAGATTTTACAGGGAAAACTTAACCTCAGGGACATGACTGGGATTCCTGACAGGGCATGGCAAGGGGAGACTGTTCAAGAATTGTACAGAGGGTAGGTCTGAAGGGTTTGACATAATTTGGATTTCAGACTGGATGGCCTCCACTGAGGCTGGGACCATGGAGCTAAACTGATCTCTATCAATGCCTTCTGTGTGCTTGCCTTAGGGATCAATTCTTTAGTTTCTCTCTCAGTTCAACACACCATTCAGGACCTTATCACATTGACTGGCAAGCTAAATCCATAGAGGAGTTGAGAATCCAAAAGAGTTAGTTAGCTCTAAGACACCATGAGTCATGGCAGGGAGGGGGAATGAGGTAAGGAGAAAGATACCATCAAGCAGAACACCACCATAGCCATGGTGAGATTAACCCAGAGGGGTTCAGTAAAGATGAGGCTTGGGCCTCAGGGGTTTGACATTACTGGGATTTCTGACTGGACACAGCAAGATGGTATTCCTCACGATCTCCACAGAGGATGGGATTATAAGGTTAAACTGATCCCCATTTGTGTCCCTTCCCTGCTTGCCTCAGAGAGTAATTTTATCAGTTACCCAGGCTATCTCTGCCAACCCCACCTAGTAATCCTGGACCTTAACATTTTTATGTATTCTGTCTTTGAGATCAATAAGTTTGGATTGCATACTGAACATATTTTCTTTTAATGTTATTGTTTTTTGCTTCTTTTCTTCTAGATTATTTTTCACTTCTGTGTATTTATATTCCAAACTATTGTTCTCTCTTTTGTGTTTTTCATGAGGATTGCAATTGCAGATTCAAGTTTTTTCTCTTCTGTCCATAATGGTTTTTATTTTTTGTTTGTTTGTTTTTTGCTGTTTAGACTATACAATATTGCTGTTACTGGGTATAGTGTTCTCTTGGATCTACAAATTAGACATTTTTTAAACTCAAGTCTGCCTCACTACAAGTCCTCTACCTGGTTGACTACTGGCTCATGTAAAGAAGTGAACAAGGGTTCAGCAGTTGAACTTTACTAGTTCTAATGGCATTTTGGAAAAAGATCAGTTACTTATCAGGTAAGGATTTAACTAAGTGAAAGTGGCTTGGCTACCCATGCAGACATTATAATCTCCATTCAAAACACAAACACTTCAGAACTCACTTGCTGGCTTTCTCCTTCTTCATACATTCTCTCTCTCTGTTTCTCTCTCAAATTGAAAGCAGAAACGCCTTGGCTACTCTGGCTCACTGCCTTCCCATGTGCTCAATCTTTGAAAGCTCGTCTATCCTCCAGGGCAGAAAAGAAACAAACAAAAACTGTCTCATTGGAACTACAAATCCCAGAATTCATGTCACTTTCATGACATTTTCCAACCTCTCCCAGGACATAGAGAAAACAACCTGACCCTTAAAAATACAAATTCTTTTCTATTCATTGCACAAAATCCAATTCTGACTCCACCCTGACTGGTGAGGAAATCTGATCACGTGGTTACACAATGATTTATTTGTCTTATTTCTTTAAAACAGTATTACTTAGTTCTGATAATTATCACTTTATAATTCAATTTGAGATCTAAGAGTTCAAGTACTTCTTGTTTCCTACACACACACACACACACACACACACACACACACAAATGTGAAGTCAAGAGTTTATTGTTAATTCATCCATCTTGTCTCCAATCTAGTTAGCATCTTTAAAGACATTCACAACAACCTTTGAGACAATATTGATGGGAACTTAGTTTTCCCAGACAGTCTTAATACCATAAATCAAAACAGTCATAAGGTAAACTTTATCCATCATAAATGCATGCAAAAAGTTAGTTTTCCCAGACTATCTTGATTGGTATATCTTTAGACAGGTCTGGGACCTGGTCTGCCAGGTGCATTAGATTAGCCTGGAAAACACCAAGGCTATATTTCCCCTATTAAAAATATCTGATTATGAGAAAGATCTTTGTTAAGTTCTTTTCAAAATTAAACTCACTATGAGGTTACTTTTTCTCCCTCCTTATAGTGCCTTCCTTCTAATGGCGTCATTCTCCTTACTCTGGCTAACTGTAGTTAGTCTAACTATATGTTCTCCAATTCAATTTCATATATACCATTCCTAATATCTTTTATATCCCTTCATTTGTCTTCATTTTGTAACCCCTTCCCCTAAATAAATCTATCTTTTGCCAAAGAGAATGGTCTTTGTGAATCTGTCACATATTTATTTTGAACTAGGAACTGCTATTCTTACCCCAACATATGTATATATAATAAAAGAATAAAGTAAAAAATGCTCAGCAGAGAACAAAAGAATAACTTATAAAGAAGCAAAGGAAAGAAGGATACTCATGAATATAATCTCTTTTATTATTAACATACTTTCTTGAAATGGAAATTTATTATTATATATTTTGAATCCTCCCTGATGTTCTGCTGGGCATATGGCAATTTAAAAAAATGTTCCTTTTCTGACTTTTAATTCTGTTTTTTCTTATTTTGTACTCAGTTCAATTAAAAAAAAACAAAAAGTGAAAAAAAGAGTTTTCAACATTCATTTTTTATTTAATATTTTTATTTTCCCCAGCTACATACAAAACATTTTTTTACATTTGTCTTTAAAACTTTGTTTTCCAACCATTACATTGAATTCCCAATCCCTATATTTATGCACACCTGCATTTTTGATTTCCTTCACAAGCTAATTATACAATATTTCAGAGTCTGATTCTTTTTGTACAGCAAAATAACGTTTTGGTTAGGTATACTTATTGTGTATCTAATTTATATTTTAATATATTTAACATCTACTGGTCATCCTGCCATCTAGGGGAGGGGGTGGGGGGGGTAAGAGGTGAAAAATTGGAACAAGAGGTTTGGCAATTGTTAATGCTGTAAAGTTACCCATGTATATATCCTGTAAATAAAAGGCTATTAAATTTAAAAAAAAAAAAACAAAAAAAAAACTTTGTTTTCCAGATTCTCTTTGTTCCTCCCTATCTTTACCCTCCCCATTAAGAAATCAATCTGAAGTTATGTAAAACATTTCCATAAAAGTCATGTTGCAAAAGAAAAGATAGATTCCCTCTCCCCCCAAAAAAACCTTCAAGAAAAATAAAGTAAAAAAAAAAAATCTTCAATCAGAATTTAGATAATCAATTCTTTTTCTCATATGGATAGCATTTTTCATCATAAGTTCTTCAGCGTGGTCAACATTCTTTATTGTATAAGATTTTGAGTTCCAATTTTTTTTCTCTCTACTTCCCTTCCCTTTCCTCCCCCTTCCCCAAGAAAACAAACAGATAAAAGATTTGGTTATACTTGTACAATCATGTTAAACATATTACCACATTAATCATGTTGTGCAAGAAGAATCAGAACAAAAGAAAAAACCATGAAAAAGAAAAAAGTAAAGACATTATGTTTCGATCTGCATTCAGACTCCATATTTCTTTCTCTGGATATTGACCTCCCTCATTTTAGATCTAAAACTCAAAGAGGTTAAGTGACCTACACAAGATCATCCAGTTAATAAGGCATTGGAAGAATTTGAATTCATGTTTTCCTAGCTCTGAGTTCAGCATCCCTCTTTACTATCCCATACTTCACTTGTGAATCTAACTGATCTAGATAAGTTACTTATGTGATAGTTTGTTCATGGCTTGTTCAATTTATTTTTCAGATTTTGACTTAGATTATATTTTTATCTGTCAATGTGAGCATTTTATATTTTTTCTAGGTATTCATGATGGGATTGGGATAGCAGTTCCTAGTTCAAAATAATCATGTGACAAATTCACAAAGGCTATTCTCTTTGGCAAAAGGTATGAAGGAGTATAACTTCTAGGGAAATATAGTGATTTTGGGAGGCTTCTGTTCTGGCAATCTGATTCCAAAGTCCTCTGGCATTGTTGCCTCCCTTCAACCTAGGAATGATATTGTTCTGACAATCTGTCTCATTCTAAATAGACTACTCCTCAATTCATTCCTGACATGATCTGGTCAGTGATAACCAAATTCCAGGGACCACTTTTCTGGGCCATAGAATTAGCCTGTCAATGATAGAAAGCTAAATAAAGGGGTCTTCTCTCTCTTAGGACTTTGCTAATTTCTTTTGGAATTTAGCCAGCTTATAATAGCATTACAGTTACAATAAACTCTGCCCCATTGACAACAAGAGTTCAAGGGAAATGGGGTCAAGCCTTTCAATTCTTTTGAGATACCTTGGGACACCAGTCTGTGACCCCAAACTTTTGGGGTCCCTTCTCAATCTCAACAGGTAGATTTATTTAGGGGAAAAGGTTACAGACAAAATAAAGGGATACAATAGATATCAGGAATGGTTTATATGAAATAGAGTTAGGAGAGGATATAGTTAGACTAACCAAAGTTAGAGTATGGAGAAAGACGCCATTAGAGAGAAGGCACCATGAGGAGGGAGAGAAAGTTACTTCATAGTGGGTTTAGTCCTGAAAAAAACTTAGCAAAGATCTTTCTCATAATCAGATTTTTTATAGGGGAAATACAGCCTTGGTGTTTTCCAGGCTAATCTAATGCATTAGCTTAGGTCCCAGACTTGTCTAAAGATATGCTAATCAATATCCCAAAGGTTGTTTAAAGCTGCACAAGAGTTTGAGGGGTAGACAAATGAGTTTCACCCTCACAATCACTCTATTCAAACATGATTCTGTTATTGGAATTGGTTATATCTGATAATTTAGTCAGATGGGCTTCTTCCTCACTGAGAAAATGGTTCACATCATTAATGTATTTTTAATTCTATTTTGTTGATTTATTACGTATAAAGAATATTCTTTGATAATTATTCTTATTTCTTCATTCTTTGTTATTATTTCTCTTCTCTCACTTTTTATTTTTCTCTTCTTTTTGGTTTGACTTAAATTAATAGGTTATCAATTTTATTGGTCTTTTGAAAATCTTAGCTCCTTGTTTATCCAGTTGATTTTTTTCCTTCTTAATTCTGTTAACTTCTTTAATCTTAATGCTTTTTTCTCTTATGTTTATTTTGGGCATATCCATTTGTTGATTTTCCCCCTTTTAAAAAACAATTGCAAATTCAACTCATTAGTCTTCTCTTTTGTTAATATAAACATTCAGGGAAATAAATTCTTGTCTGAGAAATGCTTGAGTCTGCAAGCCATAAATGTTGGTATGTTGTTTATTATTTCAATTATATTTAATATAATTTAAATTGCTTCATGGCCAAATTAGTTTTAATTAAATTATTTTAGTCTTCAAGTAGGTCATTATCTTTTGATCAAATATCTTTTTATTGATTAGCATTGTAACTTCATGTTCTTTGACAGTAGTGTTCACAATTCTTGGAATTAATGTTGTTTAAGTTCACAAACACTTGAATAAATAGCAAATTCTCTAATAAACTGATTCTGTTTCCATCAAGTCTAATTTTCATGTAATCTTCTACTAATTTTGCCAGTCAGCATTTTAAAGTCAGTGTTATTTATGTTCACCATTAATTTTTGGCACATCAAATGGCCTAGATTCCTGAGGTTTCCTCAGAAGTAATTTTTTTTTTTGAAAGAGGATTCTTAAATTATTACCAAAAAAAGAGATCGTATTCTTTAGCATTTATCCTATTCCAAAGGAAATCATGTCTTCTATAACAATGGTTTCCCCCACCCCTCCTTTTTTTCTTTTTGAGGCAATTAGGGTTAAGTGACTTGCTTAGGGTCTAGCTTGCCCAGTTAGAAATAGTTTTGAGGCTGGGTTTGAATTCAGATCCTCTTTATTGCAGGGCCAGTGCTCTATCCACTATGCCATCTAGCTATCCCTACCATATCTTTTTTTGTCAATTAATTAATCAACATTTATTAAGCTCCTACTATCTGCTTATTAGATGAATAAGAGAAAAAAAAGTGAATTCCTGGAATTATTCAAAGTCCTATAACCTCTTATTTTGGATGATTGTAAAGTGCTTGGGGTAAGGGAAGAACTGAAGGAAACCTTCAGTACCTGTCAAAGAGGTATTAAGGAAAAAGGGCAAAAATTAAATTAACAGCAAACATAGGAATAAATAGAGTATTATTTTGTCACATGAGTAACTTGATTTGAGTCATATCCCTTAGACCTCATTAGAATAAGTCCACTTTTCAACATAATATTCATTCTCTATTGTTAACTAATCAGAGTTGATGTCTACCCATAAGGGAAACCCCTATCCCAAAGGTATTTAACCACTGGGTTGTGTCCAAGGTTCTTTGGTTTCTGAGATAACTACTGACCTCAACTTATTGTTTGCTAACCATAATTAATAAATTGATTATTAATTACCAAGAAATTCTGTTTCAGACTTTTGTTTCATAGGACATCTAGTAAATTATCAAAGGGATTTGAATCTATGTCTCTAATCTTACTTTTTCTCTTATACCAAACCACCTTCTATAAGAGATCTTTATATATATTTAAATGGTCATGTATTTTTATGTCACCTTCATTTAAAAATATATCACTCCTCATCTATCCAGAAAAAAAGGCAGCAAAACAGACTAAATAGAATTTGACAGTATATATAATATTCCATATCCATAGTTCCTTTCCTCAGCAAAGAAGGCAGCAAATTGCGCTTTTCAAAGGTAAGCATTTTTTTCTGTCTATCTACAGTATGGTAATTTTTTATATTGTATATTCATTCTACTTATTTCACTTTGCATCAGTTCATATTAGTCTTTTCCTGATTCTCTAAATTCTTTCCATTTTATTATTTTTTACAACATAGTAATATTTCATTATGTTGGTGTTTCACAATTTGTTTAGCTATTTTCCAAAGGACATCTAATATGCTTTGTTTTCAGTTCTTTGCTACTACAAGGATTGATACAATTTTTTTTTCTGCTTTTGACATTCTCTGTCTATATGCCCACTTTTTTTTTTCAAGCATAGTTACAAATCCCTTTTCAGAATGGTTGGATCAATACACAATTTTAGCAATAGTATATTAGTATAACTAGATTTTTAAAAAATCAATGCTACAGTTTTTTTCAATTCTTTTAATACGTTTATTTTCTAACTAATTTCTCATTCCAGAATTAGTTTCATCTGTAGAACTACTATTAAAGGTAATCTTTATTTTTCTTTCTGGTAACTTTTTTTTTTTTTTTTAAATCTTTTCACCTATGTATGTTCTTCCTATTGGGAAGTTGGTTTCTGTTCAAGTGATTTCTTTGTTCTTTTTTTTTAACCTGTTCTTTTATTTTTTTATAGGTCTTTGACTAATCTTTTTTCCCCTTCCTTTACTTTTTAATTTATTTTGGGGTATTTAAAAACCTATACAGGGTGGGTAGAAAACCAAGGACTTTTTACTCTGCCATTTTGCTGAAACTATGTCTTTTAAAATAGAATTCACAAATTATCAGAAACTATATTAATTAATTTTCAGGATTGTAGACCAGTTTTTATCATCCATATTTAAATCTATCATGCAAGATACCGCTATGAGTATTAGAGATGCAACAATAAAAATGTCCCCAAATTTAGCCATTCTTTTTCCAGAGTGAGTCCTACTATATCTTCCTCTCAGGGCTCTTCAGTACATTTGAAATTCTGAGGTGATTATTCTCTAATACCATTACCCACTATTATCCACCAGTGATTAATGCTACAGTTTCACTAAATCAATTAATATCAATTAAATGGATATTTGCTGTGAAGACATAGAAAAAAACAAATGTTACAAACATTTCTCTCTAATACCTGAGACATACTTACTTCAGACCCTGGAGAAAGTGGTTTCAATTTTTAAAAAACTTCTACATTGTGTTCTTCCCTAATTTCATCTCTAAAACTGGAATAGCTGATGGTCCCCTAGGTCAAAAACTACTTTCTTTTCAATTTTTGATACCACAAAAAAATACTATGATTTATATTTTAGTGTATTTTTGGCAATGATCTGCTTAGGATACATTCCTGGCTGTGGAATCTGTGGTCAAAGAGTATGGATATTTCTGGATACATTATTTATAATCCTGTGGAAATATAGGACTCAATATTTTGCATGATAGATTATTGTACTGTATTCTTTTGTATAGTACTTTAAAGTTTAAGTAAAAAGCTTTATAAATATTATCTCATTTAATTATCACAACAATCTTAGGAGGTAACTGTTATTATCTTTATTTTACAAATGAGGAAACTAAGGCAGACAGAGGTTAAATGACTTATCCAGGGTCACACAGCTAGTATGTGTGATGCTGAGTTTGAACTTGAGAGAGAGGATTATTTGTCTCATATTAGTAACCAATTGGTATGGGGGTATGTGGAATCCAGGTTTTTTTCCCCTTCTTATTTCCTCATTCAAAATCCAGTCTCTTAAAAAGACTTCTGACATTCCCCCCCACCCCAATTTTCTCCACCTAAACCATCTTATATAAATGGGATTCTTATTCCATCCAACTAGAAAACCATACAAAGTGAATCTAATCTAAATGAATTCTAGCCTATCATGTTCTACTTAGACAGGACTGGCTTAACCAAGACTGGGGGTGAATTGGGCCAAAGAGGAATAAAAGTGACATAATCAAAGCCTCATTTCCCAGCTCCTTACTATAATAGATCCACCTCTTATTATAATATTCATTCTCTCATTAATTATTAACTATTCAGAGTTGATTTCTGCTTGTTGGGGACACCCACTTGTGCAAGGGCATATATGTAATGCTGGAGAAACTCAGGCAAGATGGAGATTAGAGAGTTTTTAATATTTAATATTAGAGAGTTTCTGAGAGGGAGAGATTTTCTGGAAGGCAGATTAGAATCCATCCCCCCCGCCCCAGGGCGGAATTGGACTTTCGTCTCAAAGAATTCAGCATCCAATATGAGATTCTAATGATTTTTATATGGCTCTAGAGATCAGGGGAGTCACAGGCAAGGGGCAGAGTCTGAACACTGGTTAGCATGGGAATTTCCAGGCAGAGACCATCAATTTGGTTCTGACAGGTTGGGGGTATGACCGTAAATTCTGATAAATTGGGAATGAAGGAGGTATTCACTAGAGACAGAAAGTTTGGAACAAAAAATATATAAGCATATCTCTAAGAAACTTATCTGGCTCTGAAATGCTAATAGTCAGGGCTCCCAGCCCTAATTATCTCAGTCCTAATGGTCAGGAAGGGGTTTGCAACCAAAGGGGATTGAGGCAGACCAATTCAAGGAACTGAGGCAGGACAATAAAAGGAAACTGTGGCATAACATATACAGATTTAAAAACCTTCATGATTCCCCTTTGGTTTATAAGAGAAAGCCAAATGATCATCCTTGTATTAATTATTTACTAACCATAATTAATAAAGTGATTAATATCCAGAAATTATGTCTCTCAGACTTTTCATTCATCACAGGTTCATGTCTTGCTGATTCTAGCTGCCTATTTTATATGCTCTAGGATCATTATCATCTCTTTAACATTTAAAGTTCTACACTATCTAATCCCTTCCAATCTTTCTAGTCTTCTTAAACAAATTACTTCCCCTCTATATTCTAGCCTTACTGGCCTTCTTTATATTCCTTCAATCCAATTTTAAAAAATCCTTTTGCCAGGTCTTTCTACCTGATACCTTTCCTGTTCTCTCCTCTTAGAATTCTTGATTTCCTTCAAGTTTCAATTCAAAAATCATGTTCTTTAAGAAGACTTTCCTGGTCCCCTCAATTGCTAGCACATTCTTTTTATTTTTATTTATTTATTTATTTATTATTTAATAGCCTTTTATTTACAGGATATATACATGGGTAACTTTACAGCATTAACAATTGCCAAACCTCTTGTTCCAATTTTTCACCTCTTACCCCCCCCACCCCCTCCCCTAAATGGCAGGATGAACAGTAGATGTTAAATATATTTAAATATAACTTAGATACACAATAAGTATACATGACCAAAACATTATTTTGCTGTACAAAAAGAATCAGACTCTGAATTATTGTACAATTAGCTTGTGAAGGAATTAAAAGATGCAGGTGTGCATAAATATAGGGATTGGGAATTCAATGTAATGGTTTTTAGTCATCTCCCAGAGTTCTTTTTCTGGGAATAGCTAGTTCAGTTCATTACTGCTCCATTAGAAATGATTTGGTTGATCTCGTTGCTGAGGATGGTGGTCCATCAGAACTGGTCATCATATAGTATTGTTGTTGAAGTATATAATGATCTCCTGGTCCTGCTCATTTCACTCAGCATCAGTTCGTGTAAGTCTCTCCAGGCCTTTCTGAAATCATCCTGTTGGTCATTTCTTACAGAACAGTAATATTCCATAATTTTCATATACCACAATTTATTCAGCCATTCTCCAACTGATGGACATCCATTCAGTTTCCAGTTTCTAGCCACTACAAAAAGGGCTGCCACAAACATTCGTAGCACATTCTTTTTAAAAATTATCTTTCTTTCACCTTCTCTGTACACATTTTGTACGTACATATTTATTTACATTTTTCTCCTTTATTTATTTCTATCAATAGCATCTGGCATCGTGCTTAATAAATGCTTGTTGGCAGGCCACCCCTTCCATACTCCATATAACCATAACTTCTCAACTTGACCTCCTATTTATCCACACCAAAGACTATGTTCTAGAGGAAATTTTCTGGGGTTTCTTCTTCTAATTGATGACTCTTAGAAAACAAGGTTGCAGAAAAACTCTAAACATGCTTCACTTTGCTCCTGCCTCTCTAATCACCTCTTTCACAAAATCTTAGCCAGCTGCTTTAATACTGCCTATCCCTAAATCCCCCAGTTCTGAAACCATGAACTAAGATCAAATCAAAACTGCCATTTTTCTGGACTGGAGAGGTCAGTCTTCTCCTTTATGGTTCTGTTCATCACCTTTGTAACTTTCTGACCCAAAGTGATTGTTCCTGACTCCTATTTCCACCTGTAAACTCTTTTAGGACTGAGACTTTTGTACTCCCAGAGCTTAATACACTATGAATGTAGTAAAGCTTTAAAAATACTATCTTCCTTTATGATTCCATATGTTGATAGCCTTGACAATATGATCTTCAGAATTCTTTTTCCCTCTTAAATTCTGATTTCATATGAATAGAATGTAGAAAATAGGCAGTAGAGAAAATGAACATGACATAGATGAAAAGCAGTGAAGAGATTGTCTTTTTTTTTTTTTTTTCCTAGACATTTTCATTTATTTTTTATTTTTAATTTAATAGCCTTTTATTTACAGGATATATACATGGGTAATTTTACAGCATTAACAATTGCCAAACCTCTTGTTCCAATTTTTCACCTCTTACCCCCCCACCCCCTCCCCTAGATGGCAGGATGACCAGTAGATGTTAAATATATTAAAATATAAATTAGATACACAATAAGTATACATGACCAAAACGTTATTTTGCTGTACAAAAAGAATCAGACTCTGAAATATTGTACAATTAGCTTGTGAAGGAAATCAAAAATGCAGGTGTGCATAAATATAGGGATTGGGAATTCAATGTAATGGTTTTTAGTCATCTCCCAGAGTTCTTTTTCTGGGTATAGCTAGTTCAGTTCATTACTGCTCCATTTGAAATGATTTGGTTGATCTCGTTGCTGAGGATGGCCTGATCCATCAGAACTGGTCATCAGAAGAGATTGTCTTAACTGGCTTCAAGATTTGCATTGAGAATCTCTGGGAAATAAAATTCAATAGGTAGATTTTTAATATTTACAAATATTTAAGTATTCTATAATATTCTATACTTTAACTCATTTAATCCATATAACAACCTATGAGGTAGTCTCATTTTACAGAAAAAACAGCTCAGTCTTAAATTGATGAGGTGCAAGAATTGAGGGTAAGAGATCCCCTTTGGTCAATGTTGCAGATTCTTTGGGAAATAATTCACAAACCCGAAGTTTGTGGCAAAAGAGGATTTATTTATACTAAGAAGATAGCTTTCTTGGTGGGCAAAGAATCCTGTTAGGATTTTTAGCAAAGATTGTAATGTCAAAAGAAACTGAGCAAAACAGAGATTAGAGACCAATTCAATAGTTTATTAAATGGAGAGAAATCCTGGGACCAATGGATCCCAGGGCTAGAGGAGACTATCATCTCAAAGAGTCTAGCCCCAAGTATAGGGACAGCAAGCCTTTTATGGAATTACAAGAACATTGACATAATGCAGAGACCTAGGTGGGGATAGCCTCATAAATGGAGGTTACTGATATTCTAATGATATTAAGGAATGTCTCTAACACCTTTATCTCAACCATTAAGAGGGGATGGTCATAACCTTAAGGCAGAATACGAAATAGGACAAATGGAGGAACTGGTCACCCCATTAAAAGTGACCTTTGGCATTACAATATCTACTTGGGGAAAAAAGTAAAACCTTTTCTTTAAAACTTTTTTTCTTTTAATCTGGATGTTGTTATATTATGAATTCAACTATTAAAGGAATAGGGTTAGATTGTCTTTAAAGTGGATAATAATAATGAAAATAATGTACCATGAAGGACAGTACATATTAAGTTATCCTTATCTGTGAAGTTCCTGGGGGATTTTCTACTTGGGCTGGATCAAAGAACAGAAAGGTAATAACTTCAAAACTTTTTTTTATACCTTCATGTCATATAGTTTTACCCAATTTCTCTTACTTAAACTTTCTTACTTTTCTGAAATACTAGGAACAATCATTGCTCCTCCTGTTTTAAATATTCAGTGGAAAAAAGGTCAAGACAGAGCATTATTAACGTATGGAACATTGATGAATACAGCTGTAACAGATTCTTTGTAGACATGGTTCTACTAGTGATTTGCTGTAACTTTAGTTGAGCCCTATGAAAAGGGAGTAAAAGAAGGCATTAACCTGGCCAGCATTACTGAGAGTGATGCCGGAAAGATTCCAATCTTTGATTCCCAACCCCCCCCTAGTTAATGTAAATTACCCTTTGACTCAAAAATCCTGGTCCCTTTGAATTCCAATAGAAGATCGGGACCTGTCCCAGCCCCACCCGGATCTGAGCCAACTTTGGGGCTACACCCAAAAGCTGCTCGAGCTAAGTCTCCGACTTAAAAGGGCTGGGAACCCCTCTTTGCAGAGATTCCAAACATGGTAGCCATGTGAGGACCCTCTGTCCACTGGACTCTCTGTCCAGTGCCCTTATCTATACTTTCACCTATCTCCTACTTCTAAAGTCAATAATAAACCTCTCTTATCAATCTAGCTCTCCGTGCCAATAAATGCTTTTATTGGGAATTCGCACTGCTACTAGACCTTATACTGCAGTATCCTTGGGCCGAATCCAAGGGGGTTGCAGGGAATTCTGACTCCCTGTACCCCAAACCTGCCACTAGACCTTAACTAAACCCTAATTTCATTTAGGCACCCCAAATCTAGACCTCAACATTTGGTCTACACCTCAGCAAGAGGATCAAGACTTAGTAGTTATATAACTTAGATTTCCTTGGCTGACGCACACTACAAACTTTCATTTTTTTATATCAATAAAACAACTTCCACCTTATGTCATTTATAAATACAAAATGGGCAGGTGCTTAAAGCACAAAAAAATTTTATACCAATGAGTTTTTTTTTTTTAAAGAATTGTTTAAGAAACAGAACAATTTGTTTTGTCCCCTTCTCAATGAGTATGCAGCCCTCTAAAAATGTGACATGTGGGAATAATTTCCACCAACTGTTTCTATTACTTATTTCAGAAACTTATACAAGATGGTATAAAACAAAACAAAACAAATATTTTACCCTAAAATTTTACCACTTCCAATGTAGTTTTTCATTGTTCTTTTTCCACTCCCAAAACATCGTGTGCAAAGTCCATTGTCCAGGTATCTAAATGATAGATACAGATTATGAAATTTTTAATTTTATTTGTAGCAACTTATACAAGTGCAACCAAATACAAACCCTCAGGACAAATTGTACACAAACTTTACAATGTACGATTTGAATTTAAAACAGGAAAAAAAAATTCTTAGCAACTATAAAAATCAAGCATAGGTACCAGTACTGAAATTAAAGATTCATGTGAAAGGGAATCTTGTTGTCCTTTTGAGTGCTTTATTCTGTTCCAGAAAAGTCAAAATGAAGATGTGGAGTTTTACAAATGTAAATGTAATTTGTATTTATAATATAATTTACAATTACAAAAAAGTGATTAAATTAAATATAAATTTAGTTACATATTAAATGATATACTCTGTAGATACTATATAGTCATTTAAAAGTTACACATATTACAGGTCTGGATCTATCTGGATTACTGAGAACAAATCAAGCAAAACTGGACAGCATTTCCTCTTATGTAACTTTTTCTTTCCTTTTTTGTTTTTTACACAATGTTTTCTGGTGAGCACATTGTACTCCAGGTCCATGATGGCTACTTTCCTCATCAGAGCTATTATTGTAAGCCTCCCTCTTCTGACCACTTGTGGAGCCTTGGGAGCTATTAAGCACACTAGAAACTTTGGGTCTACCTTCAGAAAGATTCCTTAACCTCATCCAGTTTTTAGGAAACTGTTCATCAAACATAATGTAAAGATCACCTTTTTCAAAGGGATTACAATATTGTACCATTCCTTTTCTTCAAACTACATGGACACAGCCTGGTTCCATTATTTTGTCAGGTAGATATTTTACCACAATCTGACAGATATCTGAGTGTGAACTGAAATCCATATAGAGCTTCCATACATAAATTATTTCCATCTCTTTGGAATATCTCATGCCCTTTTTCTTTTGGCAGAAGAACAATGTCTTTTGGGTCCACTTCTGGGACTTGTTCTGCAACTCCAGCAAATGTAGTTCCCTGTCCATGTTTCATGACTTTATCTATATGGACTTTAAGAATCTTACTTCTCTTTCTCTCTTTTTTAAATAGTTTTTTTATTTTTCCAAATATATGCAAAGATAGTTTTCAATATTCACCTTTACAAAACCTTGTGTCCCAGACACTTTTCAGGTGAAGAAATTAAAGCCATTTATACTCATATGAAAAACTGCTCTAGATTGACCAGCACCTAACACCCTATATAGCAAAATATGGTTGAAATGGAGTCATGATTTAGACATAAAGAGGCATACTATAAGGAAATTAGGAGAACAAAGGATAGTCTACCTCTCAGAATTATGGAAAAGGAAGAAAATTATGGCCAAAGAAGAGCTAGAGTATATTATGAAATGCAAAATGTATAACTGATTATATTAAATTAAAAAGGTTTTGTACAAACAAAACCAATGCAGTCAAGATTTGGAGAGAAGCAGAAAGCTGGGAAAAATTTTACATCCAAAGGTTCTGATAAAGGCCTCATTTCTAAAACCTAGAGAGGATTGACTCAAATTTATAAGAATATCATAAGCTATTCTCCAATTGATAAATGGTCAAAGGATATGAACAGATAATTTTCAGATGAAGAAATTAAAACCATTTCTATGGTTGAAAAATGGTATGAAAAAATGCTCTAAATCATTATTGATCAGAGAAATGCAAATTAAGACAACTCTGAGATACCACTACACATCTCTCAGATTGGCTAAAATGACAGGAAAAGATAATGAGGAATGTTGGAGGGAATATGGGAAAACTGGCACACTACTGATCTTACCATTCTGGAGGGCAATTTGGGATTATGCCCAAAAGGCTATGAAAATGTGCATACCCTTTGATCCAGTAGTATTTCTACTAGGCCTGTATCCCAAGGTCATAAAAAAGGAAAACAACCCACAGGTGCAAAAATGTTTGTAACAGCTCTTTTTATAATGGTAAGGAAGGGAAACTGAGTGGATGCCCATCAGTTGGGGAATGACTAAATAGGTTATGGTATATGAATTTTATGGAATATTACTGTTCTATAACAAACGATCAGCAGCATGATTTCAGAAAGGTCTGGAAAGACTTGTATGAACTGATGCTAAGTAAAGTGAGTAGAACCAAGAGAACATTGTACATAGCAACAAGAAGATTATGTGATGATCAATTCTGATGGACATGGTTCTTTCCAACAATGAGATGATTCAGGCTAATTCCAATAGACTTATGATGGAGAGTTCCACCTGTATCCAGAGAGAGTACTATGGAGACTGAATGTTCATCAAAACATACTATTTTCACCTCTGTTTGTTTGCTTTTTCTTTCTCATGATCTTCCCTTCTTTTAGTCTGATTTTTCTTGAATAAAATGACAAATATGGAAATGTTTTAAAAAAAACAAAGCAAAACCCCCTTGTGTTCCAAAATTTTCTCCAAACCTCCTTTCTTCTCCCCTCTCTTTGAGAGCAAACAATCCAATCTGGGTTAAACATGTACAATTTAAGAATCTTACTTCTTTTATCACCTTCTTTCCTTAACATTTTTTGCAACAATCCTTCTCATTATTTCTCTTTCTTCATTACAATTAGAATACATAGAGTCCATCTGCTTTATCATTTCAGGAGCCTTCTGTCTTATTATATTTGTACACTTTAACCCCAACATGTACTACATTTGTGAACAACTTCCTATTATCATGCTACCTTGGCTGCTGGATGTACCACAAGGAACATTTTTGCCAAGTTGTATTTTGGTGGTCTTTCCATTATAAAAATCTTCCATAGACACCTTGAGTGTATGCATTGGTCCTCCCCTCTTCCTCTAACATTTCAATTTCTATTGATTATGCAAAAAACTGAAGAATACTCCACCAAAAATATGAGAAAAAATATCATCCATATCGCCATCCTTACCATTATATTCTTAAAGGCCTTACTTTCCATTATTGATCATGTATCTCCCATTTCTCGGGGTTTCATAAAAATTTATGTATAAAACTTATTTCTTTGAACTTGTCCTCTGCATTTGGGTTCTTATCATCCTGTTATTTCTTGGCCAACTTTTAAATGTTTTTAAGTAGTATTTTTTTCTCAATTACATGTAAAAATAGTTTTCAATATTCATTTTTATAAGATTTTGAATTCCAAATTATTTCTTCCTCTTTCCTTCTCATTCTCCTTCCCCAAGACAGTAAGAAATCTAATAAAGACTATACATGTGCAATCATTTAAACATATTTTTTCATTAGTCATATTGTGAAAGAAGAATCAGAACAAAAGGGAAAAACAAGAAAGAATTAAAAAAAAGCCAAAGTGAAATTATTTGCATTCAGATTCTTATTTCTCTAACATTTTCCATTATGAATCTTTTGAAACTGTCTTTGTAAAAAACAAAATATCTTACCAAGAACTTCACTGACTCACTGATGAATGCTGGAAAAGATTTTATTTTATATCCTTGCAAGAATGGGTGCCTAAGCTAGTAGATAAAGTTTTTGAAACTGCAAAGGCAGTCTTTTATTTCCTATCCTGAAGCAAATATGTCTCCCCAGAATTCCCACTTAGTGTTAACAAAAGTATGAATCTCCACCCTTATTACACAAGTCAGTTACTGTCCCTAAGGAGCTTATATTCTTTTGGGGAAAGATAACCAAAGAAAGGGAAGGGGGCAAAGTCTTGAAGATTCCTTTTTAAAACTAAAACCTCCACCTCTGAATACATTGTTTGATTTCCTTGTGGCTCCCAGTCTACCATTTTTTAGGTTTCAATTTTCTAACTTAAGTTTCATTTCTCCAATGCAATTTTTCAAAACTCTGTGGAAATTAAATCACCACTCAATCCTCACATCTTGGATTACTGTTTTTCTGCAAAGATCTAATTCATTCATAGTTGGTCATCACACAATTTTGCTATTACTATGTCTATTATTCTTTTTCCTGCTTCTGCTTATTTTACTCTTATCAGTATGTGTTTCATGTGCCTTTCCAGGTTTTTCTGAAATCAACCTGTTCATCATTTCTTATAGCTTAATAATATTCCATTACATTCGTATACCATAATTTGTTCAGCCATTGCCCACGTGAGCATTCCTTCAATTTCCAAATCTTTGTTACCACAAAAAGAGCTGATATAAATATTTTTGTACATGTAGGTCCTTTCCCTTTTTTAATGATCTTTTTGGGATATAGACCTAGTAGTGGTATTGCTGTTTCAAAGGATATGCACAGTTTGATTGCCCTTTGGACATAGCTCCAAATTCTCTCTAGAAAGACTGGATTAATTTACAACTTCACCAACAATGCATTACTATTCCAGTTTTCCCACAGCTTTTTCCAAAATTTATCATTTTCCTTTTCTGTCATATTAGCCAATCTGATAGATATGAGGTGGTACCTCGGAGTTGTTTTAATTTGTATTTCTCTAATCAATGGTGATTTAAAGCTTTTTTTTCCATATAACTATACATAACTTTAATTTCTTCATCAGAAAATTGCTTGTTCATATTCTTTAACCATTTATCAATTGGGGACCCTTGAGCAACTTTTTATTAACCTTCTTCCACTCATTCTCATTGGTACCTAGAGAGACCTAGAGGTTGTTGCAGAACTTAACATTAGCTTCATCTCAGCCATGTGGGCAAAAGGATAAGAGATGGAAGAAAGAATTGGTGAACCTAGATCCTTAAGCAATGATAGCAGCAGCTGGGATGGGCTGAGGAGAAGAAGATAGAAGAGCAATTTTTCTTTTTACTTTTAAGTTGTTCCCTGATTTAAACAAATTTCTAGGAAAAAATTAATAATAGGCAGTTCTAATGTAGCAGATAAATTTAAACTGCAAACTCATTTTAAAAAATCCTTTTGAAACAAATTCTACAGAAAAGTATCCCAAAATTCATATAAACTCATATGAAATACTCAAACTTCAGTTTGAAAATTCACAGTAGAGAAATTATATTTCAGTCACAAATTTAGTCTCTAATTAGTTTGCAATTACATAAATTTCTGCAAACTGGGGAAAGGTAGGGAGATTCTTCTTACTAAAGGCCTTGAAAGTTCTGCAGTCACAAAGAAGCCCATGATTTCACCCTTCAAAACCCCTCCCCTTTTTGTGTGCCTGCAGCCTCAAAATAAATGCTTAATAAATCCTTTCTTTATCTAGTTATGCTAGGAGAAAGTATAGGAGTTGATTAGGTGAAAAAAGGATGGTGGAGAACATGCCTAACACACAATGGTATAATGGAGGAAAAAAGGAACCTATGGCCTCTATGAGTTGGTGAACTAGTCTGACTAGAGGGTTCCTAAAAAGAGGAAAAAGTTGGAAGGGTACTGACCTTTAAGAACTGCACTATGGAGAATCTTAAATATCAGGCAAGAAATCTGGATTTTAACCTAAAGGCAATTAGGAAGTTTTTGTCTTAGGGAGAGTGTTTGTTACTTATACAAAACCATATTTTAGGAAGATAAATCTGAAAGTGCTATACAAAGTGAATTAGAAAGTCTCCCTGAAGAGACTGGATATGGGAAGACTAATTGGAATGTTATCATAATCTACATATTAGTCAACAAGACCCCAGACCAGCAGTGATTTAAAAGACATTAAAAAGTAATAACAATAGTAATGAATGATATTTACAAAATACTTTAAGGTTTATAAAAAGTCTTCTTACAATAATTTGTGTGGTAGGTCCCAATAATAACCAAGATTTATTTAGTAATTTAAAATTTACAAAGTATTTCCCTTGCAACAACTCTATGAAATAGATAGCAAATGTATGATTATTTCCTCTTTATAAAAGGGGAAATTGAGGCTTAAGAAGTTAATGGGCTTATACAGCTTCTGAGTTCATGAGCCCAGGACTTCTGATTTCCAAGACTGGCATGCTATTTTTGACTATACCAAATTGTCTTAATTGGGAATATTAGATGGTTTCTGTTTCCTTCTAACTCTATGATTCTTGCTTCTTTCCTACTAAATGGATGGTAACAAAAGAGAAGAATCAAAGAACCAGGATGGTAAATAACCTGGAAATCATTTTGTAAGAAAAAGATAAAAGGAAAGTTCTTAACCTGGACATGGGTAGATTTCAGGGAATCTATGAACTATAATAAATGTAGGCAACAAACCAGTATTCTGGGATATGATTTACAAGGTTTCACCATATTGCCAAAGGGCTTAATGACACAAACCATGTTAAGAATCTCTGAATTGGGGCATAGGTCTTCATTACACTCCGCTATCCTAAGGCATTTAAGCCAGACCAGATCCTTCAAAGAGGAGAGATACACAGATCTGATAAATATCCGGATAGAGACAAAATTTTATTCATGCAGCCTTATTTGGATTATTTGTAATTAGTTTAATCAGAAGATATTTAGTATCTGCCATCCCTAGGTTGGTAAATTGGAGAAGACATTTAGCCTTGTTTGCCTTACTAAGTATAAAATCATATTACCTCTAATTTCAATTGCTACTTGAAACTATTCTGTAGTTCTGAGCATGGTGGATACCACCATATGTGCTGCTATGTCTCTCAGACACCGGAGAGTTCAACTAAGTTAAGTGTCCAGAGAAGCTGACTGGCAAACATATTCTTATATCTTGTTCATATATGTATGTACCACTAGTGGTTTGTATGGTGTCAAAAAACACTACAATTTCATTTAAGGAGTATGGAGCTACATTTTCATTCCTGGAGATCTAGAATTGAACTAACTCATATCCTTCCCTGATAGTAACCTACCTTCCCTACTCCCTCTAAACTTTCTCTTTTGATGATTCTCACCTAGTCCCATTATTATCTTTACAAAAGTGTTTACCAAATCTATATTTGAGCACCATTGCCAAATGTGCCAACTTCCATACATTATCTAGCTGAAAATTTCCCTGGCACCTCCAGCTTAACACATTCAAAACTGTCATCTGTCTTCCTAAATAGCCCTTCCAGGAACAAACCACTCTCAAAGACACTACCATTCTTGGTTTCAAACTCTGGAGTTGACTCTCTTGGACTATTACTACTTTTTCCCTTCATATGTCCAATTAGATGCCAAGTCCTACCTGCCCCCTCTTGCATCCATCCCTTTTTTTGTATTCATGTTGCCATATTTCTAGTATAGACCTTTAACCACTCACCTGGAACATTGTAATAGCCTTCTAGTTTGTCTCCCTGATTCTAGTCTGTCTCCTCCCTAAACCACAATTCACTGCTATTAAAATAATCTTCCTAAGCCATCAGTCTTTTGTTGTTACACTGCTTCAGCTGGTTCTTTTTGTTGTTATTTAATCTGACTCTTTGTAATCCCATTTGGGGTTTTCTTGGCTAAGATAAGTGGAGTGGTTTGCCATTTCCTTTTCCAGCTCATTTTACAATTGAGGAAAGTGAAGCAAACAGAGCTAAGTGACTTTCCTAGGGTCACACAGCTATTAATGTCTAAGGCTGGATTTTAACTCAGGTTTTCCTGACTCCAGGCCTGATGGTCCACTTGGACACTAGCTGCTCTTTTTTTTATTTATAAGACAGATACCAAGGTCATTCTTTACATCCTGGACCACAGCCAGTTGTCCCACATTTTGTCTTGCCACTAGATTATGACTCTGGAAGAGAGAGTGAAACTGACAACTTTGTACAACTCTATCTCACTTAAATCCACTTTAATCTTAAATCCAATTTAATTTAAATCAAGATATCACTCCATGATGTTATTGGTCCTCTTTTAAAGTAACTTCTAAGATAACTAAGATAACTTAACTTCTAAGATAAACTATATACTTACCAGTTAACCATTTAGGACTTTCCATAGTGTGACTCCAAACTACCTTGGCTGTCTTATTTTACACTGTTCCCTGTTATGGGCCAGAACTCTGAACTTGAAACAAAGGATTCTTACAAGGTGTTAAGTCAGTGGAATTGATAAAGACAATGGTAGTTCAGTACATTGTGAAGACCGCGTATTTTAAAATCAGCCGGAGTCAGGAATTCAGGTTAGGGGAAAATCGTCAGTCTTTATTCTCAGTGAAGAAAGATCGGAGGTGGAAGAGAATGGGCAATAGCAATGTGTGTAGCTGAGTCAAGAAGCTAGCGAGACCAGCAGCCACACGACCAGCAGCTAAAAGCATGGAACCCAGGCCAATCTCTCCCAGCTTCTCTTCCTGTCCCTCTCTCTGCCTCCACCCATTTCCTATACAACACATCAGGACTTGCACAGAGAGTGGGCGGGGGACCATTCTTTATCCAAGCATGTATATTAATAGAGTGTAGTCCAATTACTATTTAGCCTCACGTGCTTGGGACCTCAGTGCATCAACTCAAGCCTCAGCCCATTACAGTAACATGTACTTAGTACTTACTATAGTTCCACAAGATTCACACCTATGATAAGAGACCATATAAGCTCAGACAAACTCAGCCAGAATCAGAACTGGAAGACAGAGACGGTGGTGGTGGTCCTCCTGTCTCCCCCACAGAAACCAAGACACATTCAGGAGGACCTCAAGAAGCTGGCAGAGGCAGAGAACACAAAGGACTGGCAGCAGGAGCTCACGTTCTCAGAATCAAGGAGAGAGATAGATCTCTAAGAAAGCTAACTGGGCCTCAGGAAAGGAGACAAGATTTTGAAGGAGACAATGAAGGATTTGGACTTTAACACCTGGCTACACTTGTGGCGATTATTGAACTGAAATGAAGGTTGCCTCCAGAGACCCCAAGAAAACCTCAACAGAGAACATTACAGTTCCCCTCCATACACCTCACAGACCAGGCAAACACATATAATAGCTTACCTGAACTTACCACATCAGTTCCTACCTTTGAGCATTTAGAAATGTGATCTACTGTGCCTGAAATTCACTCTCAGCTCAGAATCTCAGAATCCTTGCCCTTTTTCCAGGCTTAAGTTAGGTACTAACTTCTCTTTTCAGACTTCAGTAATTCATTATTAGTTTTTTTTGTATTTTCTTATCTGTGTATATGTTGTATTCTCAAATAAAATGCAAGATCTTTGATTGCAAAGAATAATTTTATTTTGTATCCTCAGCTTCTAGCATTGTAAGGCACAACTCTATGCCTCTTAGAAAAATGTTTGTTGAATTTTTGAATTTGGCCTGGAAAAAAAAGAGGGCTTAAGTGGAACATGATAACTGATCTTTATATAATTGAAAAGCTATCACATGGAAAAGAGATTAGGTTTATTCTGTGTTATTCCAAAGGGTAAAGATACATAAGACCAATAGGTCAAAGCTACAGGAATATGGATTGCTGGCTCATTTTGACAAAGAGCTTTCTAACAATTAAGAGATTCACAGAAATATTGTAGACTGCTTTGTGAGATTATGAGCTTCCTGTCATTGGATTTATTCAAAGCATGGCCTATATCATCCTAAACACTGTGGAAAAGATTATTTCATATTATTGGGGAAGTTGAGTTAATAATCTGTAAGACTGCCTTTAAAAAAACCCCAAAACTTTGGTTCTATAAATCCATAGTTTAAAAATGACAGAAAATTGTGGAGGGATCAAAAAACAAATAACTCTAGACTGGATACCTGAATGATGAGTTGAGCACATTAACATTAATTGAGTAATTTCAAAGAATTTAATATTTGCATTAGCAATATCATTATGAATCAAAGTCAACCAATATTTAATATGCAAAGTTTTTTCTTCCCAAGAGGTACATTTTTTTTAAATAAGAGAAAACAAAAATTGTGGATGGGCAACTATTATTTGCAAATATGTATGTAAATATCCAAAGCCACTTGCAATTCTCATGACCTCCTAAGACTTTTATTCATGAGATTTTTTTTCTTTATCTTTTATTTTTTCAGTTTTCATTTTTCTTTCATATTTTTTCTTCATTGTTTTCTTCCATTTTCTTCCATTCCCAGTTCCTTTCACTGATCCATTTATGACTTAGATTTAAGGCCCTTTACCATCTTCCTCTGGAATGTCTGCTTATTAATGTCCTTAAATTGTGGGAAGTCAGAGGTATCATGAAGCTTAAATGAATTGCCTAAGTCAACCCAATGAAGTTAGTAAACTTTAAATTCCAAAATGTTGACCTCAGGCCTCCAGCTGGAAGAAATAGAGGAAGCAAGAAACACAATGTTCTAGTCAAAAGGCTTGGATTCTTATGACTTGTATGTTTTTGGGCAAGCAATTCTCCAGTAACCAACGGAACAAAAAAAAATTATAAGTTGTCTTCTTCCTTTAGAAGTTATGATCAAGGTATAATGAAGGGAGCACAAATCTCAGTGTTAATACAAGCTGTGAAACTGGACAAGTCACCTAATTTCACCAGTCTGCAAAATAGAGATAATAATATTTGCACTCATCTACTTAGGAACCCTTTAGGGTCAAGAAGAATCAGACATGACTTAAAATGACTTGACAAAAAACAACTTCATAGAGTTGTAAAAAAGCACAAAGTAAGACTTAAAGCACCGATTTAAATGAAGTGGGAGGAGTGGAAGAAAAGGCTCCAGGTTGAGTGTGTGTAAGTCATCAACCCAGAGCAGCATTTTATTATTTTGAATATCATTAATGTCTGACAGTCTAGTGAAGCCCACAGACTCCTTTTTAGAGTCGTGGTTTGTAACTTGCATTTTTAATTGGAGGAAATGATAAATTTCAATTAGAGATTTGTGAAAATTAGATTGTATTTTTTTTTTCTCTAAGTGTATGGACTCCCTGAAATCTAATCACATATTTGGACCTCATGGATGTCAAGTCATGAATATTGGTCTTTGTTCAAAACAAAACACACACCAGGATGAAAGGGGACACTTTGAAACCAGATTTCTCCAGGTGCCTATCCACTAGGTCTTGGCACCTCATTATTATTTAGTATATCACATTATTAAATTATATTACTTATACTAATTAATATGTATTAATAATCAAGTGAATTATATTATTAAATATATGTATTGTTGTATATTAATTGGTATATTATTCTAAAACAGAGCAACAATAAAAGACATCAAATAATATTCTGCTAAGCTTTAATTCTTTATGTAAAAATAAACAATCACATCCGTCTCATTATTATGTAATTTCCTTTTTTATCTTTAAAAGTAAAATTATATGCTTATCAAAGAACTGTTTTAAATTAAATTTCTTTATGAAATATTATTGGGAAATGTTTGATTTAGATATATGTATATTTCTAGATATAATGTAAATAATACATACAATCTATTTTATATATATCTGGGGTCACTTAAAAATGTCTCCGGGGGACGGGAACCAAAGGAAAACTCCCAATTGAAGGAGGAGGCTGAAGCCCGGCGCAGCAAGGGTTCTCCCTTCATGGGGGCAGCCCTCCTTCCACCCGCTATCCTCCAGGGTGTCAGTCACAAGTGTTTTCTTGGGGTGAAATATGGGCATCACTTTGCCGGGGCTGAAGAGTGGGAAAGTCGGGGAACGGGGGCGTGAGGCAGCTGAGGAAGACCCCTCGCACAGGCTCACCGGGAACCGGCCTGGGGGAGAAGCCACTTTGCTGACAAAGGACCGCCTCCGGTGGAGCTGGTACTTACTCGCCCTGCATCCCTCATCCTTCATCCCTCATCCCTCATCCCTCATCCCTCATCCCTCATCCCTCATCCCTCATCCCTCATCCCTCATCCCTCATCCCTCATCCCAATCTATTCTACACTGTCTCAGAATCACGGCTTTTCATTGGTCCGAAGGAAGACTACGGACGTTCTTATTGGTTCCGATTGAGACCGCAGAGCAGTCAGAACAGGTGGGCTCTTCGGCTCCATCCCTTATTCCCGGAGATTCTACTCTGCCTCAAAATCACGGCTTCTTATTGGTTGGATGGGAGACACTGGGGCGCTCCTGATTGGTCATCTAAAAGTGGAGCCAGAAATTCGCTCGAAAGCCGAGGTTTGACGGCGCTATTTCTCGACCCGCCCCCATTCGCGGCGAAAGCTTACTTTCACATTTCATTGGCGGAGACAAAACGGACCACCGCCTCCACGCCGCGTCCATTGGCTCTTCCCCGGGCCCTCCACGTCGGAATGGTCGGTCGGATACGGAAGCCGGCGCGGCGGAACTGGGCGCAGGCTGACACCTGAAGTCGGGCTCGCGGCCGGGAGGAGGCGCCTCTGGTCGCTGCGCGGTCCCAGGTGGCAGCCACAGCAGCGGCAGCGGCAGCGGCAGCGGCAGCATGGCGGGGGAAAAGCCCGAGGCCGAGATCGCCTACTACCGGCTCCAGGAGGTGGCAAAGCACAACTCGGAGAAGGACATGTGGATGGTGATCCACGAGCGCGTCTACGACGTCACCCCCTTCCTGGGCGAGGTGGGCGCCGGGGAGGGCCGGGGGGCGCGGGCGGAGCGGGGAGCGCTCGAGGCTCGCGGGGCCGCGCCGGACTTGGGCGGACACGTGCTCGGGGGTCTGCGCCCGGCAGCCGCCCCTGCCGACGGCCTCCCGCCAGCCTCGGGACCTCCCGGGGCTTTTACATTCCCGTTTCTACGAGGGAGGAAGTCGAGGCGCCCGGGGCAGGTGACTTGTCCAGGGTCATACAGCCAGGGAGTGTTTGACCTCAGTCTTTCCGATTCCAGACCCAGCCTCTGGGCTCAGTGCAAACCCTGCTTCAGACACAGTTGGCTAAGGTCATGACCTTGGCAAATCTGACCTTTCCCCCCTCTGTAGAATCAGGGTACGAGTTCAAATCCCGCCTCTGGCACCTCGTTGCTACGGACAAGTTACTCAGTTTCCTTGTCTGTAGATTGTGGGTTAATAAGAGTTTGAATTGAAATTCAGCGTCAGACACTTAGTAGCAATAGTACTTTCTTGGGCAAGTATCTAATGGGGTAACAACACTCTCTTCAGCCGACCTACCTGGGAGCAGCGCGCATTGGTCTTGTTTCTTCCAACTGATTTACTCTCTCTGTGCCCGTGAACAAATACTTTCCCCGGTCCCTTCTTTCATTACCCAGTAGGATGGAAATAATTGTAAGTGTAATTTACCTACCTTACAGGGTTATTGTGAAGAGTAAATGAAGAAGTGCTATATGGATGTGGCTATTAATAATATCAACAATTCGACATTTAAAAAACATTTCCTCAGCCCCCATAGTGTGTAAGAAAGGCACTATGCTGAAAGTTGGAGATACATACTTTTTTTTTTTTTTTTAAAAGGAAAATCTTGACTCTTAAGAGAATTAGTCTAGGGCTGTGCTAAATCCTTTGCAATTGCAAATTGCAATTGGTCCTCAGGGCAACTTTGCTAAGTAGGTGCTATTATCCCATTTTACCGGAGAGGAAAAAGATCAGATATTACTCTTTTTTTTTTTTTTTTTTTAATTATAGTAACTTTTTATTGACAGAACCCATGCCAGGGTAATTTTTTTTACAACATTATCCCTTGCACTCACTTCTGTTCCGATTTTTCCTCTCCTTCCCTCCACCCCCTCCCCTAGATGGCAAGCAAGATCAGATATTACTCTGAAAAAAAAATTGGAGGGATAATTTTTAGTTGAAAAGATGAGAGATGTAATTGAGAGTAACAGCATTTTTGGAGGTTAATTTGATTCATTATTCTATAATGAAAGGCTCCACTATTAGTATCTTCTTTCTTTCTGTAGCAGGCATATTTGAAATATTCCTGGTAATTTGGTTAAGCTTTGGGAATGGACTTTCCAGTATCTTATTCTAGAAAAGTTTCAATACTTTTTACAGTAAAGAACACTGAATATTTTATTCATAGTTTGTGAATACTTAACTTTTTGAACTTAACTCTTAGTTTTTAGTACCATTTAACATATTTGTGTAAATGTCCTTTTCTCAAAAATATTTTTACATTATTTCATTTTTGTAGTAATCTAGGGAGCAGATTTATTCCCATTTTGATAGATGAAATGAGTTGAG
This sequence comes from Sarcophilus harrisii, assembly GCF_902635505.1. Taxonomy (NCBI): domain Eukaryota; kingdom Metazoa; phylum Chordata; class Mammalia; order Dasyuromorphia; family Dasyuridae; genus Sarcophilus; species Sarcophilus harrisii. Next base: position 44,102,812 of record NC_045427.1, on the reverse strand, counting down.
GTCATATAGCTGGTTAATGTAAAAGCTGGGTTAGATAAGTCTTCTAATTTACCCTTAGTGATTATATATTCAGTGATATATACATTTAGTGAAAGTATAGCAGCTTTCATAGATGATTTTAACAAACTTGAATAACTTTAAACTAATATAAGGTTCCTCCAAAGGTGCAAAATCCTGGTAGTTCTTTTCCTGTCTTTCTTGGTGCAAGGGACCTCATTTACTGTATGTCTTATAGGTTGAAGAATGATTAATAATGGCTGTGGAATCACTTTTTCCCTTTGTGGTTTAGCTTTCTTTAGATCTATTCCTCCCCCCTACTCCATCCCCTGCCTCCCACTTAATAGTATTTTATTTTTCCCAACAAATTTAAATATAATTTTCAACATTTACTTTTATAAGATTTTGGTTTTCATTTTTTCCCTCCTCTTTCCCCCCTCTTCAAGACAGAAATCAATCTAATTTAGTTATTTATGTACAAACATGTTAACATTTCCACATAAGTCAAGTTGTTAAAGAAGAAGCATAACAAAAGTTGAAAATCCTGAGAAAGGAAAAAATGAAAATAATATACATCAATCTGAAAATAATATACATCAGTACAATTTCAGACTTCATAGATCTTTCTCTGAATAAAGATAGCATTTTCCATCATGAGTCTTTTGGAATTGTCTTAGATCATTGTATCCCTGAGAAGAGATAGTATATCACAGATGATCATCACACAATGTTGTTATTATGGGGAGTGTTCTCTTTGTTCTGTTCACTTCACTCAGCATCACTTCATTTAAGTCAGGTTTTTTTTTTTAAACCTACCTGCTCATCCTTTCATGTAGCATGATAATATTCCATTACATTCATATACCTAATTTGTTAACCATGGGTACCCTCTCGATTACCAGTTCTTAGTCATCACAAAAAAGGTTGCTATAAACAGTTTTCTTTTTTATGCTCTCTTTGGGATGCAGACCTAGTAGTAGCATTGCTGTTTCAAAGGGTATAGAGCAGTGGTCCTCAAAGTGTAGTCCAAAGAATTGTTGGGGTCTCTGAGATCCTTTCAGAGGGTCTACAAATTCAAAATTATTTTTTTATTTCTAATATAGTAAATAGCTATAAATATAACCCATGTGAACAAAAACTCTTTGAACAGATCCTCGATAGTTTTTTAACAGCATGAAGATACTGAGAACAAAAGTTTGAGAACCACTGGTTTAGAGAGTTTTATAGTTCTTTGGGCTTAGGTCTAGATTACTTTTCAGAATGGTTGAGTCAATTCACAATACCTAGCAACAATACATTTTCATTTCAATTTTCCCACAGCTTTCCCAACATTTGTTATTTTCCTTTTCTATCATATTAGTCCATCTGATAGATGGGAGGTGGTACTTCAGAGTTGTCTTAATTTGCATTTCTCTAATCAGTAGTGATTTAACAGTTTTTTTTTTAATGACTATAGATAACTATAATTTCTGAATCTTAGAGCTATTAGAGTTATTCCTGCATTGATTGATTATGTGATTGGAGAAGGAACTCTTAAATCTTCTATGGAATGTTTGTGACACTATTCTGTCATGGTTCTATTTCTGTCTTTTGGATTGTTCTCAGTTTTATTTGTCCCTTCCTCATGTGTGGATGTATACCAGGTCTATGTCTTGAACCTTCTTGTTTTCTCTCTACACTTTTTCTTGGTGAATTTACTAAATCCTAAGGATTCATCTGTGACATTTATGCAGGTAATTCCCAAATCAAAATATTCAGCCTTCATCTCTTTTCCGAGTTCTGAATCCACATCTCCAGCTGTCTGTTTGACATTTCCATTGGGGTTTTCCATGGGCATTTCTAATATAAGCTGTGCAAACCTAAACTTTCTTCCAATTGCTAAACATTTGGTAAGCACTTAGTATGTGCCTGACACTGTGTAAAGCACTAGCAATACAAAGTCAAAAGGAAAAGCTCCTGCTCTGAAGGAGGCTTCTATATTAATACAAGCATGTACCTAATTAATATATTCAAAATTAGTACCAGCTAGTTTTGGGAGGGAGAGGATCAAGGAAAATTCTGGGTAGAAGGCAGTGTTTGAACTGTATGTGTGTTGAAGGAAACCTGCGATTCAGAGGTAGATATGACCATGCTTCCTTTCACTCAGATTTCTAACCTAAAAATCATCCTTCACGCTTTCATTCACCTCTTGCATCCAATCAGTATTCAACTCCTACATTCATTCATTGTAACTATTTCTTATCAAAAGTCACAGGATTGTAGATTTTTGAGATGGAAGGGACCTTTGAGGTGATCTGCTTTTTAGGCCCGTCCTTTTAAGTCTCATCAGGGCTAACTCCTCAGCATCTCTAAGGCCACAACTCTCCTAGAGGTGATCCTCACCACCTTTTACCTGATTTGTCGGGAGTGTCCTCAGTGGCCTCTAGCATCCAGGTCATCTCCTCCTGATTCTTCTTCACACAGCTATCAAATGAGCAGTCCTAAAATATAGGTCCTAGCCTCCACCCTTCTTCCCAGGAAGGTACTCTATTACCTTTGGGATAAGGTACAAATTACTCTTTTAGAATTTTAAACCCTTCCTGATTGAATTCCAGCCTTTATATAGAGATTTATTATACCGGAATCTCTATTACAGCCATCATTTATCACATGCAGCATTCTACCTCTGACTTCCTTTTCTTTGCTCAGGCTGTTCCCCAAGCCTGCAGTGCTCTGTCTTCTCACTGTTACTTCTTTGGTAGAATCTTTAGACCCTTTCAAGACTTGGCCCTAGTGCCACCTCCTCCAAGAGACTCTCCTGATTCTCTTAGGTGGTGTTCTCCCCAATGCTTTGTATTTTTTGTACATAGTTTACATTTACCTATCCTTGAACATACTGTTATTACCCAGTAGAATTCAAGGTCCTTGAGAGCAGGGACTATTTATCTCACTTCCTTCTCAACCCCAATGTATTTTTAAATTTTTTATTTTTCATTTTTTATTTTCAAAATACATGCAAAGATAATTTTCAGCATTCACTCTTGTAAAACCTTGTATTTCAAAATTTTCTCTCTTCCTTCCCTCTCCCCTTCTCCCTTAGACAGCAAGTAATCCAATATATGTTAAACATGTACGATTCCTCTATACATATTTCCATAATTATCATGCTGCAAAAGGAAAAAAAAGCAGGCAAACAATAAAAAAGTTGAAAATAACATGTTGTGATCTACATTCAGTCCCCATAGTCCTCTCTCTGGATACAGATGACTCTCTGCATCACAAGTCTATTGGAACTGGCCTGAATCACCTTGTTGAAAAGAGCCTTGTCCATCAGAATTGATCATCACATAATCTTGCTGTTATTATGTACAGTTATCTCCTGGTTCTACTCATTTCACTCAGCATCAGTTCATGTAAGTCTCTCCAGACCTCTCTGAAATCATCCTACTGATCATTTCTTATAGAACAATATATTCCATAACTTTCCATACCATAACTTATTCAGTCATTCTCCAGCTGGTGAGCATCCACTCAGTTTCCAGTTCCTTGCCCCTACAAAAAGGGATGCCACAAACAGTTTTTGCACGTGTGGATCCTTTTTTCTTTTTTATGATCTTTTTGGGATACAGACTCAGTAGGTTAATCTCACTTTTGGATTGGTTTTCCTAGCACCCAGTCTGATAACTGTCATGTAGTAGGCACTTAATAACTGCATGTCTATTAACTAGTTCTCTATTTCCCAGACTTGCAGAGACAGATGTTCTTTATCTTTTTTATGTCAGACCTCTCTGGCAATCAGTCTGGTTGCAAATTATGGAAATTTCTCTGAATTGTATTTTTAAATAGGTATTAAAATACATAGAATTACAAAAGAAGAGAATTGTATTAAAATATACTTATCAAAATATTTTTTAAAAGCCAATCTCATGAACCCCCACCTAAGAACCCTTGATAAACCATCTATGATGGTCTTGTATTCTATTTGCTGAAAACAAGCCCTCCAGGAATTGAAATTTCAGTTTTGTTTTGTTTTTTAAAGAAACTTTAGTTTTTAATATTTCATAAGAAAGTCTAAAGAAGCTGAACACAGCAAGTACCAAGCAATGTCACAAAATGCAATCACCATGTCTCAACAGATTGAAATGATTGGTTATTGACTTAGGAGCCATTTCAGAATCCTTTCTTTGTGTGCAGTCGGGCTCTTAATAAGTGAGAGGAAAGGGCAAAGGAACGGCAGCTTAGAAGGAAAGAGGATGAGCTTGAATTGCTTACCGTTGCCAGGTTGGTCCCGCCTGTTTGAACAAACTTGACACGGAGAAATAGGAAGTGCATCGAAGAAGAGACATGGAATTTGATTATAACTGTTTCTTACTAAAGGTCAGGATTATAGATTTTTGAGATAGAAGTGACCTTTGAGGTCATTTGGTTTTTAGCCCTGTCCTCTTCCTGCTGAAGATGTGGAAACCATCCTGTGGAACTCAGTCCTGTCTTCACATCTAGCAAGCAAAGCAAGCACTCATTTTGGGGCACCAGGAGTTCATCTGCCTTAAAAATAGAAGTGACACTGAGTAGGCCTAAAGAACCCAGAAAGGGCCTCAGCCAGCAGACACTCGAGCTCCTCTAGCCAGGAGGCCTGGCAGCCACAAGGAGTGCTGGTTTGAGGGTGAGCTCTTTGCAAAAAAAAATCTTGGAGGCAGAATATAATTTTGAAAGAAGTTCAGGAAGTGGTGGAAGAGAAAGCAGATTTGCAGAAAACTTCGAAGAGGGAGCTGTTCTCCTCAAAGTTTTCGCACAGGAAGTGATAGCTGGAAGGAGGCTAACAAGAGTCTGGGGGAAGCAGAAGTGACAGGATCTTACTAGTAGGATTCTCAGTACTGACAATGGAATCACTCTTGTGTGCTGTTTGAGGAGGTGAAAATAGCACTTGAAAAGTTTAAGTTGAGAAGAGTGACCGAACCTGACACAAATTTGATTTTTAGTATAGCTGAAAGAAAGGAAGATAGCAAGAGAATGGGGGAAATTGTGTACTGTACTATTCCCCTCCCCCAAAGGTAACTGAGAATGTGCTGTTATATTTGAAGACAAAGGGATACTGAGAGACAATGGTCTGAGTGTGATCAAGATCAGAGACCCTAAGGTTTTAATAGTTTCAGGGAGTACAGAACAGGTAGGTGAGGAAGAGTACAACTGGTTACAGCATAAACAGCTTCCTAAGGATGAAAAAAAGATGATTGTTTATAGTAAAGAAAAGGGGCTAGTGACACCCTTCTCTGACAATTAAGGCATGGTAATTTTTTTCCTTTTTTGGTACTTATCTAAATTCTTGTCTCCTTAGTATCTAAAAGGGTTTGTAGGGAGATCACACTCTACTTAATTGCATAACAGACAATTTACCTTTGGGATTTGCTAACAAGTTAACTTGTAACATTAACTTAGGAAAAGTTGACTCACGTTTAAATTAATACAGCACAAAATCAGTTCAACTTATAATGTAGAAATTAGAGATAATGTTAATTTTGGTATTTTCATTACTGTTAGTAAAACTGATTCACATACCTGCCTTCTCATCTCTCTAACAAAGAACTTTATGAAAATGGTCTGTATCTTTATTGTTATCCTTGATGAAAGTATGAAGATAGCAAATACCACTTTTTCAGTGAGACTGAGCTCCTTTGTGATTCCCAAATCCATCTTTTAATAATACTGTATTCTCCAGTGATTTTCCCAATTCAAAGCTTAATGACAAGGTGCTGTGTTGTTAAAATTAAAATTTCTTCAAAATTGACAAGTAAACGTGTAAAAGAAATGTAAATAATTAAACTTCCTATTGATACAATTTTGTAGCATTTATACTTCTAAAATTATTAAAGCCCAAAATTACATTTTTTTGGTGACACTATATTATAACATCATTCTACTTTTCAAATGAATTAGAACTTTTCATCATTCTAGTACTCTGTAAAAAATGCAAAATTGCAATCAATCCATACCTGCCCATTTTGTACATCTCTTGTCCTAGGCTTCCCATGATCCTCTGTTGGGGGGAGGCCTATTCAGTGTGTATGGGACCTTAAGTTCTCTTGACAATTCATGGATGCCAGTAGAGTCTGTTTTTTCTTTCATCTTTTTTTCCCCTTCATTATATGTCTCTCTGACACCTTTTCTAACTTGGAGTTCCTCCTTGATAATGTGCTAGACACTGCTTATGGCCACCCACAAGCACTTTCTGTTGTCCTTTGGCTGAGCTGCTCTGGAATTCTTTGGAGGCTATAATAGTAACATACTGCATCAAAAGCTCTCTGGGTCCACTCTCTATTGTAAGAAATTCTACTGAGTTGCAAAATTCTTCTCCATGGTACTCCAAGGATTAAAGGGTACTAGAAACTTCAGCATCCTCCTGGACCCATAGATTTAGAGCTGAAAAGGACTTGAAGGCACCTTGTTTAGCTCTTATTAAGGATGAGGGAATCTAGATACAGCTACATGAGATGATTTCCTTGTAGTCACCAAGGTAGGAAAGAGGCAAAGCTGGGGATTCACTGCCCATCATTCCACTGCACCCAGCTTCTGCCATTTCTATATTCTTGTTTAGAGATTTCCGCTTTTTCCTCAAAGGTGATGCTTCATCTTGCGTGTGGAAACTTGCCAGATTTTTAAAAGTTTTTTTTTTTTTAAAACATAAAACTGATTATAGTCACTTGTTCTGTATTCCTCTAAACATTTCTTGCATCAAAGACATTTGAATAAATTGGTCAAGTGTTATTTTTATCCATAAATCATGTCTTTCTCCCAATAGATTAAGTACTTAGCCTATTTTCTTCCTCCCCCATCCCTTTTAGAAGGATTTTTGCCAGCTTCTTCTAGCATTCCCACAGTCTTTTTGGCAATCTACCTGTCTTCCTACAGAGTGCTCATTTGGGATGACAAGTTATACATTTTGGCCCACATTTCAACATTTTCATCCTGAGTTTCTTTGAGGCACTTGAGTGCTTGCCATTTGATGCTTGGATAAGTTTCTGGTTTGTTGATCAGGTCTATAACATTTTAAACATTTGAATGTATTTGATCTTGCACTTTCAGTCTTATTTTATTTTTGAACCCAGATATTCAGACTTTCCCTGTGAATAGGGAAAGTCTCTGAATCCTAATTGTCAAATCTGAGTATTGTAGTTCTGGAGAGACAGTTTGTACGTAGAGACAGAAGGTGACCAATAGATGGTGCTGTGAAGCAGGGTTTGTATAGGTAAAAGTATAGAATTTACACAGAAATTTTTGTGGCCTTTTATTTTTCTAGTAAGAAAGAAGTTTATTCTAGGATTATGTCAGACTTAAAATGCTAATCCCATTTATTGTTATTATGGTTTTTTTAGTTTCTTGATCACTTATGAAAAAATTAGGGGTAGTCCTCAATTCCCACATGTCCTTTGTACAAGGTTGCTGAACTAAATAAACTGTTATCCCAAGAGTTGTTTTATAATCTCTTTGACCTCTTTATTCAATGAGTTAGTAATGAATAGGTCATAGGTTAGCGACTTTTTGGTCTTTCACAATTATCAGTCTTGATTACAAAATAATTTTTTTCTGAAATTTTTTGCTTTTGTATAACTTGTTACGTAATGTAAGATGAGACAAGGTCACCAGCCTTACATCACAGAGACCATCAAGTTATAAAAATGTTTACCGATTGACCAAGATTTTAGAGAAAAAAGTATCTTATATTCAGTGTGCATGGTACTAAATGACCTTTAATGCTTTTACATAGTTGCTTAGACTTGAAAATTTCTGGAAAGACTGAATCATTGTTGCCATCCCCCAAGGTTTGTTTTTTCCGAGGGATTCATCCAAAAATTCGGGTTTTTGTTACTATTGCCTTTCTTTTCCCCTTATATTATCATAGTAATGATAGGTTTCTAAACTCACCTTTATTTTTAGAAATATTGGAAAGAAATACCATTGCATATTAAAAACCATCAAAAAATTTTTAAATCACTAAAATTTAATTTTTAAGCTTAACAAGATAAAAACATTTTAAGTATCTTTGAAAACAAATTTTCTGTTATTTCTTTGTGTTCTATTCATTGTCTTTCTATGTGACATATTTTGGTATATAAAAGTAACTATAAATCACATATATGTATATGATAGTGTACATACTTTTCCTGAATCTGTTTTCTCTACTTGGCATCATTTTTATTTCTGTTTGTATGTTTCTTTGAATCCAAATTTGTAATTGTTAATGGCCCATGTATTAAAGATGAAAACATATTTGCATACTAACGAGATGACTTCATTTTTACATAAAGAATTAAATCTTCGAGGAATATTTGATACCTTTTACTCTTGCCAAATTTTTTGCAACAAGCCCATATGGGGTCATGACCCACAGTTTAAGAAACCTTGAGTGACCACAAATAGTCCTTTTCCAAATCTCAGTTTCTGCATTTGTAAAACAGAGGTGGTATATCATGACTTCTCAGTAAGTCCATTTCCTCATTTGTAAAATGAATGAGTTGCTCTAGATGATGTCTGTGGTTCCTTCTATCTCTAATTAATACATTTATCAGTGATAGGATTGCCTGACTTGCATCTTCTGGGCACATGCTGTTTTTGATACCTTGGTTCCTTGGTGGATGCGAGGGAGGAAGGTATCTTGCCCCCCATCCTTCCCCCAGTGAAGGCCTGCAACTAGTCTTTCATGGTTTGTCTTAGTGATCCCGCAGTGCTTGGGGGTGGCAGAGTGGGGCACAGCTTTGGAGAGGATTTGTCTCATACTTTGAGACACGGTTATCTTTGGTTAGGGCACTCCATCGTGGGCGTTCTTGTGTCAGTGTCTTCCATGTATCACAATTAATTCCAAATTTCTTAAGAGAGATCTTGAGAGTTTCCTTGTATTGTTGTTTCTGATTTTCATGGGAGCATTTGCCATATGTGGGTTCTCCCTAAGATAGTCTTTTAGGCAGATGTATGTTTGGCATTCAAACAACATGGCTAGTAGAGTTCTAAAGCTTGGCAGGTTAGTTTGAGAAAGGACCTTATCCTGCCAGGTGAGCCTCAGAATCTTCCTGAGACAATTGAAATGGAAGCAATTGAGATGACATGTTGCTGGTAGACCGTCCAGGTTTCACAGGCATTCAGCAACGAAGTCAGCATGATGGCTCTATAGACATTCTGTTTGGTAGAAATTATTAGTAGATAATAGATTTTAGAAAGTTAAAAATAGTAACAAGTGGGCTTATATTTTTAAAACTTTATCTAAAACTTAAATATGTAAAAATGTCATTTACAGGTCACCTTTTATTTAATTTCTATTCTAGTGCATATGCAGGTTTGTATGTTATGTCATAATGTCTATTCCCTCTAAATGCAAAATAAAGAAAGAGAATTTTCTAGGACAGCAAAGTATTTGGTATTTTCAGTAAAATTGAATTTTTTCTTTCTCAGCATTCTTTTCCCAAGAATATGCCTGTTACACTTACTGTTGAAATATAAATGAAAACCAATGCTAAAAGACAGCCAAACTTAGATTAATTACAGTAACTAATTTGAAACCTGGAAAATAGTTGAAGAAGTGAGGTAAAAGACTATCAGAACAGAATGTTGCATATGTTATCACAAGGGATCATTCTCCCCTTCTTTTCTCTCCTCCCTCCCTCCCCCAAGTTGTTTTGCTTTATTCTTTTTTCTTTGCTGTGAGGGAATGTTCATAGTGAGGGCCAGACCAGTAGTCAGAGAGAATAGTTGATTGGAAATGATTGTAATATAAAAGCAAAAGATAAGAACAAAATTTTTAAAAAAGGAATCCAACCAGTGGATAGAGCACCAGCCCTGAAGTTAGGAGGACCTGAGTTCAAATCTGGTCTCAAGTCACTTAACACTTCCTAACTGTGACCCTGGGCAAGTCACTTAATGCCAATTGCCTCAGCAAAAAAAAAAAAAAAAAAAAAAAAAGGTTGTGTACTAGAATTCACTGAATAGACTTTCTTCAAGTCTTCAAGTATTGGGACCCATTAGATTGTTATTTGAAGAATTTGATATTTTCTATTTGTTTTGCAAAAAGGTCTGTCCTGGAAAATTTTATAGTATTTTGATTTGACCAGTTAAGTTTTTAATCCAAATTGTTAGTACAATCTTCCATGGAATAAGGTAAATAAATAGTTAAAATTCTCTTGGTCTTATGTATCCTGTTACATACCTTGGAGAAACTTCAAAGCTTAAATCATATATGTTAATTAAGTGCTTGAAATGGCAAATCACCTGCTACAAGGCAAATGTTGGGAAATGAGGAGACATCTGGGTGTGTCCCAGCGCTTTTCTTTGGACTCTTGCTAAACTTATTACATAGTTTATTTCTTCCTATTGTGCCTTTATTTTATTCATGGGAACTAAGAGTGAAAAGGTTTGTCTCTTTTAAAGTCAATTTCTCTCCTACCCTTTGCTTTGTTAAATCCAATGTAAAATATTTTCCTTAAATTAGAGTGAAGACATTCCAAGTAACAACTTTTGAACTAGTCATTTCTCAAACATCTAGGATCAAAAGGGAATGTGATAGTCTATTTGAGTAAATTTTCCAGTTGAGTGAAGCTTAAGTTTTTTAGGTGCCAGAATTAAAAAAAAAAAAGTTAACTTTTTTTGGGTGCATTTATTTAAAAATGTATGGAAAGCCCTTTTTCATATTTTGCCTATTGGATTCCTAACAATCCTTTAAAGACCCAGCTCAAACCCCATTTTTTTCTCTTCTCTGAGCTTTCATATTGTTTTCCTTGTACTTTCTCCATTGAAACCATGTTGTAAAAGAAAGCTTTGACTCAGGTTTGAAATAAGAATTGACACCTTAGATACTTGTAGCATATCTGACATAAAAGTTTCCTTAGTCATGGCTAGGCAAGAATACTTAAGCAAGGAGACAGACAGCATTGGCTCTTTCCCTGTCTCTGTCTAGTACTCAGAAGCTTGAAGGAGGAATTGACTTGTACAGAAGGAAGCTGTGACAAAGGACCATATTGTTTTGTTGGCTTAAGGTTGATTCGAAAATCTTTTAAAAGAAAAAGTAGATTAGTTTTGTTGAGGTATATAGTATAAGAATATTGTTTCAGACAGATGTGTATTGTTTAGAGAGATTTAAAAAAAAAAAAGAAAGATCTCGGTGTACAAATTTTATTAGCAACTCTTTTCCCAAGGCAAAAAATTGGAAATTGAGTTGGATGCCCAGTAATTGGGGAATGGTTGAATAAATTGTGGTATGTGATTATGATGGAATAATTGTTCTATAAGAAATGACAAGCAGGATGCTCTGAGAGAAACCTTGAGAGCCCTTCATGAGCTTATGCAGTGTGAAATGTATTGTGTACAAGTAATAGCAATGGTGTGTGGGATGACCCGCTGTGAATGACTTTACTATTCTCAACAATAAAATGGTCCAAGAGTACTCTGAAGGACTTATCATGAAAAATGTTATCCTTACCTAGAGAAAGAATTAAGATTAAAGCATTTTTTTTTAACTTCTTTTTTGGGGGGGAGGAGGGGTAGAATCTATTTTCTTTGCAATATGACTTTTATGGAAATTTTTTGCCTAACTTCTCAGTGGGGGGGGGGGGAGTGGGGAAGAAAAGAGAAGTTGGAACCCAAAGTTTAAAAAAAAAAATTAATTGTTTTACATGTAATTGAGAAAAATAAAATATTAAATAAATAGTAAAATATGTATTGCTTGTTTTAGTTTTTGAATATGGATCATGCCTACTATTAGACTGTAAGCTCCTTGAGGGTAAGGACTATGTCTAAAGTTTATTATGTTATCCTGCCAGCTACCTTTCTCAGTATATTGTGCTTTACACAGCAGGCAATTAATTTTTGAATAGAATTTAATGTTATATATCTGCTTTTTAAAATCAATATACATTATGATTTATGTAGTAAAAAGAATTTTGGATTTAGATTCAAGAAACCTGGATTCAAATCCTTCTTCTGTCATGTAACCATGGGCAAGTCTTTTAACTTTTTAAAGTTGCCATTCCCTCATCTATAAAGTGAAAATAATGCTTGTCCTTTCTGCCCCATGGGGTTGTGGGAAAAGTGCTGTAAAATCTTTAATTGTAGTATAAAAACGAGCTGTTGTTATAATAATAGAAATACATCTTTTGTTGTGATTTAGTACTGTCATTATGGATATGCCACAGAATCTCAGTCAGTAAAGACTCAGAATTTTCTATGTGCCAGGCACTGTGAAAAACGCTTTACAATTAACTTATTTGAACTTCACAACAACCCTAGGAAATAAGTGCTGTTATTATCCCCATTTTCCAGTTTTGAAACTGAGGCAGACAACAGATCTTCCTATAAGGAGCCCACAATTAATGAGGGAAGATTACAAATAAACAGATATGTACAAACAAGCTCTATGCAGGATAAATAGGAAATAATGAACTGAGAAAAACTTCCTGCAGAAGGTGGGATTTTAGCTGGGATTTGAAGGAATCCATGAGAAAGAAATTATGTAGGAGAACATTCCAGACATGGGGGACAGCTAGAAATATCCCTAGGGAAGTGGAACAAGAAGGAGACCAATGTCATTAGAGAAAAGGATATGGGATTGAGAGGGTGGGGGGTGTAAGGTATAAGAAGATTGTAAAAGGGTGTGGGTGTGTATGTGTGTGTGTGTGTGTGTGTGTGTGTAGCTAAGTTATGAAGGACTTTGAATGTCTAACCAAATTTTGTATTTGAACCTGAAGAGATGGGAAGTCACTGGGGTTTATTGAGGGAGCGGGTGACATAGTCACATGGCCACGTTCAGAAAAATCATTTTGGTGACTGAATAGAAAGAGAATGGCTTGAAGGGGCTAAGAAAACCCCCTTTTGCTCAGTGTCGGATATTCTACAAGTTCTCAGGCATTGTCTTTTCCAACATTGTTTTCCTTGCACCATTCTTCTCCATTGAAACCTATCTGGAGGCTTAGAGAAGAGAAAAGATGGGATTTGAACTGGGGCTTACAGGACTTGTTAGAGGCAAAAAATGAGGAAGGGCTTTTCAGCCATTGGATATTTTTAAAGGATTCTATCACAAAACATTAACTTCCAGTACACAACAGTCGTATAGAGGCATTGACCTAGTCTTTTCCTGATTTGAAAAATGAAACAGGTGTCCCTTCTCCTTGGGGTCCCCAGGGGTGACATCATCATCTCCTTAATCCCCCTGTCTGCCCTCAAACCTGAATCTGCTTCCCAATCGAATGTGATTTTCTTAGTCTTCACTTTTTCTTTGGCCTCTTTTAAGCAGTGGCCCCTCTCCAGACTGACACCTCAGGTTCTTATTTGGGAGGCAGAGATGACTATTGGTGCTGCTGGCAGAGGTGGCTTCAGGCATTACATGAGTGAATGGGACATTGGGATGTAGGACGGATGCCACCACATTCTTCTTTCTTTCCTTGTTCTTGTCCTTGGCTATTAAAATGCAAATAGTCTCTGCAAAAGTCTTAGTTTTGGATTAATCTTTTAGCATGGGTGGAAATGCTGGCACATTTCCTGTAAATTCTGGGACTAGGGGAGACCGCTCCAGATGGGTCACTTGAGCCACAGGAGAGCTAAAGTTTATTGGGTAGCATGGCACAAATAGAAGTGCCTTTTCACTCCTTCCCTCCATGCCAGGGCCACGAGGCTGCCAAAGAGGGCTTGTGGCAGGAATCCGCAGCATGGAACATTTGAAAGGATGGAGACGGTATTAGAGTCTCTTGGTGGATTTTTTTTTCCTATGTAAGACAAACTTTTCTCATCTCTACAACCCACCATTGTAAATTCTAACTTTCTGCCACCTTTACCCTCATGATAGGTTATTGTGCCATCTTAGTCTTGTGCTCTCTGATCCCTCTATTCCTGTGATCTCACCTGGGAAACCAGTTGTAGGCTTTCTTAAGCATCTTGCCCATTGACCTTTTCTCATGGCTCCTCTTAAAGCCCTTTCTGAGGCCCATTTCTTTTATCTTCTCTTTTTCCATTGGAATCCTGCCATCACTTCTAAGTGTAGACCACTTAACCATCCCTGTGGAAACAGTTCCTATCCTTAAGTTTCCTCTTTCTGTAAAAAGTGTCACTGTTGATAATCTTCTAGCTTTGAAATCTCAAAATCATTTCTAATTTCTCCTTTTCTAAACCTCCACATGAAATCATTTTTTAAGTTTTGTCCTTTTTTTTTTTTTTTAAAAGCATCAGCTCCCCTTTTTTCTCCATAGTCTTCTCTTGTGCAGATCCTTAGATGTAATAGTTGACAGGCAAAACATTTATTAGGTACTTACGTGTGCCATGTTAATTGTAGGTTCCTGACTGATCCACCTGTAGTCAAGATGGCCACTCTTTGTCATCCTGCATCCTAAATATAGAGTTAACTGCAGTACAGTTTGGATATTATTATTAATAGATGGTGGGGATGAGAAGAAAATAATGCCATTGTGTAGTGGGAAAAGTGATTGTTTTAGTTAGAAGATCTGAGGCTCAATTCCTGGTCAGACAGCCATTAGTTGTGTTAGTCTGGCCAACCTCCCTGAGTCTCCATGCAGTGACTTATCTGCAAAGTAGGGTTTTTAACACTTTGATGATTCGGTGTAAAGGACATCTTATATGCAAGGTAGCATGTGCTAATAACTCCTTTTATCAATTTGTAGAATTGTTGGGAAGACAGTGCTTTGTAAACTTTATTTCCTTAAACAAATTTGATTTTATTCTTTTGTGGTCTAGATTTCTTAAAGTTATTAATTAGAACAATATTTAATTATTGTAAATAAGGTAGAAGATTTAGTAGTATCTATGCTGGTACCTTTGGGGTAGCATGACTTTGTTGAGGAGAAGCTAGCTTCTCTTTTGGGAGTTGGGAAGATCAGGGTTCAAATTTTGCCTCTTAAATCCATTCTCTGAGACTCTTGATGAGTTACTTAATCCTCAGGGCTCTGGGCAGCTCTTTCAGACTCTCTGAAGTGGTCTAGCAGGTGCTGATCTGGCTGTAGTAGAGTGAGATTCCTCTCCAGGGAGTTCCCTCCCCCAATGAGGCACTGGTCCAAGCCCCTTCTATTCTTATTGTCCCTTCAGTGTCCTTTTCCCCTCTCCTTCCCCTTCTCCTTTCCCCAAATAATTCTCATTTACTTTACAAAAGCAATTTTAACTAGCTGGATTTTAAAATTTTCATTTTCTTTTTAAATGATGGATTTAATTATGTCGCTATTTCCAAAGAGCTGGCTTTTTTTTTTTTCCTGTGGGTTTTATTTCTACTAACTGGTCACAATCTCTGCCAACCACAGGAGGTAGTTTTATACAGTGCTGGGGCCAGAGAAATTCACCTGGTGATGAGCTATTCAAAATTTAGGTAGGCTAACCCTTGGCTGTGCTCTTTAATTAGGACAGACATAAAAGAATTCCTCTGGAAGGAAGCCCACAAAGTTGTTGCAGATTGGATGGTCCCCATTCAATTCTATAAGCATTTATTAAGTGCCTGCTACATGTTAGGCCCTGTGCTGGGAGCTTTGGATACTAGTCAGCCCTTGCCTTCAATGCAAGCTATATATAAAGCTGTAAAGGAAAAAGGTTTTTTTATAAAACAAACCATAAAATGGGTCTCTATACTTTATAACCATACTATGTATGTATATATGTGGTAGCCTAATGAAATTTTAGGGGGAAAAAAAAAACCTTAGGTGAATCACCTTGACTTTTAATTGAAGAAACAATGGAATCTTTGGATTTGACTATTAGAAAATATTTTCCTAGAATTTGGTAGTAAGTTTATATGAGAGTGCAATATTTTACTTAGTTCCTTCCATATTGATAGTATTGTGACATATATTTTTTCTACCAACTTTTGAGGAGTTTCCTGCCAGAAGCAGCAAATTATAGAAGTTTAAATTTTCAAATGGAAGACATATATCAATTAGAGCAGTGGATTTTGTTTTTTAAAATCTTTTACCTTTTTTGCCTTTGGAAGAAAATGCATTATTCTTAACTCATTGGTGACGGGTGATGTGGTGTTCATAAGTGTTCTTCTTTGTCTTGAAACTGTCATGCTGCACTGTGGGCAAATATTTTACCTGTCACTGTAGTGCTTTACTGCTCTATCTGGCTTAGCTGGTATGATATGGATGGTTGCTTTTAGTTAAATATATACTATATTCATTCTTTGAAGAGTCTTAAGGTTAGGCTAGGAGAAAGAATTTTATCTGAAACCATTCTTCCCTTGTTTCTAGTAATGTTTAAGCAAGGCCCTAATGCAGAAGGATCTGTGCTGCTCCTTTGTATAGAAGGAGACATGAAAGTGAACTCCGGCCTATTCTCAATGCTTGTGATCTGAGGAAGTGAAGTGGGAATTCGTTTGACCTATCAAAAGTTGATTTCAAGGGTTCTAGGCTTAAATCTAGGTACATTTAAGCATGGAAAAAAACTATAAATGAATGGCAAACAAGAAAGGTAAGAACTAAGATAAAATGAAGAAATTAAGTTAAAAGTAAAATCAAGGAATATCCTGTTGCACATCAGTACATCTACTCTTTTATATTGAATAGCAAAAAAAAATTTTCTATTCTTAAGTCACCTCTGTCATCCTTTCCCCCTTCTCGAGAAAACTTGGCCTCATTCTTCAGTTTCACAGCAAAATTTGTTTTAATTCTTGCCTCTACTTTCTCGCCTCCCATTTATTTTTCAGCTGTTTTCAGTGGCCTTTGACAGGAATTAGGCTTTTTAAGGTCACCAGTGATTTCTATTAGAATAGGTTTTTCAGTAATGTAATCATAAAAAAGGGACCAGATAATAAGAGGTATAGCTGAAGATTAAGGCCATGCCAAGTAATGTGACAAGCACATTAGTGCTTCAGTAAATTTAAAAGTTAGTTCACTGAGACAGCCCAGAAAAAGAACCTAACTCCTGAAGGGAGGAGCAGAAGAACATGGAGCTAGAGAAAGAGAAGGGGAAGGAAGCCAAATGGAGTTGAGAGAACAGTAGCACAGGTGGAGTTATTTGTCTGAACTGCAGCTGAAACTTCCAAATAGCAATCCTGTTTTTTCCTTTTTCTCCTTGAGTTCCTTCATGGAAGTCCAAGACCTTTTCTTCTGGGCATAGGGAGGGAAAGGAATTTGCTTACTTTACTTTGGTCTTAATATACTTTGATTGTTACATTTGTATTTAGTGGAAATAGATTTGGGAGAAGGAATTGAGGGAGAAGAGAAAAGATATCTAAGTTTAACACTGAACTGTGTTACTTGAAGCGCACTGTATCTGGCTGGGGCCTCAACTAACACAAAAATAAATGATACATTTTGATTCTATTTCCTGGTTTGGAAGAATGTTTATACTGAGAAAATTCATTCCTGCAGTGAAGTAGTAGTAGGGTCAAGGACAAATAGGGAGTGATTGGCCAACCTTGATGACCACAGTGTTCCCTTCAACTTTGATATATCTTTATTACTAAATACAATGGACTTTTCTCTGTGTTTACCTTGACCTCTTTACAGGGATTGAATCTGTTGACCACCTTTCTTCTGGATTCTGTTTTTTTCCTGGATTTTTATGTCAGTTGCTTTGCCATGGTCTTACTTTCAGACTCCCAGATCCCTTTCAATCAGCTTGATGTCTGATCTCTGTAGGTGGTCTCTTCAGCTGCTGGGGCTTCTACTATCAGCTCTAAGCAGATGATTCCCAAATCTCCACTAATAGCCCTCAGATCTTTTCTGAGTTCCACACTGCCTTGCTTGATGGCTTCATCTTGATAGCCCTATAGGCATCCCAGTCTCAGAGTAGGTAGCTAAAACAAAGCTCATCTTAATCTCATAACCAGCCCCCAGACTTGTAGATTTTGTATCCACATCTCTGACATTTATCCCTCTCTCTCAGCTCATTGCAGCTGCTGTAATGCAGGTCCCTCATCTTGGCTTGCCTGCACTATTGCAACAATGCTGCCGTCCCTAGTCCAGTGTTGAGTTCAGCCTGCAGTGCACCACAATTGCCATATTGATAAGAGTCCCAAGCACAGATCTGCCCCTGTCACTCCCCTTTTCAGAAAATTTGAGTAGTTTCTTATTAACTCTGGCATAAAATATAAATTGAATTTTGCATTTAAAGCCCTTTACATCCTGATTTTAACCTATCTTTCAAGCATTAAACATTGTTCTATCTCGTCCTATATGCCAGTTGTTTATAGTGAATGATCCAAAAGGTGGTCTTTCTCCACCTCCATGCCTTTGCCTGTACTTTCTGAGCTTGGAATTTGTGTAATCATTCCCTAATTGATAGGCATCTATCTACTTTTTTTGCTACCAAAAAAGTACCATTATGAATATTGTGCTATATATGGGACTTTTTTTTCTTTTAAATAATTGAAAACCTTGATGTATATATTACCAGAATTCCTGGGATAGAGGGTGTGGATTTTTTTTTTCCCACATTATTAGCATAATTCCATACTGAAAAGGCAAAATCTTAATTAAAATTATTGCTCTTAATTTCTAAATGGTAGGCAGTTTTACATATCTATTTTAGACACTTTTTAGGATTGCATTTGTGTGTACGTGCGTATACTTGACAGTTGTCAGCAAACATCACTTTCATATACAAAGACCAGAAAAAAAATTGTGCATAAAATGCAATCTCAGTTATGCATTTTATTTATTTTTTATTTTTAAAAATTTTTTTATTTTATTTTATATTATATATATATAATATATATTAAAATGTAATTTTTAAAAATAGCTTTTTATTTACAAAACATATGCATGGGTTATTTTTCAACATTGACCCTTGCAAAACCTTCTGTTTCAACTTTTCCCCTCCTTCCCCCCATCCTCTCGCCTAGATGGCAGTCTAGTACATGTTAAATATGTTAAAGTATATGTTAAATACAATATATGTATACATATTTATATTCTTGCTGCACAAGAAAAATCGGATCTAGAAAGAAAAAAACTGAGAAGGAAAACAAAAATGCAAGCAAACAATAACAGAAAGAGTGGAAATGCTATGTTGTCCACACTCATTTCCCATAGTTCTCTCTCTGGGTGTGGCTGATTCTCTTCATTACTGAACTATTGGAACTGGTTTGAGTCATCTTATTGTTGAAGAGAGCCATGTCCACCAGAATTGATCTTTGTATAGTCTTGTTGCTGTGTATATGATCTCCTGGTTTTGCTCATTTCACTTAACATCAATTCATGCAAGTCTCTCCAGGCCTTTCTGAAATCATCCTAATGGTCATTTCTTACAGAACAATAATATTCCACAACATTCATATACCATAACTTATTCAGCCATTCCCAACTGATGGGCATCCACTCAGTTTCCAGTTTCTAGCCACTACAAAAAGGACTGCCACAAACAATTTTGCACATATGGGTCCTTTTCCCTCCTTTAAGATCTCTTTGGGATATAAGCCCAGTAGTAACACTGCTGGATCAAGGGTATGCACAGTTTGAGAACTTTTTGAGCACAATTCCAAATTGTTCTTCAGAACAGCTGGATTTGTTCACAGTTTCACCAACAATGTATCAGTGTTCCAGTTTTCCTCCTCCCCCTCCTCCAACATTCTGCAGTATCTTTTCCTGTCATCTTAGCCAATCATGCAGTTTATTTTTTAAAAGTGTGTAATAAATTATGTAATTCTAATCCTGTCCTCTTTCTAAGCTTCCTTATGCTCTCTTTATATTTTATAATACTTGATGTTTTTTTCTTTCTTTTCATCTTTTTTTTTGGGGGGGGGGGATATCTCTATTACTTACTTCCTCCATAGCTCACTAAATAAAAAACAAAATGAAATAAGCCACTATGCCTTGGAATAAGTTTAGGAATAAGTGTAGTGAAGGAAAAGTCAGAAGCTCTGTGTTCTAATTCTGCTTCAGACACATAGTAGCCATGTGACTGAGCAAGTTATGTAACTTCCTTCTACTTCAGTTTCCTGTGCTATAAAGTGGATCTGTTAATACACTCCCATAGGATTGCTATAAACACCAAATAAGATAATGTACATAAAAGCACTTTGCAAACCATAAAGCATTATGTAAATGCTAGTTGTTATTATTAAGTGTAATTCACCATTGGTCTTCTAAAATGGTGGCTGTTCATTGATCAGAATTCTTGTTTTTCATAGTTGTTTTCCTTTAAGGGATTGTGATTATTTTATAAATTGTTTACCTGGTTTTGCATTAGTTCATAAAAATCTTTTGGGTTTCTATCAGGATTTTTACTTTCTGTCCCTTTTAGTTTCTTATGCAAGATGATTCACTTGCATTTATATACCATTATATATTCATATACCAAATTTATATACTGTTGCTTAATTGTTCTCACATTGGGAAACAGTAGGAAACTACTCCCTTAGTGTTCAATTTTTTTCTTACAACATAATATCAGTTCCTTCTTTCTCAATATAAATCTAGACTGATTGAACAGTTACAGTTCTGCTCTTTGGGGCTGAATGAACAAATCAATATCTTCCTTTTGGACCCCTCCTCCCCTTAAGATCGTGAATGAGAATTGACCATGATAATAGATATTTGCATAGTGCTTTAAGAATATAGTGGTATACTTTAGTTGAAAAGGGGACCACTAATCCAATCCTTACTGGTAATTTATGAGTTTTAAAGTATAATGTTTTATATATATATATTTAGTATTTTAAAAATGTATTTTGTTAAATGTTTCCAAATTTCACTTTAATCTGATCTGGAATATTGGGTCACTGTGTCTATATTTGGACCTCTTCTTTGAGGTGTACCAAGAATCTTATCTACCTTGCTTCTTTTGAGTTTCACAGTTTTGGAGATAGCCCCTTTTTACAGACTAAGAAATTTAGGCTCAAAAAGGTTAGAGTGACATGGGGTATACTGGAGGTAGGGATTACACACTGGATTTACAGACTCCCCAGTTCAGCTCTCTGGGATGGTTGCTCTGGGAAGTGTTAGTCTTGGAGTCGAGAAGACTCTTTAGTTCAATTTCTACTTCAGACATTTCATAGTCATGTGTCAATAAGGAAGTCACTAGGCTTCCTCAACCTCAGTTTCTTCATCTGTAAAATGGGGATAATAATAGCATCTGTTTCCTCCAAGACCTCTTGTAAGGATCAGAGTACTTTGTAAACTTAAGGTACTATATAAAATGCTAGCTTATTATTTTTGACTTATGTGCTTCTGAGGCACTAACCAGAATATTTTTTTTAAACACAGAAACTGTTGTCTAACCAAATTTCATATTTGTAAAATTAATTTTTGGAACTCATACAGAATTTTACATTTGTCCCTAATTGTATTTTATCTTATTTAATTTGGCCTTTTATTTGCCTGTCAAGATATTTTTGGTTCTGGATCCTGTCATCTAGCTAAGCTGTTAGCTAAGCTTTGTACCAGATGCAAATTTGACAGGCATGATACAAATATTGAATGTTACAGAGCTGGTGACAAATTCTTGGGATGTTTCCACTCACTATTTCTTTTGTACCATTAACATTAGCATTGTCCCATTAGTCTTTGTATCTACATTTAGCCAGCACCAGTGCACTTCACTATACTATTGTCCAGTCCATGTATTTCTGTTCTACCAACAGCATCTAATTCTTTGTCAAATGCTTTGCTTTAAGTATACTATATTTTTGACACTTCTCACATTGACCAGTCTAGTCATCCTCTCAAAAATAAAATTAATCTGGCATGATCCCATTCTTTAAGGAGTTATGGCTTTTATTGTTCATTATATTCCTTCCTAAGTCCTTACGAATCATTGCCTTAAAAATGTGTTCTAGAATTTTGTAGGAATGGAAGTCAGTTGACATATGGGACTTCCCTTTTCTTCGTTCACATTTTTCCATTTATGTGGCTTTTCTCTTTTTTTTCAAGATGTTTCAGAAGTCACTAAGAGCCAGTTAGTAGGGTTACCTGCTCCTTCCTCTAAGATAGAACTTGATACCAGAGCTATTAACTTGGATACTCTGAGGGCAGCTAAGTCCCACTGCTCTTGTGTTTTGTTTTTTTTTAATAACTTTTTATTGATAGAACCTATGCCAGGGTAATTTTTTACAACATTATCCCTTGCACTCACTTCTGTTCCGATTTTTCCCCTCCCACTTTTTGAGCTTAGTTCCAAATTGCTCTCCAGAATGGCTGCATGTGTTCACAATTCCACCAATAATGTATCAGTGTCCCTGTTTTCCCACGTCCCCTCCAACATTCCGCATTATCTTTCCCTGTCATTCTAGCCAATCTGAGAGGTATGTAGTGGTATCTCAGAGTTGTCTTAATTTGCATTTCTCTGATTAATAAAGATTTGGAGCATATTTTCATATGGCTAGAAAGTTTTAATTTCTTTGTCTGAGAATTGTCTGTTTATATCCTTTGACCATTTATCAATTGGAGAATGGCTTGATTTCTTATAAATTAGAATCAATTCTCTATATATTTTGGAAATGAAGCCTTTATCAGAACCTTTGAGTGTAAAAATGTTTTCCCAGTTTATTGTTTCCCTTATAATCTTGCCTGCATCAAAATTTTCTATTTTGTAGGCTATAGTGATCTCTAGTTCTTCTTTGGTCATAAATTCCTTTTTCTTCCACAGATCTGAGAGGTAAACTATCCTATGCTCTTCCAATTTATTTATAATCTCATTCTTTATGCCTAGGTCATGAACCCATTTTGACCTTATCTAGGTGTACGGTGTTAAGTGTGGGTCAATGCCTAGTTTCTGCCATATCCTGTATTTTTTAAACCTGAATTTATAGATTGCCATTCGACAAACAAACATTGTGCATCCATGCTAATTGTTTTTTTTAGGCATCCTTTCTTTTTTCTCCTCATCACAATATTTCTGTCAGAATTTCATTCTGGAGAGTTTCCCATAAAAAAATTTTAAACTACCAAGTTTATGTCAGATATGATGTCAAATTTGCCTCTTCCTCTTATGATTTCTATTTCACTCTGAATGTCATCCTGAATGCATTTTGTCTAGGTATTTGAGGTTGTGGGTTTTATGGCTAACTTTTATTTTGAATATATTCTGCAGTGAATTTAAGGTTGTATCTCTTGCCATTCTCCTTACATTTTCAGCTACTCCACACACATACATACAGGGAGGTATATGTTGATTATTTTATCCTTCTTCTTTTACATCTTAAAGCCTTTTTGATTAGATTCTCTAGATTCTAAGCAAATCCATTCTTAATCTTACCCTGTTAAGTTCCCTTCCATCCCTGGCCAAGAAAGTTTCAGCCTTTGTTTATTTTAAGCCATGGTCCAGTAGCTATCAGATGTCTTTTTATTTTTATTTTTTTTAAGATTATTTATTTTACTTAATAGTGTTACCTGGGTTTCTCTTGGCAGGTAGATTCCCAGATATTCTATATTCTCTAAAGTTATTTTAAATGGAATTTCTCTTTCTGTCTTTTGTTATTGAAATTTGTTGATAATGCATAGAAATGCTGATGATTTATGTGGATTTATTTTATGTCTTCAACTTTGCTAAAGTTATTTGTTTCAAGTGGTTAATATTTAATGTTTAGTTGATTCTCTAGGATTCTCTAAATATAGCATCATCTTATCTACAGAGTGATCGATTTGTTTCCTCATTGTCTACTCTAATTCTTTCAATTTCTTTTTTTCCTCTTATTGCTAAAGTTAACATATCTAATACAATATTGAATAATACGGGTAATAATGGACATCTTTGTCTCATCTCTGATCTTATTGGGAAGATTTCTAGCTTATTCTCATTATATATATTGTTTGCTGATGATCACAGATACTAATCATTTTAGAAAAAATATTCTAGTGTTTTTATTAGGAATGGATGCTGTATTTTTTAAAAATGCTTTTTCTGCATTTATTGAGGTAATCATAAATTTCTATTAGTTTTGTTATTGATATGGTCAATTATGCTGATAGTTTTCCTGATACTGAATCAGCCGTGGTATAAATCCCAATTGGGCATAGTGTATTATCCTGGTGTTAAATTTCTGTTATCTCTTTGTTAATGTTTTATTTAAGATTTTTGCATCAATATTAGGGAAATTGGTTTATATTTTTCTCTATTTGGATTCCTCCTGATTAAGCTTTCAGTATTATATCTGTATCATAAAAGGAATTTGGCTTCTCCCATTATTCCAAATAATTCATATATAATATTTGAATTAATTGTTTGGTAGAATTCACTTGTAAATCCATTTGCCCTTGGAGATATTTTCTTAGGGAATTCATTAATGGTATTCAATTTTTTTTTTCCTAAAATAGGGCTAAGTATTTTATTTCCTCTTCTATTAATCTGGGTAATTTAAATTTTTACAAATATCCATTTCAATTGGGTTATTAGATTTATTGGCAATTAGTTGGGCAAAATAGCTCCTAATTATTGCTTTAATTTGTTCTTTATTGGTGCAAGTTCACCCTTTTAATTTTTTATACTGGTAATTTAGTTTTCTTCCAGCCAACTCTGAAGTTTTATTAGTTTAGTAGTTTTCTTACATTCAATTTTATTAATCTTTTCTTTGATTTTCAAAATTTCTGATTTGTTATTTAAATGCAGGTTTTTATTTTGTTCTTTTTCTAGTTTTTTTAGTTGCATACCCAGTTCATTGATTTACTTGCTTTTATTTATACTTACATGAATAAAATAATGTTGTCTCATTATTTCGCTCTCTTGGAAGAAATGATTGTTTCTGTGGTTTGTTGTTTCACCCACTTATCCTTTAGGATTGGATTATTTAGTTTCCAATTAATTATTAGTCTGTTTTTTCATAGTCTTTTATTATATGTAATTTTTATTGTATCATGATCTGAAAAGGATACATTTAATATTTCTAATTTTCTACATTTGATTATAAAGTTTTTATATCCAAATATATGGTTAGTTTTTGTGTAAGTGCCATATACTGCTGAGAAAAAGTATATTCTTTACTATCCCTATTAAATTTTCTCCATAGGTTTGTCATATCTAACTTTTCTAAAATTCTATTCACCTTTTTAACTTCTTGTTTATTTTGTGGTTGGATTTATCTAGTTCTGATTGAGGGAAATTGAAATCCCCATCTAGTTTGGTTTTGCTGTCTATTTATTCCTGTAATTCATTTAACTTCTAAAATTTAGTGCAATATTACTTGGCATTTAGTATTGATGTACTTTGACATAGGTCATTTCCCCTGCTTCTGACAGCAGTCATTTTTCTAAACCAATCAGGATGAATTAAGGAAGTCTACTCATCTTCACAATTATTTTGGTTAATTATCCACTTTGACTAAGAAGAGCTGGTTACATGTTATGGTTGTTTCCTGAAAATTGGTCAAAGTCTAACTTAAAGGTTTTTTTGAGTAATAAGGATTAACTAGTAGACTATTGTTGTCTTGGTGTGTTTAGATTGTTATCTCGGGAAGAGCACAGTGTGAATGGAGCCCTGAACTAGGAAATCAGAAAATCAGTTTGAGTTATATGATTTTGGGCAAGTCACTATCTTTTGGCTGTCAATTTCCCTATTTATAAAATAAAAGGGGCTGTCATTTCCAAAATATATAGAGAATTGACTCTAATTTATAAGAAATCAAGCCATTCTCCAATTGATAAATGGTCAAAGGATATGAACAGACAATTTTCAGATGATGAAATTGAAACTATTTCTACTCATAGGAAAGGATGTTTCAAATCACTATTGATCAGAGAAATGCAAATTAAGACAACTCTGAGATATCACTACACACCTGTCAGATTGGCTAAGATGACAGGAAAAAATAATTGGAGGGGTTGCGGGAAAACTGGGACACCGATGCATTGTTGGTGGAGTTGTGAACAAATCCAAGCATTCTGGAGAGCGATCTGGAATTATGCCCCCAAAGTTATCAAACTGTGCATACCCTTTGATCCAGCAGTGTCTCTATTGGGCTTATATCCCAAAGAGATACTAAAGAAGGGAAAGGGACCTATATGTGCCAAAATGTGGTAGCCCTTTTCATAGTGGCTAGAAACTGGAAAATGAATGGATACCCATCAATTGGAGAATGGTTGGGTAAATTGTGGTATATGAATGTTAGGGAATATTATTGGTCTGTAAGAAATGACCAGCAGGATGAATACAGAGAGGCTTGGAGAGACTTACATGAATTGATGCTAAGTGAAATGAGCAGAAGCAGGAGATCATTATACACTTCAACAACAATACTGTATGAGGATGTATTCTGATGGAAGTGGATGTCTTCGACAGAGAGAAGATCCATTTAGTTTCAATTGATCAATGATGGACAGAATCAGCTACACCCTGAGAAGGAACACTGGGAAATGAATGCAGACTACTTGCATTTTTGTTTTTCTTCCCAGGTTATTTTTACCTTCTAAATCCAATTCTTCTTTTCAACAAGAGAACTGTATGGTTCTGCACACATATATTATATCTAGGAGATACTATAACATATTTAACATGTATAAGACTGCTTGCCATCTGGGGGAGGGGGTGGAAGGAGGGAAGGGAAAAGTTAGAACAGAAGTGAGAGCAAGGGATAATGTTATAAAAAGTTACCCATGCATGTATTTTGCCAATAAAAAGTTATAATAAAAAAAAAAAAAGGAGGGCTGGGCTGCATAATAGTAAATTAATAAAAGAAGACTCCTTTCTAGCTCTGAAGCTTGTAAATTTGAGGGATATTCTTTTTTTTTTTTTTTTTTTAGGATATGGATAATCAAAATTAATTTAAGTCAACAAACATTTATTAAAAATCCAAATATATGCAAAGAACTTTGCTAGGAATAGAAGTACAAAAAGGGAAAAAGTCCCTGTCTTCAAGGATTTTATATTCTACTGTGGAACCTCTTGAAATTTCAGGGGTGGTAGAAGTGATTTTTTTATAGACAGCAGATTATATAAAACCTTATTTTCACTATGTGTAGTTCTATTTCAGGTAGTGTAATTATCCACTTTATAATTAGATAGCCACTCTGTCTTTCTAATAATTTTAATACCCAAATTGTATACTATACTAACTCATGAAGAAAGCTTTATAAAAATTATTTTAATATCTTTATATATATTTATCATCATCCTTTTTTTTTTTTTTTTTTTTTTTTAATCTCTATCCCTAATGGAGGTTAGATGGGATCTCCCCACCTGAGCTGAAGGTTATTATGTAAGTGTGATTTGTGGACTAAGTTCTTTCTGACAAAAGGTGAAATGATATTATTTATTGATCCTTTTGGCTGGAAGGGATTTGCTGCTTGTGAAGCTCTTCAAGTTAGTTACAGAGTGAATGCAGGGATTCTTCTCCCTTCCTCTTCTTTAGGATTGCCTCAAGGTTAGGGGAGACCCCTTGATTTCTAACCAGAAGTGTCTTGAACTTGTGCTCTTTGGACTGCTTTACTGAAATAAAAAACTTGTGCTCTTTGGACTGCTTTACTGAAGTAAAAAAGGTGAAGATCATGGCAGCAGAAGAGTTCTTACTTTTGTCTCCAGTGAACCTTGGATTTAGGGGGTTTCTTTTTCTTTTCTTTTCTCTCAGCACCCAGGTGGAGATGAGGTTCTCGTAGAACAAGCTGGCGGGGATGCGACTGAAAGCTTTGAAGATGTAGCACACTCTATGGATGCCAAGGACATGCTCAAACAGTACTACATTGGAGAAGTTCACCCGGTAAGGGGCTTTGAGCTAGAGCCTGAGATGGGGGAGGAGAGAAAGGCACATTAAACAAGAGTGAAATGAATTAGAGGTTGGTTTTTTGGTTTTTTTTAGCTTACTAGACAGATACAACTTTTTCCTGCCCTCAGATTCATGTTCATATAAGACTGATCACTTTCTGTTGATTCACAATCAAAAGGAACAGGTTGTGAATTTTTCACTTATAATGAAAAGCACCTTTCCTTACAGCGATTTGGCCATGTGCCATTGTCTGGTAGCTTCTGTGTGTGTGGTTGGGGAGGCTTGGTTCTCCTTCCTTAGAACAGCTAGCTCTGCATATATATATTTCTTCATTTTTTGAGTAATTTCCTTAAACTTGATTTTTTTTTCTTTCAGAGTGACCGTAAAGAAGGATCCCAGGTAAGAAAGCATCTGTTTCTTCTGTCCCCTGAAGCAGAATCTTTTATCTAATAGACCTACCAGTTTGGTGTATGCTTTTAGTTTAAATTGTGTTGTTATGGGTTTTTAAAAACCAGGCAGAAGCACTCCCCTATCTTTTTAAAAGGATTTTGAATTAAATTCCATCATAGGAGAATAGGACAGCTGAGGTTTTAATAATAGGAAAAATGTCCTATACAATCAATTTGCAAGCTAATTAGCATATAAATTTGGAGCTTGACCCTAGAAAAATGATATCTGGCTTGATGAACTGGTGATTTTTTTTTTTTTTTTTTAAAGTCTCTTGGCATCAAAGACTTAGAGCATCGGTTTTTCTCTTTCATTCATCCTCTCCTTTTCCTTTCCAAATACAAACATATACATATATACATATTCTCTTTATTTCCATTTTCAAGAGTTGTGGGATGAATCCACATAGAAATGGGCTTTCTACTCTTTATCCAGTAATCTAATTCTTCTACCAATTAAAAATGTGGAAGCTGCTATGCTCAGGAATATTTCCTTTCATCCATTTCTCTATGTTTTAGCAGGAAGAGTGAAATCCGTCACCATTCAGTACAGTTGAGAGTTAGCAGATGCTTCCCACTGTTATCATGCCCAGAACAAAAAAGATGAAGGGCTTTCTTAGGCATCTCTAGCTTCAGGACATCTGTTTCTTCACTGACTTCCTGTTCTTCCCCTTCCTCCTTCTCAGCCCTGCCTCCTTTTCCAACCCACCTTTATAGATGATAGAATAGGAGTATCATAAAATCACTGTGGCTTTTCTTCCATTCCCTTGGGCTTGAATTGCCAGGCAGGTTTGGTGCAGCAATTAATGTTGGCCTAGACACAGGAATTGAAGCTTGAGATGCCTCAAAATGGCTTTGTCTGAGGAGTGCAATCTGCTCTTTGTGCCCCACACACTCACTATGCTAATCCATCTAATCATTTTCAGAAAAAAAGAAACTTGTCTGTACTAGCTGTGAGCAATATTGGCTTATAAACTATACTTCTACAGCCTCAGCCTGTGTTCTGTGCTTCTGAGCCCTTGTCAATAAAATTGAATTGAACAGTTCCAGATGTTCTTATATAGTTTATCAAAGTTGTCCTGAAAGCCTTAACAGGTCTAATGAGGGTCTATGCTTCCTGCAGGTGGGTCCCTGTTTGCCTAGGAGATTCGTCCTGGCTTTTCCTTCATAGATGCATCTTTGTTTCAACCCTTAAAATAGATTCAGAATGCTGAAATAGAGAAAGCCTTATTTCTTGCACCTTTTCCCATGGAATTATAGTTTCTTTCCCATACCTTGAAGAAGAGGATATTGTGCTGAAGTTAGGTCCCTCTTGCAGGTGCTAAAGAAGCTCTGGGCTTTGAGGACAGTTGAGAGTTGAAGCAGTGATTTAATAACGTCTGGCAGCTGCTAGTAATGGCTATTTTTTCAGTTGGAAATTTAAGAAGATATTCTTCTGGGATAAGAAAGCAATCTCATTTGAAGTAAAGATCCTACATGTCCCTCTAAAGAGGTTTTTATTAAAAAATGTCATGTGAAAGTTTGACTAGAGCCTTATACCTTTTACAAGATTTACTGAAGTGATAATAATGGACATTTCCATAGCGTTTTATGGTTTGATTATTCACCTCTACTCTCTTATGCAGATGATTTGTAATCCCTGTTATGTCTATGGAATATTAATGAAAGAACACTAGATAACTATTATAATAATAAAAATAAATTCTTCCAGCTGACAGTTTAGCAGTTAGTTTCTACTGATGGCCAAAGATAAAGTTTTGATTACTGACTCAGTTTTTCCTCATGTCCAACATAATTATGTAGATATCATAGTTCTTCTAAAAGTGACATATACTAGATCATCATGTTTGCTTTTAGTTCTCTTCCTCTTTAGTTCAGGATTCATGTGCAACAGATGGCCTTTTAGACATTTTGTAAAGGCAACTGGTGACTGGGAGTCAGGAAGGCCTACATGAAAATCCTGCCTCAGACATGTAGCAGCAGTCATGTGATCTCTGTGGGCCTTGGTTTTCTAATGTGTAAATCAAGGGGGTTGGACTCTGTGACCTCTAAGGTCCTTTCCAATTCTAAATCTATGATTCAGTGAACCTGTCACCTCCCAGAGAAACAGACTCCAAACCTGAACTTAAGGACTTCAGTTCCTTAAGCAACTTAAGAAGTACTTCCTCTCTCAAGTTATCAGATAAAACTTCCAATATGTGCTTTTGTTTGCTAGCTAGCCAAACTGCCATTTCTGGTAACTTTCTGACTTATCTTAACTAATCAAGGGAAAAGGAAAAAAGGGGGAAAAAAAGAAAATGGTAAAATCTCTTATATAATCACATCTTTTTATTTTAGCTGATTTTTGAAGAGGGTAGAGGGGGAGACTGTTGAAAGTACAGTTTTTAAAAATTTGAGGATTTTATCCGCTTGGGTATAAGGGTTATTTCAGTCTTTGTCAATAAATGAGTTTTTGGCCTGATAAAAATCAGGTGGTTTCTCTCTCCCTCCCCTCTCCCCCAATATCTCTTCTATTTACTTTACTCTTCACAATATGAAGAGAGCTCTCACTCTCTTTGTTACTTTTTATGTAGGTAGGATAAATGTGAAATGTGAAGGAGGCTGTGGAAAAGTCTGCTATTCTACTTTAGGTCGTTTTTCTTTAGAACATTAAAAAAACAAAATATGTAAAAATAACAACTATCTATTTGGTTAAACTTAATCTAGTTTTTTTAATGTGTAATCAGAGTGAAATTCCCTAAAGTTTACCTTTCTGACTTACAGCTCATTTTAGTTAGTAACGGAGTTCCTCTTCATGTTCTTTTCAGTGCCCTCTATCCAGGAGACATGGTCATTTTTTACCGTGATTTAAGTGTTAGATCTAGATCACTTTACTAAGGTAGCTCAAGGGCCTGGGCACCAGACAGATACAGAAAACTCACTTTCATTCATGCCTAGTTTCTAGTGTCTAGGTAAGACCCTCTTACCTGCTCTAGACAAGGTCAGTTTAGTGAACTGAGAAGCCTCTCAAACCCTTGAGCTAATGGACCTTTATAGTTCAATGCATGCAGTGCATGTTCCTTACTGTGCAGTTTTGTGCAGTAGACATCTTGAAAATCACTTGGCCATGTTTGGAATTAGGAACTTTCATGTTCCATAAAGCAAATCTCTCCTGATCAATCATTTGCCAAGAGAGTTAATTTGGGATTACCTGTTAAAAATTTGGGATTATCTGTTAGAGAGCAAGAACACAGATAAACTCCATAAACTGGCTTAGCCAGTAGTTTCTATTAATTTCTCTTGTTAAATTTGACCAGGATTCTGTTGTGTGCAGACAGCTGATATGAACTCACTGCCTTTCTAGGGGGGGGGAAGTATAAGTGTAAGGAAGTCAACTCCATGGATCAAGAGGGGTGGACTTCAGAAAACCTTCTCCATTCTTTTGCTATGCGGGTGTCAGAGGTTAACCTACTGTTTCTGCTAACATCATAAAGTCCTTGGCATAGACCTTGGGCTCTGTGACGATGGCAAATGAGCACAGCTTTCGGCTACTTCTGCAAAGCTGGAAATACTTTGACCTTGATGAATCTGGCACCAGATTGTATGAATAATCTCATCTGTATAATGTGTGCACAACCATCCCAGTTAAGATCAGAAAAGTTCATCTTGAGAAGCTTGGCCGCTCACTGGTTTGATTTTTCTTTTTTTGGTCACTAACTCAGTAAAAACCATAAGATGGGGCCTTGATTTAAGTTGGTGGAGGGAGCTCCCACACTGAAAAGATTTTAATCCCTAAAAGATGTTGTAGTTCGTTGCTTTATTTGGTCTGTTTCTAGCAGTTTGGGGAGGGTGCATATGAGATAACTTTAAATTTAGACCCTCGCCTGTTTTGTATAGAACTCTCCCTGAAAACAGCTTTTGAAGACAAATTGAATGTTATTTTCACCCGGGATAATGAGCTTTCTTCAATTTTGCTCACCATGGAACATGGTTTTAAATCCTTTGTGCTATTTTATTTTGTGACACAAGATGAAATAAGAATACCTGTGTAAGGTGGCCAAATGTAGCTATATGGAACTTGAACAAAGTGATTTTGGGAGCCATTTATGATAAGGATTTTTTTTTTAAAAAATCATATCTATAAAATTATTCAAGTTCAGAAGTAGGCAGAATTTTTGTGAAGACCTTCACTTTACCATTGCACTTAGGTCTAATAATGATCGCTGCTTGCTGAAGCATCATTATGAAGGAAATTAGATTCCTTCTTGCATTTGTTAAACACTCATTTTGTAATATTATCTTTTGTGCTGAATCTTAGGATTCAGTGGACTCTGTTGAAAATGCTGGTGCCCTTCATGTCAGTTCTTGAGATTGCTCTGTAGTCTACTTTTTTGTAAAACAGCAAGTTCCATTCAGAGTTAATCTTTAAAAACAAAGGTCACCAGAGCCCAACCTCATTCTCAGAGCCGTCATTCTTAGGTCCTGGTATACATCATTTCATGCTTCCATTTTAATGGCTTTGATTACCTCCACAAAAGTCCTATTTGGATGTCACATTGTTGTCCAGAGATGACCCAGGCGTCTCAATGGCAACAGGAATGCAAGTCTTAGAAAGACTTAATGTATATTCTCAATGATGGTCTGTTGTCCAAACACACTGACCATGTTAAATAGGAAGGAGCTTGAGCATTAGAAGGTAAAGGCCTGAGAATTTTGTTATTTTGTTTTGTTTTGGCTATAATAAGTCAAAAAGATTATTGGTGAAGGAGACGCAGTCATCCACCTTGATGGAAAAACATCACCTGAAGTACTAAAATATAAATATATCTTTTTCTTTTATCTAGTTGATTGAATTCTTGAGTTTTTTTTCGTTAAGAGTTTTTTGAAGAATATTCTTTTATTTATATTTGGAGAATTGTGCTTTTATTCCCATGGAGCCATATTACAGTAACAAACAGGATGTTTTTCTTAGATATCAGCATCACTGCTTTGCAAAGTGGTAATCAAAGCAGCCAAAATCACTCATATTTTCTACCTATATAATAAGATGGAATAACTTTAGATTAGAAATTTTAGTTGTTTGTGAACTCATTTAATGCTAGTTCCCCCATGTCCATATCACTGTTACATTGGTAAATGTATATTTGTTTTTTGTTTTTTGAAGGCAAGTGTCTTGAGGTTTCATATAAACTCAGATCCTCCTGGCTCCAGGTCTAGAGTTCTATCCGCTGCGCCACCCAGCTGCCCTGATGTAGATAGATGTATATTTGAAAATAAAATGAGTTAGGATTTCTTTTAATTGAAGTTCAAGATGAGACTCACCATAGGATAAATACTGTGGCAAAGCAAGGTTTTAATGTACTTGAGAGGGGAAAATTTTACATTTATTTAAAGCCTTAACATCCTGAGTTTCTTCTCAGGAATAATTGTCCAAAAAAAATTGAAATTTTTCTATTCTGATTAGAAGATAAGACTCCCAACTAGGGCTTCCAAATGTTCATTATTTTTCCTGGAATTTTCCCTGTGGCTTAGGATATTTTGCTTTCTATTTCAAATACTTGTATTCATAACCAGTTGATTTGTGATTTTTAAAATAAATTGTATAACTGGATACTTTGTAAAACTTTTTTTTATTTTACTTTAACTATGAAATTCTAAATGTTCATTTTTCAGTTGAAGGTAGAGTTGTTTCTATATGTGCAATATCTTTCCTCATCTATGATAACCTTGTATATCCTTAAGATTGCTGGTATTCTTAGGTATCTTTTGCTAGATTTATACTTCTGCAATAAAAGATGTATAGGATATACAAGTATATAAAAGGATATAAAAGTATATAGGATGCCCCTATAGCAAGAGACACCTAGTCTTCAGGGGTGGGCTCTCTTAAGCTACTCTCTTGGATTAGAGATCCTAGGGAAAATAGTTTTATTGGACCTGGTTTCCTACATGGTTGTCAATTCTGGAAATCCTAAGGAACTTTTGGGGCCATATCAAAAGATTTTATCACCCAGGGTAATAGGGGTAGAATCTAAACTGGAAAGGAAGCAGGACCTTCTCATTTTATCTCAAGGGAAAGCCCTCACTGCCTACCCTCTAGTCAAGCTTGCTAAGGATAATTCTCCTAGGAATGACTTGGTAAGAAAATTACATGGGTTAATTGAATTTGACATGGAAGGAAGTAGTAGAATTTTAAAGAGAAAAAGGGGAGTGGTAGAGACCATCTAGTATAGCCTCTTTAGCTTAGAGATGAGGAAAGAGAAAAGTTAAATGACTATGATTTGAGGGAGGTGGCCCCAGTTCTAATTATAAGTAGCTTTCCAAAAGGGCCACTTAGTTATTAGTAAATGTCTCCTTTCAGTTCTCCAAGACCATCTAGTGTCTTAATTTATGAGTTTTAAAAATTGTTGCCCAATGTGTTAATGAAGCTATTAAAGACCTGATTTTCTTTTAAATTTGGAAACTAATTTTTTTTTTCTTCTTAAAAATCACAGTACATTTGTGATGGGGTTTATTAACTCTTGATCACTTATACCCAAAATATTCATTGAGAGTTATATCCAAAATATTCGTTGAAAGTTATATCCAAAATATCCATAAGAAAACATGCAAAGGAATTCCTTGTTTTTGAAGGCTGAAAATACTCCCCTGTACTCATATCCTAGCACTTAGTTTTTTACTCTGTTATACCACAGAGTAGAAAGCCCTGACATTTATAAGAGTCGCTATGTTCTGCTCCCTCAAAACCTTGTATGGAAATTTAAGTCAGAGGAGGGTCATAACCAGTTGATTTTCCTCCATGGCCAAAAGTATATATATATATATATTAAAGGGAACTCTTAAGGTTCTTCTTTTAAAACCCATTAGGCTG
Source organism: Sarcophilus harrisii (assembly GCF_902635505.1). NCBI lineage: Eukaryota > Metazoa > Chordata > Mammalia > Dasyuromorphia > Dasyuridae > Sarcophilus > Sarcophilus harrisii. The sequence continues at coordinate 44,067,939 of NC_045427.1, read as the reverse complement.
AATATCAGAACTTTGGGGATGATGCTGTAGATTGGAAAGTGATATTTGGAGGGAAGGATAAAGGTAAAGGTAGACATATGTGTTAGTAGAATAATTTAAGGACTGAATGTCTTACTTTTTTTTTTATTTTGTGGAAATTAAAAATAACTTATTTGGCTTCTTTCCAAGCTTGGCTGAGGGACTTGGCTTCTAAGAGCACTGCCTTAAACAACTCTTTCATTGTAGTTGATTAAAAGTGGGGCCACTGTAGCCTGGCATTTACTTGGCTGTGAATATCCTTAAGGGAGAGCAAATTTTTTACCTTCCTTTTTTTTTTTTTTTTTTTTTTTTTTTTAACTGTAATCTGTTAGGTAAGAATGTGTCTTATCTTCTGGGTAGATGGTTATGATTAAAATCAGGGAATTTTGAAGTACTTTTGGTTTTTTAAAAAAAAGCATATATGCTTTCAAACATTGATTAGAAAGTTGTTTTAACAGTTTAATCCAGTTTTCTAGCTTTAGACCCTTTTACTTTTAGGCCATATTTGAAGATGACCAGAAAAATCCTCTGCATTCTCCATGTTTCAGAATTTTAAACAATATAATCAAGAGAAAAAACTAATGTTTTAAGGGAAGACTTTTACATAGATAGTATGTCTTTTACCTTCATAGTTCTAGACTGAGTCCTACAGTGTATAACTTGTCCTTTAATTCCTTCATTTTTGGCCTATGTTCAAAATTTCTAGTAAAACATCTTGTTTCATAGCCCCTTTACAAATCTTTTCTGTTAAGCACCAATATGAAAAATCTCAATGCTACTATTAGATTAAAAATGAGACCATTGTCCTTTTCCCGATGCAGCCAGATCATCTGTTTTTGCTGTTGAGAAATGTAAGAAGTAAAGGATTAGGCAACATTTTAGGTAATTAGCTTAAAATAGAATCAAGAGTTGAGGCTGTGAAGTTTTCATTAGACATGTGCCCCATGGTTGTGGATTCAAAGACCTCAAATACCATCATAGTTAGCATAGACCATTGAACATTTTTTACTTTTTTTTTTTTTTTGGCATTTAATTTCTTTCTGGTGCTAAGGAAAGACTCGGCTTAATTTGCATGGCTTAAATAACAGGCATGCAAGATTGAAACTTCATTCCACACTATTCAGAAGTATTTGCTAGGAAGCCTTTCACTAATTTGTCAGAAATTTACAGACTTCTACACTTAGGCAACAGTCATATTTTGAGAGGAAGAACCTTATATCTGTGAATTGTTACTCACTGTCAGTGGTTTTACAGACTTTTTGTGTGATAGTGTTAATTTCTGAAATTACCTGTCATTTGAAAATATAAGCAATGAGATGTTTGGATTCAAGGTTGTTGATAATGGAATCTTTCTTATTTTATATGAGTTTTAGGTGGATGTTCTCCTTTCTTATCTTCACTTCTCTTTTTATGGTACCATTTAAGTTTTACAGTCTTTAATCATAGTTGTAGTATGCAGTTATAAGTGTAGAAAGCAAATCAATTTTCCCTAAAAATAATAATGTAATGAAACTCTCATTGTGTGGAATACTACATAACTAGCCATTGTATTCCAGAAGAACTTTAACAATTTTGATCTGTTTCAGGAACATGTGGTCTGAGCTTTTGTCAATGGCAAGCCCAATAGATTGGATAGCCTAGTAGGAGCATAAGTTCGCTTCACTGGAATTGTTATACCTGAGCTCCCCTCCTCTTGCATACCTACTATTAAGGATTTTTAAAAGTTGTATCTAGTTTTAGAGCTGGCCTAAAGCAGGGTTTCTTAAACTTTTTCCACTTCTGACCCTTTTTTACCCTAGAAATTTTTATATAACCTTGAATATGTAGGTATATAAAATAGACATACAAATCGATGATAATATCTCATAAAGAAATTTATTTTGAAATAATTCTTTGTTTACATTTAATGTTAACCATCTATTAAAGATGAAAGCAAATTTGCATGCTATTGAGTTGAATGTGCTTGTTTATTTTTACATAAATTGGGGTATTTGAGACCTTTTACTGTTGGCAAATTTTTTGTGATCTCCATATGGAGTTGTGACCCACAGTTTAAGAAGCTTTGCTCTAAAGTAGAGTTTGAAAAAAGTAAAAATAAAAAAAATAAAATAGAATTTGTACTTATGTTGCATTTTCCAGTTTTAAATAAGCAGTACTAATCATATTTTCTTTCTTTCTTTTTGTTCATATCTCCAGAATTCAGGTTCATTTTTTAAAAGGTACAGTATTACTTTAACAAACTTTCTTGTATTTTACGAGTACTCCATCTGTCATGATAATAAATATTTACTTTCTACAATACGATAAAAAGTTACAGCTTTGAAAAATCTTGCTTTTTAAAAGGAAGGTTCCCACCAGTTCACAAGTCTAACTTGTCCATCATAACCTTTAGATTTCTTTTCTGCCCTATATAAAGGTACTATTCCCACCATGTTATATTTGTTCACTGAGATGAGACAAGAATGTGTTCAAGTTATTTAGCCTCATTAACTACATATATATCAAGAAGAGGGCCAGTTAGGCTATGTCGAACCTTATGGTTTTAAGACCTATAGAGCTCTAGTAAAAAGAAATCTTTTTTCAAGCAGTTTCTTTCTGGTTTTGAAACTTATTCAGAAAAATCTAAGCAATCCCTTTAACTGAGTGTGTCTTTGCCTTTCAGTAGTCATTTTCATGTTATAACATTATTTAGACTTACATAACTTGATGGAGAAAGTCTTCTGCAGAAATCTTAATTATTACTGAATGTGACTGGATACTATGACAGTTAGAAATGTCAGTTCATTATTCACTTGCGTGTTGTTATTTGGAAGTAAATTTCCCAGTTTTTTGCCTAGGGAAAAAAAGGTATTGATTGTGCAAAACATTTTGGAAAATGGGCATAACGTTATTGCATTTTGTTTTACTTTGTTTTCCCTAGATGCTGCTCAACTTGCATCATCCCCATCATGGGTGCTGTCCTCTTAGCTGTCATGTATCGTTTCTACATGGCCGAGAGCAGATTGTCCTGAGCCAGCCTCGCTGGAACCTGGAAAGAGAACATCCTAGAGAGAGAGAGAGAAAAAGTGCAGTCCTGCTCTGGTAGGACTGCTGGATTCCCCCCTCTTTGAATCCTGCCAATTTTATTGCTCCCCTGCTGAGTCAAAATGGGCATGTCAACTGTCCACCTCCGAACTGGGACCATGCGCCTCATCATACAGTTGCAATGCCTTACTTACCCCCAAGAGGCACCATAATTGTTGAGCATTCCATTCTCTAGCTCATCTTTTCTTCCTGAAGTTTTTGTAAATAGCTCTTCATTTCACAGTTTTCTGTCAGTCATTTCAGGAAAGTGAAGAAGTCATTTGAATGTGTATATGTAAAACAATTCTGTGCTTTTACAGAGAAGAAAATGCTGGTTTATAATGTTGTTCAATAAAAGTGTCTGCCTCTGGCACTTTGAACTTAAAACAAGCATTCTCAAAAGAAGGGCAGCAAAATATCTGGTTCTGAGGATGAGAGAATGTTTATTTTTTCTCTCTATATTGGTAGCTACTTTTAAGCAAATACCAATTTTTAAAAATTACAGTCTTAACTTAATTCCATTTATTTTGTTGTTTCTGCATTATTTATTTGAAGTATCAAGTGCATCACTACTGCCACCTAGAACACAATTTTCTAAATTGTCATTTTTGAGGATAATAGTGTACTTTCATTTCCCCATAACAGTAACACTTGACCTCTGTGGTCCCAATTTCTTCTTTTTTTAAAGTGGTGTTTGAAATAAGCTCGTCTTTCCTTTGGTGGATTAGTGGAGCTGATGAGTTTTTAAGGAGCCCTGAGGGACAGCTGGGTGTGAAAGTGGTAAGGAGTGACAGTGTATTTGGATGAAAAGGATTCTGAGGTACTACTCTAGGCAAGTGAAGAAACAGTTTGAAGACACAGTAACCATTCCTATAGCTTGATACTTATTTTTTTGGGGGGTCTGTTAAAAACTAACAGCAAATCTAAGCTCCAGGTTAGTTTGTTGAGCTTTCTCAGGGTATTTGTTTAATGTAGTAGATTTTGGAGGGGTACTGATTGCTTAAGAGACTGTGACTCCAAATGTATCTATGACATTTGGGGTGGGAAATAATTGGTACAATAATGTGGTATTTGTGGGTGGGATTAAACAAGAAGAGAAAATGTTTGCGTTTATGCCTCTCTCTTTCACCTCTGTGGCTCCCAGGTATTTGTAACTCTTCCTGTTGGAACGTATTTAAAATAAAAGAGATATCTTGTTTTTTTTGTTGCCATGGTGTTTTTATCTGTTGCTCACTTGGCTTCTCAGGAGCAGACTGTCCCAAACTCTAGACTTTCTCCTTTCTCCTTGTGAGCACCTGTGTACACACCACACTGGATCCCATTGAGGAGCCGTTTTGTTGATGATTCCCACTTGTCCTTTGAGAATTTCTTAACTCTGTTGCTGAATATAGTTAAAGGACTAGTGCCTCTTCCAGCAGGGAAGCCCCACCAGCTCTTACCATTTCCTCCTCCCCTCCTTCACTTGCCAGGGACCCAACGAGACAGGAAACTGCTCAGCAAACCTGTGTCTGCCCATGCAAACTATTTGAGAAAAAGTTCAACCAAGGTCTTGCATCCTCTGATTTAGCAGATGAGTGAATACAGAATTCATTAAATAGTATTTATAAACTTTTACATGCACATATGGTTACTGCCTGTTGGATACCTAAAGGTTTCTGGAGGAAATTTTATGGATTTCTGGGATATGTGTGTGATGCAACCTTTCTTTTGGAAAATGTATTGGCATCTATTGCAAACCCCTATTTTAAGATGTGATCTGTATGGTTGAGAAAATCTGTTTAGTTGCTCTTTGTAAAGGAACATTGTCTGTTGATTCCTCTAAATTGTGCAGGACAGGAATGCCTCGAGTAAAGGGATTGGTGACAATGCGGATAAATGGGTTTATCTAGAAATGTGAGGGTGTTTTTTTGTTTTTGTTTTTGTTTTTGTATTTGGTGGTGGTGGGGATGCTGGGTTAGAGAAGGAAACATTAAAAGTAAATGAAGCCAGAAGATAACCCAGACGCATTAGAGGAAGTATATTGGCAACATTCACAGTTGAATGCAAACCAGCTGGCTTACAAGAGATTTTGTAAAACTATCCTCATGTAAAAATGATGTTTTGATGTGTTTTTCTATTTTGTACAGGACATCTTTTCCTGTTTATATCTGGAATTATTCTTCCCTTGAGCCAGATGAAAATTCTTTGGTCTCATCCCTACCACACATAAAACCCACCCAAACCGAGTTCCTTTTTGGACTTTTAGACTGCTCATATGACATCTTTAGTTGGGTTATTAAAACTGCTGTTGGGTGCATTTGCTGCAATGTTATGTTGGAAATGCCTATGTTGCAGGGACCTCTCCAGCGGGAGAGCCCATATCACGGCTGCCCTTTCTGATGGGTCTGAGCAGCAAGGAGACCCAGGTAACAGAATACACAGCAGTTTCAGCACCTTTGGGTAGGTGGCAAAAACTGGTCTCAGGCATCTGTGGAAGAACTCCCCTTTGGCTCCCAGTGCTCACTGGCACTGGCCTCGGGGGCATTTTCTTGTTTATTCTTGAGGAAAATTAGCTCCCATAGACTAGCTGCACTGAGTCAGAAGCATGATGTCTAGGGAATAAACTTAGGAAAGAGGCGGGGGAGGGGGGCTGGTGCTACCAAGAATAGACGCCGTTGGCTGTGCCAGTTGGTGAGTCTTTGTGCCAGCTCCCTAGAATTCTCTCATCCTACCCCTGGAGGAATTAGTTTCGGTAATTTTTCTACTTGTCAAGAGAGGGAGGTAGTAGAAACAAAGTTATTATTGTGTTTCTCAGGGGAATAACTTCACCAGAAGCAAAATCCATTGGAACCTATAATTTCAACCTCTGGAGTTCCTTCCTGTAGCAGAAGTCATAAAAGTAAGTATTGTGAAATAAGAGCATTGTTGAGTTCCTATTCACTTGTGAATATTCCTATTCAGTTGTGGAGTAATGAAAAATATTTTACAGGCCAAGTATGTCATTACAGCACCTCATGCTTAAAATCTGAGGTGATACCTATCTAGTTTAAATTCCATTTTAGGAGATGGAGATGACATAGGCAGAAAATTAATACCTGCTCCTACTCTCCTAGGGCTCTAAGAGGTAGTCAGTCCTGACTTGTCCCAACAAGAATCTGATTTGTCGAACTATCTCCCTCTGTAGTTGGCCAGCATGACAAAACCATTGGAGAGTTGAGCAGGATTTGGCTGTCTCAGCTCTCCAAGAGCTAGCCTTGGAATGTGCGGGGGTGATGCAGAAGAGAAATGTTTCTCCAATTACCTGCTATTTCTTGGTTTGGCACCTTATTTCTTCCCTAACTAGCAACTTTGTTTTCAACACACATCTTAAATTTATCTAACTGGAGAAAAAATATTAATATAATTTAAATTGCCCTTCTTTACAGCATACTTACCTGACCAATAGTAAATGTATGACATCAGCATCCATCTTTTGTAATCAGTAATGGAGTGTGTTTACCTTTTTAATTTCAGAATATTTTGCACAAAGATGATTTCTAATGGGATGTACAGACAGTGAATGTTTGTTCGAGTGGGAACAACAATAAAGATACTGTTTCCTTTTTCCTGACTTGGGTAACATTTTTTTAATATTAGATTTGGGAGTCTGTTAGATTTCTTTATTCTCAGGTGTTTTGGAAGGAGATCATTTGAATCCTGTGAATATAATCTGTGGCTAGGCTAAGATTTCTGATTAATGGACTCTCCTGATTTGAAACTGTTGGTCTGAAGGATTTCTGTTGCCGCTTACAGGCTGAAGAAAATGCCTCAATAAAGATAAAGAGGGGGAGGAAAACCTCATAGACTTTTTGGACAATAACAGTGTAAACCAAATGTTTAAGTAGGTCTTTTAAAATGAAAACATTATAAGATAATAGTATATTTTCTGTAAAAATGAACAAGGAAGATGCTTTTCGGAAATTTTCAGTTCTGAGATCAAAGCTGTAAGTAATTATAAAATCAAAATAAGAAAACTAGTGTACTTTAATTACTTCTGGCTTTGTAATACTGAGATGAGAATCTTGTAAATCTACTAATTAAACTCAAACTGAATGATTTTTCCTACCATGTGAATCCAGAACCTTTTCTTCCAATAAATCTCATAACCTTGTACAATAGTAAGAAGATGAAGCTTGGTCTGATAATACTTGGGCTCCATGACAGGTCTGCTGCTCAGTCCCATAATACCACTCAACCTTCTTTTCCTTACTGGTAAAACTGAGCCGATACCTATACAGCTTACCTCACTGCCTTGTAGCAAAGTCTTGTGTAACTGAAAGAAAGCATCATATTTTTAAAAAATAAGCACTTTAGCAATTTTGGGTTTTTTGCTTGCTGCTCAGAAGTATTGTTCTGTTTATACAAGCACTGGATCTATTTATGTAGTACTTCATATCTTCCAAAGCACATGATATATATTTTCTAATTTGTCTTTGAAACACCGATGGATAGTAGGTATATTATTATCTCCAATTTACCAGTGGGAAAACTGAAGCCAAGAAAGGTTTGTTGACTTGTCATGCAACTTCCAAGGTGAGGTTTGAATTCTTCCAACTCCCAAGTCCACATTAGACAAAATGTCAACTTAACTAAATCACCTTACCATTACCTAGTCCTGGTAGAAAGATTGAAAGACTGGTTTTAAGGATGCCAAGTTGCTCCCTTTTTGTTGCCAAAGCCGATGGGATGAATTCTAGAATGGAAACAAGTTCTGGATTTGGAGGCAGAGCAACTCCACTGAGAAATCCTGGCTCTGCTAATTGCTATTACTTCAATTTCTTAATGTGTAAAAAAGGATATCTGTAAATGAGCATCTAAGTGTGTAGAAATGAGGACTGCTGGTGATAATCAGCTACTTTCTGATCCTTGCTGGGTCCGTCAGTGATCAGAAGGTATTAGGATTCTACCTTTACTGATCCTTCAGTAAAGTAGCAGGGTAGTAGTTTCTCTAACCATGTGTTCAGTGTGGCAGGTTAAACTCCCATGATAAGTCCAGCTAAGTAAACAAAACATGAGTTAGAGAATAAGAATGCCAGCCAAGGCCCAGTCTATTACATTTTGTCCATCTTTGTTGGGTATTATTAATTAATCTAATTAAATAAATAATAAAATCTAATTAAATAATTCTAATTAATCCCTATGCATTTCAACATCAAGTTAACTGCTTACATCTCAACTTCATGTATCAGTGTCTTTTTTTTTTTAAGTGAAATTATTCTGCAAATGCTTTTTGAGTGAAAAAACAAATCTCTACTTGAAATAAAACATCCTCTGAAATCACTCTCTTGAGAAACTTGTGATATAACTTAATATTGCCAAACAGAAATTGATTTTAAAATATCAGAGCACATTGCTTGTCTTCTCACTGGGTGGGGGATAAGTGGGAGAGAGGGAGAGAATTTGAAATTCATTTACAAAAAAAGTTACCATGAAGGGTATAGCACCCTGCCAAACCTATATAGAAATGAGGGGGGAGAGAAAGGCAAAGGAGGATGTACAGGGTGAAGGGAGAAGATAACGAGGGATCTCTGTTAAGTGATAAATAGCAAGGCAAGTTAAGGAGCAGACTTAGCAGAGATAAGAAGGAAGAGATCTGCATAAACACTAAGACATAGATCAGGAGTGAATTTATTTTTAAAAAGTATGGCTAGTAGTCATTGATCTTAGACACAGTCAAAACCTGTAATTTATATTATGTATCAGCTATACTAATTGTAGTACATTGTAGATGCATATTTATATATGGGTATTTGTATATGTGTGTGTATTTGAGTAAATGTAGACATGTATGCATGTGGCTGTATGTATGTATATAGAGATATATGTATATATGTACGGCAATGTGTATGTATATGTATGTATGTATGTATGTATCTATTACATATAGCTTGCTTGGGCGTTGTGGGGAGGATGAAAAGGAAGAAAAAGAACAAAGTAAAAAAGTGCACTGCAGAGAACAAAAGATCAACCTATAAGGAAGTAAAGAAAAGAACATTCATGAATATAATTTATTATGTATCCTTTCTTGAACTGGAAATTCATTGTTATATTTTGAATCCTTGCTGACATTCTGCTGGGTGTTTGATGACGTTCTGCTTTGTTTTGTTTAAATATGTTAAAAAATGCTAAAAAATAAATTTAAAAAAATATATATTTCTTAGGGTTTTAGGAAAAGCCTTAAAATATGGGGAGGAAAGCTGGAATAAAACAAAAATTTTGCTTTGGTTAAGGAGGAGAAATTGGGAGTCTTCGAATTAAAATTTTTTAGACTCATGTAGGATGAAATTTGCCCTATACTCTAAAGATCTTGTTCAGTGCCACTGATTGGTATTTTACTAAAGAAACTCAAGAAAACATTTTTAAAAGGGGTAAATCTCTACTCATTTTGTTTTGGGTAGATAGCTTCTATATTATGTGGAAATCTGAATGAGATGAGAGCCTTGAACTTAACCTCCATGAGGATTATTTTCAGCTTTGGAGATGGTCATAATGTGAAAAGATAAGGTCATCGGGATAAACAGCCTCAACAACGCAAACGACAAATGTTGTTTGTTAACCAGCATAACAAATGGCATTTTCAGCCCAATAGTGCCATTCTCAAAGCAGCTTCCTATTGTTCTTGTGTTTCTGGTTCTAATCTTTGTGACTCAAACACGCCCATGTTAACATTAGAACCACATGGATGGGAAAAGAGAAGGACCAGATGCTTGGAATTCACCATTTCCGTAGTCGACTTTCTTTTAGAATCTTCCTTCCTGGAATCTTAACCAGTTTTCCTTGTGGGCATTTTACCTAAAGTGTATCTGATTAAATGGCATAACAAAAACGAGTCATGTCATAAGCTTGCTGTGATTGTTCAATTAATAGCAGATAGTCTATTAGAATTCAATGGAAGAACTGCACAGAGGAAGAACTGGGGTGAAGAAATGCTGAATCCTGTGTCTTTGACATCATAGAGAGCACTTAGGTTAAGCAAGAAAAACTAAAGAGATAATACAACGGGCTGTATGGAGCATTTTGGATTCAATGAAGAGCTTTAGATTTGGATTCCAAAGACCTGTATTCAAATCCTGGCTTGGCCTCTTCTGCCTGCTTGGTCCCTGGTGCAGACCTTCATCACCTTGCAGTAGATTATTGCAATAGTTGCTGGTGGGTTTCCTCATTCAGCCAGCAAAGTGATTTTCCCAAAGTGCACATCCAGTGGTGTCATTCTCTTAATTAAAATCCAATATCTCTTATTTACCTCCAGGATCAAATATATTCTTTTTGTTATTCATGGCCCTTCATAACCTACACCACATGCCCCCCCGCCTTTTTACATTCCTCCATGTTGCATTCTTCTATTTCGGGAACAAGATACTCCATCTCTCAGATTCAGGCATTTTTTCCTGACCCCCTTCTCTGGAATGCTGTTCCTTAACTACAGGTTTCCTTCAAGTGCCAGCTAGAATTATTTCTTCTACAAGAAATTTTCCCCAACCCTTATTTATTCTAGTGTCTTCTCTTTTGGTTATTTCCTATTTATCCTATATATATATATAGCTTATTTATACATAGTTTATGTGTTGTCTCCCTCCTTCCCCCAATCCCGTTTGACTTATGTGCTCCATGAGTTCAGGGACTGGCTTTGGCCTCATTTTATATCCTTAGTACTTAGCATGGTGCCTAACAGGCACTTAATAAGTGCTTATCCACTAACAAAAGTAGATTTTGACCTTGGTCATACCCCTTTACTTTTGGGTATTTCAGTTACTTCCTCTGCAGAATTAAGTGGTCGGACTAAATGACCTCTATGGCCCCTTCCAGTTGAAAATCTGATCCTAAGAACCCTGAGAGTATTAGGATCTAACCCCTCAGAGAAAAAGGGAAGTATTGCTTTTCAGGATCTGCTGCTGCTTTTTTCCCCCCCTCTGTCTTCTGGGAATTCTTCCCAACTTCTGCATGCTAATTTCCTTGCTATGGCACACATTAACTGCTTGATCTTTTCTTTTTTTTAAATTTCATGTAGTTTAGGGTGACATGAAAGAGTCACAACCCTTTTTTAAAAATACTAGATCTTTCTCAAAAATGTATGGGGGTGAGGGGAAAGAAAGTATCGGGGAATGCATTTTTGGCCTTATATCATGATGACATTTTATCATATAAATTGCAGAAGCTTTCAGATGTAAAATGTGACTTGATAGAAAGAAAATATTATCTCCCAAGTTGACATGGAACATCGAACCTGTTACCCTGATTGTCTTATTTTCCAGTGAATGTGTTCCTTTCCAGTACAAACTATACATCCAAATAACTGGTGACTATTTCTAGACGAATATTTCCCCATTACTTCCATACTAGGTTGCTGGGTATAAAAAGATAGAAACCAAGATGGTTCTTGCCTTTAATTTGTTTCATATTGGGGATAGAGGTGAGATACTAAATATTTGACCATAAAAAGAGACAATAATTCTAGGGAGAAATCAGAGTATTAACAACTGAAGGTAATGAGGAAAAGCCTGGAGGTATAGTCTGATTTGTACTTTGAAGGAAGCTTGAAATCCCAAGAGATGGAGGTGGTGAAGGAAATCATTTATGGAGGCAGGTGAAAATTGTGAAACAAGAAACATGGCCTAATTGTATTTAAACTTTAAAAAAATTAAATAAAGAAGTTTACATTTTATCTAAATCCTACTCATCCTTCAGAGTTCAGGTCAAATTCCATTTCCTCCATGAAGACTTCTCAGACTATTCCAAACCAAACACAGTGATCTTTTTTCTCTGAACATACATAGTTTTGTTTTACTCAGATTAATTTCAGTAACTCATTATGAAGCATTTATGTGGTGTAAGACATTTATTTCTCATGTGCCATCTGACTTATAATATATATGTATGTATACATATATATGTGTGTATATTTGTATTCCATTTTTCTGACTAAATCACAAGGTTCCTAATGGTGGAGATTATAATATACCACTTTGTATCTCCCTAAACATCTAGTATAGTTCCCAGGATGTAATAGAGAATTAATTTTTGTTAATTGCTTTTTATCTTCAGAAAGACCATAGGTCACTCTTTACTTTTTGTGGAACTTATCACTCCTTTAGTCTGTAAACTATAAATGATCATGTATTATTTAACTATTTGGTGAGTATATGTCCTTAAGGGCAGCTAGAGGTGGTACAGTGGAGAGAGTATTGGGCCTGGAGCCAGGAAGTCTCATCCAGAATTCAAATCTGGTCTAAGACACTTGTGTGTCCCTGGACAATCATTTAACCCTGTTTACCTCAATTGCCTCTAAAATGAGTTGCAGAAGGAAGTTTCTTTGCCAGGAAAAACCCAAATGAGATCATGAAGGTTGACAAGCAACAACAATGGATTTATGTCCCATCCCTTCCCCACCCCCTACCCCCCCAACTTGAATGTAAATTCTCTAAAAACAGGAGGTCTGGTCTCATTCTTGCATATCCCTCCTGGCATCCTGTACAGTGCTTACTAAAGGTAAGGAATTGCTTACCTTTTAGCAACCTTTTCACTGGTGCTTACTGTACTGTCAAAAAATTGAGTCAGTAATAAAGATTTTGTTTTTAAATTTTATTTATATTATTCTGAACTTAAAATAGTATTTCAATAACAGAATAGCACAAAATATACATGAAATTGCAGATCTGTTATGTACAACTTCTATTCCTTTTAAACATATAATAAAGTTATGTAGCTGCTTTTTTTCCTTCTCTCCCAGTCCCTCCATGAATACATTAGACACAAATATATATATGCACACACACACACATATATATTTCTCTTTTATATATATATATATATATATATCTCAAACCGGAACCAGCTTCCAACCTCTGGGTGGCTGGAGTCAAAGAAAGCTGTCTAGAGAAAGGAGAGTGGGGACATCAACAGAAATTTTAATTTCAAAGTTAGGAAAAGAGCTTGGAAGCAAGGACAATTGTGTCAGAGCCCCATCCCTAATGGGGGGACCCAAGGCAATGGGGGGAGATCTTAATACTTATACTTATTGTGAACACCGTGTTAGCACCCTGGATGCCTTAGAATCAGCCAGAGTCAGGATAAGCAAAAGTCCTTGGTCTTTATTCTTGGTCTTTAGGGGTAGAAGTGAAGGGGATGGACATAGGATCTCCACAACCTCCCTTCTCATCTACCACTGAAGTGACTCTGGCTTGTTTTACTCCAATCCCTTAATCCCTCCGGAAATTCTCTGTATACACCAAAAGATGGAGCCAGCACAGAATAGTGGGAAGGGCCATTTTCCAAGCATATGCTAATAGAGTATTGTCCAATCAATAATTGGCCTTAAGTGCTCGGTTGTCTGATTCTAATGTATCAACTCAGAGTTTCAGCCCTTTACATCTCCTGCTTTTGTTTTAGAACACAGTCATGCTCTCCCTGACTTCTCAGGAAGGGAAATGAAAAGCACCAAAGGGAAGTGGAGATTGTGAGTGGGTTTCTGGGCTGAAGGGTCTTATTAGAAACAAATATGGACAAACACATGGGAGGTATTACACAAGCACATAACAATAACACACAGGCTATTAGTGGTAACTCTCCCCACATTCAGAGCAGGCTTGATGTGGTATAACAAACATGAATTGTACATGCAAGTAGTGGTATAGCAAAGAATATAAATCAGCATGGTGTAAAAGATTTCCAGAAGTCCTAGAAGGAGGGTATGTTAACAATAGTCATATACACCTTCAGCAGCCAAGAGATAGTCCAAAATCAATCTATTGTTCATTGCTTCACGTGTCAGGAAATCCAATGATCCCTGCAAGTTTTTGAAGTCCCACAACAGTCTTTTTTTTTTTTTTTTTTTTTTTTTTTTAATAGCTTTTTATTTACAAGTTATGTGCATGGGTAATTTTACAGCATTGACAATTGCCAAACCTTTTGTTCCAATTTTTCCCCTCCTTCCCACCCCCTCCCCTAGATGGCAGGTTGACCAATATATGTTAAATATGTTAAAGTATAAATTAAATACAATATAAGTATACATGTCCTAACAGTTATTTTGCTATACAAAAAGAATCACACTTTGAAATAATGTACTATTAGCCCGTGAAGGAAATAAAAAATGCAGGCGAACAAAAATAGAGAGATTGGGAATTCTTTGTAATGGTTCATAGTCATTTCCCAGAGTTCTTTCGCTGGGTATAGCTGGTTCGATTCATTACTGCTCTATTGGAACTGATATGGTTCATCTCATTGCTGGAGATGGCCACATCCATCAGAGGGAATCCAATGATTGCTGAGGGTTTTGAAGTCCTATAACAATTTTTTCATGTCTCAGAGAATCCAATGATTCCTGAGCGTTTTCAAGTCCTACATCAGTCTTATCATGTCTCAGAGAATCCAATGATTCCTGAGGGTTTTGAAGTCTCAACAATTTTTGATGTCCATGAGTCAAACGCCATAACTGCTGTGCTCATTCAGTAGTGGGCACAGTCAACGATGGAACCACCCGATGTTTCTTGGGTCTTCTCCTTCGTTTCAAGGGTCTGCTCCATCTCTCTCCAATGGACAAGGCAAATACGGCTCATTGGCACCCATCTGATTCCTTCTCCATCTATAAAGATATAAGCAAACGCTTTCCCCCAAGCAGTTAACCTATCTGGTCCCTTTCATTCATCATGTTCTGGGTCTCTCCACATCACCTGGCAATTATCTAAAGATAGTGGAGCTACTCGCACTGGATACTGACCTTCCAGCGGGTTATAAAACCTGTCTGCCGGAGCCAGTGCATCTTTCTCAAAAATCAAAAAATTAGTGCTATATAGAGATAAATTTAGAAGTTCTCTAGGATTACCTGTGGCTCCCCCTTTCTTTGGTTTTTGGAGGAGCGTCTTGATGTCTCTGTTTCTCCTCTCCACTATTGCCTGTCCTTGAGGATTAAAGGGTATGCCAGTGGTGTGTAAAATCTTATACTGTGCACAAAAGTGTGCAAAATGTTTAGGAGTATATGCAGGTCCATTATCTGTTTTTATTGCTTGTGGCACACCCATAACTGCAAATGCTTGTATAAGGAATTCAGTGACCACTCAGGCTGTCTCTTTTGCTGCTGGTATTACAAAAGTGAATCCTGAAAAGGTGTCTGTCACAACGTGGATAAAAGACAGGTGACCAAAATATTTATAATGGATCACATCCATCTGCCAAATTTCATTGGGTCTCAAACCACGAGGGTTCTTCCCTGGAGGCAGTGTAGGAGCATGGAAATGAAGGCAAGCTGTACAGCTTTTTTACTATGCTCCTTGCTTCCTCTCTTGTTATTCCAAATTGCAAATGTAAAGGTCCAGCAGCCTGATGATATTTAAAATGAGATTTTTGGGCTTCTTGAAATAAAGGAGTATTGGCCAGCATAGTTAGAAGGCTATCTGCCTTTGAATTACCATAAAAAAATAGGACCTGAAAGTCCTTTATGAGAGTGGACATGCAAGATATAAATCTTACCTGGATGCTTTCTCAATTGTTGAAGTTCCTTAAAGAGCTGATATATATTAGAGGCTACAAATTTTATTTGGGCTGTGGCAATTCTTTGTACCACACCTACTGAATAGGACGAATCAGATATTATATTTATATCTTTTGGATAATAAGAGCTAGAATGATTGCATACAATTCATTTTGCTGAGTGGACTGAAAAGGAGTTCTGACTACTCTCTTTATAGTTAAGTCACGAGAGTGTACAGCACAAATATTATGTTTGGATGCATCTGTAAAGATAGTTGGTCCTTTAAGAAGAACTTTAGAAACCTTTTCTTCAAGAATCCATTGCCAATTATGTAATAGTCTGGTTATCTTTAATGGAGACCCATGTGTAAAATTTGGAGCCATGGCTAATAAAATTTGCCACTCTGGGATAATTTCAGACCATACATTAATTTGTGCATTAGTATAAAAGGTGTATATCTTGTCAGGTCTTATCCCAGATAATTGTACTGCTCGCTTAATGGCCTTTAATAAAATTCTAGCCACAAGCACTGGGTAAAGAGTAAGGTTTTGTCCTGGTTGTGCCGGGAGGTTCACCCACTCTATCACATTGTCTCCTTAATGAAGATCTGCTGTGGGTGCCTTTTGTGTAGCAAAAACTGGTATTTCCAAGGTTTTTTTGAGTGACTCAACCACATTGGATAAAGCCAGTTCAACTTCTCTCAAAGCCTCTTGAGCTTCTTTTGTAAGCTGACATCGTGAGTTTAAAGCACTGTCTCCCCTTAAAATGTCATATAATGGTTGCAGATAGTCAAGCCTAACATTGGTCACATCCATTGGATATCTCCTATCAATTTCTGAAAGTCATTTAAGGTGTTTAACTTCTTTGTTCTTAAGGACAGTTTTTGTACTGTAAGCACCTTACGGTATATTTCATATCCTAAATATTGAAAAGGAGATGTCTTTGAATTTTTTTCTGGAGCTATGTGCAATTTGTAGTTCCTTAGTGTTTCTATGGTCTTTTATAGACATGCTTCTAACATTTGTTCCTCAGGTGCACATCCCAATATATCATCCATGTATGTAATAACATAACTTTTGGAAATGTTTTTCTTACTGGAGTAAGAGCAGCAGCAACATACATTTGACACATAGTAGGACTGTTTTTCATTCCATGTGGCAAAACTGTCCATTCATATCTTTTATAAGGCTCAGCTAAGTTAATGCTGGGCACTGAAAAGGCAAATCTTTTCATATCCTCCTTATTTAGAGGGATAGAATAGAAACAATCCTTAATGTCTATAAGCAAAGAGGCCATTCTCTAGGCAATTGAGTAGGAGATGGAAGTCCAGGCTGAAGAGTTCCCATAGTTTCTATCTGTTCATTTACCTTTCTTAAATCAGTCAACATCCTCCACTTTCCAGATTTCTTTTTTACAACAAATACTGGGAATTCTAAGGACTTAGAGAAGGTTGTAAGTGTCCTTGGTCAAGCTGCTCCTGTACTATATCTAATAAGGCCTGAATTTTATCGCTACCTAAGGGCCACTGTTCTATCCACACTGGTGTATCAGTTTTCCATTGGATAGAAACAGGTGAAAGTGTTGGCAGGCCTTCAGCAGCAGCCCTGCCTAAAAACCCGAAGTACTCATTTGTAATCCTAATTGTTGTAAAATGTCTCTTCCCCACAGATTGATGGGGATTTTTCGAACTATAACAGGAGTAAAAATTCCTGTTTTGCCTTCAAAAGTCCATCTCAAAGGAGTAGCACTAACTCAGCTGCTATTGATCCTCTTATGCCAGACATGTAGGTATCTGCCTTAATCTTTGGCCAGTGACTGGGCCAGTTGGCACCTCTAATGACTGTATGATCTGCATCTGTGTCTACCAATCCTTCTAATAGTATGCCATTTACATAAAGAGCATAGGTCAGTCAGCTGTCACAGCTGCTGTCTAGTATATCCCTGGATTTTATTGCTTGGAGTCAGAATCTGGGCAACTATCACCAGATTGCTTATTAGGAGTCTGTATCAGTAAACTTATGCTACTACTTCTCTTGGTTGATAAGTCACACATTGTCTATCTGTATTAGTGACTAGGATATTAGCTACACACTCCCCAGTTTCCCACATCAGTGTATGGATGGACACTGTTTTGTACTCTCAGGAGATGAAATGGTCAAGTCTACTGTGCTTGGAGGCAAGGTATCCATAGGCTGAAGAGAAACAGATTTCATCTCTCCAGGGGGTGTCTCAGTTTTCCCAGCTGCATACAATTCCATTCTCCCCAATTGTAATCCCCCTCTCCCATCAGATTGCTTCCTGGTTGATTGGTCATGTCTGGGTACTGGACTTCTAGGCATTCTCTGAGTGTAGCATGGGCTGCCATCATGCCCCTAGTATTTTTTGCCTTGGGCCCTGGGGGTGGGCCTCTCATCCTGTTTCCCGGAATCAGTCTACATTCTGATACCCAATGGAAGCCTCTGTTGCATTTTGGACATGGGGTATTGGGTCTTGTTCTCATACCCTGTTTTCTCACTCTGTCTCTATGGCAACATTGAGCTTTCAGATGCCGTACTTTACCACACTGAAAGCATTGACGAGCCTCTCTGGAAGTCCCTTGCCAAAAGGGTTCCTGTCTTCCCATGTTCGGATCCGGGGAAGTCTGTATCATATCCTGGCTATAAAAGGTATTTGTGCCCACTGTGGCACAGCGTCTTATGATCTCCTCTAAAGGAGCATCCTTGAGTAGTCCTAGTATAATTCTTCTATAAACCTCATTAGCATTTTCTTTAGCAAGTAACCTTATCTGACTTTGCTAGTCAGTCATTTTGGCCAATCTGAGGGGTATAAAATGCCTCCCGCCTCCCGACTCTTAAGTTTGAAATAATTTACATTTCTTTAATCAGTGATTTAGAATATTTTTTTTTTTCTCATGACTAAATTGCTGTGAATCCTTCACTGGAGAACTGCCTGTTCCAATTTATCAATTCAGGAATGTTTCATGTTTTTATAAATTTGACAAAAGTTTTTATATAGTTGAGATATTATCTGATAATTTGTCTATAAAATTTTTTCCTCAATTTTCTGCATTCCCTTTCTTCTTGACTACATTTGTTTTGTTTGTACAGAAACTTTAAAATTTAATGTAATCAAAATTATCCATTTCATTGCTCTTTGTGTCTTGTTTATTCACAAATTGTTCACTTATCCATAAGACTGATAGGTAATATATTTTATGTTCTTCAAATTTTCTTGTATTCTCTCTCTTTATCTGGGTTATGCATCCATTTTGAGCTTATTTTAGTAAATGGTGTAAGATATTAATCCATAATCAATTTCTGCTAGACTACTTTTAATTTTTCCTAGGTTATTTGTTTTGCATAATTAAATATGTATAACCTTCATCTAATTACTTAATATTATAGGAAGGAGGGAGATGAGGGAGAGACAGAAAATTTGGAACTTGATGTTTTGTTTTGTTTTTAAAGGATGAAATTGTCTTTATGTATAAATAGGGGAAAATAAAATATTTTAAAACATTCAAGAGTAAGGACAACATCTGTTGTCCAGTTATCTGTTATCCATATATGATCTTCAATGGGATTCCATGATAAATTTCTATCCTGGCCAGGCTCATAAATAGAAACTGTTTTGTTCTTCCCAACTTCTCTAACTTGAATGGATCTTCAGAGCATTTTAGAATCATTTTCATTATGTATCATTTGATTCCCACCATTAAATTTTTCAGGGAAGGGAAGTTTGCCCCACAAAAGGAGTCAAGTTGAAGCAATGTAGCTACTTGGCAGATATGGATCAGGACCTAGTTTTGTAACTCAAAGCACTAGTGGAAGGTATATTTCAGGTTCCAAAATCTGTTCCTTCTATGACTTGGCTCTAGAACTCCTTGTATTCTTCTCTTCAGGGCTCAGGAGATTTAGCTTATTCCAAAATCCCTACTCCAGTAGTATCAAAATCAAAAATGGGGGCTATTAGGACATAGATAAGATACCCTGTAGGTCCTCATAGTGACTTAGTTTTAAAATGGAATCTTACCTATAGTTTAATATATTTTTATTTATTTTATTATTTCCAAATGATGTTTTAATCTGGTTGAGGCTGTGCTGGGGGTGTTGGACAGCATGTTTAATGTTCTCTACAACACTCAGGTCTTTTCTCGTGTCTTGCTGCAATAATTTCTCTACTAAGTGCCTTTTCTTCTAGGAACTCTTCTTTCAATCTCTCCTTTTGCTACTCACTGTGACTTGTATGATTGTGGGAGTCACTTAATTCTCACTGGCTTATAAAATGGTCTATAAGGTTCCTTCTAACTCTATGAGCCTGTGAAGCCTTTGGTCCTCTGCTACTGTTCTTCCATTGCTGCCATCTCTGGACCTCTGTGTCTGTGTTTCTGGATATAGATAGGATGGGGTCCCTTCATGAATGAATTGTTTTTTTTTCATTTGTTGTTGTTGTTTTTTAATTTTACTCAATTACATGTAAAAACTTTTTTTTTTTTTTTTTGGTTATACAGTTACATTTTTCTTTTTTTTCTTTTTTTTTTTTTTTAACATTTCCTTAAGAATTATATTGGGAGAACTGATGCTGAGTGAAATGAGCAGGACCAGGAGATCATTATATACTTCAACAATCATACTATATGATGACCAGTTCTGATGGACCTGGCCATCCTCAGCAAGATCAACCAAAGCATTTCCAATGGAGCAGTAATGAACTGAACTAGCTACGCCCAGAGAAAGAACTCTGGGAGATGACTAAAAACCATTACATTGAATTCCCAATCCCTATATTTATGCCCACCTGCATTTTTGATTTCCTTCACAAGCTAATTGTACAATATTTCAGAGTCTGATTCTTTTTGTACAGCAAAATAACGTTTTGGTCATGTATACTTATTGTGTATCTAATTTATATTTTAATATATTTACCATCTACTGGTCATCCTGCCATCTGGGGGAGGGGTGGGGGGGTAAGAGGTGAAAAATTGGAACAAGAGGTTTGACAATTGTTAATGCTGTAAAGTTACCCATGCATATAACCTGTAAATAAAATACTATTAAAAAAAAAAAAAGAATCATATTGGGAGAGAAAAATCAGAACAAAAGGGAAAAACCACAAGAGAAATAAAACAGAAGAAAAAGACAAAAAAGAAGTGAACATAGATCCATGTGCTGATTTTACATTTCAGTCTCTGGATGTGGATAGTAGTTTCTAGATGAGAAATTTTCTGCCTCCATTCCTTCACCCACCAAGTCTTCTCTGTGTGTCTGCAGTCTTTCTTAGCTCCTTAACATCTGTGTCTGTTGCATTTTAAAGGCCAGAGGCATGACTCAGCTGTGCACCAGGATTGAATCAGGATTGATCAATCTGTCCCAGATGTCCCAGGATAGCATCAGTCCTCCTTATGTCAGTAGGTTAGGTTTGTACCTCTTCAAATTATTGGAATATTTTTTGCCCTGTATGGGAAGACATCTTTACAACCTTAACCAGAAAAACTAGAAATTCTTGAGAAATATGGCCAGCCACTAGGTGAAGTTTATGTATTTCATTGGGAAAATGATCATAAATAATAAGGATAGCTGACATTTATGTGGCATTTTAATGTTTGCAAAGCATTTGGCATATCCATTATTTATCTTGAAATAGTCTTAAGTGGAAGATTGTCTTGTGAGGCTAGATTTATATTTCTAATGTTTATTGGATTGAATTTAACCTCCTGCTTTGTAAGTAAAGGGAAGGAATGGCAAAGCAGGGCTTGAATTGGTTGAATTAATTTATTTTTTTGCTGTGACAATTGGGGTTAAGTGACTTGCCTAGGATCACACAGCCAGGAAGTGTTCTTAACTCTTTGGGTAAAAGAGGGGCTCAGTTTAGTGCCGACAAGCCAGTGGGAGGCCATTAGCTGTAGCACAGATCAGGGCCCACGAGTGACACAGCAGATTAGCTGTGAGGCCTTAATGCAGCAAGCAAAGCACCAGCTCTGAAACCCAGGGCACGACCACCTGAGTGCAGTGAGAAAGCTATCGACATCAGAGGCCCTGAGGCAGAAAGCCAGTGAGCAGCCCCAGGAGCTAAACTCACTTTTTTTTTTCTTTGGAAAAAAAAAAAGAAAAAAGAAAAAAAGGAAAACAAAAGAAATACAAAACAAAATAAAGCAAAACAAAGGAACATTGTCATGTGCCCAGCAGAGCATCAGGGAAGATTCAAAACATATAACAATAAATTACCAGATCAAGAAAGTATATATATTAATAAAAGAAATTATATTCATGAATGATCATTGGCAGTCCAATCATTCTTATATTTTCTCTTCTTGATCTGTTCTCCAGATCTGTCGTTTTTCTTATGTTTCACATTCTATTCTATTTTCTCATTCTTTATAATCTGTTTTGTTATTGTTGTTTTCTCATAGCTTCACTGGCTTCCCTTGGCCAGTTCTAATTTTCAAAGCATTACTTTCATCTTTGAGACTGTACTTGTTTTTCTGGTTGTCTAACTTTTTTCCCCACAAGCTTCTTGTCTCTCTTCCCCCCTCCCACCCCACCCCCCTTTCATTCTTTCTTTCCTCTAAGGCAGTTGGGGTCAAGTGACTTGCCCAGGTTCACACAGATAGAGCATGTTAAGTATCTGAGACTAGATTTGAACTCAGGTCCTCCTGACTTCAGGGCCAGTGCTCTGTCCACTGTGCTATCTAGCTGTCCCAAGCTTCTTTTTCCTCAATGACTCTCATTTGATTTTTGAATTATTTTTTGAGTTCTTCTATAAATTCTCTATAGGCAGGGAGCCATTTCATGTTACTCTTTGGAGAGGAAGCTTTTTTTTTTTTTTTTTTAAACTAAAGTGTCCTCCTAGGAAGAGGAATCCCAATCTTCCCTGTCTTCCCTGTTCCCATAATATGTTTCAATGATGGAGTTTTTTCTTCTTTGCTGGTTCATTTTTTTTTAAATAAGAGGTATGTGTAAGCACCTCAAATCATGGGGTGGGGAGATGTTGCCTCAAGTTTCCCTTCTCCACTTTGACCAGGAACCCCAATCCAGAGCTTCCCCTTCCCTTCCTGCAAGTTACCCTCGCCAATAGTGCCCCTGACCT
The DNA here is from genome assembly GCF_902635505.1 of Sarcophilus harrisii. NCBI lineage: Eukaryota > Metazoa > Chordata > Mammalia > Dasyuromorphia > Dasyuridae > Sarcophilus > Sarcophilus harrisii. Next base: position 44,045,288 of record NC_045427.1, on the reverse strand, counting down.
GCTGCTTCTGCACTCTCAGTGCTGGTTCCTTCTCACTCAGGGCCTGAGTCTCAGCAGCCCATTTGAGCCTTGAGTTCCTGATCAGTCTTCCCATACTTTGCAAACAGTCAGGGAGGTGAAAGTCTCTGTGATTCCGGCTGAGGCTTCAGCTACAGCCAGCTAACTACAGGGTCCCTGCCTGATGGTTTTTCAGAGCTAGCCCAGGAGCGTTTGCCCTTCAGACAGGTTAATTCCTAACCTGGAGCCTGTCTTCAGATCTTCTCAGTTTGTATCTGGAGGATCCCAGTTCTGTCCAAAGTCGTCTTGATTTTTCTTGAGTCCGTGTTTGCCCTGGGGCTCAAAGTTGTTCTATTTGTGGGGGAATTGGGAGAACTTGAAATTTCCCAACCTACTCCACCATCTTCCCAGAATCCTCCCCTCCCCCCCAAACTCTACTTTAAAAAAAGCAGAAACTAATAGTCCTGATCATAGAAGCTACTATGGTGACAGGGAAGATCCAAACAACTTGGAAGAGGACAACAATGAGGGCAGCTAGATGGTGCAGTAGATAGAATTCCAGCCCTGAAGTCATCTGAGTTTAAATTTGGCTTCAGACACAATGTTTCTTAACTGTGAAAAAAGGAGAGAGAATAACAGTGTCAAAATGTCTACAGGTGAATTCTCAAAGGAGAAATGAATTGGTCTCAAGCCCAAAAAGTCCTCTTGGAAGAACTCAAAGAGGATTTTAAAAATCAAGAGATATTGAAGAAAAATTGGGAAAATAAGTGTTATGCAAGAGAATTACAAAAAAGGAGAAAAAACTTGGAAGAAAGCACAAAAATTAAAGAAAGCAATTTCTTAAAAAATAGAATTGGCAAAATGCAAAACAAAACACCCATTGAAGAAAAGATTCTACTTTAAAAGTAGAACTGGCCAAATGGAAAAGGAGGTATTTTCTAATTGAAGATTTTAAAATTTAAATTGTGAAAATAGAAGCTAATGAGTCTATGAGACATTAAGAATCAGTTAAAATCAAAAGAATGAAAAAATAGAAGAAAATGCAAAATATCTCATTGGAAAAACAACTGGCCTGGGAAATGGATCCAGGAAAGATCATTGTAGAATTATTGAATTACATGAAAGCCATAAATAATAATAATTTTTAAAAATACCCAAACAGCATTTTGCAAGAAATTATTAAGAAAAATTACCCTGATATCTTAGAACCAGAGGGTAAAATAGCCATTGAAAAAATCCAATCATCTCCTAGAAGTGATCCCAAAATTAAAACTCCAAGGAATATTGTAACCAAATTCTATAATTGTCAGGTCAAAAAGAAAATATTATAAGCAGCCAGAAAGAAACAATTCAGATATCAAGGAGCCACAGTCAGGATTACCCAGGGCTTGGCAGCTTCCACATTAAAGTACTGGAGGGGTTGGAATATGATATTTTGGAAGGCAAAGAAACTTGGATTACGCCCAATTCAGCAAAATTGAGCATAATATTCCGGGTTAAAAATGGATATTCAAAGAAATGGGGGGGGGGGCGCTTTAAATCTTTTCTGATGAAAAGACTGAATTGAAAATTTGAACTTCAAAACAAGACTCAACAGAAGCACAAAAAGATAAATAGGAAAGAAAAAAAAAAACATGGTATTCAATATGATATTTGTAATACTTAAGAATGATATCTCTATTAGGACAGTTAGAAGGAATATACTTAGAAAGTATAGGTATAAGTTGATTTGATGTGATTATAAAAAAAATAAAGGATAATAAAAAGATTGTACTGGAAGAATAGGAAAGGTAGAGATAGAATAAGGGAAATTATATCACATGAGGAGGATGAAAGACAGAAAGAAGGAAGGGTCATCATTGGTAATTATATATACATACAAACCTTAGTCATCAGGTTTGACTCAAAAGAGGAGGGAATAATATACTTACAGTAGGGTAAAGAAATCTATCTTACATTACACATATTTAACTTATATTGGATTGCTATATAGGAGAGGGGAGAAGAGAGGGAGAAAAATTTGCAGAGATGAATGTTGAAAACTATGCATGTATTTGGAAAAATAAAAAGCTATTATTAAAAAATTGAAATATTTTAAAAAACCTATCTTATCTTATAGGGAAGTAAGAGAGAAAGGGGGAAACTAAAAGGGGCAGGGAGATGAAATGATAGAAGAGAGAACAAATTGAGGGAAGTGATGGTCAGAAGCAAAACCTTGGTGAAGAGGAACATTGTGAAAGGAGAGAGAGAAAAAAGTATAAATAGGAAAAATAGGAGGGAGGGAAATATGCAGTTAGAAATCATAATTGTGAATGTGAATGGGATGAACTTTCTAAAATGGAAATAGAAAATAGATAAAAAACCAGAATCAAATATATTGTTTACAAGAAACACATTTGAAGTACAATATCACACACAGAGTAAAGGTAAAAGGTCAGAGCAAAATATATTATGCTTCAGCAGAAATCTAAAAAAAAGGAAAAAAGCAATGATAGTAATCCTGATCTCAGCAAAAATGTACCTAATTAAAAGAGACAAGAAAGGAAACCACATCTTGCAAAAAAGATACCATAAACAGTAAAATCTGTACTAAACATATATATATACCAAGTAGTATAGCATTCATATTCTTAGAGGAGAAGCTAAGTGATTTACAGGAAAAATAGATGACAAAACAATACTAGTGGGGGATCTTAACCTCCTCTCAGAACTAGATAAATCTAACAACAAAATAAACAAGAAAGAAGTTAAGGAGATGAATAAAATTTTAGAAAAGTTAGATATGATAGACCTCTGAAGAAAATTTAATGGGAATAGATGGTACCTACACAAAAATTGATCATGTATTAAAGCATAAAATCTCATTCAAATGCAAAAAGGTATACCTATTTAATGAATCCTTTTCAGATCATGATGCAATAAAAATTACATGTGATAAAGGGCCATGGAGAGATAGATTTAAATTTAATTGAAAACTAAATAATCCAATCCTAAAGAACGAGTGGGTCAAACAAAAAGTCATGGAAACAATAATTTCAACAAAGAAAATGACAATAATGAGACATCAAAACCTATGGGATGCAACCAAAGCAGTTCTTTGGGGAAATGTACTGTCTTTAAATGCTTACATGAAGAAAATAGAGGAAAAACAGATCAATGAATTGGACATGCAACCAAAAAAGCCAGAAAAGGAACTAATTAAAATCCTCAATTAAAACATCAAATTAGAAATTCTGAAAATCAAGAGAGAATAACAAAATTGAAAGTAAGAAAACTATTGAACCAGTAAATAAAACTAACAGCTTGTTTTAAGAGGAAAAAGTCCCACCAACAAAATAGAAAAAGTCTTGCTTAATTTGATTTAAAAAAAACAAAAAGAAAACCAAATTACTCGTATCAAAACTGAAGAGGATACATTCACCAAAGATAAAAATGGAAACAATGATTAGGGGCTGTTTTGCTCAGCCATTTGCAAATAAATCTGACATTTTAAGTGAAAAAGATGAATATTAAAAAAAAACAAACACAAATTGACTAGATTAACAGAACAGAAAATAAAATACTTAACCTCAAGTTAGAAAAAAAAAAATTAAACAAGCCATTAGATGAATTAGATTGATTTGCAAGTGAATTCTACCAAACTTTTAAAGAACAATTAATTTAAATTCTATATAAACAATAAGGAAAAATAGATGGAATCCTACCAAATTTCTTTTATGACCCAATTATGATACTGATACCTAAATCAAGAAGAGCCAAAACAGAAAAAATTACAGAACAGTTTCTCTAATGAAAACTGAAGCAAAAAATTTAAATATAATAGTAGCAAAGAGATTGTAACTATTACTAGGATAATATACTATGATCAAGTGCAATTTATATCAGGGATATGGAACTGATTCAATATTAGGAGAATTATCAAATAATTGACAGACTAGCTAATTCTATGGGTTGTTAAATTTCTCTATAGGTTCATAGAGTAGGCACCTCCCTTTCTGGTTCAACTTAAGGATAGCTGAAATGCCAGCCTTTCAAAAATACCTCCTTCATTAACCTAAAATTTCTTTTTCAGTTTAATATGTAGAAGGTTGGGCCTTCAACAAAACTAATAGAATCCATATGATTATCTTAATAAATGTGGAAAAGAGCTTTTTTTTTTTTCTTTTTGACAAAATTGAGCATCTATTCCTATTAAAAAACCTTAGAAGAAATAACTGGATTTTTCCTTAAAATGATTAGTATCTATTTAAAATCATCAGCAAGCATTATCTTACTCCAAGCAAGATTGATTGGGATAAGCTAGAAGCTTTTTCAATAAGATCAAGAATGAGACAAGGATGTTCATTATTACATGTTCATTATTACCACTACTATTCAATATTGTACTAGAATTGTTAGCTTTATCAATAAGAGAAATAAAAGAAATCAAAAGAATTAAGGTAGGCAATGAAGAAACAAAACTCTTTGCAGATGAGCTGATGGTATACTTAGAGAATCCTAGAGAATCAATTAAAACACTGCCTGAAATAATCAACACCTTTAGTAGAATTACAGGAAATAAAATAAAACTCATAAATAATCAGTATTTCTTTATATTATCAATAAAACCTAGAGATAAGAGATAGAGAAATTCCATTTAAAATAATTAGATATATAAAATATTTGGGAATATACATGTGAAGACAAACTCAGGAATTATATGAGTACAATTACAAAACACTTCACACAAATAAAATTAGGTCTAAGCAATATCAATTGCTTATGGGTAGGCTCACCTAATATAATAAAAATTACAATTCTACCTAAATTGATTTACTTATTCAATATAATAGCAATCAAACTACCAAAAATTATTTCATAGAGCTAGAAAATAACAAAATTCGTCTTGGAAAAACAAAAGGTCAAGAATATCAAGGGAATTGATGGAAAAAAAAAAGTAAAGCAAGGTGGCCAGATCTAAAACTTTTATAAAGTACTGGTTAAGAAGTAGGAGTGTTGGATCTATGGAATAGATTAAATGCACAAGATGTAGTAACTGGCTATAGTAATTTGCTATTTGATAAATCCAGATTCCAACTTCTGGAATAAGAACTTACTTATATATGGCAAAAACTGCTGACAAAACTGGAAAATATTACAATAGGAACTAGGTGTAGACCAACATCTCATGCCATATATCAATGTAAGGTCAAAATGAGTACATGATCTAAGTATGAAGGGTGATATCTTAGGCAAATTAGGAAAGCAAGGAATAGATGACTTTGGAGATGTATGGAGAAAGGAAGAATTTATGATTGAAGAAGAGATAACATTATGAATAATTAAAAATTTTAAAAGTTTTTTACTTTGGTTATATATGTATATTCATTTTTTAAAATTTAAAAATTGTTATGAAGTGTGTTGGGAGAGAAAAATCAGAACAAAAGGAAAAATCATGGGAGAAAAAAAACAAGAAAAAGATAAAGACATGAGATGGAGACTGCTACCCACATGCAGAAGAAATAACTATGGAATCTGAATACATATGAAAGCATAATATTTCATTAAAATTTTTTTTGGATGGCTTTTCCCTTTTGTTCTGATTCATTGTTCACAACATGACTAATTTGGAAATATGTTTACATGATCGCATATATAGAGCCCTTATAAAATTGCTTATTATGTTGGGGAGAGGGAATGGAAGTGAAGGAGAGAAAAGTTATTAAAAAAAAAAAAAAGGGACTGTTGAAAGGTATTTTTATATGTAAATTGAAAAAAATTAAATACTGTTTAAAAAAAAAAAAAGAAAAATATGTATCCTTCAAGAACCACCTGAATTGAACCTCCTAATGTAATGAATACTAAATATACTTTTTTTTCCCCACCCCCCAAAATTCCCTATTTCTTTTGAGGTCATCATCATCCATCATCCTTCTAGTCACCCAGCCTGAACCTGAACTGAACCTGAACTCACTCTGGTAGGTTGGATCCCCAGAAAGATACTTTCTGGGTCCATTTTCCTAAAACTATAAGTCATGAATTCCTATTTCTGTGCTTACATTTAATAGTGAACCAGGACTCAACATTAATTGAGCAAAGGCATTTATTGAGGGGATATAATAAAAATGGTAACTATAAATCACTCCTTTCAAAATCCAAAGTGATTATTGTTCAGTCCTGGCCAACTCTTTGTGGCTGTGGCCCAGAGGATTCTGATACTGTCCTTGAGGTTTTCTTGGCAAAGCTACCACACTGGTTGGTCATTTCCTTCTACAGTGGATTAAAGCAAACGTAGAATAAGTCTCGCAGCTAGCAAGTCTCTGAGGCTATTTTGAACTCAGGTCTTCCTGATTCCAGGTCTGTCCATTGAGCCCCTTGCTGGTTGTAGCAAAAACCATGGCAACACCGGTGGGAGACATCCATGGAGAGAACACATGTGGCCTTTGGTATTTCAGGGCCCCAGGGCCCTTCCTGGGCTCGTGATACCCTCATGCTCCTCCTCCCTGGAAAGTGGGGAATGCTTTTTCCTGCAGCTGGACAGCCAGGGCTAATTCCCCTTGAATCCCTGGCTGGCTCTCATAGGCAATGCCATGAGTCACGCTCTTTGAAACTGCTTCCTGCCCTCTCTGCCTGCTCTTTCTGGGTGTCCACTACTAGATAAATAGTTCCGCTATAAGACACCATGACCAATGGGTGGGGGAAGAGAGGAAGGAAGCAATCTCCTCCCTCACCACCCTCCGGGAGGACATGTAAAGGTCACACTCCACAAAGCTGTTTTCTGCCTCAACTGCCTCACAGGACTGACAGGCTTGCTTTTTGATGGTCAGCAGGTAAACGGTCAGTCCTCAGGCAGCCTATGGCAAACCGTCTTTCTGATTTCATCAGGAAACTTTTTTTTTATACCTTACAAAATATTAATACATTAACACCTCCTCTCTTGGTTAACTGTCCACTTCTGTGATTCCAACTGGTCTAGGGATGGGAGGACAAATAATTTGGTCAGGTACTAATTAGTTCAGATGTGTTCTACATGAAAACTTTTCTCATCTCCCCAACTCCTAGTGCTACCCCCTCGAATTAATGTGTTCTTAACTACTTCACATTTATCCTTTTAATATTTTTTTGTATATAATATATATGCATAAACATAAAATGTATATATGTATACACTTATTGTCTTCTTCGTTAGAATATAAATTCCTTGTAAGAGATTTTTATATTTATTGTATTTGAACCTTTAGTGCCTGACACATTGTCTGTCTCCCCTTCAGAGGCAGATGGTACAGTTCAGGAAGACCTAGTACAAATTCCTCAAACATTTATTAGATTTATGCCAAACAGCAAATCATTTAACCCTTTACTCTCAGGTTTTTTTCATCCCTAAATTGAAAAATTAATGTCAACCATCTCACAGAGTATTGTAAGGATCAAACGAGAGAACACATAAATGCTTGGCAAATTTGAAAATGTCAAGTAAATGTTATCATTGCTGCTTAATAAATGATTAATAAATGCTTGTTGATTATAAAAAGTATTTACACTTTTTTTATACACATACGTGTATATCTACTTATATATGTTGTCTTCAGCACTTAACACAGTACCTGATACATAGTAGGTGCTTAATAAATGTTTATTGATTGTTTCCCCCAGTTAAACGTCATGAGTTATTGTAAGGATCAAATGAGAGAACACATAAATGCTTGGCAAATTTGAAAATGTCAAGTAAATGCTCTTATGATTGCAGAATAAATGATTGATTAATGCTTGTTGATTTACACATGTTTTATATACCTGACACGTAGAAGGTGCTTAATAAGTGTTTATTGATTGTTTCTCCCAGTCAAATTTAAGAATCTTGAGGGTATGTCCAGTACCTAGCATTGTGCTTGGCACATATAAGCTTACATTAAATGTTAGTCATTGTATTGATTGATATAGAACCAGAGTTTCAATCTTGGCTCTGCAACTGTTGATGTATATGGCTTTGGGCAAATCATTATTCCTTTGTAAAAAGAGAAAGTTGGACTAGATCCACTCTCTCCATGGTCCTTTTTAGCTCTAGACCTACAATCCTTTCCCAACTACTTACTACTACTGAATCAACAGCACAAATACATATATCATTCTTGATTCCTCTCCTCCCCCATTTCCTTTAAGCTTATTTTCTTAAACTTCTTGAGGGCAAGAACCATATTTTCTTCTTGCTTTTATAGTTCTGGAAGCATAATACATACTCTCAGAGTACTTATTGCTTTCAGATGAGTATAGTGAAGCACATGGAAAATGTGCCTTTTGCTAATGTGGGGGAGATGCAGAGGGACATTAGGCACTTTGTTTGCAGTTGAGGGTCTGGGTACCAATTGGATGTATATTTGTTAATTCTCATGGGAAATAACCTCTAAGACCACTGGGACATCAAGAGGAAGAACTCAGCCACTAAATGAAATTTTGTGGTTTGGGAAAATAATTTCCATTTTAGAGTTGTCTCACATATAATAAAGGGCAAAATGAAATATCTATTCATTGATTTTTTTTCCTTTCAACAAACATTTATTTAAACCTCTTTTCCATGTGCTGCCCAATATAAAAGGGCTACTTGGGCAATATTTACACATCTTAATATTTTTCAAGGCAATTAAAAAAAAAACCTAAGGAAATCTACATTAAGATTTGACAAAAAATGTTTAAATGACAGAAATATATTTCCAATATTAATTACTGACACTAATATTTGCTTATATTATCAGTCATCAAAATGTATTAAAATTCTTGTTATTCAAGATCTGTTCTTTGAAAAGCAGTTCAATTAAGCAAATACATATTAAACACTTACTAGGTGAAAGGCAGGATTTCTTAAACTGAGATCCAAAGATGAAAAAGAGATAGTTCCTGCCTTTAAGAGTTTTTACATTCTATTAATGCACTGATGCTAAGAAATTGTTAGGTGCTTTTTTTTTAATCTCAGGAAAGTGGGGAGGGGGTAAGGTCCTAAAGAAACCAAATAATCCAAGACACAACTAATGTTACATACATCAAGTCAAAGAGATAGGATCTTAAAGTATATTATAAAAATAAATAAAGCTAGATTAAAATAATCTTTTTAGTAGTATTTTATTTTTTTAAATACATGTAAAGATAGTTTTAACATTAATTTTCATAAGATTTTATGTTCTAAATTTTTTCCTTCCTTTCCTTACCTTCCCCCCTTCAAGAGAGCAAGCAATATAGGTTATAAATGTACAAAAATTAATAATCTTTAAAAAGAACTCAAAACACTTTGTCCATATCAACCTCAATATTATGAGCTAAGCAGAATGTTGGTAATGATAGTTTTTTTTCTTTTTTTAAAGATAGTAGATACTTTTTTAAAGAAAGTAGCCAATTAAAGTTCACAGGAGATAATGGATTCCAGAATTATATTAGGAAAGAATAGTGTTAGAGCTGAAAAGAGTAGAGTTAGAAAAGTAAAAATAGAACTCAAAATTTGGTCATATATTTAGTCTCACATCCATTTAAGGCTATTTCCTGAGTTTAATTTTCCTTAAATTTTTATCTAGACTAATTTTATGAAAGGAACAGTGGCTCAGGGGATAGAGAGCTGGATTTGAAGTTAGGAAGACCCAAGTTCACCTATAGCCTTAGATATCTGAAATGATATTTTAATATCACATGAAGGAAAGAAGGAAGGAAGGAAGGAAAGAAAGAAGGAAGGAAGGAAGGAAGGAAGGAAGGAAGGAAGGAAGAAAAGAAGGAAGGAAGAAAAGAAGGAAGGAAGGAAGGAAGGAAGGAAGAAAAGAAGGAAGGAAGGAAAGAAGGAAAGAAGGAAGGAAGGAAGGAAGGAAGGAAGAAACGAAGGAAGGAAGGAGGAAAAAAGGGAAGGAGGGAGGGAGTTTGGGAGGGAGGGAGAAAAAAGGAAAGATGGAGGAAGAAGGAAAAAGGAAAAAAAGAAATAAGAATGTTTTGAGCACCTATTATGTGCTAAGCACTCTGTTAAGCATTTGACAACTATTATCTCATTTAATCCTCACAACTGTGAGAAGTAAGTGCTATTATGATACCCATTTTATAGTTCAGTAAATTGAGGTAACCAATGGTTAAATCACTGACCCAGAGGTCAAACTTGAGTTCACATCGGCCTGTTCCAAGCCCAGTATTGTCTCTACTGAACCTCAAGCTGTCAGCATATGATAAAAACTAGAAGAATAAAAGTCCACATTCACAAATGACACTGCACATGTTTATTACATATTAGCCACCTTCCCCCTATATTTGTGTTATTCTTCCAAGAGAATTGGGGCTTTATTACTACAATAAAAGCCTATATGTGTGTTAAATGTGTTCACTGGAGGTTGTTGCAGTGACTGAAGTAATTAGTTGACTCTAGCATTGGAATTTTTTTTTTTTGGCTTTAATAAAAAAAATAATGATTTTCCTGAAACTTGAGGAGGAGTTGGACAGTTTGGATCAAGCCTGTTCACAATGTGTCTTTTTATATTGTAACCACATTTGGTTGATATTTTAAGGTGCTATATATATATATATATATATATATATATATAATATGACTTTATTAAAGTGTTAACTGTAATGCATGAATATAATAAAAAATTCAATAGAAACATTTGAAGGTTATTTTGTGAGGGAGGAGATTCCAAAAGGCATATTTGTTTCGAGATAAGTTTTCTGAAGAACATAGTATATTTATTTGTTAGTGAATTGTGGTTGCTAGGATTCTCCCTACCCAATTATTTTCTTTTAATTTTTAAATAGTATTTTATTTTTATAAATACATGCAAAGAAAGAAATACATTCACTTTTGAAAAACCTTGTGTTCCAAAATTTTTTCCCTCTCTCTCTCCTTCCACCTTCCCCAAGACAGCAAGCAATCTGATATACACTAAACATATGCAAGTCTTCTAAATATATTTCCATATTTCTCATGCTGCACAAGAAAAATCAGATTAAAAGGGAAAAAAAAATGAGAAAAAAAAAGCCCAAGCAAACAAACAACAATAACAACAAAAAGGTGAAAATACTATCCACATTTGGTCTCCATAGTTTTCTCTAGTTGCAGATGACACTTTCTATTACAAGTCTATTGGAATTATTCACTTTATATATATATATATATATATATATATATATATATATTGTATTTCCTTCCCTGGTTTCATGTTGTTCCTCTTCACTCCTCCTAGAATATAAGCTCTATAAGGACATGAATTTTGTTTTTCTATCCCCAGGACCTAGCACAATGTTTAATAAATGTTTATTGCATTGACTTGAATTGAATGTGCAACACATGTTCTATATGCCATTTAAAGGATGTTAGAGAAAATACCAGTTGCCTATTTACCTGTTAGTAATGCTTTTTTAATTTTCTAAAGAAACCCTATTTGAGGATAGAATGGTTGGTGGGCTCACTGAACAGTTTTAATCTAGGAATTGTGCATTTCAGTTTTATGTACATCCCTACAGAATGTATTTACCTGGTCTATTGTCCCATTGATTTTGGGAGTCCATTTTATTGCCTTACCTCATGCAGTCCTCAAGGACAATGAGGATTGTTTTATATACAGTTGTAGTTATGGTTACTTATGTTATAGTTCTTCCTTTAGAGCCTTCTTCCAATACTTCATTCAGTATCTCATCGAGAGTTTTCTAAATCCAAACCAGTAGAATAGTGTAAGCGCTGGTAGATACAACCAGGTTGCAAAGCCTTCCAGTAGGGTTCTGCTCTATGCTCAGGATTGAGCGAGCTAAGTCTAGAAGTCTAGGCACAGGTCAGACACAAGACTCTGTATACACTTTGATCCAGCAGTGTCTCTACTGGGTCTGAATCCCAAAGAGATCATAAAAGAGGGAAAGGGACTCACGTGTAAAAAAGTATTTGTAGCAGTCCTTTTTGTAGTGGCAAGGAACTGGAAACTTGAGTGCCCATCAGTTAGGGAATGGCTGAATAAATTATTGTTATATAAATGTAATGGAATATATTGCTCTATAAGAAATAATAAGCAGGCTAATTTCTGAAAAGTCTGGAAAGCCATGAACTGATGCTAAGTGAGGTGAGCAGAATCAGGAGAACACTGCGCACAGCAGCAAGAAGATTATGTGATAATCAACTGTGATGGGATTTGGTTTTTTTCAATCCTCAATGAGTTGATTCAAGGCAGTTTCAATAAACTTGTGATGGAAGGTGCCTTCTACATCCAGAGAGAGAATATGGAGACTGAATGTGAATCAAAGCATAGTATTTTCACCTTTTGTTTGCTTTTTAATTAACAACTATCATTTAAATTTATCATTTATCTATTTGTCATCTATCATCTCCTTTTCATTTATCTATACATTACTTATCTATCATCTATCATCTATATTATAGACAGATACATGATAGATAATAAATATGTGACAGATGATAAGTAGATGGATGATAGATCTTTTTAAATCTTATTTTTATTTTATTAAAACTTTTTATTTTCAAAATATATGCATAGACAATTTTTCAACGTTGACCCTTGCAAAACCTTGTGTTCCAAATTTTTCCTCCCCTTCCCCCCACTTTTCCCCTAAGTAGCAAGTAATCCAATATATGTTAAACATGTACAATTCTTTTATACACATTTCTACAGTTATCATGCTGCACAAGAAAAACCAAATCAAAAAGGGAAAAAATGAGAAACAAAATAAAATGCAAACAACAACAAAAAGAGTGAAGATGTTATGTTGGGAACCACACTCAGTTCCCATAGTCCTCTCTCTGGGTGTGGATGGCTCTCTTGTAGATAGAGAAATCTAATGATCTTACTTAAACCTATTGGGGCTGATCCAACAAAGAAGGAACCATACAAGTAGAACAACTAAGAGAGATTAGATTTAAGAAAACCCAGAGGGAAAAGAGAATCCAGAGAGAATGGTCAACTGTCAAATGCTGCAGAAAAGTTAAGAGATGAGGGCTGAACAAATGTCATGGGGTTTGACAATTATGAGATCACTGATAACTGGAGAGAGCAGTCAATTGAGTGGTGAGGTTGGAAATTGTGTTTGAAAGTTGAAGTAACCCTTCAACCTTCAAGTGAGAAGAGAGGTAATGGAGGCAGAAAAGTTATAGGCAGATTTTTCTACAAGTTTGGCTATGACAGGGAGGAGAGATATAGTATGATAGCTAAATGAGCTAAAGGAGAAGTTAGTGTCTAATGCAAGAGTTCTTAACTATGAGTAGATTTTAGGGGAATTTTGAACAGGGATGGAAAAAAATGCAACTTTATTTCAATATAACTGATTTTTGTTGTAGTCCAATGTATTTTATAGACTTAAAAACATTATTCTGATCCACAGATTTTACCAGATGACTAAAGGAATCTATGACATTAAAAAAGACTAGTATGAACTTTTTAAAGAGGAAGGAGGCCTGAGCACCTGTGTAGATGAAAAGAAAAACCAAAGTAGAGAGAGAAATTGAAATAGAAATATAGAGGGGAAGGTATTGGGGTAGTCAGTTAGGAGACTAGATGAAGTAGAATAAAAGGGATAAGTAGAAGGATTGACTTTGGGAAGAGAAGGGCCACTTGTTTATCAGAGACTGGAATAAAGAGGAGAATGGGAAATGATATTAAGGGATTTTGAGGAGTAAGGGAATGCAGAGAAAGCTCTGTTTTCTCAGTAAAATCTCAGGAAATGTCCTCTGCTGAAAGCATGAGAGAAAGTGTTTTGGGTGGAGCTTAAAGAAAGAAGAGAAGGATTGAATGCTTCAAGTGAGAAGGATTCCAGGATCTCCTTTTAAACACTGAAAATCCTAAGTGTAGGCATTCATTTAAAATGCATTTTGACCCTGAGTGGTTAAATGTCCACCTCCCTTCCCTCTAGAGTACAAGTAAGAAAACAACAGTGTTTTAACTATGAATATTGACACTTGCAACATACTTTGTATTTCCTTGCCCAGTGAGTTATAATCAAATCTGTGCCCCTAGAACTAGCTCCTGCCCACACTCAGCGTTGGTTCCAGCTGTATTATTTTACACATTCTTTTCTTTCCACAAAGATCTTTTCCCTAGCTCTTTGCCATTTATGTTGCCTATGTTGAGAAAACAAAGGATTTCACGCTACCCTGTGTTCTAAGCTTAGGGAAGAGAAGGTCTTCCTCCTCCCACCCTTATTCCCAAAGAGTGTGTTTCCTCTCCCCCCTTCCCCTGCCCTGACTTTTTTTTCCAAGTTAAAAAATATCACAAGCCAAATTCTATTGGAAATAGCTGTTTTCTTTGGCATCCTGGTACATTTTTCCTTTCCTTTCTCTTGTGTGAATTATCAGTATCCTACATACAAACTAAAACACAGTTTGTTAGTAGGGTAGAGATTATTATCTTCCCTAATTACCTCATTAGCCATTATCTTAGGTTCCCTGCTTTGTGAATTTGAATGGCCCTGAGGTATAGGGTTAAAAATTCCTCCCAAACCATATCTCCCTTTAGTTTATCATTCCATTACTGTAGCACCCTTTATTAACTCCACCTAGACTTGGCAGACTCTGCTCTTAATGAATCCCAACATGCATATGGCCCCCTAAGTGTTTCACCCCAGCCACGTGATTGTACGATCTATTGATTTGGAGACTTCGGGGTTAATTGGAAGGAAAAGACCTCATGGACTCTACCACTAGAAATTGAATGGATAATATCAACAGAATTAATAGAATTTGATTCAATTCTATATCATTTATTAACTATCTATTATGAAAACATTATGTATGTATTGGCAGTACAAATATCCATCCCATGAACCAAATCAGTTCCATTTGTTCAATAATGAATAGAACCAGCTACACCCAGCTAAAGAACTTTGGGAAATGACTGTGAACCACCACATAACATTCCCAATCCCTCTGTGTTTGTCCACTTGTGTTTTTGATTTCCTTCTCAGGTTAATTTTACACTATTTCAAAGTCCAATTCTTCTTGTGCAGTAAAATAACTGTATGCATATATATATATATATATATATATATATATATATACACATATATTGTATTTAACATATACTTTAACATATTTAACATGTATTGATCTACCTGCCATCTGGGGGAGAGGGTGGGGAGAAAGAGGGGAAAAGTTGGAACAAAAGGTTTTGCGATTGTCAATGCTGAAAAATTACCCATGCATGTATCTTGTAAATAAGAAGCTATAATAATAATAATAATAATAAAATAAAAAAACAAACAAAAAACAAATGTCCATCCCAGGTGTCAAGCAGCTTATATTATACTTAATGATACAGTTTTTTGGGGAAAAAAATCAAGGAGGTGGTTTCTGATTTTTTGTTAAATACCAGGAGCAAATTGGGCAGCATGGTGATACAGTAGATAGGATAGATTGTCAGGTCTGGAGTCAGGAAAGCTCTTCTTGAGTTCAAATCTGATCTCAGACAATGACTAGCTGTGTGATCTGGGGCAAGTCTCTTAATTCTGTTGGCCTCATTTTCCACATTTGTAAAATTAGCAGGAGGAAGCAGGAGGTCCTGCTTCTTTAGGAGGTTTGTCAGACCACCTAATATGTTTGCCAAGAAAAGCCAAATGAATTGGACTTGGCTAAAAAAATCACTCAACTTGCCTCTGTCTAGGGTAGTAATGATGGTTAGAATAAAACATTTAGAAGGATGATTCAGTGGCAGATGGGCAAGTGAGTATATCGTATGGACATAGATGAGCCCAGATAAAAGCCATTTTTTTTTTGTTTCTGATGGATTGTGAAAGAACTGAGAATCATGAAGAAACCCCTGAGGACTTTCCTAACTTCATCTCCCATAGCTAACTACCAAGAGGCTAATGAACCTTCTAAAGAAAAACCTGTAGGAACAGTCAAAAAGGACACGCCTATGAATCTGAAGTTTTTGGTTAGTGTATTTTGTTAGTTCAGAGAACTAAAATGTGTTAAGGAAAAAAAAATCTTAATTTCCATCATTTAAGGTTACCAGTGTGTCTTTCTTGCCCATATAGTTGCAGGGGTAGCCACCCTACCTCTGTCTTTATCTGTTACTTCCACACGTTACTGAAATCAGTTCTATTCTCCTGAATAGTCTGACCCTTCAATAGCTTTTCTTCATTCTTTCATCTCTCCTGCCAAACAAACAAATTTCTCTATTCTCCTTAATATGTTGGTGAAGAGTTGAAATCATGTGATTCACATTTTGGCTGATTTTTGTTGTTTTGTCTGTGTTTTGTTCTGTTATGAATTGAATGGCTTAAAGTACTTGCTCCATGGGGGGATAAAAGGCAAAGGTGAAGTAGGTGAGATCCCATATAAACACTTGTTTTGATAAATAAAGTTTTTTTTCCCTTCCAAGAGAAAAAGATAAAGTTTATATGACTGGCTTTTCCTGTCTCATTAGAATGTGAGAAAGTAAACTTATAGTAACTGTTAACAATAATAAACTTTCACATAAACCCTTTTAGGTTTGCAAAGTGCTTTTCATACATTAACTCAGTGGATCCTCATGACAACCCCAGGAAGTAGGTGCTATTATCATTCCCATTTTACAGATGAGATAACTGAGACAGAGAGGGGTTAAGTGATTTTTGCCAGGGTTACACAGATACCCAATATTTAGGAGGGATTTAAACTTGGGGGGAGGAGGGAAAGGTTGGTTTTGTTTTTTACTCCATGCACTGTGACTACATGTTCCAGATTTTCCACACCAGTCCAAATTTTAAGAAAACAAACTATTTTTAACGAGGCTATGCTAAAAGAGTATCCTTTGTCTGATCACAATCCTATGTTTTGATTTGGAAATCAAACTACATGTGTGAGCATTTGACAGAATTGATAATAATAACTAGGATTTACTTGTTGCTTTGAGATTTGCAAAGTGATTTGCTTATGTTAACTCATTTAATTCTCACAACTCACAATTCTCACAATCTCTTAGGTAGGTGCTCTTATTATGCCCATTTTACAGATGAGGAAAAAGGAACACAGAGATTGAGTGATTTGCCATGGGTTAAACAAGTAGTAAGATGCACAATCAGTATTTGAACTAAGGTCTTGCTGACTTTAAGTCCAATTTTCTATCACACTGTGATAAGAAGAAGGTTTTGGAGGAAAGATGAGTTCAGACTCAGTAACAGCAGTATAGAATTGCAGAATTCCAGAGTCGGATAGGACTTTAGTGATTCCATTGTTCAATTCCTGCTGTCAGAAATTCTTCTGCCATATACAATATCTGATCAAGTGATCCTATACAGCTTTTTCTTGAAAACCTCTAGTGAGATCATGTTTTTTGTTATTACTTTTTACTTTTTTCTTCTAGATTGTTTTTCACTTTCATATATTTGTATTCTCAACTCATTATTGTTTCTTTGGTTTTTTGAGGGAGATTTGTTTCTATAAATTGTATTTTTTTCTATTCTGGCAATTATTTCTGTTATGTAGACCATAAATTCTTTCATGATTCTTGTTTTTCTCTTGAACCATCTGGGACCATCTTGCTGTGGTCCCATGACCTCTTGGGAATCCATAGAATCCTCTGCCTCATTAGTTGTTAATTCATTTTCCTTCATCTTGCAAATTTGTTTTCCCATCGATTCCTGGACTCCTTAAATTCATCTGGAGACCATATTCCTTTCTGTTATTAACAATTTCATTGTTTTTCTAATTGTACTTAAGGTCTCTAACTGAGTTTTCTTCCTTCCAGGAGCTTCAGAAATTCCTTTATTGTTCACTTTTTGATTCTTTCCCCTTTAATAATAATTTTCTCAGGGGATAATCCTGAAAAACTGACTCTGTCTCCTCCTACACTGGAGAACTCACTTTTCATCGACTTCTTTCATTTCAGGAAGGGGAATTGAGATGCAGAACTGGCCTCAGTCCCCTTTCCTTCAGGCCTAGTAGAGCTTCCCCAAATCCCCACACATAATGGCATTCTGCCCTTGTCATCTTCTGTTCCTCAGGTCTCTGGCTGAAGCTTCCTGCAACACAATCATGCATTGCCATATACCCATTGCATTTCCATCATGTTTCCCACTCTCTCTACAGATTATGGTATATTGGGAGTGGGAAGGGGACAGCTGAATTTGGTTGCAAATTCCAGGATTGTCTTGTGTAGCCCTGCTGAAACATAGGGGCTGGTGGGGAAGGAGAGTGCTGAGTAAATACATAGATTATTGGCCTTCTCTGTTCTTTGTGAGCCAAAGCTTGTCGATAGGTTATAACATGTTGCAAACAATGACTTGGGTACAAGAAATGGAATAAACAATATTATTCAGCAAGATATGGTATATGAATTTAAAGCAATATTATTGTTCTATAAGAAATGATCAGCAGGATGATTTAGAAAGACTTGAAGAGACTTACAGGAACTGATGCTCAGGGAAAGGAGTAGAACTAAGAGAATATTGTAACAGCAGCAACAGATTATGTGATGATCAACTGTGATGGTTCAACAACGAGGCGATTCAGGCCAGTTCTAATAGACTTGTGATGAAGAGAGCCATCTGTATCCAGAGAGAGGATTATGGAGACAGAATGTTGTGTTTTTCTTTCTCTCTTTTTTTTTTTTCTCTTTTGATCTTATTTTTCTTGTGCAGCATGGCAAATGTGGAAATATGTTGAGAAGAATTGCACATGTGTAACCTATATTGGATTACTTGCTATTTGGGGAGGAAAGAGGAAGAGAGAAAAATTTGGAATGCAAAGTTTTGCAAGGGTGAATATTGAAAACTATCTTTGCATGTGTTTAAAAAATAAAAAGCCATTATTATTAAAAAGAAAAAGAAAAGGAAAGGGAAAAAATATATTGTTGAGGAAATGTGATCAGGATTTGTGCAAAGGAGGGATGGACACTTCAAGGGCTTTCTTGTTAACCAAAAAATGCTAAAAAATAAATCAAGAAAAGAAACCTACAGGGTCTCCAATGAATTGAGTAGATTAGTAGAATATAGGATTAGAATTGAAGATGACTTTAAAAATTATCTAGTCTAATCTCATTTTATAGATGAGAGAACTGAGACACAGAGAGATTATGTATTTCCCAAAGTCATAGAGAAAATAAATGATAGAGACAGTATTTGAACACGGTCCCCTAAATCCAAATCTAGTACTCTTCACTCTTACTACACTATGGAGGGTTTTTGAGAGAAGAATAAGAAATGAATTTTTACTGAAAGTTTAACAACCAGATTTTTCAAAAAAAAAATCTACAAATGGGGATGGCTAGGTAGTATAGTGTATAGAACACTGACCCCAGAGTCTGGAGGATCTAAGTTCAAATCTGATTTCAGTCACTTGTCACTCACTAGCTGTGTGACTTAACCCTTGCTCTTTACCCCCATCCCACTTCCACAACATGCTTTTAAGTTTATCTGCATTATTAACATTTTGCTTGTACTTGGGCATATAAAGCACAGTAACTGAGAAGAATGAAAAGTTGAATATATATAGGGTATTATCAGTGAGGATGGAATAAAAACACTTAGCACTTTCTTTGCTGAGGCTATGCTGTGCTGAATGGTTCTATCCACTGTCTTCCATGTCATGCTCTCAATTCCAAAGGTTTTCAGAGAGACCTTGAGAGTGTCCTGCTTCTTCTGACTGCCATGTGGGTGTTTGCCTTGTGGAAATTCTGTAAAATAGTCTTTTAGTATAGCATATGTTTGGCATTCGAGCAACGTGGCCAGTCCATCAGAATTCTCAGTTCAGTGCACACATAATGAGAATTCATTAAATACATTAGAGCTGGCCTTTAGAGGTAGGAGAAATCACACCCCATTTATTCTTCATTAACCCATATGCTCTTGTATTGTCAATGAACTCATTTAATTTCTCTCTGGTGCCATTTATTTGACATTTAAGACTTGTAACAAATAATAATAACTAGCATTTGCTTTAAGATTCATAAAGCTCCTTTCAGATATCATCATATTTTATCCTCACAAACAGTCTAGGAAGAAAATGCTGTTATTATTTCCATTTTACAGAAGAGGAAACTGAGGCAAACAGAGATTAAGTGACTTGCCCAGATTTACACAGCTAGTGAGGGCTGGGGCCAGGATTTGAATTCATTTCTTCCCTAAGTTACTCAAAACTGACTTGTAACATTTTTTATATTGTTGCATAGCCTTTTTTTTTTTTTTTACATGCACATGTTGTCTCTTTTATTAGAATGTAAAATTCTTAAAAGAGGAACTTTTTAACATTCCCCCTAGATACCTTGCACATTATAGGATTTGAAGAACTATTGTGAAATTCATTTATAAGATCATAAATTTAAGGCTAGGAGGGATTTTAGAGGTCATTGAGTCCAAGTCCCTCACTTTACACATGATACCCAGAAAAGGTGATTTATCCAGAGTCATACAGAAAGTGACAGAAGCTAAATTTGAATCCAGGTCTTTCTCATTCAAAGTCTAGCACTACCATTGTGCCTCATTCATTTGTAGCCTGCTTTTCTTTTAATGTGGAAGCCCAAGAGTTACATCCATACTCTTGGATTATATTCTATTATAAACCATAGTTCACAAGTTTCATTCTGAAGGAACCAGATCAAATCAGAAGATGCATTAATTTAAAGCAAAGTCATTTAATTAAATGACAAAATAGCAAGCTAAATAACAGGAAAAAGTCCCTCCACAGCAGAGAAGGACACTTCTTCACATATTTCCATGTTATCTGTAGGATGCAATGGGGTGTGTTTGCGACCAGAACACTTCTTGCTTCTGGAGCTGCAGCTTGTCATGTCTTACAGGGCTTCAATATTATGATTATAACTTTCTTCAGTAGATTGTAATCTGATGTTTATCTGTGGAATTAAAATTGCAAGGCAGCTTCTTCTGCCACAGTGGGAGCTGTCACAGTGCTTTTGTAGGAGAACCCAAAGCTTCGGGGCTATTTCAGTTCTTTGGTGAGTCAGATTGACAGTTATACCCAATCAGCACAAATCTTCAAGGCAAAATGTTCTCTTTTACTCTCTGAGCTTGCTCTCCACCCCATCATCACATCCACTTGATATTCTGGTTGGGATGAGTATATTCCTTTAAGTTCTGTATAAACTAGACCTTGGTTTTGAGTCCATGCTAATGACTCTGGAATATCTCTCAACAATACTGAAGGAGTAGGGTGTCCTGCTTTCTTCCAGCCTTGTCCAGCTTTCCTAAATCCCTCTACATTTATTCAGTATTAAAGCAGTATAAAGAATGAAACATTGTATGGTCTCTGGGAGGAGATACAAAGATATATAAGACATTATCTCTGCTTTCTAGAAACTTGCCTTTTAGTAAAGGGCAATAAGAATATTGAATGAATGTTTTGGAGTTGACCAGATTTCAAATTTCTGAGAGAGTACAATCAATCCAGATTAAAAGAGAAATGTTTAACAAAATTTTAAAAAGATACAACACAGATTATGTTAAGTTGTCCTAAATCAATATGTTTGTTATCAAAAAGAGGGTTGGTGGATTTTAATCCTCTTTATTCACCCGTTCCACAAACTTGTCATTGACTCTAGCTGGTTTGGGATGATTTAACTCTAATCTCTTTTGTCAGGAACTTTGAAACTTAACCATTCCTCAGACTCACAGGTGATTGGTGGGAGATATCTTAACAAGGTATTTCATTTCTCCCTTTAGAGTGTTTTGACAGTATCTGTGGTAACCCAACTTCTCATACTTCTCATGCTGAACATGGAACAATTGGTCTAAGATTGGAAAAGAAATATGTCAAGGTGTCACCTTATTTAACTTATATACAGAGTACAAAAATTGAAATGCAGACTGGATGAATCAAAATCTGGAATTAAGGTGGGTGGGAGAAATAGCAACAATCTCAGATATGTAAATGATACCATTTTGATGGCAAAAAGGAAATAAGAAGCTTTTTGTTGAGTGTAAAAGCTGACTTGAAGCTTACTATCAAAGAAACTAAGATCATGGCAACTGGTTCCATCACTTTTTGGCAAACTGAGGGAGAAGAGAATGGAAGGAGTGTCAGATTTTATAGTCTTGGACTTCAAGCTCACTGCAGATGATAACTGCAGCCATGAAATTAAAAGCTGCTTGCTCCTTGGAAGGAAAGGTATCTGGGCAACGTATTAAATAACAGAGACTTCTGTATTGTCAAAGGTATGGCCTTTCAGGCCTGGAGAGACTTACACGAACTGATGCTGAGTGAAATGAGCAGGACCAGGAGATCATTATATACTTCAACAACAATACTATATGATGACCAGTTCTGATGGATCAGGCCATCCTCAGCAACGAGATCAACCAAATCATTTCTAATGGAGCAGTAATGAACTGAACTACCTATGCCCAGAGAAAGAACTCTGGGAGATGACTAAAAACCATTACATTGAATTCCCAATCCCTATATTTATGCACACCTGCATTTTTGATTTCCTTCACAAGCTAATTGTACAATAATTCAGAGTCTGACTCTTTTTGTACAGCAAAATAATGTTTTGGTCATGTATACTTATTATGTATCTAAGTTATATTTTAATATATTTAACATCTACTGGTCATCCTGCCATTTAGGGGAGGGGGTGGGGGGGGGTAAAAGGTGAAAAATTGGAACAAGAGGTTTGGCAATTGTTAATGCTGTAAAGTTACCCATGTATATATCCTGTAAATAAAAGGCTATTAAATAAATTAAAAAAAAAAAAAAAAAAAAGGTATGGCCTTTCAGATAGCATGTATGGCTGTGTGACTTGGTCTGTAAGGAAAGGTAAATGATGTAAAATCAATACTTTTTGGAGAAGACTTTTGAGAGTCCTTTGGACAGCAAGAAGATAAAATGAGTCAATGCTTAAAGAAATTAATTCAGCTATTCACTGGAAGGTCAAATACTGAAGCTGAAGCTTAAATACTTTAGCCAAATATTACAAAGACAAGACTTGTTGGAAAAGACCCTGATGTTTGGAAAGATTGAAGGCAAAAGAAAAAGGGGATAGCTAAATAGTATAATGGAAGCATCCAGCATGAACTTGGACAGACTTTAAGAGATAATGGAGGAGAGTAGGACTGTGGTTCATAGAGTCACCAAGAGTAAGACATAACCAAATGACTGAACAACAACAAAATCAATATGCACCTGTTGCTGTTGCTGTTAAGTTGCATCAGGTTCTGTGACCCCATTTGGGGTTTCCTTCTTCATTTTTTTCTCTCACTTTTACAGATGAGGAAACCAAGGGAAAAGTCCCCCGAGTGACACAGCTAGTAAGTGTCAGAGGCTGGATTTGAATTGAAATCTTCCTGACTGCAGACTTAGTGCTCTGTCCATCTAGTTGCCCCAATATGCAAAGATCCATTTTTATTTGAGTTTGACACCTTCAATGTGGACTATAAGTATGACAGTTGGCCCCTATTTTCCATTTCTTTTTAATTCAGTAAATAAGTTATTAAAAACTTACCATGTGCCAAGCACATACTATTTTTTCTTTCTGTTTATCTACCTGTAGTTACTTTATAGCTTTGATCTTTATTTCTCTTCTCATCTCTTCTATTAAAAATGCATGTGTTGGTGCAGTGGATAGAACAGCAGCCCTGAAATCCTAACACATCCTACTTCAGGTTTTATTTCTTATCAGTGATTCTGTCCTAGATTTTGGGCTCCATTCTGCTGTCAAGTTGATCTTCCTAAAGTAAAGATCTGACTATGTTGGTTCTCCCCAGCTTTTACTAAATACTAATGGTTCTCTATTACGTCTAGAATAAAATATAAAATACTCTGGCTTTGAAAACCCTCGATGACCTGCCTCTTTCCTACCTTTCCAGTGATCTGCGACTTCACTTGCCTCCATGTACTTGACGATCTAGTGGCTGCTTTGATGTTCTGCTCAAAAGATAGCCCTTCTCTGAGTTCTGTGCATCTTTGCCAACCATCCCCTATTACCTGGACTTCCCTTAGTCCTCATCTCTGCCTCTGGACTTCCATGGTTTCCTACAATTCCCAGTTAAAATCCCACCTTCTCTAGTTCTCATTAATGCTGGCATTTTCCCTCTGAGATTATCTCTAATTTTTTATCTTGTGCTATGTAGTATATGACCTATTGTCTCTCTGGTTAGATTGTAAGCTTGTTAGGGGCAGGGACTGGTTTTTTCCCTTGTTTTTACCTCCAGGGTTTAGCATAGTGCCTGACACAAGTAGAGCCTTAATAAATGACTTGGAGAGACAAATAAATGAGAGACAAATGGAGAGGCAATGTGATATACAGCTGAGTTTGAATCCCAGCTTGGCCACTGGGGGACTTCATCTCTCTGATGAATGAGGGGGTTTGGACCATCTTACCTCAGCTGTGACTCTATGATCCTGTACCTTTTTACCATTGAAACCCCTGAGGCTGGAGTGTTTCTAACTTATTGCTAATTTGAAGTGGATGGGCTGGATTCCAGGTGACAGATGGTGACACTAGTGCTTTCCTGGCACTGAGAATATTTTGTAGGGAGTTAATATTTAGTGAGGACTAAAGGCAGAAGGGCCAAAGTGTTTAGCTTGGAACGGCCATGCCCTAAGCTTGCCAGTCAAATTGGCTCAGCAGAATGCAATATCTCCCTCAAACCCCCCTTGTGCTTCTGATCTCTGCCTAAAAGGAGGCTGGATTCGTGACATTTTCAGCTATGAAATTAAGTGAATTAAGTAGATCAGGATGTGTGGTTTGTTTGAGGTTGGTCTCTTTAGGATCTTGTCCTGGGCCATCTTAAAGGAATGAATTCCATTGCCCGAAATGTCCCCAAAATTTAGAAATTCTGTAATACTCTGGAGCCAAATTACAATGTAGAACAGAAGTGGGAGCCATCAGAGGCCTGTGTGGAAGGAACGCATTCAGTCTTGGGACACAAGGGTGCAGCTCTCCAGCTTGCTGGTCCATGGAAGATAAATGACTTTGTCTCCAACAAGAGTCACCCCACTGCTTTCCCTGTTGAAGGTAAGGAGTAATGACCTTGGCAGATGGACCGAGAGATCAGGGATCAATGGAAGTTCTAAGGCATTATGGTTCCCAATGACTCCTGAATGGTACCATTAATATGGTTTACTGGGCTTCCTCCCTTTCCCTGGACCACCACCGTCACTGTTCCTAGCCATCTTGAGACTGCCTGAATCTTCCCAGTCCCTCGTCCTCCATGATCCTTCGTATGACCTTGTTACCCAACAACTGGCTAGCTGAGCTGCCCATCTCCTTATTGACCTTTCCTGAATAAAGTGACCTGACAAGGACACTTTTTATCTCAAAAGAGAACATTTGTAAAGCATTTAGCAAGTGCCTGGTACATAGTAGGTGCCTAATACATGCATGTTCCCTTGCTTCCCCTTGTCTTCCTGTCTTTCCTTCTTATTCTCAGCAATAGTAGGACAGGAGACAGAAGAAAACAGTAATGTTCTGAATGAAAAAGTCTGAAATCATTGGACAAATCAGCGGTTTTTAACCTTTATTATTTTATATTGTTTATCCCAAGCAAGGCCTCTGGACCCCTTCTTAGAATCATGTTTTTAAATGCATAAAAATAAAAGCATAACATTTTTATATATTTATTTCAGTATAATATATTATTACATGTTTATTTCAGTATAATGTTATTGCATCTTTATTTCAATATAATTCAATATAATGTTATTATATCTTTATTTCAATATAATTTAATATAATGTTATTACATCTTTATTTTAATATAATATATTTTAATATATTACATTTTTATTTTAATATAATATATTATTGCATCTTTATTTCAACATAATGTATTATTACATCTTTATTTCAATATAATTTAATATAATGCTATTACAGCTTTATTTCAATATAATGTTATTACATTTTTATTTCAATATAATATATTGCATCTTTATTTCAATATATTATTATATCTTTATTTCAATATAACATATTGCATCTTTATTTCAGTATAATAAATTATCGCATCTTTTTTCAATATAATATGCTATTACATCTTTATTTCAATTAATGTTATTGCATCTTTATTTCAATATAACTCAATATAATAATTATTACATTTTTATTTTAATATAATATATTATTACATCTTTATTTCAATATATTATTGCATCTTTATTTTAATAGAATTCAATATAATATGTTATTACATCTTTATTTCAATATAATAATTATTACATTTTATTTCAACATAACATATTATCACATCTTTATTTCAATATAATTCAATGTAATATGTTACTAAACTTTATTTCAATATGATTGGTTTCCTTTGTCAAGAAGGTGAATATCAAAGGCAGCAGAGTACAGATAAAAACTCACACAAACCTTGGTATTTCACTCCTTAAAAAAATGGTGAAAAGATCCTAATAGTTAGTCTTGGCTGGGTTCTAGTCTTAGCTCTCACACTTCCAAGCTATATGATGACTTTGGGCCAACTCAGGTTCTCCTAGCCTCAGTTTCTCTTTTTTAATAAAACAGTTCAGTAATAGTTCTACTACTTATCTCACAGGCCCATTCTGAGCAAAGGCCTTTGTAAACCTTAAAGAATGACAGAAATACGAGCTGTTATTATAGTCATACCAGTCTCAAATGATTCTGGGCTTTGCTCTTGAGCACACAGCATTCACTGAACAAGTCCTTGCTGAATTGAATTCTCGCCAGAACAGAAACCAGATCTGGCTACTGCAATAAATAACCCAAATCACATACCAAAAAGCTTTTGCTGATGTAGGATATAAATACAATGAGTTTTCTCTTCCAGTAGTGAGAGGAGAATCACATGTGGGGTGAGGGGGGGGATTGGTGGTGGAAGGGGGTGGAGACCGAGTGCTAAAACAGACCCAGCCACAGAATTTTATTTTAAATTGTATTTGTATTTTCATAGTGATTTGAAGGAACCTACTGTCTGAAAATCTCAAGCTTTGCTTTTGTTCATTTGTTTTGTTGCAGTTTATTTGTAATCAGCCCCATGGATTTCTGTGGTAGGCAGGAAGAGTAGATTTTTAGAAGTTCTATAAAGTTACCCCCTTATCCCCCGCAAAAAGGGTGTCTGTGTGTATATGTGTGTGTATGTGTGTGGGGACTTGACAACTCTCTGTCCTTCTTTATTTCAACATAATATGTTAGTGCATCTTTATTTCAATATAATTCAACATATTATTACATCTTTATTTCAATATAACATATTATTGCATCTTTGTTTCAGTATAATAAATTATCACATCTTTTTTTCAATATAATATGCTATTACATCTTTATTTCAATTAATATGTTATTGCATCTTTATTTCAATATATTATCACATCTTTATTTCAATATAATTTAAAAGAATGTTATCACATTATATTAAACATTATTTTTGAAAACTCAGCTTTGGACTGTGATTTATAAGCTCAGTTAAGTGTAATCCATCCCCTTAGAAGCTATAAACAGGCAGGATGAGAGGGATCTCAGCAGATCTCAGCTGAGCTCATATTCTGTGATCTGAATGATACATGGATCCAGGGTCTATTTTGGTGGGTGCGGAGAGAGAGGGCTCAGGAAAATGCGCCCTCAGCTGTTGTCAGGGGTGGAAGGAATCTGATAGGCTTCCTTCTCCACCCCCAGCCTTTTTTTGTTTTCTTTCCTTAACCATTAAAACCCTGGAAGGAATAGATAGTAAGGAAGGAATGGAAAGGAGATTCAGCTAAAATCTTACGGCAGCAATTCTGAGCATTGTCTACTACTTTCTGCTCAGGGAAGGTAGCCACTTTGGAGAATGGACAAAAATTCTAAGATGGATTCCTTCCCCTTAAAAAAAAAATCTAATATTTATATAGCGCTCGCCGTTTATATGTTACTGTTAGGTGGGTGACATTATTCCCTCTATTTTTACATTGGAGGAAACTGAGGTTAAGTGATACCCATAGGGTCACATAGCTGGTAAATATCTGCAGGAGGATTTGAACTCAGATCTTAATGACTCCAGGTTCAGTAATCTCCCCATCATACACTTAGTCACCTACTTGAATTCCTTTTTTTTTTTTCTTGAGGAAATTGAGGTCAAGTGACTTGCCCAGAGTCACATAGCTAGGAAGGAAGTATTTAAGTGTCTGAGGATGGATTTGAACTCAGGTCCTCCTGAGTTAAAATTTCTTTTAAATTATGGGTAAAATTATGGGCTTCTGTCTTTAGGGATGAGAGTCATTATTTTAGCAAGGGTCGAGGATTGTTCCGCCAGTCCTTAACAACTGAGTCTCTCTTCTGATGGGGCAGCTAGGTGGTGGAGTAGTTCGAATGACAGCCCTGGAGTCAATTCTGTCCTCAGATATAGAAACTTGGACAAGCAACATCACTCTGTTTACCTCAGTTTCCTCATCTGTGAAATGAGCTGGAGAAGGAAATGGCAGACTGCTCCAGTGTCTCTGCCAAGAAAACCCCAAATGGGGTCACAAAAAGTCAGACATGACTGAAAAATGTCTAAATCACTTCTGATTAAAAGGACACCTGTTCTCTGCACCACTTTTCCTTGTGGTTTTGCAGTCCAGAAGGTATTAGATTCAGGCAGTGATATGCTGGTAAATGTT
This sequence comes from Sarcophilus harrisii, assembly GCF_902635505.1. Lineage (NCBI taxonomy): Eukaryota > Metazoa > Chordata > Mammalia > Dasyuromorphia > Dasyuridae > Sarcophilus > Sarcophilus harrisii. The sequence goes on along the minus strand of NC_045427.1, from coordinate 44,016,811 downwards.
TAACAACTGACTCTCACTCACCCCCAAAATGTACAAAGCACATTTTTCAGTTTAACTTTTATTAATAACATTTTCTCCATTACTTTCTTAAGTCTAGATAATCGACAAAACAAGTCAATCCCCTCTATGTAATATTTGCCATTTTCAGTTGGAAGTACACTTGAAAATTTAACAATCAGCTTTGCCAAGTTCAGCATAGTTCTGGGTTCAGAATAAAATGAGAGGTTTAAGTTAGATAGATATCCTCTGTTCTGAAGTCTCACCTACCTTAAAAAAAAGAGAATTAAAAAAAAATAATTCCTTTTGGGAACTTGGAGACTACTAATAATGAACATGGAATTTGTTGGTGACACAATTCTTTATCTATTGTCATTGAAATCAAGAATATCTTATTTCAAATCTTGCTTTAGGCATTTATTAACTGTGACTTTGTTGGTTATTGGGATTATGACTTCTCTAATATAATTATCTTGGAGTTTATTAATAAATAGTGCTTAATAAATGGGTTTGGAAGCAGGAAGAATCATTTTCCAATCTTACACACTTATTAGCTGTGTAACCCTGGATAAGTCATTTCACTCTGTTTGCCTCAGTTTCCTCATCTGTAAAATGAGCTGGAGAAGGAAATGGCAAATTGCTTCAGTAGCTTTCTTAAGAAAACCCCCAAATAAAGTCATATATGAGTGAAAAATGACTGAATAACAACAAAGACACTGAAGAGTTCAGAATGACTCCTAGGTTTTATACAGTGAAAAAAGCAGTGGATTTGAATCAGAGGACTTGGATTTGAATTCCAATTTAGCTATTGAGTACTTGTCACTATTCCTGTTTTACAGATGCAGAAACAGAGATTCAGAGCTTTACTCAAGGTCATATAACAAATAAGTGTTAGAATCCAGGATTCAGAAGTTAGCTGACTGACTCTCAGGTTATTTGAGCTGGAAGGGGTTTAAGTGAAGACTTATTACAAGCCCCTCATTTGTGCTAGTAAAGGTTTCTTTTCTAACCTGCTTAATTCCCAACTGTTGTCAAAAAAATTAAAAAAAAAAAAAAAGAAATTTCAATATCTCGTGCATCTAAAGCCCAGCATTTGTAACAAAGGCCTGCCCACATTAAATTTCCTAGATTTGACATTCTCTACAATCATTCTAGGTTATCTTATAGACCGCAGGGGTCCTCAAACTTTTTAAATAGGGGGCCAGTTCACTGTCCCTTAGACTGTTGGAGGGCCAGACTATAGTAAAAAAAAAAACAACAACTTTGTTTGTGGGCCTTTAAATAAAGAAACTTCATAGCCCTGGGTGAGGGGGATAATCTGGCCCGCGGGCCATAGTTTGAGGACCCCGTTAGGGAAACTATCATAATGGAAAGAGTATTGGATTTTGAATTGGGTAACCCGGGTTGTAATCCAGACCCCCATTCCTCCACCATTTGACCCGGACTACATCCCTTCTCTCTGAGTTTCATTTTCCTTATTTATGAAATGAGGGTTTGTGCTAGAAGACTTTAAAGATCCTCTTCTGGCCTAAATCCTGGGATATTGTATCCCACTCCTGTGGCTTCAATAATGGCATTTATGGGATGGTTCCCAAATCTACACATCCAGCCAAAAATTTTCTTTTCAATTCCAGGTTCACGTCTAAGTTGCTGGCTGGACTTCCCCAACTGGATACGACTCCAGTGCCTCAAATTCAATTCCCAAATTCTGGGAAGAAAGCAAAAGCTGCTGTGACAATCTGGTTAGACTAGACCCCTTGCCCCAAAGGGAGAAGGGAGGACAGATACATAGCTAGAAAAGCAGCTAGAATGACTGATGAATACCTGAGTGAGCACCAAAGGAATTTTGCCAGCTCCATTATGCTACCTTATCTAACTAACTCATGATTGTGTGTTCAAAGGTGCCTGGGTCTGCTTATCTCATACTGGTTCCTTCAGAAAGGACTCTGGCTCCCTTTGTCCTACTGAATATAAAACCGTATAAACCCCAAGGCTCGGAAGCCACTTAGGTCAGGCTGTAGGTAGTCCTAAGACCTACTAAAAGCTAATATTTTTATAGGGTTTACTACGTGCCAGAAATATACATATATGTAGGTGTGTGTTCCTAATTATACCATCTCATTTTTTTTTGTAATTCCTTTTTTTTATTTAAAGCTTTGTATTTTCAAAACATACGCATGGATAATTTTTCAATATTGACCCTTGCAAAACCTTGTGTTCCAAATTTCACCCCCCTTCCTGCCACTCCCTCCCCTAGATGTCAAGACATGTGCAATTCTTCTGTACATATTTCTACAATTATCGTGCTGCACAAGAAAAATCAGATCAAAATGGGGAAAAAAATGAGAAAGAAAACAAAATGTAGGCAAACAGCAACAAAAAGAGTGAAAATACCATGTTGTGATCCACACTCGGTTCCCACAGTCCTCTCTTATACCATCTCATTTTAATCCCTCACAGCAACCCTGGAAGGTAGGTGCTAATATTATCTCCATTTTACAGATGAAGACATGGAGGCAGACAGATGCGAAGTCACTTGCTTAGGGTCACCTAGTGTCTGAGGCTGGATTAGAATTCAGGTCTTCCAGATTCCAAGCCTGGTGCTATTTACTAGATCCCACCTTGTTGCTCAGCATGCTAGTTCTTGAAGGGACTTCTTAAAGGACTCTTGAATGAGTCCTATAGCATGTCCTAGAATTGAGGCAAAAGGGTCACTGTCACCCAGAGACATATGTCTTTCATTTATGCTTTGCTTTTTGATCAATAAATGATAATGCATTAAATTTCCTGTGCTTCTCTTCAGTCCAAATGGGTCAATCATAGCTAATTAGCCTGACACTTAAGACTCCCCATTATCTTTTTTTTTTTAAATCATTTTTCTTATTACTCTGCATTCCAGCCAAATTGGACTATAGCTATTCACTAAACTTGACATACCAGCCCCTGCCTTATTTGCACAGGTCATTCTCCATGTTTGGAATACATTTCCTTTTCTTCTCTGCCTTTCTCATTCCTTATCTTCCTCTGAAACTTAGCCTAGAAGCCAGCTTTTTTGGGAGGGCTTCAAGGGTCACCTTGCTGAAGTGTATTCTGTTCCTTGTCCTCAAATTTTCCCAGAATACTTTGTTTGAATCCCTCTCTTTCTCCCAATCTCACTTTGTTGTTATTATATTATTTAAGTGTTTGCCATATGTGCCTCCCAAAATGAAGGCTCCCAGAGAGCAGAAATTGTGTCCCTCTTAATAATCTGTACATAGAAGGCTCTTAATAAACCTTTACTGAATTTGGATTATTAATTCCTATTCTTTAAGTATGACGTGGCGGTAGTCAGTAGAGTTTTGTTTTTTTTTTAACTAAAGCTTTTTATTTACATAACATATGTATGGGTAATTTTTCAATATTGATCCTTGCAAAACCTTTTGTTTCAAATTTTCCCCTCCTTCCCCCACCCCTTCCCCTAGATGGCAGGTAATTCAATACATGTCAAATAGGTTAAAATATATATTAAATCCAATATATGTATATGTATTTATACAGTTATCTTGCTGCACAAGAAAAATTGAATCAAGAAGGAAAAAAAAAAAAAAAACTGGGAAAGAAAACAAAATGCAAGGAAACAACAACAGAAAGAGTGAAAATACCATGCTGTGATCCACAGTCAGTTCCCACAGTCCTTTCTCTGGACACAGATGGCTCTCTTCATCACAAGATTATTGGAACTGATCTGAATCATCTAATTGTTGGAAAGAACCACATCCATCAGAATTTGATCATCATATAATCTTGTTATTACAATGATGAGAGTTAGATTTTCAATCAGTGAATCCTGCCTCAAGCGCTTAATATCTGTGAGATCCTCAGCAAGACATTTAGTCTTTAAGTTTCCTCATCTTTAAAATGACAATAATTGCATCTACTTCACAGGAGTTTTGGGAAGATTAAATGAAAAGCACTTTGGAAACCTGAAAATGCAATACAAGCATAGTATTGTATTTATTAGAAATTAGATAAATCTAATTAATTAGTGAAGTTTAAAATCTAACAATATTCGACATGTTAAAAGACAGAAAGTTAGGGTCATTCCAATCTGTTAAATGTTTAGATCTGAACCCAGAAATTTGTATTCATAAGCCAGTTAATCTCCTTCTGCTAAGTACATCCTTTTTTCTGCTAAAATCCTGTGTTTAGCTGGCTTCCTCACTGTCTGAGATCGGCATTTACAAGTTTGAGAAAACCCTCATGTCCCTAAATCTCATTATTCCCATCTGAATTTTTAGGGAGAGTATAAGTGGAATCATCGTGATTCAGAAGGCCTGTGCTTTCCAGGGTAGACAGAGACTGGCTTATGAACTACTCCGACTAGACATTCCTGGGTTAGGCTGAACTGAATCACATGGGCTACAGGAAAAGTCTGGGTCAAAACAACTGTCCTCAATAATAATCATCCCCTACGTTTACTGCTTTGCCCCAAACAGAAGCTTTTACGTAAATAATTCCGTTTAATCTGCCTGTCTGTGAAGAAGTTCGAGAAGCTGTTTGGACCTTCATTTCACAGCTGAGTTTGAAAGCAGCTTGTGGACTTGCCCAGGATGGTTCAGCATATAAATAAGTGGTAGGGTCAGGAGTACGACTGAGGCCTTCTGACTTCCACCATCCTGCTTTTCTCATTATAGCACATCGTTTTCCAAGAGCTTTTCAATATTGTTTTTTGGTGGGGAGAGGAGGGCAACAGCCATTTTCACAAGACGAGTTAAGATTTGTTTTCGTGTCCTTTTGTTGGCCATAAGAACCAAAGTGAAATCTGGCATTAAGCTCCAGTTTGTGAGCAACTTGAGGAGCAATCTTTGCATGGAAGGCCTGTGGCTTGGTGTTTCCATGACATTTCATGAGGATCTCGTTCTCAGTAGACATTACTCAGTTCTTCTAGTCATGGTGAGAGTAAAGTAGAGTCATGAAAAAGTAAAGTCTAGTTCACTCTCATTTAGAGAGAAGATCTGATGAGGGTGGGAGAAAAGGCAGGCAGTCATTCTGTAAGAGAGAGATAGAGACAGAGACACAGACACAGAGACAGAGAGAGACAGAGTGAGAGACCGAGAAAGATAGAGAGACAGAGACAGAGAGAAAAAGATAGACACAAACACAGAGAGACAGAAAGAGACAGAGACACAGAGAGAGACAGAGAAAGAGGGAGAGACAGAGAGACAGAGAAAGAGAGATAGAGACAGAGAGACAGACAGAGTGAGAGAAACAGAAAAAGAGAGATAGACAGAGACAGAAAGAAAAAGACAGAGACAGAGAGACACAGAGAAAGAGACAGACACAGAGAGAGACAGAGACAGAGAGAAAAGACAGAGACAGATAGAGAGAAAGAGACAGAGATACAGGGAGAGACACAAAGAGAGACAGAGAAAGAGAGACAGAGGGAAAGACAGAGACAGAAAGAGACAGAAGCAGAGAGACAGGGTGAGAGACACAGAGACACACAGAGAGACAGAGACAGAGACAGAGACACAGAGAGTGACAGAAAGAGAAGAGAGAGAGGAAGGGAGGGAGGGAGAGGGAGAAAATGACAGAAAATAGACTTCTCCCCTCTCTCCAAGGGCTTCACGATTTTCCCTAGGATAGTCCTGTGTGCCAGCTGGACTGCCTACTCCAATTTCTACCACATTCTTCCTTTGCCTTCCATCTTTCTTCAAAGCAGGAGCAGCAATAGCAAACCATTTGTTCAACTAATTGCCCTCTGTCACCATACTACTGACCTAGAGCCTACATGGTTTCCTGATACAAATGTTCCTTTTTTGCTTTAAGAAGATAGATCAGTCAATACATATTTAGCATTAAGTGCCTACACGGTGCCAGACGCTGCACTGAACATTGGGGATTTGAAGAAAGGCAAGAAACAGTCCCCATACTTCATGTATTGGCAGTCTAATGAGGGAAGCAACATGCAAAGAAGCATATGTAGGCAAGACATATACTGGATGTTCCGGAGATAATAATGGGGGGATACATTAGTTTTAAGGCAATTGGTGAAAATCATGGCTTGGTAGCCAAAAAATTTGAGTTTGAATGTGTCTCTAATGTCTGAGACTAGATGACCTTTAAAGTATCTTTTAACTCAAAATCTATGATACCATGATTTGTAATTTTTCCTTTTTTGTTGTTCCAATATCCCTGCTAGAGACAGTACTTGGGCAAAGTACTTCAGTACTGAGATATTAAATCTATCATCTTATCTTTTTTTTGTATCCCTCTCCCTCAAAGTGCCGTCTCTCCATATATTTCTATAAGTACACATAGACTGGCAAAGACTGGTTGTTAATCCTGTTTACAGAATTTAGAGAGGCAGAGAAAACATTTTAAGCAAAGAAAGGTAAGTAGAATTTTCCCATGGAAAAAGGCTTCAGATGAACCCAAGAAAGGAGATGCAGAGTTACTGCCTTGGGGTCTGTAGTGAGGGGGGAGGGTTTCAGCAAAGGAGCATCTGTTCTGAAGCTCATGTCCAGTTGGCCCACATAGCCTTACTCCAGGAATTCTGGCCCCAGTCCTTGTATCTCTATTTGTAATGTTTGTGGCTTTTGCTTCCCTAATTATTTTCTTTTATGTTGCGGGGGTTCTCTGCGAGTCCCCTTCTTGGATTTTTGTGAACTAAATTTTTAAAGATCATCCAGGGATTTCTTATTTTTATTCTGCAATGTTTCTTCTATAAAAGAGTCATTTCTACCGATCCCCGGGTGGCTGGAGACAGTGTGGTCCGTGCCACAGGAGTTGTAGCCCAGAGAAGGCCATTCCAGCAATCTCACCAATATCAGGCCTAAGGGGAAGAACAAGAGACCATAAAGAGTTAACCATGTCACATGAGATGAAGTACTTTTTTCATTAAGTCACCATGTAACTGGAAACTGCCATCAACAGTCTCATATATTGGAAACAGGAAGAGTAGCTCTAACATACTCCATGAAAGGTGGGGAAGGGTTGGTCCCTACTATACTTCCTTTCTAATTCTCTCAAGGGACTTTTTCATATCACATAAAGGGATCACCTGATGTGGCTGTAATTTTATACTTTTAATACCTTGTTCTTAGTTCCTTTTATGTGATTGGGTTCTGGGTGTTTAAGACCAAGCTCCTTACAAATGAATGAGGAAAAGCATCTATTAATCACTTATAATATGACAGGCACTGTGCTAAGCTTTGAAGATACAAAAAGCAAGACAATTCCTTCCCTCCACAAAATACGTTATTTTCTTCCCTTTTGGTCATTATGGACTTGACAAACATCAACAAGCAAGAACATTTCTATAGGCAAAGAATAGAAAAAGAAAATATGTGAAATCTTGAACATCCATTAAGTACATCTTGGGTTTTTTGGGGTTTTGGTCAAATTTAAAATTCATAGCAATATGTTTTCTAGTGTTTCTTTCCCAGAGTGAGGCTGATTATACCCCATCATCAAGGTTCTAAGGACAACTCTGAGTGAGTTGAGGTATTTTTCTCAAATACTATTGACTTGAGCGCCCCCCCCCCCATCCAAATATTTTCTTCACTGTTAGCCACTAATAATTATTAAAAACTATTTCTAATAAGCCAATTAATATCAACTAGGTTTTAAAAGAGATATTTACATTGAAAATATTGCAAGAACAAAAGTACCAGTGTTTTTCCCCAATATCTGAGGGGCACAGTCTCCCCTATATCCTCTTGGTTTCTGGGGAGAATGGGCTCAGAAAGCAGTTTCTACGTAGCATCAGTGCCACCATGTTCAACATTGATGCATGATGAGCTCCTGTTTTAGATACCAGTGGGTTCTGTTCTAAAGAGTCCCATTTCTCACTCTATTACTGAAGCTAGATAGGCAGCAAAACCTGCACTGTGCTCCACTACCAGCCCTCTCTCTCTAGTCTCCTTTACCTAAAAAATGAAAGAACAAATGGCGGGTTGAAGAACCAAGGCCCACATTCAGGGGTCACACATTAGTCTCAGATGTCTCTCTTTTATTTCAGGAATGCTGCTGGACAAGAAAGGTCAACCAAAAATGGGGGAAAGTTCTGGTCAACTAGTACATTTTTGGAAGGCATCTCCCATTTAAATTGTGTAATCAATCAAACACTCCTTTACATCACAAAATTAGCAGAGTGAACAATTTACAGAATGTCAGCACATTCTCCAGAGTCCATTTGGACTTCTGCAATTCAAGAGGTGGGCTTATTGTCTAATCTCTTGTTACATACGTCCTTGCTTATCTGAATCATCTTCTGAACTTCTTTCTGCTCTATTCTAGGAATTTTTAAATGATTCATTGATGTTCTTTTTCTTTCTTTTCTCCCCTCTTCTCCACTCAACCTTCCTCATATTCTTCCCCCACCAAGGAAAAAAAAAAGTTTTTCCCATAACAAATAATTGTACTTATGCAAAATCAAATTTGTGCATTAACTATGTCCGAAAACTATGTCCACTTTGCATCCCTAGTCCATCACTGTCTTACCAAAATGTGGCAAACATAATCATGTTTGCCATCATCAGTCCATGGAATTGGAATTAAACTGTGCTGACTGAAGTTTCTTAAGATTTTCACATTGGTTTTCCTTTATAATGCTGGAGTTATTGTATAAATTGCTCCATTCTGCATCAGTATAAGGCTTTCCTAAGTCTCTCTGAATATGTGCCTTTTTGGCATTTCTTAGGAGCAATAACATTGCATTATGTTTATATGACATTTATTCAGACACTGAACTGAGCCACCTACAGTGAATAAAAATACCTGGACCTGCATCAGGAAGATCTTTTAGTCCCAATTAAAATCCCATCTTTTATACGAAACCTTCCCCAAGACATTGATGCATTGTTGGTGGAGTTGTGAACGAATCCAACCATTCTGGAGAGTAGTTTGGAACTATGCTCAAAAAGTTATCAAACTGTGCATACCCTTTGATCCAGCAGTGTTACTACTGGGATTATATCCCAAAGAGATCATAAAGAAGGGAAAGGGACCTGTATGTGCACGAATGTTTGTGGCAGCCCTTTTTGTAGTGGCTAGAAACTGGAAACTGAGTGGATGACCATCAATTGGAGAATGGCTGAATAAATTGTGGAATATGAATATTATGGAATATTATTGTTTTGTAAGAAATGACCAACAGGATGATTTCAGAAAGGCCTGGAGAGACTTACACGAACTGATGCTGAGTGAAACAAGCAGGGCCAGGAGATCATTCTATACTTCAACAACAATACTATATGATGACCAGTTCTGATGGACCAGGCCATCCTCAGCAAGGAGATCAACCAAATCATTTCCAATGGAGCAGTAATGAACTGAAACAGTTACGCCCAGAGAAAGAACTCTGGGAGATGACTAAAAACCATTACATTGAATTCCCAATCCCTATATTTATGCCCACCTGCATTTTTGATTTCCTTCACAGGCTAATTGTACAATATTTCAGAGTCTGATTCTTTTTGTACAGCAAAATAATGGTTTGGTCATGTATACTTATTGTGTATTTAATTTATACTTTAATATATTTAACATCTTCTGGTCATCCTGCCATCTGGGGGAGGGGGTGGGGGGTAAGAGGTGAAAAATTGGAACAAGAGGTTTGGCAATTGTTAATGCTGTAAAGTTACCCATGCATATAACCTGTAAATAAAAGGCTGTTAAATAAAAAATAAAAATAAAAATAAAGATAAAAAATAAAAAAAAGGAAACCTTCCCCAACATCTTTTATTTTAGGGCCATCTTTTTCTTATTTATTTCCTGTTTATCTTTTTTTATATGATTTGTTTGTATTTATCTGCTTGTTGTCTCCCGTTAGAGTGTAAGCTCCTTGAGAGTTGAAACTGCCTTTTGACTAATTATATTCCCAGTGCATAGCACAATGTTGAGCACATAGTAGATACTCAATAAATGTTTATTGATTTACTGATGGTAAGCTTAAAAGTGGGATTGCTAGGGAAAAGGATATGCACAATTTAATGACTTGTGGGGTATAATTTCAAACTGATTTCCAAAATGGCTTGACCAATTCATACCTTCAAAATAGTGCACTAGAGTGCCTTTTTACGCTAATTATTTTGTGTTCAATTTTTTCCCCCATTTTTTGTCATCTTTCCCGGTCTGGTGTAAGGTAGAACTGCAGTTTTTTTCCATCTTTTTATTATTAATGCTTTGGAGCATTTTTTCCCCACATAAATACTGATAGTTTGCCTTTTTTCTTTTGAGAATTGTCTATTTGATTCCTTAACCAAATATCTATTGATTAATGGCTTTTTATTTTTGAATCCCTGGCATGTTTCCTCTACCTGTCTCCACTAGCTTCTGGCCCATTTATCTGAATTTATTCTAGTATTCTTGGTACAATCCCTCTACTTGCTGTTGTCCCTTTTTAAATGAAAGCTTTTTATTTTAAAAACATATGCATGGATAATTTTTCAACTTTGACTCTTGCAAAACCTTGTGTTCCAAATTTTCCCCTCCTCCTCACCCTCTCCCCTAGATGGCAAGTAATCTACTATATGTTAAACATGTTAAAATATATGTTAAATCCAATATATGTATACATACTTACACAATTATCTTGCTGCACAAGAAAAAGCAGATCAAAAAGGAAAAAAAATGAGAAAGAAAATGCAAGCAAACAACAAAAAGAGTGAGACTGTTATGCTGTGGGCCACACTCAGTTCCCTCAGCCCTCTCTCTGGGTGTAGATGGCTCTTTTCATCACAAGATCATTGGAACTGGCCCGAATCATCTCATTGTTGGAAAGAGTCATATCCATCAGAATTGACCATTGTATAATCCTGTTTGACCTGTTTTATGGATGTCTGGGTTACATGAAGTATCTGACACTACCCACCTCCACCCCCATAATTGATCTTTCTAGGTCCTTTTTTCCAGATATTTTCTGGGGTTTATGTAGAAGAGTTGGTCACCTCTGACCTTTCACATGTCCATCCTCACCATAAGAAGGAGCTTATATTCTAGTGGAAAAGGACAAAACATATAGGAGAGCAGAAAAATGATGTAGTCAAGGAAGTCAGATGGTTGATTAGAAAAGTCATAGGGAAATTGATTGACCTGCTCATTCCTGGAATAATGCTATAATTTGATTCTTATTCCTAAAACAAGAGGTGTTTCTCAAAAGATGATCAGAGAACTATATGATGTATCCAACACATTCTAGATATAGTCAGCTTCCACTATTCAGAAGTACAGAGCCCTTGGGAAGGAGTTTGCAGCTGGTGTAGCAGTATGGCAGGAAGCTGGCCTAAAATTGGAGTTTCACAAAATCATTTTAACAAGGATACTGGGAATACAAATACAAAGACTGAATGACAAATCAGTTCTTATGCTCAGGTGGTTCACATTTTGTTGGAGGGAGGCAACATACATTCTCCAGAAGAAAAAAACAACTTTGTTCATGAGTTGAACACTGAGGTAAGCCAGGGATTATAAGACACAAAAATGAAAAGGCTTCATTCCAGGTAGAAAGGGACAGTTTCCACAAAGTCAAAGATAAAAGACTCAGTTCAGGGAATAGCAGGTAGACTAGCTAGGTGAAACAGTAGACAGAGCACTGGAGGCTCTAAAACCTAATCTTGCCTTAGATACATTAGCAACATGATCCAAGGTGTGTCATTTAATATCTTAGCCTTAGTTTCCTCATTTGTAAAATGGGGTTGTTATGATGATCAAACAAGATAATAAATAAATATAAACTTTTTACAAACATTATATAGTCATATAAAATAAATACTACCTTTTAGACCAGTTTGATAAAAGAGCTATTAGGAAATGCATTTAATTGCTAAACATTTATTACGTACTCACTATGGAAATGCTAGGGATGCAAAAAGAGGCAAAAAAAAAAAAACAAAACCCCAGCCCCTGTCCTCAAGGAGTTTACAATCTAATGGAAGAAACTACATGTGAACAAATATATACAAAGTAAACTATGTAAAATTATATAAATAGGAAATTAGACAAAGCACTGGAATTAAAAGAGATATCTAGTAGATGGAATGCTGGTTTGGAATCAGGAAGATTTGAGTTCAAGACCTGCCTTAGACACTTACTGGGTGTGTAATCCTGGGCCAAATTTCTTAATCTCAATTTCTGTCCATTTTCTCTGCTGTAAAATGGAGATAAAATAACATCTACTTTTCAGGTTGTTGTGAGAATCAAACTGAGTTAATATTTGTAAACATTTTAAGACACACATAAATGCTAGCTATTATTATTATTTGGAAAGAGCCTTAGAAATTGTCTTGTCCAACCCATGTCTGAAAAAGAATCCTTTTTTTTTTATTATAGCTTTTTATTTACAAGTTATATGCATGGGTAATTTTACAGCATTGACAATTGCCAAACCTTTTGTTCCAATTTTTCCCCTCCTTCCCCCAACCCCTTTCCCTAGATGGCAGGATGACCAATACATGTCAAATATGTTAAAGTATAAATTAAATACAACATAAGTATATATGTCCTAACAGTTATTTTGCTGTACAAAAAGAATCAGACTTTGAAATAGTGTACAATTAGCCTGTGAAGGAAATAAAAAATGCAGGCGGACAAAAATAGAGGGATTGGGAATTCTATGTAATGGTTCTTAGTCATCTCCCATAGTTTTTCCCTGGGTGTAGCTGGTTCAGTTCATTACTGCTCTATTGGAACTGATTTGGTTCATCTCATTACTGAAGATGGCCACATCCATCAGAATTGATCATCATATAGTATTGTTGTTGAAGTATATAATGATCTCCTGGTCCTGCTCATTTCACTCACCAAAAAGAATCCATGTTACAATATTCCCAGTCGGTGATCATTCAGTTTTTGCTTGAAGACCTTCAATTAGGGAGAACCCACCACCTCTCAAAGTAACCCACTCTACTATCTAATTGCTTTAATATTAGGAAGTTTCATTTGACATTAAGTGTACACCTTTCTGCAACTTTCACCCAGTTTTCCTATTTCTAGATCCTAATCTAGGTCAAGCAGGAGACAATGTCTACTCACTCTTTCCCATGACTCCTTCAGCTACGGAGAGCAGCTATCACATACTTCCATTGGTCCTCCCATCATTCCTGATCACTCTTGTTTCAATGGTGTCTTTTTTTTTTTTTCCTTTTTTTTTTTTTTTTTTATTTAATAGCCTTTTATTTACAGGATATATACATAGGTAACTTTACAGCATTAACAATTGCCAAACCTCTTGTTCCAATTTTTCACCTCTTACCCCCCCACCCCCTCCCCTAAATGGCAGGATGACCAGTAGATGTTAAATATATTAAAATATAACTTAGATACACAATAAGTATACATGACCAAAACATTATTTTGCTGTACAAAAAGAATCAGACTCTGAATTATTGTACAATTAGCTTGTGAAGGAAATCAAAAATGCAAGTGTGCATAAATATAGGGATTGGGAATTCAATGTAATGGTTTTTAGTCATCTCCCAGAGTTCTTTTTTTGGGTATAGCTAGTTCAGTTCATTACTGCTCCATTAGAAATGATTTGGTTGATCTTGTTGCTGAGGATGGCCAGGTCCATCAGAACTGGTCATCATATAGTATTGTTGTTGAAGTATATAATGATCTCCTGGTCCTGCTCATTTCACTCAGCATCAGTTCGTGTAAGTCTCTCCAGGCCTTTCTGAAATCATCCTGTTGGTCATTTCTTACAGAACAGTAATATTCCATAATTTTCATATAATGGTGTCTTTTCTAAAATGTAACACTAAGAAGTGAACCACAGTATTCCAGGTGTGACTTGGCAGAAAAAGCAATAGAATGTTCACTCCCTCATTCTGGATGTCACACATCTCTTAAAATAACTCAGGATAGCATTCACTTTTTTGGTGACAGATCCATTTATTAACTCATATGGAGTTTTCAGTCCATTATATCTTCCCCCAAAAAATTATTGTTTAACCAAGCATTCTTGTAAGTAAAGTCAGTTTTTTGAACCTAAGTAATAGATTTTTAAAAAAATCAGCCAACCAACAAACATTTAGTAAACACCTATTGTTTGTTAAGCATTATGCTAAATACTGAGAATACAAATCTCCCTAAAATTATATTCCAGTGGGAAAGATTATATACACATATACAAATATATTTATGCATATATAATCATATGTATTTATTTTTTGGGGATTTTGAGGATCAAATGAGATAATTGCAAAACTCTCTGGCACATACTAAGGGCTGTATAAATGTTACTTATCCTTATTATTATGCATTTTGTAGTTATATTGACTTTTTGTTATTTCATTCTGTATTTTTTAATTGATATATACATGTGTATGTACACATATATAAATACTATTGATTTTCATGGGTAATTTTGAATTCTTGTTTTTCTTTTTGCCTGTTTTTAATTTTTTCTCATTTCCTTCCATATTTTATTATTTCTATATGGAAATCTCTTGATTTTTGTGGCTAATTTTGTATTTCACTACTTATTCTATTATCCTAATTTTATAGATCTATATTATATGTATATTTATACATACCTATTATATATGTATGCAATAGACACATAAATATATGCACATGTATGTAGACATATACGGCATACACAGTAGATTGGGAGTAAGAATACTAGCAGTTGGGAGGATCAGGAAAAGTTTCATGTATAAGTTGTCCCTTGTAGGAAGAGAAGGATTCCATGAGATGGAGATGAAGAGGAAATGCATCACAGGAACAGGAGATAGAGTGTTATCTGTGAGGAACAGAGGGAAGTCCAGTTTGGTTGGATTATGGATTGTGGGAGGGGGAGTAATGTTTCATGAAGCTGGAAAGAGAGAAGGAGGTGAGACTGTGAAGAGCTTTACAAGCCGTACAGTGAAGTTAATATTTTATCCTAGAAGCAGTAGGGAAGCACTGAAGTTGATTGAGTAGGAACATGATACAGTCAAATCTGCATTAAAGAAAAATCTCTCTGGCAGTGCTATGTGGGACAGACTGGAGTGGTGAGACTCCAGGTTAGGAAACAAATTAGGAGGCGGTTGCAATATTCCAGATGATGAAAATCTGAATTAATGTGGTGGCTGGGTGAGGAAAAGGAAGGGGTCAGATGTCAAGATTTGACAACTGATTAAGTTATATGAGGGATAAATGAGAGTAAAGAATCAAAGATAATATCAAAATTTTGGGAAGGGGGTTGGGGTGGATGGGAACAACTTCAAAACAACAGTTTTGGACATGTTGAATTTGGGATGTCCCTGACCCATCTAGTTTGAAATATTCAGTAGGTAACTGGTGAAATGGAACTGACACTCGGTGGAGAGACCAGAGCTGACTTTATAGCCCTTTCAGTCATCTCCATTGAGATGATCATTAAACCCACCGAGGCTGATGAAGTTACTGAGAGAGAGAATGTAGTAGGAGGACAGAACCTCTGCTTACATCCACAGTAAGGATGTGTTTATACAGATAATGAGCCAGCAAAAGGAGATGGAGAAGTGGTTAGACAAGTAAGGGAGAGAACCAGGAGAGAGTCATGTTGTGAAAACACAGAGAGGAGAGAATGTACTTGAGAATAGACTTGTCAAGTGTCAAATACAGCAGGTAGGAAGAGAAGGATGAAGACTGAGAAAAGACCATCAGATTTGTTAACCAAGAGATGGTTGGTAATATGATATATGAAAAGTTCAAGAGATCTAATTTCTGGATAATTAATTATTTTATTAATTATGGCTAGTAAGTAATTAATAAAAGGATGATCATTTGATTGCCTCTCATAAACCAAAGACCCTTCATTGAAGCCATTCAATGCTTATATGCCTTTGGAAGAGTGTCATTGAGGATAGAAATCAACTCTTGATTGGTTAAAAGTTAGTGAGAGAAAGAATATTATAATGAGAGGTGGGCTTATTCTAATAACCTGTCTGACTAGAATACAATGATTAGATTTTTTAAATAAGGTTTTTCAAGTTAAGTGGGGCAACAACTCCACATAGATAAGATGGTCTAAATGGAGCAAAATTTCCAGCAAGGTCAGAGATCTCCTTGAAATGAGGAAAGAGCAAAAAGGAACAAAAACTTGGATCTCCGCAATCATTGGTTATTTAATAATCATTTCTCTCAATAACTCTGGAGAGGGCAGTTTCAGTTGAGTAAGGGGACTGGAAATCAGATTGAAAAGAATTGAAAGAAAGGAGAGGAAGTGAAGTTAGTAAGTATTAGCAGTTTTGTTTTTTTTTTTTAAGAAATTTGCTGAAGAATGCAAGAGAGATCTAGAACAATAATGTGAGGGAGTCTCATGAAAGTTTTTTAAGGACAAGGAAAACAAGGCAGTTAGGAAAGAAGTAAATAGTTTGAGGATTCAAGTATGTGTGTGTGTTAAAGAGAGAGAGAAACAGAAAGAGAAAGAGAGAGAGAGAGAGAGAGAGAGAGAGAGAGAGAGAGATATTACAATCTGCTGGAGGAACTGGAGGAGGTGTGATCAAGCGCATAAGTGGAGAGGTGGCCTGAGTAAGGAGAAGGGTCATCTTTGTCAGAGACGGGCAGAAGGAGAGAAGAGGGATAATGTCAAGGAGTTCTGAGATAAAGGAAAGGCAAAAGAGGGAGGAGGTTGTGTTGGATGGCCTTGGTTTTCTCAGTAAAGAGACAAAGTCCTTAGCTGAAAAGGGGGAGGAGAAGTGTGGGAAGTTTAAGGAGAGAACAGAAGATTTGGAGTCATTTCTGTGGGGAGTGAGATGGGGAATTACTTAGGAATAAAAAGACTGCCTGGTTAAAGTGAGGAACCAGTTGAGAGGAGATAACACAAATTATTATGAACCCAAGCAGCCTAATTGTGTGATTTCTGCCAGCTCTATGGATCAGTCCATGAGTAGGAGCAAGGGAAAGATGTATAAAGTAATTTTTCTCAGGAGGAAGCATTAACATGGGTAGAAAGTGGCCACTTTGAGTTGAACTTTAGAGGGAGAGTATTCGACTAACAAAGGACAGCCTGTTCAAAGGCATGAAGGTCAAAGATAGGATGGGACCCCAGATGATGCTACACATCCTGTGATTTAGCCATCCCAGCAATCTTGCCATTTGATTTTACCATCACACCATCCATTCCCCTCTGAAACAGCACCTCTGGACCAGAACACCAGAAAAAATGTCTCCAGAATAGAGGGATATTAACGTCCTTAGCTTGGAAAGTCTGCTTTGGATGGAACCATTTTTATCTGACACATGAATGGGCAGATGCTCACCACCCAGCCCTAGATCACATTCCATCCAACTATCTCCCTTCATCATTTTATAACTCATGTTATAAGTGCCAAATCAAGTAGTTTAGTTCTAGCATTAATGAGCCCCCCCCCTGGACTTTCTGTAACAAGGGAAGTGGCAAAGTCAGCTTTAGGCGTATTGCTTTGCCTGCTCTGCATCGTGTGGAGTGAAGAAAATGGAATTAGGATGACTGTTTGGGAAGTTACTGCAATAATCCAGGGGAAAGGTGATGAGAAGCTGATCTAGGGTAATGATCTTCTGAGGGGGTGGAGAAGAGGAAAAATGTGAGAGATATCAAAGAGGTGAAATCAGCAAGACTTGGCAGCTACCTGGGAACCAGGGAGTGAGGGAGAGGGAAGAGTGGAGGTTGACTCTGAAATTTGGAATGTGGGTGATTGGAAAGAGAGCAGGCCCTTCAGGACAAGGAAGTGAGGTCTGTTTAGTGGGGAAAGATAAGATCTTCCCCATACATATTGAATTTGAGATGTCAACATAAGGTAGTTGGAAATGTCTAATGGTAGATGTTGATGTGGGACTGGAGCTCAGGAAATAAAGGAGCTGTAGAATTTTATATTCATCCTTATTAAATTTTGGATTTTGACTATTAGTCAGTGTGTTAATTATCATTCCAAATTTTGTTCTATTTTGATAAGTATGGCATCGATTTTTTTTATCCAATTCACTGATAAAATGTTGAGTCATGTAGGGCTAAGGACAAATCTCTGATGGACCCTATTAGATATTTCCTTTCAAATTAGCCAGCTCCAAATCCACCATTTAGTCCACAGTTCTTTTCTAGTAGGAGTAGTTGTTGTTTAGTTATGCTATTAGAAACTTAACAATAAATATCAATTATAATTGCAGCATCCTTTCTGCGGGTGTTCCCTAACTTGCACTTGAAAGGTTGGGTCCCTAGAGGGCAGACAACCCCCAGGTACAAAGTATTCCTAAAACTTTAGTTAATGAGCCCCATCTGGTGCTTTTTACTTCTAATATTCATCCACTTGGTATAATTAAGTTCAAAGAAAAGGCATTTGTTGTAATGGTATTGTAAAAAATAATAGTAACAAAACATTACCTTCCATAAACTTAGGGGATACTTTTCCACAAATACATGAGGAATAAATGAGAATAATAGGCCCATTCACAGAATTCATTAATAGAGAGATCTGTTTTTAGGCAGTGTACCTGAGCCACTCAACTCATACCTTCTTCAGGTCCCTGCTATTCTTCCATTTTTCATGGTGTCCTCATGCTGCCTGGGGCTTTTTTGAGCAGTTCTGAGATTTCTAAGTCTGTTCCTTTTTGTAACTCACTTCCTAATGGTCAAATTAAATTCTCCTTCAACTCATAAAGTTCTTTGATCTCATGCCTTGATTGAGTGGGCCTGGGTTTCCCACTAGGTGAGTAGCTTGCAAGATGTCATGGCTGAGGTGGGGACTGAGGGAGAAGGAAAGAAAAATCCCTTTCTTCCTAGAGGTGAGGAATAATTCCTTCTCAAGGTTTAGATTCTATTTCCGGGTTGGTTCTCTTACTGCTTGCTAAAGTTTATATTTCTTAGAGCTGTCTTCTGCTTCAACTACTTTAAAAAAATAGTTTATTTTGCCTTTTTTTTTTTTTTTTTGGAAAGACCATCATTTCTGTGGAAAATCCTTTGGCTAATCCATAGCTATAATTCCCTCAAGCTTGACTTGAATTTCTGCACATCTCAAGAGGTAACAAAGTAGAAACTTACCATCTTGTTTTTTCTATTACCTATCCCTTATATTCTGTAATTTCATCAGCCAGGCTAGGAACTCAGGAGATGGGGGAATAATTGATCAGAAATTGATATTTTTCTTTACTGTACAATTAATTAAACTTGCTTAGTAAATATTTATACTTAAGGTAATTAACTTCAAGAATAAAATAGTGTAAAAATCTTAAATTATTTAAATCCACAACTTTGCCAATATTGCTTTGCTAAGTTGTTTTTTTTTCCCCCAATTTAATAGGCGTGAACTGATACTTCAACGTTCTTTAAATGTGTACCTCTTTATTTCTTCATCTTATTTACAAGTCTACACTTCTTTGTGTAGAAGTCTACACATGCCTATTTCTTTGCTGGTATATTTTGTGTAGTATACTCTAATTCTATTCTATGAAAGGCTTCCTGGGAGAAAGGACAAGAGAATAACAGGCTGAAAAATAAGGACAAGCAATTTTGATGAGCATTTATTTGGAGGGTCTGGAATTATGAAGAAAAACAGAGGTCAGAGGAGGGGAAATTTGGGAGGTTTTGAGAAGGTAGAAAAAGTGAGATTGGAACTGAGAGAAGAGAAAGATTCTCTTGAATCTTTGAATAGCAAGCACTATAGCTTTTCTTTTCTTCCTCAGATCCTCACAGGATGATCGAGATAAACATGACTTGAAGTTTACAAAAGAAAAATCCTTGAACTCAAAGAAAAGAAATTAAAAGGAGGGAAAGGAATGGCAGGCCCGGGGGAGTGGGAGTAGACGATCCTAAACTGAAGAAATGCTTGAGGAAATGGAAGTTAGTAAAATAAAAGAAAGTTCAATGTGGCTGGACAAAGATAATATCCCGCATCCTGAGGATCTGGGAAGGTACTAATTATGTGAATAGATTTAACCAGTTGACCTGGCTAAAAGACTTGAAGATATCAGTCCCAGAAACTATGAAAAGCAGGGAAAATTTTCAGTGTCATGCATAAAAATTGGGATATTAATCTTTCTGCTAGGACCAAGTAATTGGTATCTATGTTCCAAATGTTAGAAGGAAAAGAGGAGAGGAAGAATGAAATGTCCCTTTAAAAACTGGAAGAGTTTCAACATGACAACAAAGAAGAAAAAGCGTCTGACTAGGGAGAGATGAATCCTGACCTGTGATGGGATTTTGGAGGGTGGAAGAAAGATAAAGGGGAAGGGAAGGATCACTGAACTAAGGATCTAAGCAAATAGCATGAACCTGTCTCCAAAGAGGAAGGATTTGTGCCTTCTGAGGAGTAAGCATATGAGGACTGAATCCCTTCCAAGAAATGACAAAAGATGGGAGTGAGGGATAGATCATCCCTTGAGGTCTGAGGAAGAAGAGAGAGGCTATCGTACTTGCTGAGGGATGCTTTGCTGAGCCAGAAAATAACAATAGAGGTCTGCAGCTGTCTTTCCTAGGCAAGTATCCAGGACATGAGAGAAACCTCCCAAGACTCGTCAAACCTGATAACTACTACTTCTGGTGATTCACATGGATACAAATAAATGATACTGCCAGAAGGAATCTAGGAAGCATTGCTAAAGATTATTAAGTCTTGGGGGGTTGGAGGGAACTGAAGAATATCAAAACACAGGTAGTTTGATCCCTGTTGCCAATCAAAGCAAAGGGCTTCAGAAGAGAAAGGAAAACCTGGGAAGAGAACATTTAGTTGACCAATGATCCTTGAGAATGGGATTTGGATTTTTGATCATGTTTTAAAACAGAGGAATGATGGGTTAGAAGGGATGGAGGAAATAGGATTCTGGGAAGATGGTGGAGGGGGGTAAATTTCAAGCTGTCCCGATTTCCCCCACAAATAGAACAAATTTGCACCTCAGGGCAAACATAGACAGCTGAAAAATGAAGAAGACTTGGCTCAGAACAGGATCCTCCAGATGCAACCCAGAAGATCTGAAGATAGATTCTGGGATTAAACCGTGTGAAGTGCAAACACCTCCAGGCTAGCTCTGCAGAAACACCCAGTGGGGCCCCTTGGGGAGAGCTGGGTTTGAGAGGAGCCTCAGCAGGAACCACAGAAACTTTGACCTCCTGGATTGTTTGTCCAGTCAGGGTCTCAGTCTGGACAGACGGAGGGAACCTTGGCTGATTAGGAACGACAGGCCCAGCTGTGCCGCGGGAGGCAGCTCTGGGTAAGAAGGAGTCAGCATGCTGGGAGGGCAGAGGCAGTGGGGCAGGGATGCTGCTGACTGTGGGCACTCGCTGGAGGGGAGAGCTCTTGCTTTGGGGTTCCAGTCAGAGGAGAGAGCTAAAGTAAAGTTAGAGACACCATACCCCCACCGAACGGCTAGAGATACTTATACTGATACCTCTTATTAAAACAAAATCATCAAAGAAGAAAGAACCCCATCATAGAAACCAGGGGAACAGAGAAGAAGGGGATTCAATTTTAGAGGGGGAAACTGAAGTAAAAAAAGCTTCTACCCCAAAGAGTAACAGTAAATGGCTTCCTGCCCAGAAAGAATTTATACAACTCAAAAAAGGAATTTAAAAATTAAATGAGAGACATTGAGGAAAAACTAAAAAAAAAAAAATCCAAGAAAAACAAGATTATGGAAAAAAAAAAGTTAACCAACTAGAAAAAAAGGTTCTCAAAGATGAAAATAATTCTTTGAAAATTTGAAAATTAGAATCAAGTAAAGGGAAGCCAGTGAAGCTCTAAGAGACTAAGAAATAACAAAACAAAAGCAAAATTAAAATAAAAACAGTAATAAAGAATGAAAAAATAGAACAGAATGTAAAATATAAGAAAAATGGCAGAGCTGGAGAACAGATTAAGAAGAGAAAATATAAGAAGAATTGGGCTGCCTGAAAGCTGAGACGAAAAAAAGAACCTTAACACGATTTTGCAAGAAATACTCCAAGAAAATTGTTCTGGAATAATAGAACATGAGGGGAAACCAGAAATAGAAAAATCCACCTTTCACTACCTCATTGAGATCTTTTGTGGAAAACACATAAGAATATTATTGCCAAATTTTAAAACTCCCAGATCAAAGAGAAAATTTTGCAAGAAACAAGAAAAAAAAAAAAAAAAACAATTCGAATAGGCTAGAGTTACAATTTGAATTGTACAGGATTTATAAGCAGCCACAATAAAAGACTACAGGTCCTGGAATCATATCTACCAACAATCAAAAGAACAAGACCTAAGGCCAAAGATATCATATCCAGCAAAATTATCTATAATATCAAATGAGAAAAAATGGACATTCAATGAACTTGCAGATTTTTCACAGCTTTCTATCAACCAAACCTGAACTTAATAGAAAATCTAACATATAAGAGCAATATTAAAGATCAATTTCAAGGAGCTCAACATAGACAAATTGTTTATATGTGTGGTTTTTTTTAAACATGGGAAATCATTTGTTTAACATATATATATATATACCATATATTTAACAATAAACAATAATTAATAATTTAACAGTTATCAACAATAGGGTAACTCAAAAGAAAGATTGGGGCAGAGTTAAGGAAAAATGGTAATTATGTTATATAAATGAAGTGTAGAGAAAGAATAGACACAGAAGCATTAGAGAGAGGAGGAGGGTTTGTATTTCTGAAAACCTACTCACCTCTGAAATCGGTTTAGTAGGCAACACTATATATATACACCAAGAAGGGTATAGCACCCTCCAAAAATCTATAAAGAAATAAGGTGAGAGGGATGGGAGGACAGGGAGCCAAAAGGTGTGGAAAGAAGACAAGGGAGGGATCCATTAGTGGTAGCAGAGAGTCAGTAGGGATAGGAAAGAGATTTATGTGTATGTGTGTGTGTATCTATATATGTATATATAAATATATCCTTTCTTAACTATAGCCTGGTTGGGGCAAATGGGGAAGATGAAAAGAGGGAAAAAAAGTAAAAAAAAATTGTGCACCTGCATTTTTTATTTCCTTCACAAGCTAATTGTACAATATTTCAGAGTCTGATTCTTTTTGTACAGCAAAGTAACCGTTTGGTCATGTATACTTATTGTGTATCTAATTTATATTTTAATATATTTAAATCTACTGGTCATCCTGACATCTGGGGGAGAGGGTGGGGGGTAAGAGGTGAAAAATTGGAACAAGAGGTTTGGCAATTGTCAATGCTGTAAAGTTACCCATACATATAACCTGTAAATAAAAGGCTATTAAATAAAAAAAAAAAAAGGTGTGCAGCAGAGAACAAAAGAACAATTTACAAGGAAGTAAAGAAAAGAAGGATACTCATGAATATAATTTCTTCTACTAATGAGTATATATAGATATATTTTCTTGAACTTGTATTTGCTGTTATATATTTTAAATATTCCCTGATGTTCCGCTGGGCACATGACAATATTCTTTTTTGTTTTGAATTATTTTGTTTTGTATTCCTTTTCTGTTTTTCTTTTTTTCTTATTGTTTTTCAATTTAAAAAGATTTAAAAAATGAAAAAAGAAGGGATGGAGGGCACACAATGAGGACTTGTAGGAATATATTTGTCTGAAGTCCTGGGAGTCTCTCTCTCTCTCTCTCTCTCTCTCTCTCTCTCTTTCTCTCTCTCTCTAATATTTTCTTGGCTTGTCTAAAAGATAATTTTATTCTTTAAAAGGTGGAGAAATAATAGGCAGAACCAAGATGGTGCAGAAAAAAACAGTGACTCACTTAATCTCTCCCCAAAATGCCTCTAAACACCTTTAAATAACACAAAATGACAGAACACACAAAAGGATAAGGTAAAATAATTTTCCAAGCAAAGATCACTTAGAAGTTTTTCAGGAAAGGTCTATTGCAGCTGGGGATTATTGGAGCACAGTTTGGTGTAGACTGGTCTCCAGTAAACCATGAGCAAGTCTAGGGAGCCATTGAATGTGCGGCTGTTTCTTGAGCTCTTAGTCCACAGATTGTAAGAAGGCTGAACAACTGATCAGAAGGAGATTACAGGGATATCTTTGCTGGCATTTCAGGTAGAATTCTGTTGCTTTGCCTACACTCATATATGGGTGGCAATCCCAAGGCAAGGATGAGCACTAACATATCAGAGATTGTAGTCACAATGGAGCAGGGACCCTCATCACAGTTCCAGAGCAGAAAAGAGTGCTTGTAGTCACTCACAGGCCAGAGCACAGGTCAAGAGAAATAGTAAATATACCTCTCCTTTCATCATCTATCATGGAAGAATTGAAAACTTACAGGTCCCTAGAAGTCTCTCTGAAAACAGCTGCATAAAACCCCTGAAACTTGGGAAAGTGTGCCCTGCACTCTGAAAGCAGAGCCTTACTTTAAAAGGAGTCAAAAGTCAAGAAATAGACTGGGAAAGTGAGCAAAAAACAGAAAAAAAATTCTGATCATAGAAAGTTTATATGGTGATAAGGAAGATCAAAACACTCAGAAAAAGATAACAAAGTCAAAGCTCCAATATCCAAAGTCTCTAAGAACAAGACATTTGTCTCAGGCCATGGAAGAGCTTAAAAAAGAATTTTGAAAATCAAGTAAGAGAAATAGAAGAAAATTGGTAAGAGAAAAAAGTGATGCAAAAAATTATGAAAAGAGAGTCAAAATCTTGGTCAAGAAGACACATAAAATACTGAGGAAACCAACACTTTTAAAAACAAAATAAACCAAATGGCAAAAGAGGTACAAAAAACCAATAAGGAAAGGAATACCTTGAAAAGCTGAATTGGACAAATGGAAAAAGAGGCACAAAAATTTGCTGAAGGAAAAAAAAAAACCTCCTAAAAATAGAATTGGCCAAATAGAAAAGGAGGTAGAAAAATTCACTAAAGAAAATAATTCCTTAAAAATTACAATTGAGGGACAGCTAGGTGGCACAGTAGATAGAGCACTGGATCTAAAGTCAGTAGGACCTAAGTTCAAATCTTGCCTCAGACACTTAACACTTCCTAAACTTATGACCCTGGGCAAGTCACTTAATCCCAATTGCCTCACAAAAAGAAAGAAAGAAAACAAGAAAGAAGAATTAGAATTGAGGAAATAGAAGCTAATAACTATGAGAAATCAAAATAAAACCGAAAGAATTAAAAAAAGAAGATAACATGAAATATCTCTTTGGAAAACAATTGACCTTGAAAATAGATCCAGGAGAGATAATTTTAAAATTACTGCACTACCTAAAAGCCATGATCAGAAAAAGAGTCTAGACATCATTTTTAAGAAATTATTAAGGAAAAGTGCCCTGATATTCTGGAACCAGAGGTTAAAATAGCTATTGAAAGGATTCCCCAATTACCTCATGAAAGAGTTGTCAAAATGAAAACTTCCCGGAATATGATAGCCAAATTCCAAAACTCACAGGTCAAGGAGAGAATATTGCAAGCATCCAGAAAGAAACAAGGCAAGTATTGCAAAGTCAGTCAGGATAATACAAGATTTAGTACCTTTTGTATTAAAAGATCAGAGATCTCATAATATGAAATTCCACAGGGTAAAAGCTAAGATTAAAATCAAGAATTACCTATCCAGCAAAACTGAGTATAGTTCTTTAGGGGAAAAATGGATATTCAGTGAAATAAAGGATTTTCAAGCATTCTTGATGAAAAGAACAGAGCTGAATAGAAAATCTGAGTTTTAAATACAAGACCCAAGAAAAAAATAAAAAGGTAAATGGGAAAGGGATATCATAAGGGACTTAATAAGATTAAGCTGTTAACAATCCTACATGGGAAGATAATATTTGTAACCTATAAGAACTTTCTCATGCAGTTAGAAGGAGTATATATAGATAGAGGCACAGGTGTGAGTTGAATATAAGAGATGAAATCTAAAAAATTTAAAAGGGATGATAAAGAGGAAGACATTGGCAGAAAGGGAAAGGGAGGGGTAGATTGGGGCAAATTATCTCACATAAAAAAGGAAAGAAAAAGCTTTTATGGTAGAGAGAAAGATGAGGGACATAGTGGTAGGGAGTGAGTAAATCTTACTCTCATCAGAATTGGCACAAAGAGGGAATAACATACCTATTCAATTGGGTATAGAAATCTATCTTACCCTGACAGTAGGAAGGGAAGAGTGTTAAGGACCATGCCTACGTGAAGGGGTAGGTCAATTCTCTGAGAGCCTCCACACACTACAAAAGAAGATAAGAGAAGTGGGGAGGGGTGATAGAAGGGAGGGCATATTGAGGATGGATGATAGAAGCAAAACACTTTTGAGAAGGGACAGGGATGAAAGGACAGAGAGAATAGAATAAATGGGATGGGAGGAGGAAATAGGATAAAAGGAAATATATTTAGTAATCATAACTGTGAAAAAAGTGAAGCAAGTTTTTCTAATAAAAATATTTTTCTAATTTGTCAAACATATAGAGAACTGAGTCAAATTTATAAAAATAGGAGCCATTCCCCAATTAATAAATGATCAAGAAATATGAAGTTTTCAGATGAAGTAATTGAAGCTATCTATAATCATATGTGAAAGTACTCTAAATCACTATTAATTGAAAGAATATAAATTGAAACAATTCTGAGCCCTACTCCATACCTCTTAGACTGGCTAATAGAATAGAATGGGAGAATGACAAATGTTGCAGGGGATGTGGGAAAAACAAGTCATTAATGCATTGTTGGTGGAGTTATGGACTGATTCAGCCAGTCTCTCTCTTTTTTTGAGAATGTTTGATTTTTTAAAACTTAATAGTATTTATTAATACACATATCATTACACATTATCGATACATACAATGATAGTTTTCAAAATTCATCTTTGTCAGATTTTGAGCTCCAAATTTTTCTCCCTTTTCCTTTCCCCCACCTCAAGACAGAAAACAATCTGATGTAGATTATATATTATGATCATATTAAACATATTTCCACATTAGTCATATTGTTAAAGTAGAAATAGAACAAAAGGGAAAAATTACAAAAAAAGAAAAAAGAAAATAGTGGGTCCTTTTCCCTTTTTTGGTTATCTCTTTGGAATACTGACCTAGTATCTGGTCTGTGTTTTCTTTCACAACATGACTAATATAGAAATTTATTTTGCATGACTACAAATATATACTCCATTTTGAATTGCTTGCCTTATTAATGAGGGACCAGGCAGGAAGAGAGAGAGAATTTGGAACTTAAAGTTTTTTTTAATGTTAAAAAAATTGTTTTCTACATGTAATTGGAAAAATACTAAATTAATAAAATTAATTTAAAAATTAATAAATTTTTTAAAACAAAAAAGTGGAGAAATAAATAAGGCAACTCTTATTCTCAACTTGATTTTCTCCAAAAAAAAGAATTGGTTGCTAGGGTGAAAATTATGTCAGCCATTCAATAAGCATTTATTAAGTGCCTATTGTGTGCTAGGTACACTGCTAAACACTGGGGTTACAAATGTAAAAGATAATGCCTGCTCTCAGAGAGCTCACATACAAGTACTTTATATATAGAGACTATGTCATTTAGAAGATCTATATCAAGCTAAAGACAGGATAAATTGGATATAATCAATAGAGGGGAAGGCATTAGAATTAAAATGTTTTGGGAAATGATCACTTCACAGAATTTGTGACAGAAAAGAAATAAAGAATGGGGAATAGTCCAACATGCACCCTAGATTTTAAAGGATTTAGAGGAAAAATAGGTAGGATATAATGAACCAAAACTCTACAAAGGAAGTAAGAGATGGAGAGTTTCCAAAAATAAAATTCTAAAGACAGACAGAAAAACATTTCTGAGGAGAAGCAAAAGAGTAATTGTTTATAAAACTAAGATTGGTGAACCAGGAACTAACCAAGTTAGACTATTTTTAAAAATTACTTATAGCTTTTTCTTTTTTCCTCACTTTTTCCCTTTTTTCCCTCAATATATTCTTCTCTCTCCCAAAGAGTTAACCTTTTAAAAAATATTTTTAGAAGGGAAAGGAAAGAATCAAAACACTGAAAAAATAAAAAATAATTCTGTCATGTTTCACATCCATGGTCCTCATGTGTTACTTCTGTCACTTCTGATAACTCTGGGTCAAAGCTGATCATTATAATTGCATGGCATTCAGTTTAAATTGTTTGGTTGTTTTTTCCATTTACAGTTTTATTTTACCTCATATTTGTAAAGCGTTTTGCAAACTAAAAGTCCTATTTAAATACTAAATATATGAAGGTGATGATGATGATGATGCTTATAATTATGGTCATGTTTTATATTGTTTTCCCAGTTATGTTAATTTTACTTTTTATCAGTCCTTTTAATTTTTCTATTTTTCTGTATTCATCACATTCATCATTTCTTAAGTACAGCAATATTCTGTTACATTAACATACCACACCTTATTTAGTCATTCTCCAAAGGTTGGATACCTACTTTGTTGCCAATTCTTTGTACCACAAAGAATGTTGCTATGGATATTTTGGGGTAAATGGAACCTTTATTTCTTTCTTCTTTGTAGTATATGCCTGGTAGTAGAATCTCCTGTCAAAGGATTTAAACATTTTAGTTACTATCTTCACATAATTCCAGATTGGTTTCTTGAATGACCAGACCAACACTCAAAATGTGCCTGTTTTTTTTTTTTTTACAAAATCTCTGCAATGTTGACTGCTTTCATTTCTTGTCACATTTATCATTTTGTCAAAATGTCAGGGTTGGTTTGATTTTGTTATTGTTGTTCAGTCATTTTCAGTCATGTCTGATTCTCTGTGGCCTCACTTGGGTTTTTCCAGGCAAAGATACTGGAGGGGGTTGCCATTTCCTTCTCCAGCTCATTTTACAGATGAGGAAACTGAGGCAAACAGGATTAAATGCTTTACTTAGGGTCACATAGCTAGTAAATGTCTGAGGCCAGATTTGAATTCAGTAAGATGAATTTTTTGACCCCAGTCCTGGCACTCTATTTACTGTGTCACCTAGATTGATTTTAACTCCTCCTATTATTACTATTGAATTGGAGCATTTAAAAAAATATAGTTGTTAATTTTAAAAAATTCTTCTTTTGAGATCCTTCCTTCTGAGCTCTGTTTTAGTGTTAACTGCCTCTTGGACATCTCTTGTCCAAAATGGAATTCATTATCTCTCCCCAAAACCTTCCCATCTTTTGAACTTCCATTCCTGTTGAGGGTACCACCATTCTTCTTTCAACCTTTACCTCTCTCCCCAATCTTCCCTTATACTCACCCCACACATCCACTCTGTTGACAAGTCTTGTCAATTCAACCTTCATAGTAACTTTCTTGTAGTCTCTTTCCTATATAGAGCCGTCACCTATTGCAGGTTCTCATCACCTCATGCTTGGGCTGTAATGGTTGGTTGGTTGATGGGTTGGTTGTTGTTCTTTATTCTCAAAGAGTGTCAAAATGACATCACTATGTTAGAGTTGAGTTACGGTGTGTCCAACTATGGCTGGTCAGACCAATTCGAGCTCAGAACGCTTTGCCGCAAGTTGGACCCAAATATGAACATTTGGCGTAGACCCTTTAATTTTGTGCATCTTGCATTTCTTCTGAGCTAATTCAATTCTGCTCTACTCATAAAGCACGGCACCTTCTCTGATGTGGGCACTCCCATCCTGTACCGGTGTCTCCCATGTCATGCAATCAATTCTAAAGTTCTTGAGAGAGACCTTGAGAGTGTCCTTGTATTGTTTTTTCTAACCACCTTGTCCTGAGTGAGTTCTCCATAAAATAATTTTTTTTTGGCAAGTGTACATTTGGCATTCGATCAAAATGACCAGCACAACAGAGTTGTGCTCTCAGGAGTAGAGTTGGAATGCTTGGCAGTTTAGTTTGAGAAAGGATATTGATATTGATATTCTCTCTTGGGTTATTATAATAGCTTTCCAGTTGGTCTCCTTGCCTCAAACTTCTTGCCTTTCCAGCCCATCTTTTGCTTAAAGTTCAGGTTTCACCATGTCATGTTTCCCCTCTCTTGTCTCTCACTAAATAATCTCCAGTGGATCTCTATTATCTCTAGGATCAAACTTTTTTTCCCTTTTAAAGCCCTTCAGCTAACATTTATATAATGCTTTAAAGTTTTACAAATATTTACAAACTTTAAAATATTATATTATTTGATCCTCACAATAACCCGGGGAGGTAAGACCTATTATTATCCCTATTTTACCAATGAGGAAATTGAGGCTGGGAAAAGGTCAAATGACTTATGCACAATCCATCCGGAGTAAGTTGTCTGAGATCAAATTTGAATTAAGAATTTCCTAACTCCAAGACAATCCTCCTTTCACTCACTTTACTATTTAATTGCCTCATAATCTAGTCTCTTCCTAACTTTCTACTCTTTTAACCCTTTACTTACTACCTTCTACTTATTTTACAATCCAAAGATACCATCCTTCTTCATGTTTCTCAAATTCAATATTCCATCTCCAATGGAGATGGCTTTTCACTGACAATCTCCTTGGTCTGGAGTGCTCTCCCTCCCTACCTCTTGCTTTCTTCCTTGGCTTCCTTCAAGATACATCTTAAATTTTACTTTCTGTAGTATTTTCCCACTTTCCATCACCCCACTGTTAGTATGTTCACATGAAGTAACCTTCAATTCACACTGTGTATATCTTGAATATATAATTTATTTGCTTGTTGCCTCCCTTGTTAGAATGTGAGATCCTTGAGGAGGGGTATCAAAAAAAGTTTTTTGTCTTTGTGTTCTGAATGCTTAACACACAGTATCTGGTATATAATAAAGTTTACTGATTGACTGACATAGTTTGTTCATTTCCTTTTGCCACTTATCTGCTGGGAAATAGGTTTTGGTCTTATGTATTTTTGTTAGTTGTTTATAAATTTGAATGGATATCAAATTCTTATCATAGATAATTGATTTTTTTCTACTCAGTCATATCCATTTTTATTCTAATTGTATTATAATTTTATTCCTGAAAAAAGTATCAACTTCATATTGCCAAATTTATCTATATTATCTTTTTTAATTGTTAGCATCCCTGATTTGGTTAAAAATTCAACCTCTAACCATAGTTGTAAATGATTTTTGATCTCTTCTAATTTTTAACAATAGGATATTTTAAGCAGAAAAAGCAGAATGAATTAAAAGGATAGAAAAAGAGAGGTCACCTCTGGGATCAAGTCATTTCTCTGAAACATACTGTCTGTATCATCCAGGGGAAGTCACTACTAAATTTCTCTTTCCCCTTACTTCCTGTTCCTTATAACAAAATCTTTCCTAAAAATAAAAAAAAAGAGAAAGATTTTTAAAATCAGGAAAAATGATTAATGCATCAAGAAAGTCTGACAGCACATGCAACCTTCCATACTTGTATATCTTCTATAAAGGGTAAAGGGAAGAATCTTATTGCTCTTCTTTGGGGCCAAGCTCTCCTTATAATTTTACAACATTTTTTTTGTGAGGGAGCACAGAAATTGTGATTAAGTGATTTGCCCACTGTCACATAACTAAGTGTCAAGTGTCTGAGGCTAGATTGGAATTTAATTCCTCCGGAGTCCAGGATTGGTACTCTATCCACTGTGCCACCTAGTTGTTCCTGCATTCCTTTTCAATTGTTCTGTGACTGTTCTATTTACATTTTGCAGTCATTGTTTATATTGTTTTCCTGGATCTGCTAACGTCATTTCACATCATTTCAAGTAAATCTTTCAATGTTTCTCTGTATTCTTCTTACATTATAATGACTTTTCATTATTTTAATGATAATTTGGCCATTTCCCAATTGATGGGCATCTGTTCTGTTTATAATTCTTCGTTACCATGAAAATTGCTTCTATAAATATTTTATGTCGATGTAAATAAATAGATTATTATATTTGTCAACATCCCTTTGTGTTTTATACCTAGCAGTTCAAAGAGCATGGAAATTTTAGCTACTTGGTTTGCATCATTCAAAACCAAATGATTTTATATTTGATCCTGAAGGTAAGAAAAAGTCACTGGCGTTTATTAAATTGAGGAATGATACTTCCAGATTAGGATGATCAATTTGTAGAGGATGGACTGGAGTGGGGAGAGACTTTAGGCAGAACAATTCATTGGTAGAGTATTGCTTTAGTGGAAGACCTGCATTATGGTCATATCAATGTCAGAAGAGAGAAGGGAATGTATTAAAGAGACGTAAGAAAGTAAAATTGAGAGGAAATAGCATCAGATTGAATTGGGAGTCTGAGAAAGATTGAGGTGAGAGAGGATGAAACCTGGATTATGAGCCTGAGTGATTGGAAGAATGAAAATAATAGGGATGTTTGAAAGCGGGGAGGATCTGGGGGCAAAGATAATGAATTCAGTTTTGGACATGTTGAGTTTAATGTCTATGGAACATAAATATCTATTAAGCACTTGGAGATGTGAATCTGGAAGATAGGAGAGAAGTCAGGGCTAGAAAAATAGACCTGAGAATCATCATTAGTTCTGAATCCATGGGAGCCAATGAGATCACCCAAAGGAAATGGTATAAAAGAATAAAAGAAGACCCAGGACAGAGCCCTGAGTGAAATCTGGGATTACCAGGTATAACTTGGACAAAGATCCAGCAAAGAAGAATGAGAAGGAGAACTCAGCCAAATATCACGAAACCTAGAGAGAGAAAAATGTCAAGAAGAGAGTGATCCACAGTGTCAAAGACCAAAGAAAAGTCAAGATGGATGAGGACTGAGAAAAGGCCACTGGGTTTGGCAATTAAGAAATCATTGCTAACTTTGGAAAAATAAAAGGAGAAAAAATAAACTTTGGAGAATAATAAGGTCAAAAGTCAAATTGTAGAGAAAGTCAGGGAAGTAAAGCCCAAGTAGTTTAGCCACAAAAGGGAGGAGATATATAGAACCAAAGCTCCTGGGGATATTCAGATCAAGTGAGAGTTTTTTGGAGGATAGAGGAGGAGAAGCACTGGCGTGTTGGTAAGCAGCAGGGAAGTAGCCAGTAGGCAAAATGAGATTAAATGAGAGAGAAGTGGGAATCATAGAAGGAATAATCTCTTAGAGAAGACAAGATGAAATAAGATCAGTTGTGTATGCAGAGGGGTTTGCCTTGGCAAGGAGACAGGGTACCTCTTCTTTTGAGACAGGGGTTAAATATGTGGCAGATAGTGCCACAGATAATGGCAGAAGATATGTAAGTGTGAGATGAGGAGAAAGGGGAAGAGATAGCTCTTGATGAATAGGTTTTTGTTTTTTTTTTTTTTTAGTGAAAAATATCTTTTGACCATCTATCTACTAAGGAATGGCTTCTGGTCTTATATATTTCTCTTAATTTTCTATTTATCTTGGAGGTCAAACAAATCTTTATCATGAGAAGTTTAATATAAAGATTTTTTTCTATTGACTAGTTCCTTTTTAAATCTTAAATCATGTGTTCTTAAATTTATTTTGTGCGTCATAGACTCTTTAGACAATCTGGTGAAGTCTTTGGATCCCTTCTCAGAATCAAGTTTTTACATGCATAAAATAAAACACTTCAGATTACAAAAGGAAACTATTCATATCAAAATACTATTCTCAAAATATTTTTTTTAAATTCCCATCAAATTTATATACTCTGAGTTATGATCTTTTGTCTGCAAAAATGTAATGTAAATGTAATGCATTTCATTACTTTTGTTTGTGCCAAAGCTTTCCAATATCATGTTATTAATCTCTTTTACCTTTTATTATCGCTATTCTGATTTGGTTAAGAACTCTTCTAACCACAGCTGTGAAAATTATTTAATCTGCTTCTCTTCTAATTTTTTTATGGTACGATCTTTAATATTCCAGTCACAAATCCATTTTGAGTTTAGTATGGCATATGGTGCAAAATGTTGGTCTAAACCTAATTTCTGCTAAATTGATTTAGAGTTGCTCCAGCAATTCTTGTCAAATAGAGAGTTCTTTCCTAGGCGATTTATGTTTTGAGGTTTATTGTACACTGGATTATTGTCTAACTTATTGTTCAATTTTAAAAAATTGAAAGGAAGAATGGGCACAGAGGTTGAATACAAAAGTGTGGACCAATCTCATAAAAATAGTGTTAGGAGGACTAAAGTTTACTGTTGGCTGGAGCTAACAAAGTAACCTAAAGCACAATACAAAACTATATTTGCAGGCTATACTAGGAAAAAGGCAGATCAAAGAAGGATTCTTGTTCAGGTTGGATGGAATAGTGCTATGCAACACTTTTTCTTTTGACCTTTGGACTGGAAAGGAAAGAAAAAAATGATTATAGGTAAATTGATACTGAAGATAGGTAGGGAGATAACCAGAGAACACATGGTTGCCCTTAATGAGTCACCAGTCCAGATAAACTACATCCCAGGGCTTTAATAAAAAAACAAAACAAAACAAAACAAAAAAAACCTAGTCTGTGTGATCATTAGCCATTGTCAATGATCTTTAAAAGATTTTGCAGGATTTAAGAAGGACAAATATCCCAGTTTTCAAAGAAAGGGAGAAAGTGAAGTCTGAACATAAGAAGTCAGCAAGCTTAACTTTTGATTTCTGAAAAAATCATGAAACTAATTATCAAAGGAATGGCTAGTCACCTTCTAGAAAAGGAAGTCATGAGCCCAAAGAACCAGAATGGCTTTATCAAAAACAGATCATGCCAGACTAACTTCATTCCTTCTTCCCTCCTTTCTTTCCTTTTTTTCCTTTACTCTTTCTTTTTCTTCCTTCCTTCCTTCCTTTCTTTCTTTTTTCTTTCTTTCTTTCTTTCTTTCTTTCTTTCTTTCTTTCTTTCTTTCTTTCTTTCTTTCTTTCTTTCTTTCTCTTTCTTTCTTTCTTTCTTTCTTTTCTTCCTTCCTTCCTTCCTTCCTTCCTTCCTTCCTTTCTCTCCCTCTCTTCCTTTCTTTCTCTCTCTCTTTCTTGTTCTCTCTCTTTCTCTCTCTCTTTTTCTTTCTTTCTTCCTTTCCTTCTTTCTTTCTTTCTTTCTTTCTTTCTTTCTTTCTTTCTTTCTTTCTTTCTTTCTTTCTTTCTTTTCAACTCCTTCCATGTGTTGATCAATAAACAATGATAACTAAAATATTAGAAAGCGACATAGATATCTATATCATCAGACTAAAAAACAGACAATAGCCAGCCACATAGTTGCCCAACATTGGCCAGCCATATCACATGGGTACCTGTAGACACAAAGACTGGGATCATTTGAAATCCAGGGGCAAGTATAATAACTATGGTTCAAATAGTGTTGATTCTAAATTGTATTTTAAGATATCTATAACAATGATGATGTGATATGAAAATGTTTATGATTTCTATTGTTGACAAAAATCACCAGAACTACTAATGCTATTGTATTTTGTCACCTACATGCATCACTAAAAATAATACTAAATATCAGTTAAAGACTAGTGAAAAAAAGGCATAATTTTTTTTCCCATCTAAGTTCACAACATTCCTTGAAATCTATCCAACCCTAGGTTAAGTTCTCCTGATTTAGATTTTAGTAAAACATTTAAAAAACTATGTCTTACTATTCTTATGGATGAGATGAAGAGATATGGGTTAGAAAATAATGTAGTTAAACATATTCCAAGCTGATTTAATGGCCAGACCCAAAGCCTAGTCATTAGCAATTGCATGGCAGCTTTCAAGGAGATCTCTAATAGAGTGCTTCAGGGCTTGGCCCTGTGCTGTTTATCATTTTTATTACTGACTTGTGCAGCTGCAGCACTTCCCATGAAATGGGGCATGGGCTATGGCTCCTTGCTAATGGACATGTGCAACATAATTCACCTCTCCGAAGTTACAGAGACCAATAGCCCAACCAGGAACTATTGAAATTTTGTCCTTTAGCAAGAAGCTAAGGTATATATTTCATAGAAAAGGCATAGAAGAAATACTTATCACATTTTCAGATGACACAAGCCTGGGAGAAATAACTAAGACAAATATGACATAGGAACCGATAATATTTCAATAGGATAGAATCTTTAGTTGAATCTAACTAGATGGAATTTGAAAAAAAAGAAATCTAAAGGCTTCCACTGAGGTTCAAATAATCATCTTGACAAGTGGAAGATAGAGGCGACACAGGTAGATAGTTATTTATCTAAAGAACATCTGGGTGTTTTAGTATTCCACAGGTCCCACATGAGTCAACCATAAGATATGGCAGTCCAAGCAGCTAATGCAATCATAGACTACATTAAGAAAGGTATGTTATTCTAGACCAGGGCGGTGATAGTTCTGTACTCTGCCCTGGTGAGCCTATATCTTGAATACCATGTTTAGGGTTCTGGGTCCCACATTTTGGGAAGCAAGGAAGACAATCAAGTTTCGAAAAGGGATCTTAGAGTAATACTTGAGTTCAAACTTAGCTGTGCAAGTCTCTCTGCCTCAAGCAGAGACATTTTCTTATCCATAAAATGTGGACGTTAATAGCATCTACCTCCCTGAGTAGTTGGGAGGATAAAATGATATTACATTTGTTAAGCACTTTGAGATCCTTAAAGCACTATATAAATAATAGCTCTCATTATAAAGACTGGAGACATTTAGTTGGAAGAAAAGAAGATGGAAGGAAGCCATAATAGTCATCTTCAAATATTTGAAGGGCTGTTGCGTAGATGAAAGATCAGATTTTTTTTCAGATTGTCCCCAGTTGGCAGACAGAACAAGGATTAATGTGTAAAAACTTCAGAGTGGCTGATTTATGAAGGAAGCAAAGACAAACTTTTTTTTTTTTTTTATAAGCAATAAAAGGTCTCAAAAGGTAGAATGGAATTCATTGAGAGTCAGTGAGATTTCCCTCCCTGGAGATCTTTCTGCAAAGGCTTGATGTTCATCTGTCAGCTATGTTATAGAGATGGTATAGAGAGATCTATGACTGTTCAGTTTAGGTTAGATATTCTGAGGTCTCTTCCAATGCTTAGTTTCCAAGTCGATAATATTCCCTTGATCTACCAGTCTAGCAAAAGAGGAAATGAGGTTAGTCTAGCAGGACCTGTTTCTGATGATGGTTTCTCTGTCCCAGCTAGGAAGTCTTGACCCATGTAAGAGAGCTATTTTAACATTTCAGCTTGAAGGCCTGCAAATCACTTCCCAAGAGTCCCTGCCGGACTCCCAGATCCCCAAGCTTCCAGGCTTCAGATTCAACAAGGACATGTATAATCTTAGCTTTAATAGGCTAGTCTTAGACTCTGTAGCAAAGGAACGAGGCAAAACTAAACAATCGGGGAACAATCAGGAGCTAACCCATGTGTCATACTGACTGTAAGAGTAATAGGAACTCAGGGAAAGAAGAAATCATGTGGGTTGGAGTTAAATAATAGCTTATGTTTCCATAGTATTTGGAGATTGACAAAGCATTTAATTTACACTATCACAGCAGTCCTGTACAATACATAGTGTAAAATATTAGCATCACTCTCATTTTATAGATAAGGAAACTGGGCTCCAGACAGGTGATAAGCAGAGATTCAACTCTAGCTGTTTTTCCTCCAAGTTCAATGCTTTTTTTTCACTCCTGTCTTCCAAGAGTCCAGAAAAGTTTTATTAAAGAGATAAGCCTCGAGAAGGAGTTTGATGGATAGATAATAATAGCTAACATTTAAGGTTTGTGAAGTTCTTGACAAATATTATTTTATTTTATTCTTACAATAAACCCTGGTAAGTGGGTGCTATTGTTATTCCCATTTTACAGATGAGGGAACCGAGGCAGAAAGTGATTAAGTGATTTGACTAGACTCATATAACTAATAAGTATCTAAGGCTGGATTTGGACTTAGGAAGATGAATCTTTCTCCACTGTCACCCAACTAGGAAGGATTTGAATAGGAACTGGGGAGAGAAGGAAGAATAATAGGACATTTTAAACAAGGAAAGGGGAAGACCACATTCATGAATGTAAGAGTAATATCAAGTTCTGTGGAATCAGCCTGTCTAGTGACTATCTACTGGGGAAATCAGCCTCGTGAGAGCAAAGGGTCTGAATTGGAGATAGCTGTGGGATGAGTGGACAATAGATCAAGAACAATTATAGCTCTAGAGGTTAAATGGAGACGTGTGTCTTTGAGAGGATAAGCAAATAAGGAGCTATTCAAGGTCTACAGATCACCAATGGGAGAAAAAGGAACCTTTCCCTGGCTCTTTCTTGAATAGGAATAGTCGTTACCAGAAGTGACATCCTCCAGTGGGTTATACAACCCACCAACCCTGCTCCCTTCTTCTCAACAATCATTGCTGGTTTTCTCTACCCTCGTGTTGGGCATTCCTAGCCCAGAAAACGGACCTGCTGAATTTCATCCTGATCTACCTTTGAGTTAACTGGGCATTGCTTATGAGCTGAAGAGGATTGGAGGTGGGGAAGAAATAAATAGCAAATGTGGCTTTGGGCCCCATACTGGGTGTGGAGTGGTTCCCTGCTGGCTGCTTGGGAAGTCAGGCTTCTGATGCATTCAAAGCAAAGAGAAATGATTCACATTGGTACTTCCATTTATTACAGGCTGTAGGCCAAGTTCAGGTTTGGGGTTGTTTTTTCCTCTTTTTAAAAAAGATCTTTTTAGTTGAAAGGGTAACTGTGTCTCAAAAGACACTTTTCTTCATTCAGTGAAATTCTGTGGCGAAGCTTTGCTGTTTCTTGGTTTGTGATGAGTCTCCTTTGCTTATGCCTAAGGAGAGAATGGAATTTACTCAAAGCCACATTCATTTTAGTCTCTTCTATTTTTTTTTGTTTATTTATTCCCAAGCAAAAAAGAAAAAAAAAAACCACCTAGGGAATGGCTGAAAGGTGTCTTTCAGATGGGCCAGAGACAAGGGATTCTAATTCCCAGCTCTAGATGTACAGGAGGAGAGCTGTTTTTGGAGTGAGGAGGTCTGTGGATAGCCTGGATCAAACTGAACAAATAAAATCCTCTGTTTATTTATCACTACTCTGGATTTATTCCGGAGTCTTTTAAGAGGGGCTGTTAGGACCAGCCCGAACTTGTGGGGCTATTTCTCTTCCAGCTACTTCTCTGTTCTCCCATCTAAAACCCAAAGGGAGGAGATCCACCAATAAATCAATCAACAGATACTTATTTATTAATTTCTTACTGTGGGACAGGATACATGTTTTTAAAATATAAGACTCAACCTCCTGCTTTGATTGGGAGACGAAAAATAATCCCAGAAGAATACCAAATGGCACAAATCTGGTGTAAAGAGAGAAGGCAGAGAAGGGCATTCTAAGCATCCCCAGTGGAATGTAAGCTTCTCGAGGACAGGAACTGTTTTCTTTTTACTCCCCAATTTAGCCTGGCCCACTTATTTTTGCCCAGACTTGTGATTTTGCTGCTGTAAAAGATTCTGAGAAGGAAACTTTCTCTATCAACATGGATCAAAATTATTGCACAATTTATGGTATTGAAGACTTTTTAGTACCATTCAGAAATTAAAAAATTTCCCCAGGGTCACATAGCTAACATGTGTCTCGACATACAGCTAGTATGTGTGTGTCCGAGAGAGAATTTTAATCCAGGTATTTCTGATTTTCTGGGCATCTCTCTCTCTCCACCAAGCTCCCTCTCTGCCTAGAATGTAGCAAATGTTTAAGAAATGATTGTTAAATTAAATTGAATTCTAGATGAAGAGAATGATAGCTCACAGTTAAATGGGCGTTGAAGTTTTTAATATGTTTTCCTCTCTACTTTCCCCACATAATAAGTATCATTTCTATTTTACAAATGGGAAAACCCTAGTTCAGAGAGGTTAAATGACCACCACAAGGACATGCGAAAAGCAAGACTTGAATCCAGATTCTCTGGTACTTGTGAGTAAAGACATTAGCAGGGTGTTTCTTTCAGTGAGAATATCCTGGCTATATAGTATAAGAATGGTATACAGGGGATGGTATAAGGTATTAAAGAAAGTGACAATCCTTGACTTGATCCTGAAAAAATAAGGAGCTATCGATAAACCTGATGTTCAATAAGATGGCCCACGGCTTGGGCCACTCAGGGACTCCTGTTGGGGACTTCAGAATCTGGCTTCTGTTTCTCAAAGGGCTTTCAGCCAGGCTAACCAGGGCATTCAACATAGAACAGGTTTATTTAAGACAGTATCTTAGTCCTTAGTCAGTCAAAAAGCATTTATTAAGCCCCTCCCAGGAAATGTCATTTCTCAATCAGAGTTTTACTTCACATTCGGTGTGTGTTCAGTCATTTTTCAGTCATGTCCAACTTCATGACCCCATTTGGGATTTTCTTGGCAAAGAGACTGGAGTAATTTGCCATTTCCTTTTGCAGCTCATTTTACAGATGAGGAAACTGAGGCAGACAGGGTGAAGTGACTTGCCCAGGGTCACACAGCTATTAAAAATCTGAAACCAGATTTGAACTTAGAAATATAAGTCTTCTTGACCCCAGGCCTGGCACTTTATCCACTGTGCTGCTCATTAACCCCGACTGACTTCATAGCACAAATAAGTAAATCCCCTCAATCATGAATGGATCACAAGTCCTAAGACTAGTGCCTATCTGACCCCTCTTCTTGGCCACTGGTGAGCCTCTGTGATGCTGATAGGACATCAGTAACTCTCAGAATAAAACTGACAGTCTGTACTGCGAACCCATCTCTCTCTGATATGGCTTCCATATCCATTTGCTTCCTGCAACGTTGCTGATCCTGCAGATTGCCTTCAATCTGTGCAGTGTTGGGATTCCTAACTGCCCCATGCCAGAGATGGAAAAAAGGGCCCAGATCAATTTATATAGACTAAGCTGCTATATATATAAAAGTATACATATAATATATATGTACATATATGTATACTATATATATAGTATATATCTACTATATATGTATATATATACACACATAAAAATATATATGTATAAATATATATTCAAGAAACATATATATATACATTATATATATATATTATATATATATATAGAGAGAGAGAGAGAGAGAGACTGGAAGGAGATATCCGAGGCAAGAGGGCCAATATGAATTAAGACGGAGAGACTTTGAGTCATATTTGTGTGAAATTGTAAAGGGGACTGCCATGTTGAGTGAACAGCGGGAATTCAGTTTGACTGGGCAGGGTGGGGCTCCTCAAACAAAAACCGGAAAGTCAGACATGTAGACTTTCTAGAGTAGATCCTACTTCCCAATAGTTCCCAGAACAGGAAGAAAATGACGTTTTTAGGAAGATTCATTTGTTACTCAGGAATATTAGCAAGAGGTAGTGGAAGACTAGGATTCAAGTCCCACCTTGGACACCTGCGGGCCTGGTGACTCTGGGCAGGTTGCTTAACTTCTCACTACCCAGGCAGCTCTCTAAGGTTGTGTTGCTGAGCAGGTAGTGAAATCTGTACTGGTGGAGGGAGTTTCCCAATGGGACCTTCCCATGAAATGAAATCACAGTTTCAGTGAAAAATCAAATAAATAAAAACTTGGCAGCAGGTTAATGGATTGATAGCAAAGGAGGCCTGGCAGCTGAGAGCTTTTGAATTAATTCACCTTTGAGGTACTGAGGTAGTCTGGGGAAAAGCAGAGGGCAACTGGATTTGCACTCTGGGTACCTGGTTCCAATCCTGTCTCCAACACTAGCTGTGTGACCCCAGGTGAATCCATGGATCTTTCTTTCCTCAGTTTCCTGATCTGTAAAATGAAGATTCTTACTGGCTCTAAATCTGTGATCCTATGAGGTCTGGTGTTGACAATGGAAATGGACATCATGCTGATATGATATTATCAGAATAATAAATAGTCACTAAAACATAGGCAGTCAATTAGCATATTTCTTTCTTTCTTTCTTTCTTTTTTTTTACTAGGCAAATCATTTAATTTGTTGACTCAGGTCCTCATCCATAAAAGGAAATGAAGAAGGAAATTGTAAACCACTCCCAAAAAACCCTACATTGAGCCATGGAGAGTTGGACATGACTGAAATAAATGAACAATAACAACAAAAAAGATCCTTTGTATTATTCAACTATATAAAAGGACAGATTGGTAAAGTCTAAAGGACATTGAGTCCTATAATCATCCAACCCCTTAAGTTCTCTTGAGACACCTTAAAGTTCCCTCCCAGGGCTGTCCCATTATTTATTTATTTATTATAGCTTTTTATTTACAGGTTATATGTATGGGTAATTTTACAGCATTGACAATCGCCAAACCTTTTGTTCCAATTTTTCCCCTCCTTCTCCCACCCCCTCCCCCAGATGGCAGGTTCACCAATATATGTTAAATATGTTAAAGTATAAATTAAATACACTATAAGTATACAGTATGTGTATTTTCCTTTTGGTATCTTTACTCACTTTGGGATTCCCCCAGTCCTACAGACCTCCTGGTAAATGAGATTCTTTCAGGGCTCTCATGGAGTCCAGACTGGGAAACTCCCACAACATGATGTCTCTAAGAAACAGCAACGCATGTGGTGTGTATATTTAAAAGATGTCAGTATCTGGCTTTCCCCGGGGTATGGGAAACCCAGTGCCATGATACAGAGAC
Organism: Sarcophilus harrisii; assembly: GCF_902635505.1. NCBI lineage: Eukaryota > Metazoa > Chordata > Mammalia > Dasyuromorphia > Dasyuridae > Sarcophilus > Sarcophilus harrisii. The sequence continues at coordinate 43,974,500 of NC_045427.1, read as the reverse complement.
AGTCTGGCCCCAAAGATCAGTGCTGAAGAGGGTTGGGAGGGCATTAAGACTTGAAAACAAGACTGACGCCTTGTGTGCAATACAGAAAGGTGATAAAGCAATTAGGGCTACAAATATTCCACCTCTGCCTACAACTATCTAGGCCTCTGTGATTCTGTAGGGTGTATTACAGGGGAAGGAGGAGATTGGCCCGCCTCCTCAGAAGCTCTTTCTCCGATGAGCAGATGAATATTAAGTGAACTATAAACTTTTAAAAGCACATTCCATACCCACCTAGTACACATGAAACCTTAAGATTTATTCCCTTTTGAGAATAAATTCACAAACCTTGTATTCTTTAAAGCAGCAGGGCATATTATGTTGATTAGTGTTTCTCCCACTATAATATTTTCTTTACCCCCCCTAAAAAATCGATATAAAATGTCAATATGAAAAAGTATGAATTTGGTTATATTAGACAAGTATGAATTTGGTGATATAAAAAGTATGAATTTGTCAAAATTTTAAAAATATGAATTTGATAATGTTAAAAAGTATGAATTTGTCAAGATTTTTCAATGAATTTGGCACTATTAAAAAATGTGCATTTGGCAATAAGATGCTGATGTGGGGAATTGATGTTTCTCAAACTGCAAAGGAAAATCCTTTTCCCCTTTCCCCACGATGCTAGCCCTAACAGTGACTCTGAAAATGATCTGATAAACACATTTACCCTGAGGTGGTTGTGATTTTATGCTACTCCTCCCAAGATTTTTTGCATTTTAAAAGAGGGCCTCCAAAGAGAGAACCCCAATGTTTACAACCAAATAATTGCTTCTCTAAATGGCAGAATTTCGGACCTTGGCAGCTGGAAGGGGGAGGGATGCTTTGGGAAGGGAGAGGGCCTTAAATAATACTTTTCATTCAACCTGTGTTGAAGATGAGATTTAACTATAATTTTCTGTTTCAAAGACCATCTAGAAGGATATTTATGGGTGTAAAAGCTAGGCTAGCCCATGCCTAGGTAACTATGAATAGGAGTAGGAGTGTTTAAGTGAGGGTGTTAAAAGTCATCCTTCTTTCCTCTCCCTTAAAAACAAAACCACTCCCCAAACCTGCTGTCTGGTTCTCAAAATTCATTTCTATAATCAGTAACAAATTGATTAAAATCGATACTGAGTTGTAAATGACTAATATCAGATTGTTTCCTCAAGGACATTTTTGATTAAGGTTGCTTCTCTTTTTTGGAGGCAGGGGATTTTTCTGCCCTTCCTCTCTTCCCCTCCATTTTCCCCTTGTCTCACAGGCCCTTGCACCTTTTATCCACATGTACCAGCAGGAAGCTGGCCTAGCCAGCCCCAGCCAAGACAAGGGAGCTTAAATGTTGAAAGAAAGCTAGCCACAAAAGTGGGGAGGTGGGAAAAGAAAAATTAAAAAGTTGGGGATCTCCTCCCTCTCCCAGAAGTAAGGAGCAATTTTCTCTCAAAAACAAGGTTCTTCTTCTATTGTTGGTCTCATCTTGACTGAAAAATTTCACTGCAAAAACTTCCTCAGGCGTATCTCCTATTAGCCTTCCTCCTCAGAGTTCTACCAGCAGGCACATGGCTGACTTTCTGGCCAGGAGAATTTCTTTACCCCTAATATAAGGGAAACAAAATATAAGCACTTATTTTCTTGATAGTTTAAGATCCTAAAGACACATTTCTCTTATCTAATCCTTATATTCTTTAATTTTATTGACTAGGTTAGGATAAAATCAATTGATCAGAGGTTTACTGATAAATTCTGCTTAGTATAGAAACTATTATTTTTTCAAAAGATCTATGATTTCATGAGTGAAGGTACTCTTTCATCAATGAACCTTGCAATCCTCTCCTCTCTTCCTCCCCTATGCTTTAATTGATCACTTTATGAATTGTTGTGATTAAAAAAAATATTGATCAGCCAGTGGTGATGAGTCTCTCCAAATTTTAAAAATATTTAATTTAATATTTTATTTCCCTCCAATTATATGTAAAAACAATTTTTAATATAAGTTTTATTTTATTTTTAATAGCTTTTTATTTTCCCAAACCCATGCAAGGATAGTTTTCAACATTCACCTTTGCAAAATCTTGTGTCCCAAATTTTTCTCCCTCCTTCCCCTCCCATAGACAGCAAGTAATCCAATGTAGGTTACACATGTGCAATACTAAAGTACATATTTAGAAGAACGTGTTTTTTTTTTTTTTTAATTCTGAATTCTAATTTTCCTCCTTCCTGCCTTCATTGGGAAGACAAGCGATTTGATGAGTCTCTCAAAATTTAAACTGGTCCTTGGATGACAAATACACAAATATATGGGCTCACACTTGAAGCCTTTATGACTGGGTAGGACATGTTCTTGCTCCACTTGAATAGCCTCGGGCAACTTAGTATCACTTCCACATCCCAATTATTTGATCCACAACATCCGCAACACAAAAATATTGGAGGAGAAGAGAATTTTACTAAAATGGATCTAGCCACATCTGCCCTTTCTGCTTCCAGCTCCTTTTTCCCATGACAATGTAGGCTAATTTGAAATAGTTATAAGGAGAATGGTTGCTAGACTAAGGAAAGAATGGAATGTAACAACACCAAGAATGAAACCAAATGAGGTGAAAACAGAAGTGTTTGAGTCATCTGCTGACTCATTTCCTTGCCTGGAGACATATTGAAGACCAAAAAAAAAAAAAGGGGCATCATATTAAGATTTCACCCTGCCACTCTGAGTGGTACCTCACTTTCTGAAAGGGTCAAAAGGTGTGTTAGGTAAGGGTCTGGCACAATGGAAAGAACGTTGGCTTTGAGTCAGAGGTCCATGCTCCCAATCCGGGTCTACCATACACTCTCTGGCTGACTTGAGCTTTCTGGGGCTCTGTTTCCTCCTATTTAAAACCAAAGTCTTGGACTGGGTGCCTTCTCACATCCCTTTTAGCTCCAAGCCCAGGGACTTTTGATCTCTCCTCAGATAGGGTTGATACTGAAAAAATGAGAGAGCTGAAGGTCAAGGTCACCAGTAAAAGAGCTGAGCTGAGCCCCAGACACAGGCACCTTAAGTTCAAATCTCCTGCTCATTCCATTAAGCCAGGCTGGTTGGCGCGGTATAATGGAGGGTGGAGGGGAAAGCATTTGAGATGGGTGTTTTTGGGACTCCTTCCAAGCAGGACTGGCGTGGATGGTATTTCTGACTGGTAAATAGTTATTAATTTAGAAAATGAGTCTTCCATTTCCAAAGGACAGTCCTTTGGAGGATGTACAATTGCTTCTCTGCTTCCAAAAAGAGAATTGATGAACTCTGAATATAGCAGATTGAAGCAGAATTTTTTCATTTTCTTTATTTTTCTTGCCTTTTTTTTTTTTTTTGGCAACATGATTAATATGAAAAGATCATTGTATGATTTCACATGTATAAGTGAATTTTTTTATGAATCTTTTTAATAAATGGGGGAGGAGTTGGAGGAAGATAATTTGGAATGGAAACATTTTAAAATGAATGTTAAAAATAAATATATAAGTATTTTTTAAAAAGAGACAATGAAAAAATGAAACTTCATAGATGAGATAATAATTAAGAAAAATGATTCTTGTCATCTAGGAACAAGGAAGATAGAGGGAAAGATTCTGGGTTTAAAATCTTTTAAAGCAGAATGATTACTTTATCTGTGAACTCCAGCTGTCCAAATCATTTTTCTTGAGAGGCAACTAGGTGATAATGCAGTGAATAGAGCTCTAGGCCCAGAGTCAAGAAAAGCTGAATTCAAATCCAGACTTGGATACTTATTAACTATGTGACCTGGGTAAGTGACTCTTCTGTCTTCCGCAGTTACTTCAACCATAAAATGGAGATAATAATAGCTTCCTTAGAATTGTTATGAATCTCAAATGAGAAAGATGTTTGTAAAGTGCTTAGCACAGAGCCTGGCACATAGTAGGTTCTTAAATGCTCGTTTTCCTTGTCTTTCTTTCTTCATCTCTCTTTCTTTTCTTTTTTCTCTTTCCTTCCTTGCTTTCTTCCTCTCTCTCTTTTTACTTTCTTTTTCCCTCCCTCTTTTTTCTACTTTCTTTCCTTCCTTCTTTCCTTCACTCTCTCCCTCCTTTCCTTTCTCTTTCTTTTTCCTCCTTCCCTTCCTTCCTTCCTTCCCTCTCTCCCTCCTTCTCTTATTCTTTCTTTTTCCTCCCTTCCTCTCTTCTTTCCTTCCTTCCTTCCTTCCTTCCCTCTCTTCCTCCTTCTCTTATTCTTTCTTTTTCCTCCCTTCCTCTCTTCTTTCCTTCCGTCCTTCCTTCCCTCTCTCCCTCCTTCTCTTATTCTTTCTTTTTCCTCCCTTCCTCCCTTCCTCTCTTCTTTCCTTCCTTCCTTCCTTCCTTCCTCCCTTCCTTCCTTCCTTCCTTCCTTCTTTCCTTCTCTCCCTCCTCCCTTACTCTTTTTCCTTCCTTCCTTCCTTTCTTCCTTCCCTCTCTCCCTCCTTCCCTTATTCTTTCTTTTTCCTCCCTACCTCTCTTCTTTCCTTCCTTCCTTCCTTCCTTCCTTCCTTCCTTCCTCCTTCCTTCCTTCCTTCCTTTCTTCTTTCCCTCTCTCCCTCCTTCCCTTACTCTTTCTTTTTCCTTTCTCCCTCTCTTCTTTCCTTCCTTCCTTCCTTCCTTCCTTCCTTCCTTCCTTCCTTCCTTCCTTCCTTCCTTCCTTCCTTCCTTCTCTTCCCTCCTCCCTCCTTCCCTTCTTCTTTCTTTTTCCTCCCTTCCTCTCTTCTTTCCTTCCTTCCTTCCTTCTTTCCCTCTCTCCCTCCTTCCCTTACTCTTTCTTTTCCCTTTCTCCCTCTCTTCCTTCCTTCCTTCCTTCCTTCCTTCCTTCCTTCCTTCCTTCCTTCTTTCCTCTCTGCCCTCCTTCCCTTACTGTGTTGACTGATTATCTCTTTTCACCACTCCTCTCTGATCCTTCTTCCTGTCTCCTTCCTTTCTTCTTCTTATCGCTCTCTTCTTCCACTCACTCTTTCTTGAATTCACTCCTTGTGTTTGCAAATTGGAAAATGTACATTACCCGAACTAATGAAAAATCATCATAGCTCTATTGAACAGCAGAAACGCACATCAGAATCTTTATCTGGATCACTAGCTTACTAGTCAGATGCTGAGAAGTACATGGAGTTTCCTCTGAAGAAGCTGATAGGTGGAACAAAGGTGGAATGTAAATCCTTGACACAAGCCAGCAAAGCCATCTGCATGGAGTCCTTATTCCCACCCTGAAACTATTCAAGTTTGCATTGGATATAGTCATGTTATCAAGCTCATGACATCTGTAGAAGAGAAATAATGAAATGTTGATTTTGTTTTAGTATATGTAATTCAGGTTATAAACCAGAGGGTGGAGATAGCCCAGGCTGGTAAGATGCTTTTTCATGGGCTAGTAAATATTTGCTTTGTCTGCAAATCTGGCTTGAATTACAAGTATTATCTCTGAAGCATCACACTTTGTTATTAGAGGTGAATTCTCTAGAAACCTTCGTCTTTACTGATTTAGACTGGAAAAAGAGTAGATTTTCTATTGGGAAGGTCACAGAGAGCTCAGCATCCTGAACTGCCCACAGTCCTGTGTAGAAAAATGCAGGATATTGTTATTCTGATTTCCTCCTATTCAGAGACCCTGCACATGGCTGCTGGTTTTATGATTCACTGAGATACCTCCCAGAAATCTATCTTTGACCTTAAAAATATGAAAATTCCATTCCTACCAAATGGCTGGGCAAATGATGGTGGGGCATATTTTAAGTTTCCGGCATTTTATTATTTATTACCAATAGCACGTGCTTCAGAATCAAGCCTACAACAATTCCATATTTTCTCAGTCCTGAGAAGTGTAGTAAGAAAAATTAGAATTCACAAAAATTCAACTCTTTAAAGGATCACAGGATTTTGAGCTTAAAAAATAAAAGGCTCTAGAGAACAACTCTAGATCTCCAACTGCCTCTTTTTACATTTGGGGAAACAGATCTAGAGTGAAAAAAAAAAATCATAGTTATTAACTAGCAGAGTCTAGATTTGAACCTGGGGTTCCTGACTCTAAAATAGCTTTCTTCCTACTACACTATCCTGCTTTGTATATTAAGATAAATATTGTGACTCCAACAAATCCCTTTTGGTATCATTAAGAAAAGTATGTTAAATATCTGATGATATCTTCTGCCTGGGGAATCGTCTGCCGGGGCCCATGGGCGGGATGTGCAAGCTGGTGATATAACTGGTCTTTTCCATCTCCCACTCCTGAGATCTATTTATATTCCTAAGGACAGTGGTTAGGAAGGCTACTTATTCCAAGATCTCTAGTCTAGAGGTTATCTTTGGGAGACATGTTGTTGTTCCTGACATCCCTTTGCCTTGCCCAATGGAGGAATTCTCAAGTGTTTGTGGACTATGGCTCTCTGTAGAGGCAAATTTCCATATCCACTGAGCTGAGCGAGGGCCTGAGTTCCCCTTGGCAACCTGCCCAGGTAGTGGCGTTTTAGTGAAGTTTGGACAGTCTGGTTTGAAAAGGGGCAATTTTGTGTCAAAATTTAGATCGCCTTCCTTTCCCATAAAGGAGCCTCAGTTCTGCATACCTACACTTTCTCCACTGCCCTCTCTACCCTCCCTTAGACCTTTGATTGTTTTGGTTGGATCTCATCAGTCAGAAGTGGGTACAGGATGTTTCCAGCCAGGCTTGATCCCTAAATTAATAAGTGATTAGTTAAGATAGAAAAAGGGGACTGACCTCAGCAGTGAGCTGCCCACCCCACTTTTCTCATCCATGTGTGAGACCCACTGTCCACCCCAGGAGGAGCATCCAGTGGTCAATTAGCATTTATTAAGTGATAAGCATGTGCCAGGTTCTGTGCTAAGTGCTGAATATACCCAAGAAAGGCAGAAACCCCATTCTTACTCTCATGGAAACCCCACTCTAAATGGTATCAGACTGCAAGGTCAGTAAAGAAAAGTAAAATATAAATCATTTTTCAAGTGAAAAAAGAGCTGACCCAGAATCAGAAACCTGGGTTTTTAATCCCAGGCTTAGCTCTGCCTTGCTGGGTGACCTCAAGCATGTGCTGTGTTTCTCCAAGACTCATGTTTTCCATCTCCCAAGTAACAAGGTTGGAGCAAAGGAGATAAAGTTTGTTAAGCACTTTATGAGATTTAAAGCATACTATAAATATCAGAGTATTAGTATTAATACTATTATTACTACTAATATTAATAATTAATCATAATATCAATACTAATGTTATAATTAATATTAGATGATCTCGAGGGCTCCTTTCAATTCTAATATTCTATGACAATTTGAGTGAGGGGTGTAATTTAAACCCTTGATCACAATGTGACAATATTCAGTGATGGGCAGAACAAAAAACCCACATGTGTGTAGTTGTTAGCACTGTTAGAAGGAAAAGGCATCATAAAACAGAAGGTAATTTTCTTATAAAATTTCTTCCCCAACTGATTATCTTCTGAACTTCTTTATTTCTGTTTTGGGCATACGCCACCATCCTACCAGGGTCCCCAAGTCTCACCATCAGCATTATTTTTGGCTCTTCCCTCACATGCCACTTAAGTCAATAAGCATTTATTAAGCACCTACTATGTGCTAGATGGGGCATTGAGGTGGGAGAATAGGCAGAATGCCTAGCCTGAAGTCAGGAAAACTCATCTTCATGAGTTCAAAGCTTCAGACATTTAGTAGCTGTGTGAGCCTGGCAAGTTGCTTCCATGTGTTTGCCTCAGTTACTGCATCTGTAAAAATAAACTGGAGAAGGAAACGACAAAACACTCTAGTACCAAAAAAGCCTCCACCAAAAACCAAAACCCAAACTGAGTCATGAAGAGTTGGATATAATCAGACAACAACAAATGTGCCAGATAGTAGGTACTCAACGAATTAGTTGCCAAATCTTGCATATTTTATCTCTACAACTTCTCTTGAATCCATCACTTTTTATTACACAATCACTAAATTAGTTTAGGCCCTCATTATCCTTCCCCTTGACTCTTGTGGATCCCTCCCTGTCTCAAGTCTCTTTCTACTCCCATCTATCTTCTACAGAGATATCAAGGTGATTTTCTTTTAGTTTAGGTCTGACTCCATGGCTGTTCTCACTAAACTTTGATGGCTCCCTTCAGTCTCTAAGAGAAAAATATAAACACCTTTATTTGTCTTTATAATCTGGTTCCCAACTTCTTTTCTAACCTCATTAAACATTACTTACCTCCTGGCACTCTATAGTTTAGCCAGAATGGGCTCGTTAATGTTCCTCACACATGAGAAATATCTCCTATCTCTATGCACAGTTATTTCCCATAACTCCATCCTCATCTTCGACTTGTAGTCTCTTTCCTTCTTCAGGAATCAGCTCAAACACTACTTTTCTCATTCCTGCAATGCTAGTATCCTCCCTCCCTAAACTATCACTTGTTAACTTGATTTTTTTTTTTTCTGAATAGATATGCTGTCTTCCTTGATAAGCTCCTCAAGGTCAGTGGGTTTTTTTTTGTTTTTGTTTGTTTGTTTGTTTTTGATCTCCTCAATGCCTGAAACAGATCTTGGCCCATATTAAGTACTTAATAATGTTTGTTGATAGAGTGGAAAATTCCAACTATTCAATTATATTTATTTAAATATATCATTGGGCTTAGAAAGCTAAGCTTTAAATCCTTAGATACCCCTAAAATATGAAAAGTTTCCATGTTTCATAGGATTCTTTAAACTTTCCCAATTTTTCTAAATTTCCCACGTGATCCTGGCTTAGAGTCATCCTACCCACTAACACCTGCTGTTAACTGAATGTTAATATCGGTGGTACTGAATGATAAAGCAAGACTTATAGAAGGAAGGATATCTAATTACAGTAAATGCTTTTCAATTTGAAAGTTCCTTCTTTAATAAGTAGTCATTGTTGATTGTCTTTGTTCTATAACCATATGCAATGTATTATAATGTGATCGTGAACAGGAAAATATAGATCATATTTCTTAGAAAACAGAGCTACCTATTATTATATAATAGCTACCTATTAAAAGGTAATCTAATGGACACATCATTTTACGTCAATAAATAATATTGAAATAAATGCGGAGTATTATAGTATAAATACCCTTTTAAAAAATATAATCTCTCCCTCCCACTATTATTCCCTCCTTTTCCTATCCTCCCAGATAATAAATTAACAAGAAATCTGAGAAATGAAGTCCTCAGTACCAAATACATAGACTGGCAAAACCAACTCCCACACTGGTCGTGTCAGAAAATGTAGGTTGACTTTTATGGAAATGTTTTACATAACTTCACATGTGCCTTCTCAGTAGGGATTGGGGGTGGGGAGAAAGGAAGAGAATCTGGAATTCAAAATTTTAACAATAAATGTAAAAAATAATTTTACTTGTATCTGGAGAAAATAAAATATTAAATAAGTAAAAGAGGAAAAAAATGTCTCTCATCACCTCTCTCTAATTATAGCTTATCATGGTATTAATTAGAATTTCAAAGTCTTGAAAATTATTTTCTTAGTAGTTTTGTTATCATTGCATGAACTGTTCTCCTGGTTCTGCTGAAATCAGTGTCATTTCTTAAGTCTTTACAGTTTCTATTGAATTCAATCATTCCATAATTTCTTATGGCATAATAATATTTTGTTACAACCCTCACAATTTATTTAACCTTAATAGGGGAGTGTTCCCTTAGTTTTCTATTTGGGGCTTGCATTTACTTTTTATAGATTTTTGCATTGATTTATCTATGCACATATTGTTTTATCACTTCTCCAAAAGAATTTAAAGCACCTTGAGGACCAGAGCTTTTTATTTTTATTTTTGTATCTCTAATTCTGTGCCTGGCTTACATTAGGTATTTAATAGATTCTTCTTGAAGGAATGAATGAATGTCATCATTTTGGTAAAGGCTAACCATGATTGTAGATGGTTTCTTATTAGATGTCACCAAAAAAGAAGATTTAAGATAATTCTGCATAGGCAAATAGGACAATAATAGAAGACTCATATTAGCAGATTCTGATCCCTAATAAATACATTGAGTTTTTCAAGATTTTTAGCTTTGTATCTCCCTAATTTTTCTTTTTATGCTTTATTTATTCTCCAAATCTTAGCAAAAGGCTTGATGGGGCTTAAATTTAGTCCAATTAAAATTCACTTATTTTCTTCTGATCACAAAAAAAAAAACAACAAAAAAAAAAACTTTTCTCTTAGAGAAATGACATTTAACAAGGATGAGAAGCTTGAAAAAAAAAACATGCTTATTAAAATAAAATTCAAGGTTATGGAATATTATTGTTTTGTAAGAAATGACCAGCAGGATGAATACAAAGAGGCTTGGAGAGACTTACATGAACTGATGCTGAGTGAAATGAGCAGAACCAGGAGATCATTATACACTTCAACAACAATACTATATGAGGATCAATTCTGTTGGAAGTGTCTATCTTCAACAATGAGAGGATACAAATCAGTTCCAATTGATCAGTAATGAATAGAACCAGCTACACCCAGAGAGAGAACATTGGGAAATGAGTGTGGACAGCAATATAGCATTTATATTCTTTCTGTTATTGTTTGCTTGCTTTTTGTTTTTCTTCCCAGGTTATTTTTATCTTCTTACTAAATCCAATTTTTCTTGTACAACAAGATAACTATATAAATATGTATACATATATTGTATTTAACATATACTTTAACATATTTAACATGTATGGGACTACCTGCCATCTAGGAGAGGGAGTTGAGGGAAGGAGGGGAAAAGTTGGAACAGAAGTTTTTGCGAGGGCCAATGTTGAAAAATTACCCGTGCATATCTTTTGACAATAAAAAGCTATAATAAAAAAGTCAAATTCAGGCCAAACTAATTAGTTTGTTAATGACCTTCTACATCTAAGCTTCGGTTGCTTCATCTGTAAAATGAACAATTTGAAGCGGTAAGAATGTTTGTGGTTATAATTTTGTGTGATTCCAATTTCTACTAGTTTTTGCTCCCTTTGTATGCTTCCTACTCTTTGTGAGATGCTAAATAATGCTAAATCATTTTTAATAAAAACAGATTTGCTATGAGGAATAGTAGTTAGTTTCCTCCTGTCCTACAGTCAGGTGGATGGGATGGTCTGTTTTTTAAAACCTGAGACACTGTGGATATTGTGCAGATTTCAAGAATCTCACAATCTTAGGGCTCAAGGAGGTACTTTGGAAAGGTCAGCTTCCATCTCCCAAAGTCAGACTTCCTAATATTAGGCTCATAATCAGCTAATTGAAATTCCTGGGACTTAGACTGCAAGGAGCCTTAGGCTTCATCAGTCCAAATGCCTCATTTTATAGATAAGAACCTGAAAGCTGAAGCTACTTACCAGTTACACAGATAGGAAGTAATAGAAGGAGGATTCAAATTCAGTTGTCTTGAACTTTTGACTTTCCACTGCTCTTTTCTGCCTTTCTCTATCAAAAAGCTAGCATTCTTTGAGCTCTTTCCATTTGCCAAGCTCTGTGAAGCCAGATCTTGGCAAACTGTGTCACCTATGTGGGCTTTCATTTCTTCACTTCTAAAAGTCCAGTTCTGTGATCCCATAGGGAAAATATCTTATCTTCCCCATATCTCAAGAACCATTTCTCTTTCTCAAACCAATATCTTTGTTCATTCAAGCCAATATCCCTAAGAGAGAACATTATCTCCTAATAGAATCTTTCTTCCAGGCAAAGCAGTCCTCAATTCCTTTTTACATACACAATTCATATGTATGCACATATATATAGACATATATATATACATTTATTTTTATGCAATGTACACATACTTAAATATAATGCATAAATATATTGTATATATACACATATAATCACACACATATTTATATGCACATGCACACACATATTTTACATATATACATGCATATATATACATATATACATATTGACATATACACAATATACATTTACAATGTGCTTACAATACATATACAAACAATATTTTACATGTACATGTATACATATATTTACATATATACAGACATGCATACATTTATATGTTTGTCTCTCTAGTCTAAGAAAGCTATCAGATTTCTTTGTCATAGTTTAGACTTGACAGACTCCTCCCCACCCCCATTGCTGTTTGTTGGTTCTGGCTTAATTATCCTCTAGGTACTTAGGTGTATTGCTTAATAATCATTCCCCTATTTTCCTGAGCATGGAAGTTAGATTAACCTGATGATAACTATGGGGATTTAAAGCTTAGTGCTGTGCTTGTTCTTCTAGTTTTTCATGACTTTTAACAAAAATAATTGGGTTAGCAAATTCATTACCATTTTTCTTAAGTCAGTCACATAAAATATAGCTATATTGTCTGTTCTTTATGTATTTAGATTTTCCCTATTGATGAACTTTAGATGTTTGTACTTTTCAGTCATCTTTAAGTTACCTTTGTGTGCTTGTTGTTATTGTTGATTTTCAATAAAATATAGAATTCAGATCTGAAATATACCGTAGCTGAAACTACTCATGTAATTCAACTCCATTAATTTAAGGTGAGACTGAAACTGAGATTCCGAAGAGATAACTAGATCAGAGTATTTCGAAAAGCTCTGATTGAACCCAGATTTTTCGACTTTAAATCGAGTACTCTTGCTTTTTATATACTACACTATAATTTGAGAGAGATTTAATTCAATCACAGACTCAGAATATTAGATCTTTAATATCACTTAGTAGAACTAATGAGGGGTACAAATGAGGGGAATGAATCCCGCAGAAGTAAAGAGCTTTACTATCAAAGCTCATATAGGTGTGGAACTTGGTTCTCTTTCAATCCTATATTCTCTTTCTATATTTTAATCCTCATATTAATAGAGTGAAGTTCAACTAAGTAGAGAGGAAACATTTTTTTTTGATCGGGAGAAGAAAGTAATACATTGAACTAAATGTTAAATTCAGTATAGATGAATGGGCATTTAGGTAAAAAAAATTGGGGTGCATAAGTAGGTTTGGATTTGTGAATTCATTTGCATGAAAATTCACTCCATTCACATACATTGAAAATTTTCTAATTTCTGGCCCTCTATCCACTATAATGTATTGTCTCTTATGTAATTATAATTTTAAAATTTCAGAGCAAAATAATAGGGAACTTTCTTCTTGGTTTATATATTCTCATTTGCATTATAACATGTTAATTTGAATGTTTTACCCAACTTCCCACTAAGTTTAAGCATAATTCTTTGACTGTAATGGGGAAAACTAAGAGGAAGACTTGCTTATTCTTTTAAACATTTTTTATTCTTTATTTTAAAATTTATTGTGAAAACACATGCTGAATGCTTCTTGCATCAAATTTCCATGGGAGAATATTACTATGAATGAAAAGATATGAGGACAAAAATTAAAACTCTCTATACTAAAGAATTTGTTCCTGGAAAAACCATCAGTTGATGACTTATTTTAGATCAAGCTTGTTTCTTTTCTTTTCTTTTTTTGTATTTTTTTTTTCTTTTTAAAAGTTTTAGACTGTGTCTTCTTATCTTTCTAAATCTGGAAGTGCAGTGGGTGTGACCACTCATGTGTCCCCTTCCATTGTGGATTAGCTGGAAATTTTGATCTACTCTGTTTCTGGTTTTGGTTGGTTTACCCATCTTTCTATCCCTTTCCAGCCAGCATCTTGTAACTCACACTTAATGCAGGTACTTGATTGGCTTAGCCCACTGCAGCTCAGAACTCCTGGGCTCAAGAGATCCACTTGTCTTAACCTCTTTGTTGCAAGGATTACAGTCATGATCAACCATGCCTGGTCTTGTTTCTTTTTTGTAGTCAAGGTGACATGTGTGGTAGATTTCAAAGTCAAGTTTTCAACCTAGATGCTCATGTGAGTTAAAAGGTGATGTGAACACTAAGAATGCTAATGAAAATTTAAACTCCCCTATTGATTTTGTTCTCCTTGGTTAAAGAAGACCAAAATGATATCACTATGTCAAGGTCAATGTATAGTGTGTCCGACTATGGCTGCTCAGGCTCCACCATAGGTCAGGCACAAATAGTCCATATGAACATTTGGAATGGAGATGCTTTTAAATTTGTGCATCACATCTGTGATATTAGATTTAGTTCTGGTCACTTCATTCTAAGAGGGCTCTGATGAATTGGAAAAAGAATCAAGATGAGCAAGTGGAATGGGATTAAATTCATTAGGATCTGTTCAAGGAACTAGGAATATTTATTTATTTATTTATTTTATTATAGCTTTTTATTTACAAAAGTAGGAATATTTAACTTGAAAAAGAGAAGATTTTGGAGGAATAAGTATTCAAGTATTTGAAGGGCTGTCCTTTTTGAAAGGAACCTGTTCACCTTAGCTTCAGATGTAGAAGGAGGTTCAGTGGGTAGAAGTCTTCCAAAGAGGAAGAGTTAGCTTGGATGTAAAGAAAAACTTTCCCAAGGGTTAGAATTATCTAAAAGTGAAATGAACTGCTTCCAGAGGTAGTGGGTTTCTCCTTACTACCTACTTGTAGGGTATGGTGTAGAGTAGATTCTTTTTCACGTATGAATTAGATTAGATGATCTCTCAGGTCCTTTTGAATGTAGAGATTCTCTGCTTCTATTCTATTTATAATTCTTCCCCCCCCCCCACTACATCATGTTGTAAAATGATGCATTATGCATTTAATTCATGAGTGCTTAGGGAATTCAGTGTCCAGGAATAATTAGAACAGGATGGCATGAATTGGGAAAGCTTCCAAAAGATGACTTGAAACAAAATTGCCCCATCAGAAAAATAGGGAATTTGAGATGGCTTTTATAAATAATGTGACATCTTAAACCTTGTACCTGTTGTCATGATTTAATACAAGTTGCTATAAAGTGTGAGTGTGTGTGTGTGTACAGTTCTAGTCTCTCTCCTGAACTAGTCATGTCTTTTAGACAACTCAAACTGAATGTCCTGTAGGTGACTCAAACCTGACATGTCCAAACAGAACTCGTTATCTTTTCTCCCAGATATTCTTCTCTTCTGAACTTTCCTATTACCACCATCCTCTCAGTTACCCAAGCTGGCAATCTCCACTGTACTTTTACTCACTCCATTTCTCCTCACAAGTCTCATCATCTCTACCTTTTCCAAACCTCTTCCGTATGTTCTCATCTCTTCTACTCATATAGCAACTAATATCATTCATGACTTCATCAAGTTTTGCTTAGACTTTGAGGATAGCCTTCTAAGGGACCTCCATACCCCCAGCCTCTACCCACTCCAATCTTGTCTTCACTCAGCTGCCAAAGTGGTTTTCTTAAAATATAGTTTTACCATGTTTGTATGTGTCTCCCCCAACTCCAAATCTACTGTGCACATATTGATTTCCCAATAGCTTCCTGTTTCCATCAGGATCATAGATAAATTTCTATTTGGCCTTTAAAGCTCTTTACAACCTGACCTTTTCCTATCTCTCCAATTTTCTTAGACTTTACTCTCTTCCACACAATGTATAATCTA
Source organism: Sarcophilus harrisii (assembly GCF_902635505.1). Lineage (NCBI taxonomy): Eukaryota > Metazoa > Chordata > Mammalia > Dasyuromorphia > Dasyuridae > Sarcophilus > Sarcophilus harrisii. Next base: position 43,959,010 of record NC_045427.1, on the reverse strand, counting down.
GCTACAGCAATGCACTTGCTGTTCATTGAATGTGCCACTCAGTACCCCATTCCTGGACCTTTGTGCTGATTGTCCCCTCATCTGGAATGCTCTGACCTCCTAAGCTCTGCCTCTCGGTCCCTTCAAGTCTCAGCTCAAATAGCACATTCTGTTCTGCAGATGGCCTTTCCCAGTCCCTCTAGCTACTTGTAGAATTCTTTCCAGGTTATGCTTCTCAATCTTCATTACATGACTTAGTTGCCTTCTCATTGCAGAACATCTCTCTACCATGTGTACTTCCTTCTCCCATTGATGAGTTTCTACATTATAGAGACCAGCCAGACCAATCATGCTTTATTCCCTTCCCAACATGCTTTTGACTCTTTAGGCTTTGGCACATGCATTTCCTCTTTCATTAATCTCTACTTGATTTTCAACTCCTTTTTATGTGTTGCGTTTTCCCTTTAAATGTAAGCTCACTGAGGGCAGGGACTGACTTTGTTTTTGTTTGTATTTATATCCCCAATGATTAACATGGTATTTGGCATCTAATAAGTGCTTGATAAGTCCTTAATGTCCACTTGTCATCCTCTCTGAGATTAACTTCTACTCTGTAAATCCTTTATGTATCTAGTTATTTATAGGTCTTCTCCCCCATTAGAATGTAAGTTCCTAAAGGGTAGAGAATATTTCTGCCTTTCTCTGTATTCACAAAACTTAGCGGTATCAGGCATGTACTAAGTGCCTAATATATGTTTGTTCACTGATTGACTGACTATGAGATTGGAATATTGGAAAAAATCAATGATGACTAACTTAGAAGAAATGTAAATGTTTCATATCTAAAGTCATTTCTATCAGAAGGATGTGAAATCATTGAAGATGTTGGATTTAGAATGATTTGATCATAGATAGTGATATCATACAATTCCTTCTTCTATTCCTCAAGGATTTTGTTGAATTAAGGCTCTTTCCAAGCAGAAGATCTCTCCTCTTCACATCCCCCTTTTTTGTTTTCATTCTTCCTCTTAAAGTCAAAATAGATTATCAACCATTAAATACAGATAATATGTTTCTTTTAGATAAATTCTGTCTATGTCTTCTCCTTTTGGTTTAAATTTAGTTTCCTACCACCTGTTACTCATATGTCAAGCCACTGTCTTTCATGAGAAAGAGTTTTTAATCTGTTCACTTTGCCTGTTTTTTTTTAATGGTTGAAAGATTTTTGAATTGGGCTTTCTTAAAGCTCCAATGTTTGCCTTTTATTTCCATACTTAGTATTCAGAATTAGTTTATCAGTCAGCACTATATGCTCAGCACAGTGCTATGCACTGAAATTACAAGTATAAGCAAAAAGAAAGTTCCTGACTTCAAGAAGCTGACATTCTACTGGAGAAGACATCTACTGCCCTTTAGCACTTTCTCCTTCCATGTTTAGATTTTATGAAAATGACTTTTTAGTACTTGAATGTTTATATTTAAGTGTTTTAACCTTGACTCTATCCCTTCTCTATCAGGATGGGATAGCATGCTCCATCATAGGTCTTTTGTGAGTATGGTCATTAAGTCTTTCAAAGAGATTTTTCTTTACGGTATTGTTGTCTGTTATGGGTCTGAACTTGAAACAAAGGATTCCTATAAGGTACTAAGTCGGTGGAATTGATAGAGAAAATAGTTATCTAATTTAGTATGGTTCAGTATGATTGATTTAATCCTACGAGGAGATGTTATGGACCAGAACTTGAAACAAGTTACTAAGTGGAATTGAGGAGACAATGGTTAAATCAAGTTTAGCATTGATTTCATCCTAAAACAAATAATGCTTTCCTAGTATCTTTTTCATCTGAAACCTTCTCTTCCCCATCATCACCATCATTTCCATTACTTTCTCCTTCATCTTCATCATCCTCACTTTCTTCTTCCTCTTCCTCTTCCAGTTGTCCTTGTATTGTTCTGCATCTTTCACTTTACTCTGTATTAGTCCCTGTTTTTTTAGACTTCTCTGGAATATTTTTCATAATTTCTTATGGTGCAATAACATTCATTACATTCTATACCACAATTTGTTCAGTTTTTCTGTAATTCATAGGCATCTCCTTAAATTTCCTTCTCTTCTTTTAATCCTACCTTCAGGAATAGCAATTCGATTTGCTTTCAATTATTCCCTTCCCAATATTATTTTTCCTTTTAACTACACTTCTCCCTATTCTTTCCATGTTGGGTTTGATATATATAGACACCAAATTGTGTATATGTACTTGTGTTTAATCTTTTTTTTAATTAGACTTTTGACATCCTCTCTCTCTACCTCAACTTCTATGTTTATAAAATATTGTTTTCATGTACTGCAATTATATGAAGCAATTAAGTTCTAAACCTTTCTTTCTATTTTCTACACTAGTGTACTCCATTTTTCTCTATGTTACATCTCTTAAAACATGAACAGAATCAAGCTACTCCCAGGGCCTCTGTTTTTCTTATTTAACTATTAATAATACTCTTTTTTTTTTAAGGTTCTGAAGGGACATTTAATTTCTTTTCCATGTATAAGAATATTAACACTCCATCATCATAACTTTTCTAAATAAATAAAAATTCTAAATATTTTAAATAAATAAATTTACCTTTGTTCTCTGAAAACCTAAAATTTTAAAATTCCTACTCAGCATTGGTCTTTTCATCAGAAATGTTTGAAAATCCTCTGTTCTATTAAAGATTCATCCCCGGCTCCCTATAGGATAATACTTAGTTATATAAGTTATTCTTGGTTGTAAGTCAATATCTTTTGCTTTTTGCAATATTGTATTATTCCAAGATCTCCTTTCATTTAGAGTAGAAGCTGTCAGGGCTTTTGTGATTCTGACTGTGGCTCCTTGGTACTTGTACTCCTTTTGATAGCTTGAAATATTTTTTCCTTTGATATGAAAGCTCTGAATTTTGGCTCTTACATTCCTATGATTTTCCTTTTTAGAGTTTCTTTCAGGAGGTAATCTTTGAGTTCTTTCTATTTTCTACTTTGCCTTCTAATTCTAAAATTTTTTTTTCTAGCAGTTTTTATTTTATGAATCCTTTTAATATGGACATTCTTTATAATGGTTATCTTTTTCAATTTACTTATCTCTCCAGCTTTAGTCTATGAAATAGGTTGGGGCTTTGTAGGCAATATCCCCTACCAAAATTTTGGGTGGAGTAATTAGTCCTCTTTAGTTATGCCCCATCCCCTCACTCCAGGCTCATCTGATTTCCTGTGTCAACTTCCAGGGATTAGGTTCCATTGGATCTTCAAGATTTAGATTCCTGGATCCTTAAGATCCTCTATGGTGAACAGAGCTCTAGAGACCTCAGAATCCTGGAGTATCCTGTTCTAAGCAGTTACATCCACAGTGATTGTTATTACTGTTCCAGTGCTATGAGTTTCTGACCACCCCAGGGCTTTTTCACTGGAGTCCTCTTCTCTTGCTTCTTCCAATTGTGGGTCCTGTCCACAAGTGTCTCTGGTCCAACTCTGGTCATACTGTGAGGCTGCCTACTTATATTGGAGCTAGTATTGTCTGCAGTCCACTTCACTTTTGCTCATGATCTTCCCATTGATTTTTTGTGTCTTTCTGTGCTGAAAGACATCACTAGTTTCTTTTCCCAGTTCTTGATCATTATTTAATTGATCATTATTCAATCAATTGTGTTTTTTTTTTTTTTTTCTGGAATAGGTATGTAGGGATCCAAGCTGGTTGTCTCTATTCAGGCAGTCATCCCAGACAGAAAACTCTTCTTTTTAAAAAACCTTATGAGCATGTTTATGTCATGTTTATTATAGTATTCACTGCTATAATAATGTTTATTTGTTAATAAGTATTTCCAACAAAGAACTTGTGATTTCCTAAGTTGTAATAGTTCAGCCAATAACTTTTCCATATCCCTTAAATTCTGAGGGTCAGTAGTGGATGACCCAGCCAACTCTTTTATTGTTATATCCTTAACTCTGGAGTATTTGGCCACTAATCCTCAGCAAAGCTGAAGAGAGGTTGTATATTTCTTTGATTATTCATTGACTAAGTCTAAATGATGGCTTCATTCTTCTGAAATGTTTGTATCAACACATAGTAATAATAATGTGTCACAATGTAAATATTTCTGTGTCAGGACTTTACCCTTTGCCAGTCATGCCTCTCTAACCATTCTCTTGTCTGTTGCTTGGGAATTTGGGGTGTATGGGGGGAAAAGGGAAAAGAAAAGGGAGCTGTGTGTGTGAGAGACAAGATATCCATACTTCCATCATTGCCCTTGCCTCTTTTGCACTAACTACCAAAAAAGAGCAAAAGAATGATTTTACACACACACACACACACACACACATACATATTTTATGAAGTAATATGCAAGCTCCTTGGAGGTGCAAACTTTATCAATTTGTCTTTGAAAGTGTATTTCTTTTCTCCTTGTCAATACTTAAATAAATTCTTGTTGGCTTGGCTTGTTGGCTACAGGGTGAGCAAGAGTAGAAAGTTAATATGACGATAGGATTTTCCTTTTTGGATGAAATGGTGCTCAGATTGGGATCCAAGTCATATTTTAGTCTCTGTAATAGCTACTTGTTTTAAATGAGTAAAAAGCATTGATTTTTTTAAACAGGAGTTCTGTGAACTTGATTTTTTTTAAATTGAATTTTGATGTAATTGATTTCCTTTCTAAGCCTATACATTTTATTTTATGCACTTGAAAACATTATTCTAGAAGGGGCCCATAGGCTTCCCTAGGCTGCCAACAGGAGCTGTGACACAAAAAAGGTTAAGAACCATAGGCAGTGATTTTTCTTTTTCAGCTTCTGCCTCATTTTATTCAGCAAGGGATTTTCAGGGCCCTTTATTTGAAATTTGTCTTTTGCTTTCCCTTATATCAGGTCTTAGGATGCAGTCTCCTTGTTTGTAATTTCTCCATTCTGGAGGGCCTGATCTCATCTCTAGCTGCCTTCCAAAAAAAGCTCTTTGACCAACTCACAAACCTCAAAAATGTCTTATTCAAATCAGTTGCTGTGTTTGTCATGATGAGACTCAGTCACTTTGAAAAAAGTGAATTTTCAGTTTGAATATGCTGTATGCAGCAGCAAATGAGTTCTCAAGCATGCAACCTACTTTTTCCAGCAAAAATATTTACTAATTCATATGTAAGGGTGAAAACTTGAACATTGGTATTTAATAAATGTTTATTGATTGATGAGAATTTAGTAATCCTTTCTTCACAAGTACTGTCATTCATCTATTTTCTTCGTTATAGGAGAAGCCTCCTGTAGTGGGCCTGGGAGTGGATGAAGTATATTCAGAAGTGACTATGATGTAAAATCAAGACATCATTAAAAACTTATTTCAAAACAAAAACAAAACAAAACTAGCCTTTTCCCACCGCTATCATTTCTCTGTTACAATTAAGGAGTGGCATATCAAGTTGGGCAAAAATAACTTGTGGTCTAAACTTTTTTGTCTTTTTCATTCCTGATTCATCCTGGAAGCTTTTCTTTTCAATTTTGTGTTTGTTTAACCTGAGCTCCAAGATATGCTTGTGACCAAAATTATTTTAACAGTCTTCATTGTGTGTATACAATGACAGAAACTCTGGGGCTCTTATGACAAGCTATTCTTCTGTTCAATATAAGTTTTATTTAATTCTTCTTTCATGGCTGACATATGAGCCTATTGTTCTTACAGGCTATTTGTAGACAAAATTCGCAAAGTGCCAAAGCAGTTCCAGTAGGGGTTAAAGAGCACCAGAAACATAAAGGCTGCCATTTTGTCTTGTATAATCTACACATTTAAATCTGGGTCTGTTTGAAATTTTAATCAAGTGCCTGAGTAATGTGATATATGATTGCTTGCCAAGAAATATATAGGAAATATACTGTAACTACTATAGTATGATTATGGCATTGGATATAATTAGAGGAAATTTTCCAGTTTTGTGGACTTAAAGTCCATCTTCCACTTTACGTTAAAAATAAGAAAAATAAGAAAAAAACATATCATCTCAGATATTAGGTAAAATTAAGGAAAAAATGAAACAAAACCTTAAACATAGCATGAAGTTTCTTTGGAATTAAAGTTGATGAGATACAAATGATCCTAGAATATTATCGCAGTTTGGTCTTATTTTGTGACCAGATCAAAGCTATTGACTTTATGCCAACAATTATATTTGTGTTTTTAGGCACCAAACTTCGAAGAGCAACAGTAAAATCTAGGCCTCTCTAATACTGCAGAGTTGTGGCCAGTAAAAACAAAGTTCTATGAAAATACCAGGAAATAGAAACTCTTTTCAAACAGGCATCCAAAGACTACTTAGGTCTCCCTAGTGCCTGAGGGTGGTTCTGTAGGTCAGGGTCCAAGGTATGGTATCCTGCCCTTCCTCCCATTTTTAGACAGGTATTATCTGATTTTTAAAATTACCATTGATTCAGTCCTGATAGGGAAAGGGATTACAGAAACACATACTACCCAGCAGTGCTTTATGAGTCTTTGAATTGAAAAGGGTAATATGCTGTTTGAGTGTGTTTAAGGGGAAAGGATCATTGTCCTTCTATGTCTGTGGACAGGGACTTCCAATATGGGGACATTAGAGCTGCTCTAGTAGATACTGGACAAACATGCCTTTTAAAGGAAAGAAAAAAAAAATGAGACTTAAAGTTGTTGTAGTATTTAGACCCTCTTCAACTACTACTCAGAAATGACAATTTATTCATCCCGTTACATAGACCTATGCACTGGCTATGGGACAAAATGTTCTTCCTTCTTCCAAGAGGGCACAGTTCATAAAAGATGTATGAAGTGTTTCTGTATGCCTAACACTGCAGGGTTTGAATCTTCCTCTCTCAAATGTGTGTGGCTCCTGCTAGTTTTAAACAAACTTCCCTTGGGACTTGTTACTACAGACTGTACTGATCTGCTGGTAGCAACGGTGATTCGAGGGCTGTTTCCTGTTCTGCTTTGCCACCTCACAGGGTGGCTCTGAAATCTTACCCACCTCTGACAGGAAGAAAATATTCACGGGACTGATTATTACACTGGGTTCAGGGAAGATAATTGAGCATCTTCATTCAGATGTTCAGATTGTAGGCTACACTATGAGGACGCACTGAAATTCTGCGTCTTCCAGCAAAGCTTAAGCAAAGCCTCCCCACCCTTGGCCAACTCCCCTTTCTTCACGGATGATGCCCAGTAGCATTCTCTTTTTAGATCTCCAAACGTTTCCAGGGTTGTTTAATTGTAATAACCACACAGTTTCAACGCCCTGGCTTGCCCAGGTTTTGGAGCAGGGGGGGGGAGCACAAGAAGGGGAGGACAAAAACAAAACAAATTTGAGGCTAGCGAAATCTACCATTAAATAAATGAACACAAACATACTAGGGAATCTTTAAAAATATTGTTTTACGACTTCCTATTTAGATAAAAAATGCCCTTAAAAAAACCAGTCTCTAACAACTAAAAAAAAAACCCCACCAAACCAAAACAAAAGGCATTAGACACAACGTTCAAATTGATTTCCCAAGATGCACCTGCTTTAAGTCAATTGATGCGTTTCCTGAAACATTCTAACCAATTTAGGAGCACTTTCTGAGTATTCTTTTAGGTTCAGGAGAACCTGGGGTGACAATAGGAACCTTTGTCTCTGAAACAGCCAAGGACGGACATTAAATGTGCTTGCCTCCGTTCTTGACTGGCCTACCTGTTACCACGGGTGATAAATACAATTTGTTGGAGCAACAGTTGTTAAAGCAACTGGTCGCGTCGGCTTCGGGGTGAGTGGGGGGCGGAGGGAGAGGCGGAAGGGACCTGGCCCAGGCAGGCTAACTTTCTGAGGGGATAAATTGCGCAGAAGGTGCTGACCTTGCTTTGCCAACGCAATCCCGGGCCTAGAACCCCTCCTACTGGAGTTTCGCTTTCTCGGTTAAAAAAAGGGCCTGAAGTTGAACCATCCCGTTTTAAACCGCCTTGTGCCTGACAAATTACTCTCGGCCCCCTTTTCCTCCGCCTCCGACCGCGACCCCCCATCTTCCTCCCGAGCGCCGAAGGCCCCGAGCACAGTTAAGGCCCTTCCCCCGCCCGGACCCCTGGATTTTGCACATCTTCATTTGAGCCGAGACTAAGAAGCCCCTTGGGGGCCCCGGGCCCTCTGGGCAGGCCCCCCCCACACACACACACAGTGACGGGAGCGGGGCAGGCCGCGCAACCACCTCCCAGGCCAGCGCGGACACCTCTCCCCCTCCGCCGGGGCCCCCAGGCGCTGACAAGTCCCCAGGCACCCCCCGAGCCTCCCCCCGGCTCTGGGCCCTCTCCCAGATCGCGAACAGCCCGGACAGCGGCAGGAAACAGATTGTTGATGCTGTTCCCTTCCGCGTCGGCCCTCCCCCCGCTCCCCGTCGCGGCTCTTCCCCAGCCGCCGGCTCTCCGCCCCCCGCTGCCGGGGCCCCAGGCGCGTGCGCGGAGTCGCGCCGGGGGCGGGGCCCGGATTCCTGTCAGCAGCGGCGGCGGCGACGACGGCGGCGGCGGCAGCGGAGCCCGTCAGTTTTGGCCGAGGAGAAGCTCGCTCCGGAGCGCCGTCGCCTTCGGCCCGTCCTTCCCGCCGGCCCTCGCGCCCTTCCCCGTCGCGGCTCCGGCCGAGCGGGCTTGCCCGGCTGCGGCTTCGCTGCGCGGTGGGGGCTGCCCGCGGCGGCCTCGGAGGAGCGGCAGCGGCGGCCGCCCGCGCCTGCCTCGCCTCGCCCAGGCTCACGCCCCGACCCCCGGCCTCCTCGGTCGCTCGCCGCCCCCGGCCCGGTGCCCGAGCTCCCGCAGAGGAGGTGCCGCCGCCCCCGCCGCTCCCCCCCCGCCCTCGGGCCGGGCCGGGTCGAGCTGCGATGCCCTCGGACTTCATCTCATTGCTCAGCGCCGACCTCGACCTGGAATCGCCCAAGTCCCTGTACTCGAGAGGTGAGTCACCCGGGCGGGGGGCACCCGCCGCGGTGCGGGGGGGTGCGGCCGCTGGGCCGGGATGGCGGGGACCCGGGGGGGCACGGTTAGGGAGCCAGGACGGCGTGGGCCGCGGAGGCCACGGCCAGGGAGCTAAATGGCGTGGGGCCAGGGCGGGCACGGCCGGGGAGCCAGGATGGCAGGGTCCTGGGGCACGGACAGAAAGCCAGGATGGCGTGGGCCCGGGGGGCACGGCCGGGGAGCCAGATTGGCACGGACCGGGGGGCACTGCCAGGGAGCCAGGATGGCATGGGGCCAGGGGCCGCGATCTGGGAACCAGGAGAGCATGTGGCCCGAGGAGCATGACCAGGGAGCCAGGATGGCATGGGGGCGGGGGACACGGCTGGAGAGTCAGGATGGCACGGGTCCTGGAGGGCACGGCCAGGGAGCTAGGGCGGCATAAGGGTGAGGGGGACGCCGACAGGGAGCCAGGGTGGCTGGGGGGTGGAGGAAGGGGAATACGGCCGGGGAGCCTGGCTGTCATGGGGGCGGGGAGGCACGGCCGAGGAGCCTGGATGGCACGGGAGCGGGGGTGGCATGGCCCCGGAGCTTGGATGGCACGGGGTGGGGAGTCACGGCCAGAGGAGCCTGGATGGCACGGGAGCGGGGGGGCATGTCCAGGAAGCACGGGGCGGGAGGAGGGAGACTTGGCCGACGAGTCGGGCCCGGGAGGCACCATTGAGGATGGCATGGGGTCGGGATGGCAGGGGGTGGGGGGAAGCACACGATCCGCGAGCCAGGCCCGGGGTTGGTGAGGAGACGGGCACCGAGCCAGGATGGTATGGGGGCGGGGTGGGGGTGGTCCGCAGCCAACGAGCCAGGTTCGAGGGGTGGGGATGCAAGGCGCTGGGCATCCGCCGGGATAGCCCAGAGGCGGGGGTGGGGGAGAACGCCACGACCAGCGCGCCAGGCCCTCGGGGCGGGGTGGTGGGGGGCCGCTGGGCACTGGCGGGGAGGGGTGGGATTGGGGGACCCGAGGGGATCGATGGGGGCCCAGGAGATCGTGTTGGGCAAAGGAAGGAGGAGTGGGATGTTTGCGCCCTCTTCGCCGCCCCCTCGTTGGCCCCCTGGGCCGCTCGGGCTCCTTTGGATGCAGCCTGCCCGATGCCGGGCCGCTCGGCTCGTCTCTGCGGCATTAATCGCTTTTAGTATCTTCCCCTCCCCTTTCTCCGCGCCTCCCTCCCACCCCGCTCGCAGTTCCCCCTCCCCTTTCCGCTGCTCTTCCCCTGCGGCCGTCGGGCCGGGGCCTCCCCGCTCGCTCGGGGATTACTCACAGCATCCCCCTCTTCATCCCGCCTCCTCCCTCCCCCTTCCCCCCTCCCCGCTCCCGGCCGGGCCGTATCTCCGGGCTTGGTCAGTGGCGGCGGTTCCTGCCGAGGCCCTACCCAGGAAAGTTGCCCCGGCTGTGGCGTCGTCCCCGTGCCTGGGCACAGAGAGGGTCCTGCGGCCCCCCCGCGGGTTCTATTCGGCCCGCCCGCCGCTCCTTCCCCAGCGTTAGCCCTGGCCCGGCCTTCTCCCTAGCATTCTGGGGCAGCCCCCCGGACCCGGCGCCTTTCCTTCTCGTCCTGGAGCCCAGGAGAGGCCCACCTTTTCATCTCCCTGTCTCAGAGGCAGTTTCTGGGCCCGAACTGATTTATTCTTTCCCCGCTTTCACACAGAGGTATGTCTCCTGTCTAGAGAAATTTTATTACTCTGGCTTGTTTCTAGGGTACCAGTGTAGACAGAATCCTCAATCCTCCCCAATCCCCTAAATCCTTAGGGTTTTTGTCATCTGCAAAGGTGGCATTAGAAGGGCCCCAAGCAAATTCCCTTGACTAAGGCCTCTAAGAGAATTCCCAGGAGCTGAAGTATTAGGACCTGAGCTTGATGTCCGATGAGGTTAAATTCCTATACTGGACACTAGAAGAATGTGTCAGAACAGGTTTCCTGTGCAAGGGACATCACACCAAAATTCTCCAACTATGAGGTTAACCATCTCTTAACCCACTTGTAAAAAGAGAAGAGGATTGGATTTTAAAAATCCTTTTGTAATGTGAATTCTTTTCTTTCATTTTGATTGGGCTTAAAAAAAGCCAAGAACGGTTAGACTATTTTACTTCATTTTCACCAAAATTTTCTCTGAAGAGGAGGAAAAAAAAGAAATTAAGATTTCTTATTTTATATTTATTGAGATAAAAAAGTTTAATTAGAGCTGAATAAGAGGTTCTGGTCAATGAAAAGTTAAATGGAATTTGCTCCTGAGTTTGTACATAGAACCTAACTTAGTAACTATAACCATTGTCTGTTGCTCTGGTGACTTTAGTTGGCTGCTACCATCATGCTGAGTACATGATGATGGCATTTTAGGCAACAATATCTGAAATTGTATGGAAATGTTGTAATTTGGGTATCAAAAAGAAGAATACAACAAAAAAAATGATGTTTCTTAAGAAAAAATCGTTCTATAAGTAGTAATTAAAGTTAACAGATGTAGGACTAGTAATTCAAATTACAGAAGAGTGGCATACTAGCTCTGATATTATTTGTAGCATAGCAATTTTATTCAGCATAAAAATATTCAATGCCTTTTGTCATTTTTTATATCCTCTCAAGTCACACCCACCACTGAATTTTCCTAGAGCCGGACTGTTGGAAGGTCAGGATAGTGGCCATTTCAAAGTATATCGTGTCGTTATGCAAAAACTTTCCTTAAAATGGAGAAAAAAAGTGAAATATAAGAAAGTTTGAAATTTTGAGAACTCATACAATCTTTTTTTTTTTTTAACTAGGGCATTTGATCCTTCTTTTAGAAGCATATTGGAATGGCCTTATTTACTAGGTTTGGTATCAATAGTAGCCTGTCATATTTTCAGATTTGACTATCAGTGAGTGACTTGAAGAAACCTGAAAAACATAAAGGAATTATTTAAAATTTTGTTGTTAATATCCTTTGGGAATCTCAGGTAAAATTTGTGCCCTTTCAATAAAATTTTGTCAACTTTTGCCTTTTATGACTTAGTAATACCATTCTGTGATTTCATAATCGATAGGAAATATAAAGTAAAAAATAAAAGTATGGGATAGTAATTGATGAAGTTAATTCTTTTTAGATGGCTCATTCATATGAACTAAAAATAGACTTGTTTTATGGAGCATTTTAAGTTCTTAAAAAAACTTGGTTGTTATCACATTCATTTTAAGAATAAAGAGATTGTATATAATAGATTTATAATTTCATGTACAATCAGATTTTTAAAAAAAATTTAAAAACTTATGGAAATGCCTTATTTCATAAATTAAAAATAAAATAAAATTTTAAAAAGAATAAGGAGAATCAAGTAAGCAGATAGAATTATTAGTTGAGATAGGATTTTTACGAAGGATCTGAGAGTATATTGACATTAAATTACATATGTGTAGAATAATTAAAAAACTTGAATGGTGACTTTAGTTGGTTAATGTGTTGAAATTTTAATATTAAGTCTAGGTAAAATAATCTATTGTGCTTCTATAGGACAATAATTACTTTGGAGATTATATGTAGTATATTGATCAATGGCTATTTTGCAACTTTTCTTATTGATGATTAATCTAGAGTATAACACTTCAAAATAATTTCAATATGAATTGAATTTTGTTGTTTTATTATTTTTGGCATTAAGTTGTTTTAACAGTAATCTGTATTATATAAAAAAGTGCTCACATGAGCACTTAAGTTTTTCTTTTACAAAATAATGTTAAGTGTATAAAGTATTATAGACATTTTATAGGTGTTTTTTGACCCTCATTCTATTTAGTTTGATCATTACTGGGTTTTTTTAACTGTGTGTATCCACTTCTGTAGCAACAAGTCAGTATCATAACCTTACTTTATTGCATTATTTTATAATCAGAGTTCAGGTATGAAAAAAATCAGGATTTAAGTTTGGAAAGGCGATAGGAAATGAGAAATAACAAAATGATATGCATATAGAAATAGTAACTGGACTAGTGATTGCTTTACTATTGGGAAATCTTAGATAAGGAAACTATCTACCAAAGCAGGCTGCCTTATGCTCCTTAATCAAGGAATATTGTCTTAGAGAAGTGCCTAGAAAGCATTGAGTGCTGATGTCTATATGTATGTGCCTGTAGAACCTGAACCCAGCTTTTTTCAGGTTCTGAAGCTGGTACAGTATCCACTGTGTCATACTGTATATTAAAGCTAAATTCTTTCATATCATTTAGGGATACTACTGAATTTTTGAAGGTATAAATAGGTCTTTTTGTTTCTCATTTGTTTACATTCTCATGTAAAATAAAGGTTTAATTCTTAGGCATTGATATTTCAATTTAATTTAAAAATATTTATTAAATGTTCCTGGTGTGCAGGGCTCTGTAGTAGGTTTTCTTAAATCTTAAAATATATTTTTCATATTGATAGAACTTAATACTTGAAATGAACATAGTCATGGTTTTCCTTTGCTTTGATAAAAGGGTATTATTAGAAACTAATTTTCTATTTCGATTGGCTATTTAATTTATACTTGCTTATTCATTGTATTAATTTTAAATACCAATTATTTTTAGAAAACAAACACTTCTAACAGGCCCTCTGACACATAACATAAGGAATCCTTTTATGCTTCTTTGTCATTAAGATTGGTTTTATCAACAATCATTAAGTTTCTACCGGAATTTGATTTTTCTTCTTAGATGAAGACTAATTTGTGAAATGATAGAAAAAGGCAGAATAGTGTAGCGAAAAGATAAGTGATTTCCTTGAAGCCAGAAATACCTAGTTTCAGGTTTGGCCTCTGACATTTTGGTTGGTTGATCCTTGACAAGTCTAAGTGCTTGAGGGAACTCTCTAAAACTTGAATGTCATCTTACATTGTTGAGAGAGATTTTCCTCACATGAATGTTTTATATTAATGATATGTCACAGGTCAGTTCCTATTCCCTACATCGCAAATGTGGGTGCCCATTTAGTCCATCAACCATTGTAGCATAATGGTAATTTCCTATTCTGGAAATTCTAGTTTCTCTTGCCTCTTTCCTTTAGATCAAATCTAATGTAAAGAGAATCCACGTTAGCATGTTTTTTGATTGTAAGCTGAGGTCTTTTGCTTTTTTTTGTATCTTTGGGCATATATGTTTTTTGGTTAATATCTTTTTTCTTGTTATCAAGTTTAAGACTATTAAGAGTTTTTTCTTTTCTTTTTAACTATTATTTTCGTTACTATTTTATGTACTTTTAATTTGTATATGCTGTTCATTAAAGTTCAGCTCCAACAGGATCTCTTTTACTCTCCTTCCCCCATCTCTTTCCCTCTCCCCACACTTTTTAAGTGCCTGCTTTGTACCAGGTAGCTAACTTGCTAAGTACAGAAAAGACAGCATCTATTCTCATCTATTCTCACCATCTATTGGGATGGGAGGGAGGGGGAACAACTTGCAAATAGCTATGTACAAGCTATGGAGAGAGTAAATAGGAAAAATCAATGGAAGGAAGGCCCTAGATTTAAAAGGACTCCAGAAAGATTTCCTGGGTTGTTGGGGTTTTTTTTGTTTTTGTTTTTGTTTTTGTTTTTAGTTTTTTAGATTTTTAGTTAGGACTTAAGGAAGCCAGAAGGTAGAAGATGAGGAAAGAGCAGGCCTAGAACCTCTTAGGGAAAGAAAAAGCAGTATCTACTTTTGACCCAATAAAGCCCTAAAATTCCATTTTGTCTTTTTTGGTTGTTTCTCTAGGAAAGAAAAATTTCTATATAAGAAATTTAGGAATACTTCTGTGGAAAGGCTTTGTAATACTATTTACATAATAATAATTTAACATTTATGAAGTATTTTAAAGTTTCAAGGTGCTTTATGTGTGTTATCTCATTTGAACTTCATAAACTTGTGAGGTCCAGGGACTATGGATATTATTATTCCCATTTTAAAGTTATCTGGGAAATGAGGTTGTTGTTTGCTTACATATAAGGTGAAATTCATATTCAGGAATTCCTAATTTTAAAGTGTAGTACTCTTAACTACAACTTTTCCAGATAATAATTGAAAGCTTGGCTTTCAGAATGTGGGATTCAAGTATCTAGTCTAATGTAACCTCCTAAAATCTTTTTTATGGGGTATTTCTCTACCTTCTCACCCCAAATATGTTTAAAGTGTCTTTAGGGAAAAAACTTTAGAGTTATAGCTGACTTGGAAAATGTTTATTTATTGTTGAGGCAATTGGAGTTAAGGGACTTGTTCAGGTCACACAGGAAGTGTTGAGGCCTATTTTGAATTCAGGTCTCTTGACTTTAGGACTGATGCACTATCAATTGCACCATCTAGTTGCCCTTAGAAATAGTTTTAAAACATCTTTGCCAGTCAATATAGTTTGAACTGGCTTAAGTGATTTTGATTTATTTTGATTATGATATGTTATCAGTATAAGATTACATAAGCATCTACCTCTGGCAAATATTTTACAGTTACATATTGCCACTGACCCAAATGAAAAACCATTAAAAAAAAGTTATATTCATACACATATACACACACACACACACACACACACACACACGCCCACGCGATATTCCTAGGGCAACTAGTTGGTATATTGGATATAGCACCAGCCCTGAAGTCAGGAGGACCCGAGTTCAAGTGTGGTCTCAGACACTTAATACTGCCTGGCTGTGTCCCTTAACCCCATTCGTTGCCTTAGCAAAAAAAAAAAAAAATTAAAAAAGCTATATTCCTGGATTTCCAGTACTCATAATTTTTTTTTTTTTTTTGGTACTAAGTTATTCTTTCCTAATATAGAATGAATTTTATTATGAGATTTTGCTGGAAAGATTTTATGGTAGACATTTTAAGCACAAAATAATTTATCATAGCTATTATACTTATTATTTATAACCAAAGTTATGTTTTAGTAATAGCCCAATCTACTTTTTTGTTTCTAGGGAGATAGTGCAGATCCCTAGAAACAAAAATTGCATTGAGGTTGTTTGTTTTACCAGATTCTTAAGTAAAGTTGATATTTTTTGTAATCCGTTATTATCATCCATACTTGTTGATGGTTTTTTCCCCCATGGGTTTTGTTTTTAGAATTATGTACTTTATTTACAATAATTATTATTATAAATATAATTTATAATTATAATTAATTAAATTCGTAACTTTTAAAGGCATTAAAGACCATTTTTAATTTGGGTGAACTGGAAACAATAGTAATACCTAGTGGTCAAGGCCATGCTCTCAAAGAAGTACAGTGAACTGTTTTTTAAAATGAATGAAAGCACTCCCTACTCCTGGATATCTCCATCAGCCACTGAAACTGAATAGAGAAAAATGGGAAATGCAACAAAAAGTAGGATTCTTATATGTATGATTTTTCTCCTTGTCATATTAGAAAATTAAGATGAAAATTTAAAATATTTAAAAATTATGTAGCCATCCTTTTCCTCCCTGAAAATTAGAATCATAGACTTCAGTGGAAGTTTAGAGATTTTCTTCCCTATTTAGCAACAACTGCTATCAAAAATATAACCTGATCTTATGGCAACTAGGGCTGTGTTTTCTTGGATTTTGAACTGAAGCATGTGGCTTTAGACATGTAGCTATTTTATTCTTATTTTTTTAAGGAGGATCAGAGAATATGGTACTGCAATTATAAAGAGAAGGACTTGAGCCTATGTGGTGTCTCAAATGTTTTAATTACTAGCTCTGTGACCCTGGGCAAATCACTTAATAATCTCAGCCTTAGTTTTCTAATTTGTATGTAAAATGAAAATAATTATGGTATATACTTGATAAGGTTGTTGTGAGATCAAATGGGATAACATGTAAAGGACTTTGTACACCTTGAAGTGCTATTTGAGTGATACCTATTATTATCTAAACAATGATTTAGGGATTTATTTTTGACTATCTACTTGATAGTAAATAGTTATTTTTTCTTTCCATCCAAGAGCATTATTATTTATTTCCTGTGGACTTTTACCAAACTATTTCAGATTTATTTGCGGATTTTAAAAGTGTTATATAAAAAAAGTTTGCAATACTAGGAATACTTTGTTGATTTATCTTACTTAAAAAAAGCAAAGCAAAACCAAAAACCAAACAATTTGATTGTGGTTTTAGAAAATCCTAAAAAAAAAAAAAAAAAAAAAAGATAAGTAAAAATTATTTGAGATAAAGAGAAATAATTATAATTTATTGAATTTTGCAATAAACCTTAACTTTTAGATCTTTAACATCATTTAATTACAGATGATTTTGCTGTGTATTCTTTAATTCTTCCTTATGAAATCTCACTTTCATCACATTGAATATTGTTAAATGTACCTTTGATGGACAGCCCATATTTTCAATTCTTGATCACAGTCTATAAGTTTTCAATGGAGTTTAAATCATTTGAGTTCCCAAGAGATTGAAGTATGTTTATTGTCTTTATTTCCTGAAAAAAAAAATTCTTAACTTTTCATGATTATGGCATAGTCATATGGCATAGTTAAAGTCATGTTCCAGGATTCTGATTTCATATAGGATTTAATTCTGAGAAGAGTTCTCAGAGAAGCAATCTCAATTTATCTGTTTACTCAGGGTCATCATTATTTCTGGGAATAAAACTTCGAGAAAGCTAAAAAAATTTAGAGTGGCTGTTTTACAGTTTAGTGAAGATGCTAGATCTTAAAGGTTCATCTGATTTATTCTGATAACATTTTTGGTATGGCCTTGCATGAAAAAAATGATTTTCATTAGTAAAAATTCTCTCTCTTTCCTTTCAGTACTTTTAGTACTTCAGACTTAAGTCTTTGTATTGCCTTGCCCATGGCAAATTTTTTTTCCCTTAGAAAGGAAGCAGCTAGTAATTTCTATGAGGGAAAAAAAATTTGATGTTGTTTTTAAAACTCTATCCTCACTGTTATTACAATTCTAAGAAATTCAGACCACTACAAATTAACATACTTATAATATAAAATTTTACATAGAATTAAAATGGAGGTGCTGGTGCAGAATTTATTATATTCTGCTGAAATAAAAACAAAACAAAACAGAAATAGCAATTATGATTCATTGAAAGCTGTAGTAAGAACAGACTTGATAAAAAGATAAGCAGGGAAATTGCAGTATGTTTAAAAGTGCTATTGTTAACAAATCAATATCAGTGTTTATTACATTTACACTGCACAGTATTACAGCTAAAGGCTTAAAAGTCTATCATATTGCTGAGTGAAAGACACAGTAAAACTGTACTGGTGGGGGAAGTCCTCAGTTACTCCTTTCAGACTTAGACCAGTAACAAAGAGGGGGGAAAAAGAAGTTAAAGACCTGAAAAGAACTTTAGAAAATTAGAGATGATAGATCTCTATTGATTATTGAATGGGAACAGAAGGAATTTTACTTACTTTTCAGCCATGCATAGCACCTTGGCAAAAAATCAGTCATGTATTGGGGCACAAAAACCTCATGAATCAATGCAAAAAACCCCAAAATACTAAAAGTAATCCTTTGTGACTAACCACAATGTAATAAAAATTATATTCAATAAAGGGACTTTACAAAGAATTAAAAATTAATTGAAGACTAAATTTAGTTTAAGGAATTATTGACTCAAATAACAAATCACAGAAACAATAAAAAATTTCATCAAAGAAAAGCATAACAATGAGAAAACATACCAGAATTTATGGGAAACTAATTAGTCCTTGGGAGAAAAAATTATATATCTAAACACTTAAATCAACAAAAGAGAAATAATAAATCAGTCATTTGAGCCTGCAGTTGCAACAGCAACAAAACCCTAGAAAAGCAACCAATTAAAAACTCAACTAAATGCTAAAATAGAAATTCTTATAACAAGAGATTTAACAAAACTGAAAACAAAATGAGATTATAAAAATTAAGTTGATAAATATCTAGTCTTATTTAAAAAAAGGAAAACAAATTGTTTATATGAAATGAAAAAATATATAAATTCATAAGGAAATAAAGAAAAAAGTTTAAGAAACTCTTTTGCCCAATTAAATGCCAATGAAATTGATAACATTGTATATGAATGCTTATAAAAATATAAAATGTTCAAGAAATAGATCATTTAAATATCCTAAATATCACAAAAAAGAAAGAACAACCTATAGATGCACTCTGAGGGGGAAGAAGGGGAAGGTAGAAATTTTAGTACCAGATGGATTTACAAGTGAATTTTATCAATCAAAGAGCAGTTTCAGTATTAAGTAAACTGTTTGTAAAAATAAGCAAAAAAGGGAATAAAATCCTGATATAAATGTAGTTTTGATATCTAAATCATTGAGGACAATACAACACAAAAAAACCAAAATATAGAGTTGAGTTTTTTATGCTGGAGTCTTGAACTTTCATTTTCTTGAATATTCTGACAACTATATTTCATTACAAGTAGGCTCCTTTTATAATCATAAACATTTTTTTCATTAAAAGCAATAGTCTGAGAAGAATGTATAGGCTTCAGTGACTGCAAAAAGATTCTTTAAAAAGAGTCCCAGCATTGGGGTTCTCTAGATAGACCATTTGCAAAAGCAGTAGTTTTGCTTCCTATTTGCCTTTATTCTAACCCTTCTTGTCTTATATTTGGCATTTCTAGCATTCTGTTAAATAGAAGTGCTGATGATTTAGCACTCTTGCTTTTACAAAACATTGATCTTACTGGACAGACTTTTAAACCTTTCTCTTTTATACATAATGTTTGCTCTTAGTTTTAGGTAGATACCTCTCATGTTAATTCATGTTCATATACTCCTAAACTTTCTAGTGTTTAAACATAAATGAGTGTTAGATTTTTAAAAAATCTTTTGCATAAACTATTGATATAAATCATGTATTTAAAAATTTTTTTGTTATTACTGTGTTCTGTTATGTTTATGGTTTTTTTATATTGAACTAATCCTGCATTCCTGGCAATAAACTGAACCTAGTCAAAGTTTATAATTATGCCAATATGTTGTAATAATATTTAATAGTTTTTTTTATCAATTTTCATTAGGAATATTGGTCCAATGTACTGTTTTTATGTCATGAAATTTTTTGGCAGTTTGGTGAAGCCTCTCAACTTCTTTTCAGAAGATGTTTTTAAATGTATAAAACAAATGTATACAAGATTGCAAAAGAAAACAATTATATTGAAATGTAGTTATTAAACTATTAAAAAAATTCACAGACCTTAGGTTAAGAACCTAAACAGCTAAAAAAACTAATTGTAATAATAACTTCAAAACAATTGCAGCATATATAACAAATGCAAATAAATCATGAGTACTTTTGTATACTACCAACAAACTCACAGGAAGAAAAATTTCATTCAGAATAACTGCAGTATGCCTAAAACATTTGAGCATCTATGTTCTAAGACACATAATTTTAGGGATATAACTGCAAAATACTCTTTGTAGAACTAGACCTAAATAATTAGAGAAATATCAGTAGTTTAGGCTGAATTAATATAATAATCCAAAGATTACTTTATAGAGCTGGGGGAAAATGTAAAATACCTCTAGAGGAACACAGGGATCAGGAATCTTCAGGGAAATAATGTAAAAGAATGGTATGGAAAGGGACCCAGCAGCATGACTTATCAAACTTTACTGCAAAGTAGTAATTACATAAACAATTGGGTCCTAGTTAAGAAATAGGTAAATTAGTGAAACTAATCAGGTGCTTATGATACAAAAGCAAACGAACACAATAACTTAGTGTGAAAATAAAGACCTCAGCCCCCAGTAAGAAGCCAGTGACACATTATAGAGTAATCAGATACCTCCAAGTATCAGGACCCTCTTAAGAGCTTTGTTTATTTTCTGAGAATTAGTTAGGATGTTTCTGAACAATAATTTGTCATTTGTTGACTTTTAAAAAATTATACATTTCTTTGTGCTTCTGTGTGATCCTCTTTAATTGTGGGCTTTAATAACTTGACTTCCCCATACTAACATCCATTATGATATCTTGAATAGTCTTTGAAGTGTACACTTTAAAAACCGTCTAGCTTTTCTGTTTCCTTTAAGGTAATTTCCGTAAGCTAAAAAGTTTAGATTTAAAAACAGTAAAAATGAGCAATGAAACAAATATGGGTGCATGGAAGCAAGAGAAGAGAACAAGCAAGCATAAGCATTTATAGAAATGTCAGCTATGCTTTTGATACTGTGCTAGGGACTTTACAACTATTATCTCATTTGAACCTCATCACAACTAGGAAGTCCTATTCTTATTCGTATTTTACAGATGAAGAAACTGGAGCTAATAGTGGTTAGATGATCTGGATAGAGCTACAGAACTAAATAAATAGCCAGGGGGAGATTTAAACTCAATTATGATTTACCATTCTAGCATTTTACCTACTCTGCCACCTAGCTGCTACATGTTATTTCACAGTTCAGCTACTCTGATAATACTAAAAACTACAGAAGAGAAATTATGTGTGATAGCTCTTTGGAGGAAAGCCTTACAATAAATGCAGCTGCAATAAATACCATAAAAAAGAAAACTAGTTTTTAAAGTAGCTGCATATCTGGGGTGGCCAAGATTTCTTGCCTTAGGGGAATTTTAACAATTTCTATTCTCAGAGTATGGGAGGAAATATTTATTGTTTATACTTTATTAATATTGTTTGAATTTAGCTTTATGTGGCTAGGAATTATCTAACCCAAAAGCTTATTATAGAGGTAAGCTGACCGCAGAGATGCTCCAGGAAAGCCAGGTGGTTGCAGGAATGTTTAGATCCTATGCAAGTGATTCTTGGGACTTTTTCTATGGATGTTCTAAGGAACATGTTTAAAGTAGTAGTTGTAGTTGTCACTATCTGCTTAACTTGATAGTCATTCAAATACCAGATACCATGGAGCTTATTGCAACAGTTACTGCATACACTGGCTGCAGGGTAATAGAAAGACTTAAATTATTTTTATCCTGTTAAAGCTTTCCCTTTCTTTTGGAAATTTTCAGATTCTTAGTTTAGGAGGAAATAGATAATAAAAGGAAGCAGATGGCTGAGACAAGAGATGATTCAAAGATTTGAATTTTATGAACATGAAAAACTTTTTTGCCCTTTCTTGTTTTTGAACTTCTCTCCCAAGTTTATCTAACTTTCTTCTAATATCTTTCATGCTGTATTTTCGTTCTTCGTATTTCTTCATCTTTTGTCTTTGTTTCCTCTGTCCCCTAAATTATATTTCATTCTCCTCATTATTTTCTACATTTGTATTTTTAGAAAATTCTTGTGTCTTTCTCCTTTACTCGACCCTAGGGTTGCCAACCAGCTGGTATTTGAGTATCTTGGCTGGTAGGTAGTTCATCGCAGAAAGTAGTTGCTTTTTTGTTTTGTTTTGTTTTTTTTTTGTTTTATCCTATTAGAGCCCCCTTTTTTAAAAGTTTTTTTCTTGATACTCTTAAGTGATCACTATATTCTTTTTCATCTATTTTCTTCTTTAAATAAAGTAGAAAATGTGGAAAAGAAAAAGTTAAAACAGACATGAAAAAGTTTCCTAATTCTTACAAATGTTTATAGAGTTTGGCTAAGGAATGCACATAAACTTATGAAGATTCTTCCAATTTGTAGTTTTTGGAATCTACTAGCAAGTCCGAGTTATATAGTATATTGTTAGTAATTCAGTGTTGGTTAGAAAAGGATGATAATGTAGCAGTCATATAAATTTATTAGATACTGCTCTTATACTAACCCCAAGAGCATAGTTTACCATAAGTTTTAACTTAAGGACTTGAATTGCAATACATAAAATATAACATTTTAATAAAATAAACTCATAGGGTAGTAAATTATAATAGTGTATTTTTGCAGAAGTAATTAAAATCTTTAATATTGCTTTTAGATGAAAAATTATTAAAGACTGAATCCTTAAATGTTTCTGTGATCTTATCAGTGGACTTGTTCTCTCCAAAGATGCAGTTTTCAACTCATCCTTGATTATTCATATTGTTGAACTTGCTCATGAGAGCCCCTGTGTAATAAATACTGTGATACCTATATTATAAATATTTAAATGTACTAAAGTTCATACTTTATAAGTGGTTTCCAAACTTTTTTTCATTATAACGTCAGAAATTGAAACTGAGTTTTATTAGCAATATTAATATCTGTTAGCCAGAATATAGCCAGAACTGATAGTAATGATCAGGAAATTCATTTATTAGGTTCCTTTCCTTTTCTTTTGCTATCTTTGTTCATTTGTTTAAATGTGTTATCAGCTTTAATTATGTTTGCATGTACAGTCAGTGAATGATAATGTTTGAGTTTTCATGAATCTTTCTTTTGGTGGGATTCATGTATAACAAATGATTATCTTCGATTGTGTAATTGAAAAGAAAACTTAAATTTGCAAATGATGGGTGTTTTGGTTTTCTTTCTTTTTTTTTTTTTTTGCCCTACATTGGCAAATTCAAAAATAGCAATATTACAAGTTAAACTTAATTGTATGTATAGTTCAGTGGTGGCATGAGCTTAGGAAAAAGTGGAAATGTATATAAGTAGGGAGGGAATATACCTTCTCTCCTTGAAAATACCTTGATCTTATTTAGAAAAAAAAATTCAAGGGAAATGTCTCCCAAAATTAGTATACCCAAAATAATAAATACACTAAATTGCAGTATTCATGTGAAAAATTCCAAATTTCAAATATCTGGAATATTTTATGAATAGATTTTAGAGACTTTAGAATAACATGTCAAAGAATTGTGATTTTTTTCATGAGAAAACTTTTCCACCCATAATGGCAACTCTATAACTTTTACCCTTAAAGACTACCTTGTGGCTTAATGAGGTTAAGTGATGGCTCCTATGGTCAGATTGGAGTAATTGTGAGATTGAGAATTTGAGCCCAACTGTTCTTGAATTTACACAAGTAAAGTATATAGATAGAAAGGCCCAAATCTTGAAAATTTTAAGCAGGTTTATGAATAAGAAACATTCCAGAAATACACTCTAGTATCTTACTTACCCAGAGGTCCTTTTACCTAACAACTCTATCTGAAACATCTGTGAGAACTAAGTAAATGAAAGCTTGCTCATCTATTAGAACTGGATTAAGTGATAGCAGGTACTTTTTTGATCTAATATTGAATAGTTTTCTGAAAGTGGTTTCTCTTCCAGGGACTTGATCAAATATTATAATCGGGTTTCTCCATTCAGAGCCTACTTAATCTTACTGTGGACGCATTTAGCATACTTTTAAAAAAAGTATGTAGGTATCAAATATGTGGACATACTTCAAGATTTTAGGCAATATAATTTTATTTTTACTTTATGGTATATGTATTTTTAAATCTTTCTTTTGTTTTTCTGTGATCTTGATTTTCAGATAAATTTGATTTTCTGAATAAATCACTTTTCTATTCCCTACTTAACAAGCCATCCCTCATCACAAAAAAAGAAAAGATATGAAAAAAAAATTCAGCAAAACCATTTAATCTGTCAGTTAAGCCATTGGGTATATACAGTATTTCATACCCTTGATGCTCCACTTTAAAAAGTAATTATGGTTTATTTTAACATTAATTTTTTAAAGCTTGATTAAAAAAATTGAGTTCTCCAACTTTTTGTCCCTCCTGCCCCTCCCCACTCATTAAGAAGGCAAATAATCCAATATCAATTAAACACATGAAATCATGTAAAGCTTATTTCCATGTTACCTATGATACCAAAAAAGGAAAAAAAAAAAAGAAGAAAAATAAAGTAAGTAAAAAAAGTGTACTTCAATCTGTACTTAGAGTCTAAAGTTTTCTCTATGGAGATATATAGCATTTTACTTTGTGAAAATTTCTTGGAATTCTCCTGTATCATTGTATTGTTTTGAGTAGCTAAGTTTTTAATCATCATTACAATAATTCTATTACTATTCCATACATGCATTACAAAAAATTTTTTTTTTCATATCTTTTTTTGTGATGAGGGATGGCTTGTTAAGTAGGGAATAGAAAAGTGATTTATTTAGAAAATCTAATTTATCTGAAAATCAAGATCACAGAAAAACAAAAGAAAGATTTAAAAATATATATACCATAAAGTAAAAATAAAATTATATTCCCTAAAATCTTGAATGTACAGCATTCTCTTTGTTCTGCTCACTTAACTTTGCATTAGTTCGTACATCTGTTTTCTCTGGTTCTTCTGAAACCATACCTGTCATTTATTATAGCACAATAGTATTCCATCACAATCATTTACCACAACTTGTTCAGCTATTCCCCAATTGATGGGCATTCCTTCAGTTTGTAATTTTTTTGTCATCAAAAAAAGAACTGTTAAAAGGGCATTATTAAATTGTTAAAAAGGTTATAAGGGCATTAAAGTCCTCTTTTTCTTTGATTTCTTTGTGATACAGACCTAATAATGGTATTATTGCTAGGGTAAAGTGGTATGCAACATTTTATAGGCCTTTGGGCATAGTGCCAAATGGGTGGTGGACAATAGGGTCTTAGTGTATCTATTTTCCTGTATCTTTTCCAGCGTTTGTAATTTACCCTTTTTGTCAGGTTGGCCTGATAGCTATGAAATGCTACTTCAGGGTTGTTTTAATATGCATTTCTTTAATCAGTAGTAGTTTAGAGTATTTCTTTTTTTTTTTTTTTTTTACATTATGATTGATGTTTGAGTTTTTTTTTCCTAAAAGCTGCCTATTCATATCCTTTGACCATTTATCAGTTGGGTATTAGCTCTGATTTTTTGTAAATTTGGCTCAGTTCCTTATATTTTGAGAAATGAGATCTTTAGTAAAACTTATAATTTCCCTTCATTTGCTGCTTTCCTTATGATTTTGGCTACATTGGTTTTTTAAAAAAACTTATACAAAATCTTTTTAATAATATGTATTCAGAACTATCCATTTTACTTCCCCATAATCTTCTATCTTTTGTTTGGTCATAAACTCTTACTTTATCCATAGGTATGATAGGGAAATTTTTCCATGCTTCTCTAATTTGCCAGTGATATCACTCTACCTAAACCATGTACCCATTTTGACCTTATCTTGGTATATGGTGCGAGATATTGGTCTATGCCTAGTTTCTGCCAAACCTCTTTTTAATTTTGTTAGGACATTTTTGTCAAATAATGAATTTCTTCCCCAAAGCTTAGATCTTTGGATTTATCAAATACTAGATTACTGCAGCCATTTATTGTTGTATGTTATATGTCTAATATATCCCACTAATTCACTATTCTAATTCTTGGGTCAATACCAGATTGTTTTAATGATTACCACTTTGAATATAATTTGAATCTGGTATTGCTAAACTACCCTTCCCTCAGAATTTTTTTTCATTGATTTTTTTTGATATTTTTGACGCTTTGTTCTATATAAATTTGGTTATAATTTTTCTCACTCTAAAATAATTCATTGATAATTTGATTGGCATGATGCTGAATAATTTAATTTGAATTGTCATTTTTATTATATTGGCTCAGTCTATCCATGAACATTTATTGTTTCTTCAGTTATTTAGATCTATATTTATGAGAAAAGTGTTTTGGAATATGTTCATATAGTTCCTGGGTTTATATTGTCTGCAGTTATTTCCATTACAATTATATATTGCACCTTGTTCAGCCATTCCCCAATTGATGGGTATTCCCATAATTTTCAGTTCTTTGGTATCACAAAAAGAGGTGCTGTAAATATTTTTGTACATGGAAGTCTTTTTTCCTTTTTTTGATCTTTGGGATACAGATGTAGTTGTGGTATTGCTGGATCAAAGGATATTTTATGACCCTTTGGGCATAGTTCCAAATTGTTCTCCAGGATGGTTGGATAAGTTCACAACTCCTTGATGGTGATCTTTTAAAGATTGCAGAGAATGCTATTGTTTCTCAGCCCTTAACCTCCAACTTTCTCTGTTTTTCTATCTATTTATCTATCTGGCCTTCTTCCCTACCCTTTGGGCTTACGATTAGGACCATGTCTTAAACCCAAATCACATGCTCTGGTAGACTGACCTACAATAGGTCCCAGACCAAGTCCCACTTGATCATAGTTTGGGCCTGATTGGCTTCTAGAGAATGTAAATAGCAGTTGTTTCTGTTTGGCCAGAAATCCTGAGGGTCTTTCTCTTGTAGATTGATTTTTTTTTTTTTTTTTTTTTGACTAAGTAAAAGTGACCATTCTCTGCTTCATTTCTTCTTTAAAAAAAATTAAATAATAGCCTTTTATTTCCAAAATATATGCAAAGATTCAAAATTCACTGTTGCAAAACCTTGTGTTCCAAAATTTTCTCCCTCCTTCCTCTTTCCCCCTTCTCCTAGACAATAAGTAATCCAAATAGGTTAAACATGTACAATTCTAAACATTTCCACAAATATCATGCTGCACAAGAAAAATCAGATAAAAAACCAAAAAGCAAATAAAAAAAGTGAAAATATTATATTGTGATCCACATTCAATACCCATAGCCCTCTCTTTGGATACAGATGTCTCTCTCCATCACAAGTCCATAGGAATTAGCCTGAATCACCTCATTGTTGAAAAGAGCCATGTCCATCAGAATTCATCATCACATAATCTTGTTGTTGCCATATACAATGATCTCCTGGTTCTACTCACTTCAGTTAAAATCAGTTCATGTACGTCTCTCCAGGCCTTTTTAAGAATGAAGAACATTCCAAATCACTATTAATTAGAGAAATGCAAATTAAGACAACTCTGAGATACCAATATACACCTGTCAGATTGGCTAAGATGACAGGAAAAAATAATGACGAATGTTGGAGGGGATACGGGAAAATTGGGACACTGATGCATTGTTGGTGGAGTTGTGAACGAATCCAACCATTCTGGAGAGCAATCTGGAATTATGTCCAAAAAGTTATCAAACTGTGCATACCCTTTGACCCAGCAGTGCTACTACTGTGCTTATACCCCAAGGAGACACAAAAGAAGGGAAAGGGACTTATATGTGCCAAAATGTTTGTGGCAGCCCTGTTTGTAGTGGCTAGAAGCTGGAAAATGAATGGATGCCCATCAATTGGAGAATGGTTGGGTAAACTGTGGTATATGAATGTTATGGAATATTATTGTTCTGTAAGAAATGACCAGCAGGATGAATACAGAGAGGCTTGGAGAGACTTACATGAACTGATGCTAAGTGAAATGAGCAGAACCAGGAGATCATTGTATACGTCAACAACGATACATGTTGTTGTATGAAGATGTATGAAGAGGTATTCTGATGGAAGTGGATTTCTTTGACAAAGAGACCTAATTCAGTTTCATTTGATCAATGATGGACAGAAGCAGCTACACCCAAAGAAAGAACACTGAGAAATGAATGTAAACTGTTTGCATTTTTGTTTTTCTTCCCAGGTTATTTTTACCTTCTGAATCCAGTTCTCCCTGTGCAACAAAAGAACTATTTGGTTCTGCACACATATATTGTATCTAGGATATGCTGCGACATATTCAACACATATACAACATATATAGGACTGCTTGCCATCTAGGGGAGGGAGTGGAGAGAGAAAGGGGAAAAATTGGAACAGAAGTGAGTGCAAGGGATAATGCTGTAAAAAATTATCCTGGCATGGGTTCTGTAAATAAAAAGTTATTATATAAAAAAAAGAATGAAGAATAAACAACAATTTTCCAGATTTCACTTTATCATTTCATAGATGTAATTTCCCATGTTTCACTGCATTTGTGTACCAGTCCGAATTTATGAACATCTACTTTGCCTACTACAAAAAAAGGCATAAAAAAGGTGAGATCGTGAAGAGTTGGACATGACTGGAAAATTATACAACTTGCCTCTGTGAAGAAATCCAAAACAGTCCAGAAAGCATCTCAACCAATTTTGCTTAAAATTGGTTTATAGAGTGATTAGAAATGGATGGATCGGTATTGGCTAAGGAATAGATTAGTTGATCAGTGGAATAGATTAGGTTCAAGGGATAAAACAGTCAACAAATATAGCAACCTAGTCTTTGACAAACCCAAAGATCCCAGCTTTTGGGATAAGAACTTACTGTTTGATAAAATTGTTGGGAAAATTGGAAACTAATATGGCAGAAACTAGGCATTGATCCATACTTACCAGACACCAAGATAAGTCAAATGGGTTCATGACCTAGGAAAAGAATGAAATTATTAATAAATTAGAGGAACATAGGATAGTTTACCTCTCAGACCTGTGGAAGGGGAAGGTTTTTATGACCAAAGCAGAACTAGAGATCATTACTGATCACAAAATAGAAAATTCGATTATACTAAACTGAAAAGTTTTTTGTACAAAACAAAACTAATGCAGACAAGATTAGAAGGGAAGCAATAAACTGGGAAAATATTTTTACAGTCAAAGGTTCTGATAAAGGCCTCATTTCCAAAATATATAGAAATTAACCTTAATTTATAAAAATCAAGCATTCTCCAATTGAAAAATGGTCAAAGGATATGAACAGACAATTTCAGATGAAGAAATTGAAACTATTTCTAGTCATATGAAAAGATGTCCAAGTCATTATTAATCAGAGAAATGCAAATTAAGACAACCTTAAGATCACCACACACGTGCTGATTGGCTTATATACCAAGGAGACAAAAAGAAGGAAAGGGACTTATGGGATGCGGAAAATTGGGACACTGATTCATTTTAGTGGCTGTGGAATAATCCAACCATTGCGACAATTGGAAATGGCTTGTAAACGTTATAAACTGTGGAATACTCTTGATCCAGTCTAGTGTTACTACACTAGGATTATATCAAGAGATTGGAAGAAGGAAGGGACCTGTATGTGCAGTAATTGTGGACCATTTGATAGTGGCTAGACCTGAAAACTGAATGATGTCCATAGTTGAAGATGGCTGAAATAAATTGTGATGATGAAAATTTTTGAATATTACTGTTCTTAGAAATGTACCATTTGATCAAGGATGATTAAGCAGCAAAGGCAGAGAGACTTACACGAACTGATGTAAGTGAAATGAGTATTGACCAGTTCAGTTATATTTACCTTCTGAATCAGTTATCGATGTGCAGTCCAAGATGGATTTGGCTATCCTGCAACAATCTAGATCACCAAATCATTTCAAATATGGAGCAGTAATGAACTGAACTAGCTATCCAGAGAAGGGACTCTGGGAGAAGGAAAACCATTACATTGAATTCAGTCCTATATTTATGCAGACGATCTTTGATTTCCTCACAAGTAATTGTACAATAATTCAAAGTCTGATTATTAAACAAAGCAAAAATAATGAAATTTTCATGATACTTATTGTGTATCTAGTTATATGTAATTTCCATGTTAACATGTCTACTGGTCATCCTCCGCCATTTATGAAGGGCTTGGTACAAAAATGGAAAAAAGGAGTTGGAATTGTTAATGCTGAATACCATGTATATACCTTCCTTTAAGAAATCAAACTAAAAAACTCAAACCAATTGCTAAAATTGGTTTATAAAAAGAAATGGATCTTTCAGTGTAAAGGCAGATTAATAGAGAGCTTTGAATTTCAGGTTGAGACTGAAGGATTTGGACCTCATTTATTGAGTAGTGGAGTTCTGTTGGAGGTTTTGAGTAGTAGAGTGTAATGTTCTTCTCTAAAATATTAAGTTCTCTGGGAGTAGGTTCTTAGGGGACTTCTGGAGGCAGCCTTAGTTGCAATTCAAAGTAATAATCACTTCAAATGGAAGCAGGGATTAAAGTCCAAATCCTTTATTGTTTCCTTCAAAATAGCCTGGTTAGCTTTCTTAGAGGCCTATCTCTCTCGCTTGGTTCCAAGCGTTCTTGCTGCTAATCCTTTGTCTCTTCCAGTTTCAGCCTCTAGCTCCCTCCCAATCTCCAGCCAACACAAAAGTGGAATATGGAATGAATCTGACTCCACTTCTGAGAGTGGGTTTGTGGGCTTCTGACTTGTGAATCTCCTCCACTGAATCCTGACTTGTGAATCTCCTGGATTCCATCCTGGTTGAGGTTCCTAGCTTATATATATATATATATATATATATATATTAAGATTACATATATATTATTATATATATTATATTATATATATTATATATAAAGATTATATATATAAGATTAAGATATATATTAAGATTATATATATATTAAGAAATTAAAGGTGTGAATCTTAAAGATGTGAAAGGTGTGAACTCTAATAAGTACTAAGTACATAAGCATTGTCTCTATCAATTCCAGTGACTTAGCACCTTGTTTCAAGTTCTGGCCCATAACAGTAGAGTGCCATGATTTTACTTACTTTATTTAAGTTGCCAATTTATACATAAATTGAAGGCAAGAAAAATCTAACTGGAAAGCAGAAAATTCAGGGAATTGTTCTAGTGAGGTGAGAAGTACTCGGAGTAAAACAGGCAATAGAAATTGTTGGATTATCTGCTGACATGTTCTAGTAATAAGAAAAATCCTCAGCATATGGGTGGCAAAGAAGTATTTAAAGCTAAATGATGATCATTTAGCTAATGGATTTTGGGGTGAAGTTTTATATGTCTTTATCTTAGCATTAGCCCTTTTCAGTTTTGTAGGAAAAATCCAAGGTATTTTTTAAAAATTATTTTTAATTTTTTAGATTTGTGATGACTTCTTTTTAAGATATTTGTAAAATAATTTTTTCTTTGTGGTCTTGAAGGTTGACAGTGTTTTGTCTAGGTGAGGATAGTTTGGTAATTTTCCATACTGATATCCTTCAAATTCTCTTTATTTGCAATCTGTCCTTTATGGGAAATTATCTTGTATAGTTTCAAAAAATGAGTGTATTTTAGATTCTTTATTTCATTAGGGTATTTTGAAAATTTTATAATTCTTTAAATTTTCTTCCTTTGCTTTGATCTTTATGTTCCAAATTTTTAATCATTTGTATAATATGGGCTATCTTTTTTCTTTTCTGCATCATTCTGTTCTTCAGTGAAACAATTTTTTAAAAATTGGGGCTACTTTTAATATGGATAGGTAGAGGGATAGCTAGGTGCAGCAGTGGATAGATCACCAGCTCTCAAGAGAGATTGTTATAAATTGTCAGTAGTGCCATTTGAATCCTAGAAAACTTAATTTTCACATTTTTTTGAATGTGTCAGCTGAAGTATGCTTCTGTCTTCTCTCGATCAGTGGTCATTCCTTGATGGGATATTGCATGATCCAAGTACTTGACTGACACTGTAAAACTAATATTTATCAATTGGCAACTTCAAACCAGCTTCCTCTTGCTATTTCCAATACAACATTAATTTTTCTTTGTATCTTTCTGGTGTCTTTCCAAAGACCATAATGTCATTCAGTTATACCGGTATATTTATGTACTTCATATCTTCAGCTACCTTCTCTATTAGCCATTGGAAGTACTCGTAAGATACCTTCTTGAAGCTTAAGTTTAAATTGATGAAATCCAACTAGGCAGAAGGAAGCTGTCTTTTTTTTTTTTTTTTTCCTGCCATTGGAACCTGATCATATTCATTTCACAAATCCAGCATTTATTTTTGTAAGACTTGATGTTCCAAATTTTTCTCCCTCTCTTCCATAGCTCCTCTCTCCTCAAGACAGCAAGTAATTTGATATAGATTAAATGTGTGCAATATTTCACAAATCCACAACTGAGAACTTCTAATTGCCTAGCAAGTAGCCCAAGGCATCTTGAACCCATGGCATGGTATGCTAACTTAAGTCTGCTTGTTCAGTGTAGTTCACTCCCTTTTAGATTTTATTAGCCTTCTTTGTTGTCAGTACAGTTTTTCCTCTTTAGGATTTTACTTATGGCTTAAAGATTGTTAGATTCATTGATACCACAGTAGTGAGTAGTTTGGTCAAATGGTTTCTGAGAGATAGGAGGGATTTTCTGTGACCTCTTTCAAAAAGGTCTGGAGTCCCTAATGTAGGTTTCATGTGTTGTTCCTCGGGCATATTCCAGATCCCATTTTTGCAGTGAAAATACCTCCATTCTTTTACTCACTTAATTCCTTAACTAGTATTTCTATTCTACAGGAGGATTCCCAGAGTTAAATTTACCAGAGTTTGAGAAATCAGAGCTTTGATGGCATTTTCTGCCACTATTTGCTTCTATTTTTTTATATGTGTATACAAGGTGCTTTAAGCAGCAAACTGGAACAGTTATGTTCTGGAACAGTACTGTACTGGAACAGTATGTTATTAGAATCTTAAATAAGGCGGAAATGATGCTGATAACTCTTGACTCAGAAATATTCTTTGGGTCTGGATATAATAAAGCCAAAGAACTCACTTCCCTGTCAATACTCATAACTTCCTTAGGAAACTTCGTTCTAATGAAGCAGATAGTTCTTTTCTCCTAGTTCATAAAAGTGCTAACCCTTTTAGAAGCTATAGTGGGTTTTCCTGAAGTGTTTTTTCTAGAAAGATTGAATCCCAATGGTCATCTGGGATTTACTATCCAACGCAACAGTGTATTTCACATTACCAATCTTTATTTACTGTTTTGTCTGTGTAAGGCCCTATGTGTTCAAGTGAAGGAACCTACATGTTACTGCTCTTGAGGTCGTTAGTGTCTTTAAATTCTGGGGTGAGTTCCAGTTGTGGTTCATTTTTTTTAATGACCTG
This sequence comes from Sarcophilus harrisii, assembly GCF_902635505.1. NCBI lineage: Eukaryota > Metazoa > Chordata > Mammalia > Dasyuromorphia > Dasyuridae > Sarcophilus > Sarcophilus harrisii. The sequence goes on along the minus strand of NC_045427.1, from coordinate 43,925,533 downwards.
CTTTTCTGGTATACAGATTTTCCCTTATCTATGTGGCAATCCCTTCTTGAGTGCATCTGTTATTACTGCCTCAATCCAGACCATGGTTGAAGCATAGGGTAAACCCTTTCCTTGTTCTTTATATTGGTAGTATTCTTGCATCCAACAGTTGTTACTTCTGGTCCTTTGATCCCTGCTTCTCTTAAATGGTCTTGACACTAGTCTATTTCTGCAAGTACTCCTAGGTACTTGATATTTAATTTAAGTGATCGTTCTGTGTTTTCTTGCCTAGTTTTGATACATTGTTTTATCTTCTTTGCCAATATTTTATTTAAAAATTTTTCATCCTTATTCATTAAGGATATTGGTCTTCTCTTTCCCATTTTAATTCTGTCTTGTTAAGTATCAAAGACCATATTTATATCATGGGCTAAATTTGTTAGGATCCCATATTTTCTTATTTTTTGCAAATAGCTTTTGCAATATTGGAATGAATTGTTTTTTGAATATTTGGTTGAAATCCCTTGTAAATCCATCTGGTCCTGAGGGTTTCTTTTTGTCCTTTAGAGGTTCACTTATGGCTTATTCAATTTATTTTTTTGAAGTTGGATCATTTGAACTGTTTCTAGTTTTTTTAACTTAGATATTTTACATTTTTGTAAATATGCATATATTTCATTTAAGTTGACAACAGTTTTTTAGAATAAATTATTTTGTCTCCAGTTAGTTTTGGTTCTTATTTCAATGACTGTTGAGTTTTTTTGTCTTTGCATTATGGTCAGTAAAAGATATGTTTAATTTTTCTGCATTTATTTATGAGATTTTACGCAATAGTAAGTCAGTTTTTGTAAAGGTGTGACATACAGCTGAGAAATGATGTATATTACTTTCACTTCTCTACCAGTAATCTGTAGGAGGTTGATCCTATCTAACTTCTCCGAAATCCTTCCTTCTTTCTTTCCTTCCCTGTGAAAAGTATGCTATGAAATCTCATGCATTTATACTTTTACCCTTTCTCCTTATATAGTTTTTCTTTTTATAATTCACTAAATTTTTTACATATTTGATTTTTAAAATTTTATATATTTTTATTAAAGCTTTTTATTTTCAAAACATGTACATGGAAAAATTTTCAACATTAACCCTTGCAAAATCTTATGTTCCCGTTTCCCTGTTTCCTCCATCCCCTCCCCAGATAGCAAGTAATCCAATAAATATTAAACCTGGTAAAAAAGATATGTTAAACCCAATATATGCATACATATTTATACAATTATCTTGTTGCACAAGAAAAATCAAATCAAAAAAGGAAAAAATGAGAAAGAAAATAATATGTAAGCAAACAACAACAGAAAGAATGAAAATGCTATGTTGTGATCCACACTCAGTTCCCATAATCCTCTCTTTGGGTATAGACGGCTCTCTTCATCACAAGATCATTGGAACTGGCCTGAATCATCTCATTGTTGAAGAGAGTCATGTCCATCAGAATTAATCATCTTATAATCTTATTTCTATGTATTATTTGATCTCCTGGTTCTGCTCATGAATGTAAGTTTCTCTAGGTCTCTCTGATATCATCCTGCTGGTCGTTTCAAACAGAACAATAATATTACATAACATTCATATACCATAACTCATTCAGCCATTCTCTAACTAATGGGCATCCACTCAGTTTCTAGTTTCTTGCCACTACAGAAAGGACTGCCACAAACATTTTTGCACATGTGGGTCCCTTTCCCTCCTTTAAGATCTCTTTGGGATATAAGTTCAGTAGAAACACTGCTAGATCAAAGAGTATGCATAGTTTGATAACTTTTTGAGCATAGTTCCAAATTGTTTTCCCAAATGATTGGATCACTTAACAACTCCACCAACAATGTATCAGTATCCCAGTTTTCCCACATTCCCTCCCACATTCGTCATTATCTTTTCCTGTCATCTTAGCCAATCTGAAAGGTGTGTAGTGGTACCTCATAGTTGTCTTAATTTGCATATAATTCACTAATTAAAAAATTATTACTATAAGGTTTAAATTGCACATTGTCTAAATAGAATATATAGATTCAAGTTATTTATTGCAGAATGATCCTGAGTAAATCACTTAATCTCTGTCTGCCTCAGTTTCCTCATCGTAAAATGAGGATAATAAGAGCATCTAACTTTCAGAGCTGTAAGAACAGAGTGAGATAATATTTTAAAACTCTTTGTAGGTCTTACAATTTGATATAAATGCTAGCTGTTACTATTCATAGAATCAAATCCTAGATGCTCAAAATTAAAGGACGGTAGTAAATAAACTGATAGATTTTTAATCACCAAAAGAAAAATATTTTTGGGAGAATTCAGATGTGACCTTTTGTAAATATTTAAGTGATAAAATAGTCAGATTACCTCTAGTAGATTTGAAAATTGAATTGATAACATGTATAGTTATAATTTTTTTATTTGCACAGTAAAAATATTAATATTTCATAGTCCTAAAGCAATGAAAATTTCTCAATAATTTGTCAGAAATTTGGCTGAAAATCAGCAAGTGTGAACTCTGACCCTCATTCTTTGCAACACAGAAACTCCCCACCCAACTAGATCTTAAGAAAGGTATTGTCTTTGTTGTGTTAAGTACATAATTATTAGATAATAACTAATAATAAAAATTTGAAAAAAGTTAATGAAGTCCTCAAATGATAGATTATATCTAGAGCCAACAATTTTTCTTTGCTAAAAGACCCAGTTAAAAGGCATTATAAATGGGTTTATGTTCTACTTATTAATACAAACATATTACATGCTTCTTTTAAGCTGACTTAATAAAACTTTTTGGGGGTGAGGTGAGGCATTTACCCAAGAGTCACAGAACTAGTAAGTGTCAAGTGTTTGAAGCCGTATTTGAGTTCAAGTCCTTTGGATTCTAAACCATTGTACCATCTAGCTGCTCCAATTAAAAAAAATGAAAAAAAAATTACCAATAATTTTTATCTTTAAACAAATTTAAACTGATAATGCATTCAAGTTTGTTCTGTAGCTAGCGTTTTAAAAGATAAATGTGTGCTGTAATAAAAACTACTTTATTTTTATTTATTATCTACAGTTATTTTATTTTATTTTTTAAGGCTTTTTATTTTCAAAATATGCATAGATAGTTTTCAACATTCACCCTTGCAAAACCTTGTGTTCCAAATTTTTTTCTCCCTCTCTTCCCCCAACTCTTCCCTAGATGGCAAGTAATCCATATGATAAACATGTTTGCACTAAAACAAATTTCTATCATTATGCTATACAAGAAAAATCAGATTAAAAAAGGAAAAAATGAGAAAGAAAACATAATGCAAGCAAACAACAACAAAACAAGTAAAAATACTATATTGTGATTCATACTCGGTCTCCACAGTCCTTTCTCTGGGTGCAAATGCTTAATTGGCCTGAGTCAAAGTGCTGTTAAAAAGAACCACGTCCACCAGTATTGATCATCATATAATCTTGTTTCTGTGTACGATGTTCTCTTAGTTCTACTCACTTCACTTAGCATCAGTTCTTGTAAGTCTCTCCAGGCCTCTCTAAAATCATCCTGCTGATCCTTTCTTATAGAACAATAATATTCCATAAAATTCATATATACCAGGGGTCCTCAAACTATGGCCCGTGGGCCAGATGCAGCAGCTGAGGACATTTATCCCCCTCACCCAGGGCTATGAAGTTTATTTATTTAAAGGCCCACAAAACAAAACTTTTGTTTTTACTATAGTCCGGCCCTCCAACAGTCTGAGGGACAGTGAACTGGCCCCCTATTTAAAAAGTTTGAGCTCCCCTGATATATACCATAACTTATTCAGCCATTCTCCAACTGATAGGCACCACTCAGTTTCCAGTTTCTTGCCACTACAAAAGGGGTTGCTAAGAACATTTTTGCACATGTGAGTCCCTTTCCCTCTTTTAAGATCTCTTTGCGATACAGGCCCAGTAGAAATACTGCTGGATCAGTGGATTTACACAATTTGATAACCCTTTGGACATAGTCCCATATTGCTCTCTAAAAGGGTTCACAACTCCACCAGCAATATATTAGTGTCCTAGTTTTCCCATATCCCCTCCAACATTCATCATTATCTTTTTCTGTCATTCTAGCCAATCTGAGAAGTGTATAGTGATACCTCTGAGTTGTCTTAATTTGCATCTCTGATCAGTAGTGATTTAGAGTATTTTTTTCATAACTAGAAATGCTTTTAGTTTCTTTATCTGAAAATTGTCTGTTTATATCCTTTGACCATTTATTTATCCTAAATTTGCCCACTTATATCCTGTGACCATTCATCAGTTGGGGAATGGCTTGTTTGCTTAGAAATTTAAATCAATTTTCCATATATTTTAGAAATTAGTCCTTTGTCAAAACCCTTGGATGTAAAATTTCCCCCCCCAATTTACTGCTAATCTTGTCTGCATTGGTTTGTACAAAAACTTTTTAACTTAATATAATCAAAACTGTCTATTTGCTTGCATTTCATAACTAATTCTTCTTTAGCCATAAATTCCTTCCTTCTCCACAGATCTGAGAGGTAGACTATCCTTTGTTCTTCTGATTTGCTTATAGTATCACTCTATATTTCTAAATCATGAACCCGTTTCGACCTTATCTTGGTATAGGGTGTTAGATGTGGGTCAGTGCCTGGTTTCTGCCATACTAATTTCCAATTTTCCCAGCAATTTTTGTCAAATAGTGAGTTCTTATTCCAGAAGCTGGAGTCTTTGGGTTTATCAAACACTGGATTACTATAATCATTGACTATTGTGTCTTTTGAACCTAACCTATTCCACTGATCTACTACTCTGTTTTTTAGCCAGTACCAAATAATTTTGATGATCATTGCTTTATAATACAGTTTTACATATTTAACATATATTGGTCAACCTGCTATCTGGGGGAGGGGATGGGAAAGGGAAAAAGTGGAACAAAAGATTTTGCAACTTTCAATGCTGAAAAATTACCCATTCATATATATTGTAAATAAAAAGCTATAACAAAAAATAATATAGTTTTAGGTCTGATACAGATAGGCCACCTTCATTTGCCTCTTTTTTTTGGGGGGGGGTTAATTCCCTTGAACTGAAAACTACTTTTTACTTGATCTTTACTTGTTAACTTTAATTCCACCCACATTCCTATATGGTCAAATTCTATGGGTTTTACTTCTACAGTAGCTTTCTTTCTCTCTACTTTTACATCAGTTCCCCTAGTTTAAATCCTCATCACCTAACACTTGGATATTGAAATTGTCTCCTTACTGTCCTTTTTTCTCCTCTTCAATGCATATATAACTGCCCAAGTTGTCCTGATGCATAGGTCTGACCATGAAACCTCTTTCCTTGATAATCAATTTTCTTGTATTAATTATTGCACCATAAAATAAAAATGTAGAGAGATTTTCCACAATCACACTTTAGCCTGTCTTTTCAACTTTAGTTCATATTTTTTCCCTCTGTACATTCTTCATTCCAAGCAACTTGAAATGCCAGGTATCTGAATTCAACATTCTCTGTCCAGTGCATTTGTGAAATCTGTCCTCCAACCATGTAACCCCTCCTTCATCTCAACTTTTCAGTGTCTTCTTTCAAGGTATAATTCAAGTACCACTAACTCTGTGAACTTTACCCCAATTTCTTTCAGTTAAAAATATTCCTTCCTTCCTTACATTTTCCTGCAGGACTTTCTTTGTATGTCTTCTTTGACCCCATCCCACTGTGTCCTAGGTTATACTTACTTTCACATATGTTTTCCCCAAGTAGAAGAAAAACTTTTTGAATATAGGAACGATAATTTTTATTTCAATATTTTTCATGCCTAGCCCAGTGCTTCAAACTATTAGTTTCTAATGAATATTTTTCAATAGACTTATTACAAATAATTTAAATTGAGGTACATCTTGTGAACAAATAAGCTATTGTTGCTTATAATTATTATTAACTCTTAATAGTAATTACTTTTACATAATACTCCTCCATTCTATTTCCTTTACATTGACTGTCACCTCAGCTTTGGAATGCATTCCTTCCTTACCTCTTTACCTTTTGGAATTTCAAGTTTCCTTCAAGATTTAGTCCAAATGATATTTCTTTGGGTCCTGTCCTGATTTCCCCCCTCTCTATATACTCCCCAAGATAATCTTGTACTTCTTTGTATATGCCCGTACATGGGCATGCTCTCTCTCACAATTAGAATAGAAACTTCTTGATGTAGGGACTATTTTGCTATATCATATAGCTTAGAATGGGTAAGAAATAGACAGGGTTGGTGGGGTGGCAGGGACGAACCAGCTAATGCAGGTCAGATGAATTGAAGTCTCATGTAGATACAACTAGTAGAACAGAGCACATAACGCATGAAGAAAAAACTTTTAAGAGTCTTATGTTGTGTGGGAGTGAAAGTGAGAAAGGGCAATACCCTAAGGATATGAAGAAAACAGTTCTCAAAAAAAACTGAAAACTATTAACAGCCATATGAAAGAATGTTCCAAAACACTAGTAATAAGAGAAATGTACATTAAAACAGTTTTGAAGTTTGACTGCTGTGTCAACAAATTGACAAAGATGACAAAGCATGGAAAGAGTATTAGAAGGAAAGACAAGAATATCAGTACATTGTTAGTGGAACTGAACAACTGAGTTGTATATCTATTTTCAAAGCTTTCCTGGAATTATGTAAGACCAAGGAAGTTATTTATAAAAAGAAAGACTCCATAGACACTAAAATATTTTATAATGGCACTTTCTGTGATAGTAAAGAACTAGAAACAAAGCAGTGACCATCAATTAGGGAATTGTAAACAAATTGTGTTATGTGAATGTAATGGAATATTACTATGCTGTAAGAAATTGGGCAGCCAGGGTGGTATAGTGGATAGGGTGCCCAGCTTGGAGCCAGGAAAAATTGAGTTCAAATTTAACCTCAGACATTTATTAGCTATATGATCCTGGGCAAGTCACTTCACCCTATTTGCCTCAAATAGGGGCACATCTGTAAACATCTGTAAAATGAGCGAAAGAAGGGAGGGGCAAGCCTCTTCAGTGTCTTTGCCAAGAGAACCCCAAATGGGGTTACAAAGAGCAAGATGCAACTGAAATAACTGAACAGCAACAACAGAGGAATGGTATGTAGTACAGAGAAACCTGGAAAGACTTGTATGAATAGATTCAAAGTGAAATCAGGTCAAGAAAACTGTACCTGATGACTACAGTGATGCAAATTATTCCTTATGTCTGGAATGCTCTCCCCCTTTCCAAAATTCATTCTTTGCATCACTGTAGTCATGGAATGTGTGGAGTTGTTGCCATATGGTCAGACTGTAGAAAATAAGTGGAAGGAGATTTCTCATCATGGTATAGTTTTTATAACATGTTGCCTCTCCCATTAGAATGTAAGATCTTTAAGGGAAGGGATTATTGTTGCTTTTCTTTATCCTGACACATAGTAAAATCTTAATAAGTGTTTGTTGAATCGATGGTGTGTCATTTGTCCTCCATTCAGGTAACTTGCAATGGAAAGAATTTGAATTTAGAATTTTTAATGTTGACTCTGCCACTTTCTATCTGTTTGGCTCTAGGCAAATCACTTAACCTCTCTGATCCTTGATTTTTTATCTCTACCATTAGAGGATGACTTGGATAATTCTCTCCATTTCTAGATTATGATATTATGAAGCTAATTATGTTTTATCTTTATGCATTTTTCTGACAATACATGAATCTTTAATAGTTGAGTTATAGAATTAATATGCCAGAATAAATGTTTGTCATAGGCAGCAAATGGTCATAGAATTTCATCTGAAATAACAGAATTTTAGAGTTGGAAGGGACCTTAGTGGCCATCTAGTCTAATCTATAATGGAAATGAGTGACCAGTAAGTATAATTTATTGGGTAAATGGTCATCCAATTTCCTCTTGAAGTCTCTGATGAAGGACAACTCCTGACCTCATGAGGCAGCACATTCCACTCCTGGAAAGCTCCAAATGTTAGGAATTTTTCCTGCTGTTAAATTTCTATTTTTAAAAAATTACATTTATTGCTGTTGTCCTGCCTTAAAGACAAAGAGGATAAGTGCAATCACTTCTACATTATAGCCATCCTAATGCACAGATAGGTATCACATCTCATTTGCTGAAAATAGAGCAATTAATAACTTCTGGACTTGTCTTGCCTTGACTCCCTTCCATCGCCCAGCTTTCTTTTCCAGAATTAATATGATCAGTCAACAAGTATTGATTAAGCACCTACTGTGTGCCAGGTATCAACAGTTCCTGCAGCTGATCATCATAGAACATGGACTAAATGTTCTTTGCTATCTTGATTGCCCTTGTGTACTTGTTGTTAAGCAGCTTCAGTTATGTCCAACTCTTAGACCTCTTTTGAATTTCCCCTTACATTCTCAGATTTTACCTTTTCTAAGAAATACATCATTGATATATTTGTTATTAACCTGAAATTAAAAGCAAGAGAGGGAGGGGTAGTTTGTGTCACACCAATGAGCTTCTCTCACCTCACTTTTATCAGTGTAGGTTTTGAGACATTTAGCAAGAAATTTTAGAGTATTCCATCAAATTATATGAAATTTTCATTTTGCAGTCTCTGAATAAAAGTTTACTTGTTAGGACTGAAATTTTTAAATTTATGTTCAAACTTTTTTAAGGTTATGTTGACAGATGCCATATCAGTGACCAGTGACTTATTATCCATTTTTCTAAACACTCTATTTACATATTAATTTTCTGTATTTGCTATTTCTGGCTGATAGTTATTCAGTTGTTCTTTGAGTCAAGCTGCTCCCTCAATAAAAATTTTTGGGGGCCTTCTAGGAAACTTAAGGCTGAAGAAAATAATGGTGTTTAGGATGTTAAGATCAGATGATTGTGTTGCAGAGCAGAGAGAAAGGGAAAGAATGACCTAAAATTTCTCTGCCTCATTTGTGACTAAATACAGCTTTTACCTGATACAGGCATCTTTTCTGTTAAACTACTTTGTAACAAAGTCTGTATGTGATTTAAGATAACTAAACACACTTTTGACCTTAAGATGGGATCTCACTTAGGTTAACATACCTCACTTTTAACACTGCAATTTTTAGATGTGTTAATTGTTTATGAAAATAAAGATGTCACTGAGATAAAGTAAAGAAAAACAAAAACCCAAAACTTCAGAGTTCTTACGAGTATATTTAGAAATATCTTTTCATGCTGTGCCAAATTTGCATGACTTTTCATTTTAGCTTTATACAGTATTTATTTTTAAAGTACAAAATATTTGTGCTCTAATGTTAACCATTCTTTTTTTGATTTATTGAAATTTAGAGAATAATTATAAAACAAGCTACATACATCATTTATTCTGTTTCTTTCCCCAAATGAATGGGCATTCCTCGTCTTCTTGTCTTGGCTTTATTTTTGTACATTTGTTGTCCAAACTGCCTCTTCAGTTACCTACTATTAGTAAATCACCAAAGACTTCAGGTGAGATGAGTGGGAGAGGTTGAATTAAAGGAAATAGAAAGTGAAGGTGTATGGTTCAAAGTTCCTAGTCCAAATTAATTTCCTCTTGCTTGTTAACATGAACCCTCCAACCCAACTTTCTTAGTAGACTGTTCAATACACTAATTTGCCTAGCAGAATTTTTAATTGTATTTAATTGTATTCTTGAATAAATTAAATGAATTTAACTAGAAGACAAGGTCTATATAAGAGCACTTTAAATGACTAAGAAGTTTGTTTTCCTTAGAAAACTAGAATTTAAAGCTCACTAAATAGATCAGGCTCTTTCATTGTGAGATTTAATCTCACTTTTATTTGTGGTGATACTCCTTAGAATAAATATACAGCAGACTTATTTTCTGTCTTAATCAGATTCACTTGTTAAAAAAACCAAACAAAAAACACAAACTGATTTTCTTTCTGAAGCTATTTTCTGAATTTTAGGACAGGAAAATTGGTGTTATCCATAGTATCTCAAATATAGGAATACAGTTTTAAGTTTTCATAACTTGGATAGCTATTTTTAAACGTTTATTTTTGTTTTAGTAGCTTAAAACTGTACTCAGACTTTTTGTAAACCTTCTACACAACAGTGACAAAAACCCCAATCCTTTTTTTTCTTTTAAATCATCTTTTAAAATGTAAAGAGAAGTAAGTCTTATAGGTAGCCTATTTCCTAAAAATAGTCATACTTTTTCAAGATAACTGCTAGAAAATTTTAAATATCTCCTGTAGTTTTTCCGTTCTGCTCTGATTTTTCTTTTCCTACATGATTCATAATGTGTATTAAAAATAAATAAATTTACGTGGGAAAAAATGACACTGCCATTCTGAATGCCAGTAACCCAGGCTTACATTTCAGTCTTCTTCAAATCTTTTTTCTTTTCCTCATCCATCATTCTTTTTCTGCATTGTCATCTGTATCTCTTGCCTATTTTTTAATCTTGTTATCTTCAGCTTAGTTCAGATTTTTCTTACCTTTGGCCTAGACTATTTCCTGACTTCTCTTCATTTTATTTACTACTTTCACATTAATTTTCCTTCAGACATAATTGTTATCTGGTAATTCCTTTGCTCAGAAATCTATGATTGTTCCCATCATTTCAAAACCAAATCCTTTTCTTTATCATTGTTTCTTTTTTTAAACATCTCCATTTCCTGTTGTACCCTCTTTTCCATTCTGTCCTAGAGAAGCTGCCTTTTATAATAAAGAAAAAAAAAAAGGAAGAAATAAAAACCTTTACAACTAACCAACCAATCCACAAATCTGATAGTGTGTGAAATATCTACAATCTTATACCTTTGCAAAACAAGTAAAGAATGAATGGGCTTTTCATTTATGGGAGGGGACATTCTTGATCATTATTTTGCAGCATGTAATTTTGATTGTTTTGCTTTTGTTTTTTCAATTTACATGGATGTAATTTTGTTTTCTTGGTTCTGCTTACTTCACTTTGTGTCAGTTTGTATAAATCTTTGCATGTTTCTTTGTATTTATCATGTTCATTGTCACCATTAAATGTGCACATAATTAATTAGTCAGTTAATTTTTATTATTATTATTTTTTTTGCTGAGACAATTGGGGTTAAGTGATGCCCAGGGTCACACAGCTAGGAAATATTAAGTATCTGAGGCTGGACTTGAACTCAGGTCCTCCTGACTTCAGGGTCAGCACTCTGTCCATTGCACCTTATTTTTTTTGTATTTTTCTATAGATAGTTAACTATTTTGGAGTGTATGTATTTGGGATAATTTTTCATTAACCTGAGGTATTTTCTTAGTAGTGGAATCTCTGGTTTAAATTTAGTGTATAGATATTTTAATCACTTATTTTGCACAATATCATAGTGCTTTCCAAAAACATTTGAGGGAGACAATAAGCATTTATTGAGCACCTACTATGTGCACTGTACTAAATGATTTACAAGTATTGCATTTGATTCTCACAATAAGTCCGGGGAGTTAAATGCTGTCATTATCCTCATTTTACTGCTAAGGAAACTTTTTGATTGTAGGAGACAGGTGAAGTGACTTCCCTAGGCTGGTCATTGTCTGGGTCTAGATTTGAACTTCCTGACTCTAGGCTATCACCACTGTATCTCCAATTTAGAACTCTACCAACAGCATATCAGTGTGTTTGTCTTTCCACAATCCCACCAACCTTTATTCTTTCCATTTTTTGCCATATTCTTGAGTGTGATTAAAAACCTCACAATCGACTTGCCTAACATATCTGGCTGTGTGACTCCTGGGTCACAACTTTTCCTCTCAGAGCCATCAATAACTCCAGACTGTAAATTGTTGTTGAACAAGAGCTGAGCCACTGAGGCAGGCAGGGCTCCTTAAGTCATTGACAATTACAGGTGTGGGTAAAAACTCCAACAGCATGGTAATTATTCTCACTGGTTGGGTCAGGAAAGGCACATGGAGGAGGTAATCCTTGGGTTGAACTTTGAAAGAAGATTGGGATTGATTCAAAGGAGTAGAAATGAAGAGAGAGTTCATTACAGCCATGGGGAGTAGCTTGGGCAGATATACAGAGACCAAGATAATTTTTTTGTGAAGAACATTTAAAAGGCTAGACTGTCTGGGCTAAATAATGCTTGAAGAGTAGTAAATCTACAATGAATTTGGAAAGATAGATTGGTGACAGGTTTTGAAAGGGTTTTAATGTGAAGGAAATAAAAATATAATTTTCAGGGACCATAGAGTGAACTCAGTATTTTGTAAATTTAGGGCTGGTTGTATCATCCTTGACTCTAGAATTTTAGGAATTGAGAGAAAGCATATAACAATGGTTTTTAAAATTACTAGTTTTTGCATCATTCCAACAGGATAAATACCACCTCTTCCCATCTCACTATCACAAAATATCTTCTTCTCTCTCCCCCAATTTTATGATGTAGAAGTAGAAGTGAGGAAAGAAGTAGTGTTTTCTATTGATTCACGAGGTTTGGATGGTCTTATGTAGAAAGCCAGGGAGTAAGACTAGAGTGTCAGATACCATCTTCCTGTTCAACTTGTTAATTACAGAGTAACCATTCCAAACTCTCAAAGGATATAGGGTATATTTATTCTTTCAAAATTTATTCAGGAAGCAGTCATCTACCTTTTTTCTTTAGCCTAGTGATTAGTACATCTTACCCTCTTGCATCATGGATTCCATTTATCCAAAAAACACTTAGTCAGTTGAGGACCTAACCATAGAATCACACTTTTGAGACTTTTTGATTATAGGAGACAGGAAAATTTTGGAATTTCCACATTTTCATGTGGAAAAACAGGGTAAATAAAAAGGCTCTCCTCGACTTCCAGCTATAGTCATGACCTTTGTCTAACCTAGGCAGCAGAATTATATACAACACCTGCTTGAATTTGGCCAAGCAAATTACCTGTGACTGCTTAGAGACCCTGGTGACTTGCATACTTAAGATGTGGTTTTCTTATAAGGGCCTATCCTAATTTGCTTCTTTAAACATTTATTTAAATGAAGCTAGTGGTGCTAGAAGCTTCTGGAAATATGAAATCATCTCCATTTTATAAAAATTATTTTTGTAACTCCATTATGGTTCCCTTTTTCCTACTTCTCCCAATGCAAACCCTAGACATTAGGTTCTACATTGGTCAAAAGGGACAAGAGAAATTACTAAAAGCTTTATAAATAAGACACAAAAATGTTTACATTGTCTTGTAAAATTAAAAAAAAAATGATGAAAGGTCTCCTAAGCTATTTGTTTTATTTTTGTCATCAGCAGCTAGATATTCACTTAAGTTTGATTTTAAAATTACCAAAAATGGTCTGGCAGGGGCCCCTTGATCATGATGGAATCACCTATCTCTCTCCATGGGTAAGGCTTATTCTCATCTTTCTCAGGACTTTGTATCATCAGGATAAAAAAAGAGGAACATTCTTAAGCTTCACACAGAGGGTACGTGAATGACTCTTAACAGCCAGTTTGTATATCTAGGATGGGCAATACAAAAGGGATAATTTCCTTTTCTTTCTTTTTTTTTTTAAAAGAAGGAATTATTTGTGAATCTTAACTTGCTTATTAAATATGATTTATAATCTTTATCACCTGAAACCTTATTTCTCCAAAGTCACAATGACTTCTGCAGTTTTTGATACTGATGACCACTCTTTATTCTCTGTTGTTTCATGACACTCTTTTCTTTCTTCTACCTAGATGATTGCGTCTTAGTCTTTACTGGATTTTTATCCAAATCATACATGCTAAATGTGGTATCCCTGGAGGCTTCTGTTTTGGGTCCTCATCTCATTTTCCTTTGTACTATTTTTGTTGTAGGTCACACTTAGTGCAAATAACAATTCCCATGAAGTGTTTGCATTATTGAATTTTCATTGCATATTTCCATTGAACTAGAACCAATGATTTTATTTTATATATGTTACACTTCAAATAGTATGAATTTAATTGATGTGGTCACTTCATGTGATTCATTACCTGCATTTATCAGAACATAGAATAGAAATACAGAATATCACTGCATTAACTACATATTATAACACAACATTTGAATTGCCTCTTAAACGGTGCTCTACTTGAGTATGAGGCCAGCTTTATCAATTTTTTTCTAGTGCAGTCTACATCTGAAATAAGATGGAACTTAGCAAAAATACATTATTGAGGTAGATTTGACAAGATCTTGTGAAGCAGAATTGGCAATTGATTGACTGCAGGGTAAGATTGACAACCAAAGAGAATGGAAGATAATGGTACTCTTGACTAAAACAGTTGATGAAAGGCTTGGACATAGTGAGCATCAAATACTCTCACACAGAATGAAATCAGTTGCATTTTAATATATAGGAAAAGGCTTTTCAATAGCAACAGATCTTTATGTAACAGAAAGAATCTTACTAATTAAACATCTAATAATAAATGTCAGACATAAAACAGAAAGATGTATGTTTACAAAAGGAATTTACCACTCTGAAGGAAAGGAGATCCAACATGGAGTCTAGATTGAGAAAAAATTCCCAGTGGATTATAAGGTTTTCCTCATAGTCCTAGTTGTGTTGTTTGCATCAAACCTCAAGATATTTTGGAACTTCCAAGAAGAGATCTATAATGATTCAGGTATTTGGCCTTCCCATCCATATAGAAAAGTCAAATGGAGGAAGAATGACTATTCTCTACATTTTAGCATACATTTGGATGGACACCATATAGAAATTGCTCAGGAAGTTGAATATCAGTGACCGACAGTGTTGCACTCAGTTTGAAAAAAAAGAGGAAAGTAGTCTGGATTGCTTTTGGGAAATTGCAAAGCTTATTTACTGACTCAAGTTTGCCATGAAAGCAAAGGGCCATTTTTTCCCTAGTATTTATATTTTACTTGGTTTGCTGTTTGGCAACAAGCTCCAGAATACCTGTGCCTCTGGATAACTAAAGATGACTATCACACAGAGAGCAATGGAAAGGGATGTGAACAGGTTGTAACCTGTGACCAGCTTTGAAGAACAGGTTTTAAAGAATTGTATGTTAAAAAGAAGATGGACTGATCATATGGCAAAATCAAGGGATAATAGGGAATAGTGTTCTACTAGTATTCTCATTGTTTTGAAAGAAAGCAAGAAAGAAAGACCTTGGCTATAATGGCACATTGATTAGCCCTCCTATGCTAAACTCTTAGGTGAAGATGGACAAGAGTTGCATAGAAAAGCAGATGTAGGCAGGTTGTGAGCTATAAAATTGGAGGGAATTCCTCAATGAGATCATGTATCTATTTGATTTTTTTTTAGTTTGAAACATGTAGAAGATATTCAGTTTGAAATGTTCCATAGGAAGTGCAGCTGAGGAGACAAATAAAAATATTTGTGAGAATCATCTGCATAGAAATATTCATATATCTTGGGAACCATTAAATTCACTAAATAAAGCCAATATAGAAACACAAGAGAAGGGCTGGGATAGCACCTCAGGGTACATAGACAGTTAAAGGATGTGATGTGGATGGAGAGTCTGAGTCTAAAAAGGATGGTCAGACAAGTAAAAAATGAAAACCAAGAGAGAAGTAGTATAAAGAAAACCCAGAGGAGGAGATGATGGGAAACAGTGTCATGCTATATTTAGATCAAGAATGATGAGAATTGAGTGGAAAAAGATAATCAGACTTGATAGCTATGAAGAGATCATGGGTAATTTTGGAGAGAGTAGTTTCAGTGGAGTGATGCAGTTAGAATATAGGTTGAGAAGTAAATGAATGGAGAGAAAGTAGAGCTAGTGAGTGTAGATAGCTTTTTCTAGAAGTTTGGCTAAGAAAGGGAAGAAAAATATACAACTAGATCTAGGTAGAAAGAAATAAAGGATTTTTTGTTGTTTTTTTTTAAGGATGAGAGGAAATAGGTGTATTTATAGACGTTAGAAAAGAAACCAGAAGACAGGGGAAAATGGGGGATAAGAAGAGGGGTCAAAATGAGAGGAGATAAGGTCAAGAGTATGTATATGTAGAGGTCTTGGCCTCGGTGAGGAAGGCCAACTTTTGGTTAGAGACTGGAGGCATGACTTTGAATTGAATTAAATTAATATTTATTTCTTTATTAGTATCCTCTAGTATGTGTCTTTAAAAATTTCTATATAACATTTGTAACCAGTTGAAATCAGGGATATTTCATTTGGTAATTTTAAGTTCATCCGTCAATAAACATTTAATAAACATATCTTGCTAGATACTGTGCCAAATTGATCACATTTTAGTCTTATGGGAAAACCATGTTTTAAATCTCAATTGATGTAGAAATGACCATAACTATTTGCCATATCCTGATACCAGTGCCTTTTACTGGCATTGATGTCCCCTTATTTGGTAAGGAAATACTATTTTTAAGTGATTTGACTTATTTTATAAGGTAAATGAATAGACTTTGGGGGGGGGGGTGTCTAGAAATAGAATAGTTTCCTATATTGTTTTGGTTAGAAAATATGTTCCAAATGACTGATGTTAGAACTTTAGAAATGTCCCATTTTACAATTTGGGGAGAGCTGTATTTGTTTCAGGGTTATTCTTACTGATATGCCTTTAATAGAGAATATAAAAGAACAAACTTTATTAACCTTTGCTTGAAGGATATCAGGAAAGCCCCTCCTTTTTGCCCTCTGTCCTTATTTTCTTCTTGAGTGGGAGCATTATGGAGAGACATAAGAGAATAAAAGATAAGAGTGGTAGGACCCAAGAGAGAAAAGACATTTCTGCCATTGACAATCATTGCAGTAATAAAATTTTTGAAAATTCATAGGTTGGTTACCATGCCATAGTTTTTCAGTTTTTTGTTATTGGGGTTATTTTTTTAGTGCCCATGGTGAGTTTTCTTTCATATTTCTACCTAAACAACCATATCAATTTCTTTTTTACTTTTTTAAATCTACTTGTTTTACAAACTTACCTGACCTTTTCTCCTTTTTCTTCTTGGCTTTTCTTAAAAAATATTCTTTTTTATTATGAATTTAAATGTTGATGAATATGAACAACAGAAAAGGGGATTGCACAATGAAACTATAATCTTCTGTTATAATATTTTTTAAAGTATAAACTTATATTCTCTCTATTTCTGTCTCTCTTGTCTTTCTCTGTCTCTCTTCTCTTTTACATAACATTTAAAAAATATGATTAATAGTTTTTCTTATCTTCTTGTTTAAATCACTGTTACTATCCCCCAACTTTTTGTCTTCCTTATAACCAAAAATGTTGACAACCAAAATAAATCTATTACATTGGCTATCTCTGTAGATTTGTGCCCCAAGTTTCACTAACTCTAGTCCACTTTATTGCCAAGAGGTGAGAAATAAGTTTCATCATCAGTCTTCTGGAATCATGTTTATTCATTTTATTGATCATAATTCTCAAATCTTTCACAATTGTTCTCATGTATAGTGTTGTATCAATGTTATAAATTTTTTGATTTTGCTGACTTTACTCTGCCTCAACATATGCAAGTTTTCCCAGGTTTTTCTAAATTATCCCTTTTGTTATTTCTTAAGATGTGATAATATTTCTTTCATTCATACAACATAATTTTTTCAACTATTCTCCAGTTAATTGGTATCTACTTTATTTCCAGTTTTATGTTTCTATAAATTTGCTTATGGATCTTTTCTTTGCTCTGCTTTTATTTTTAAAAAAATGTTTGAGGTATATGATATCATCGAATCATTGTATATGCACAGTTTTGTGCATTTTTGTGTATAGTTGCAAATTGTTTTCTGGCATGGTAGGACCAATTCATGATTCTACCAGTGGTACATGAGTTTTTGTGCCTTTTTCCATAAACCTGATAAATGTCATTTTCATTTTACATTATCTTGTTAATGTTATGGTTTTGAGGTGGAACCTCAGTGTTATTTTAATTTGCAAGTCTCTTTCTTAATGATGTGGGGAACTTTTTCATATGGATGTTCCTTTAATCTTTTGAAAATTCTCTATTTCTACCCTTTGAGCATTAATTGTTGGAGAATGGCCCTTGTTTTTATATATGTGTATCAGTTTCCTTTAGATCTTTGCTATTTGCTTTTATCCGAGAAATTTTACTGCAAAGACTTTTCTCCAGTTAAACTGTTTCTCTTCTATTCCTAATTGCATTGCTTTTGCTTGTGCATATTCTTTTCAGTTTTATGTGTCTGTAATCAAATTGTTCATTCTATCTCTGTTTACTCCAAATGGTTTCCAAAAGTGTTTAATAATTATGTAGTCCTTTTCCTCCCTCTCCCCAAGTATATCCACATTATCTGGATTTGGGGAAGGTACAAATTTATGGTGTTTTGGTAGAATGAGGGCAAACATGCATGTTTTTATTTTATATCTTAACCATCTGCAATTAAACCCTCTTCCAAAGGTATTTGGGTACATAATCTCTAATACTTAATGATAATTAATATATAATTTAAATGCCTTCAGAAATTATTGAACAAAATTTTCAGTTCCCAGTCAATCCAGGCCATTTTTCTTCCTTCTTTAAATTTTAAACACTCCCCATTGTCCATTTCTGCCTTTGCCATATTTATGCTAAGGGATGATAAATTCTACAAGTTGATCATACAGGTTGTCATTATCTGGAAAAGAGACATTTTATCCATATGGATGTGTGTGTGTGTGTGTGTGTGTATGTGTGTGTGTGTTAAATTCTTTTGAGAGGTTTTGACTGGCTTGTTTGTAAGAGAGCACCTAGATAAGGCAGTGAATGGGCAGGAATCGGGAAGACCTGAGTTCAGATATGGCCTCGGATACTAACAAGCTGTAGTGGCTTGGGCAAATCACTTAATCTCTATTTATGTCAGTTTCCTTAATTGTAAAATGGGAATAATATAGCACCTACCTTCCAGAGTTGCTGGATCAAATTAAATAATATTTGTATAGCCCTTAAGCACAGTGCCCTGCATATATTAGCCATAATCTAAATGCTATTGTTATTATTATGATTGTTTTTTGGTTGTTGTAAACCACAGGTAGAAATTAGAGGGCAAATGATTTCCTTTTAATCTTAGAATGATGTAGGGGAAAAGCAATAGATTTGGAACCAGAGAACCTGAGTTCAAATCCCAACTCTGCCTGTGTAATCTTGGTTAAATCAGTCTCTCTGTGGGCCAGTTTCTTTATCTGTTAAAAAAAAAAAGAAAAGAATATTGGATTAGTTCATGATCTTATGATCTAATGATACCTAGAGTAATATTGCATAAATTGTTATCTTCTTTTAACCTTGTATATATGCTTTGCTTTTTAAATTAATTTAAAAAAAAATTTGCCTTTCCTTCCCACATCCCTTTCTCCCACCATTAAGAAAGAAAAACATGCAAAGTTAAGTAAAACATATTCTCACATTAGCCATGTCATATCTTTTTAGTCCTATGGTTAGCTTGTATAGTAAAATTGGTAAGTCTAGCAATGTCCTTTCATTTCATTTATTTTTTTCTTTTTCTGAATTACATATTTACTTGAATTAGGATTTGCCTTTTGGACTTAGTCCCTTTTTATTTTCAAAATAATCATTATTGGGAAACCCTTCTAACTACCTAGAATCTATATTTCTGTATTTAAGGACTCTATTTTATTGGTATTCATTTTTCATTCATTAAAGATTACAGTCCCTATGTAATTTCGTAGATGATCTTTGAGAAGTACCATAGCTTAAAAAAATTATAACACTTTAAGCTTTATTAAGGTTTTATTAAGACTTTCTGCATCTAGCTAGTCTGGTGGTTGGACAGTAGACACAGGTTCTATCACCAGGGTAGTAATTGGAGCATTTCCAACTTACTAAGTCCTACCAGAATTTGCACAGAAGCCCTTTCCTTCATTATTTGCCAGAACGTTTAATTGCTTAATTTAGGAGATTTTTAAAATTCCAAATCTCTAAAAAAACATTTCTTCTTCTCCCTCTCCCTGCTCCCCAAATTAGTAAAGTATGAAGTATATTGCCAAAGATCTCTGGTCTAGGCTTAGGAAGTTCATTATTTTTAGGAAGTTTACAACTGACAAAAAACCTGATAATAATAGAGATTTCCAAAATCAAAATCAAGGAAGGAAGGTAAAAAGAATGAATTCTGGACCTACGTGCATTTAATGTTGTTGTTCACATCACAAAAGAAAACATTTAACTTATTTTTGTGTTCTCTCATTCTTTTTTGGTCATAAATTCCTCCCTTCTCCACAGATCTGAAAGGTTAGACTATCCTTTTTTCTCCTAATTTCCTTATAGTATCACCCTTTATGTCTAAATCATCCCATTTTGACCTTATCTTGGTATAGGGTTTGAGGTGTTGGTCAATGCCTACTTTTATTATAATTTTTTCAGTTTTTTTCCAGCAGTTTTTGTCAAATAGATTGTTCTTATCCCAGAAGCTGGGGTCTTTGGGTTTATCATATACTAGATTACTGTACTTATTGACTATTGTATACTATACCTAACCTATTCTACTGATCCACTATTTTGTTTCTTAGTATCAGATACAGTTTTGATGACCACTGCTTTATAATATAGTTTTAGTTGTGCTATAATAGTTAGTCTACCTTCCTTTTTTCATTAATTTTTCTCCCCTTAATTTCTTGAAATTCATGGTCTTTTCTTCTTCCAGATGAATTTTCTTACTATTTTTTTCTAGTTCTACAAAGTAATTTCTCGACAATTTGATTGGTATGGCATTGAATAAGTAGATTAATTTAGGTAGAATTGTCTTTTTCTTATATTAGGCTTGGTCTATCCATGGGCATTTAATATTTTTCCAATTGTTTAGCTCTAAATTTATTTGTAGGAAGTGTTTTGTAATTGTGTTCATATGGTTTCTGTCTTTATTTTGGCAGGTAGACTCCCAAATATTTTTGTATTATCTATATAATATATATAATATATAATATCTATATAATATAATTATATAATATAATTATTTTAAATGTGATTTCTTTCTATCTCTTCCTGCTGGACTTTGTTGGTAACATTTAGAAATGCTAAGGACTTGTGTGTATTCATTTTATATCATGCAACTTTGCTTAAGTTGTTAATTGTTTTTAGTAGTTTTAAAAATTGATTCTCTAGGATTCCCTAAATATACCATAATATCATCTGATGCACAGAGTAATATTTTTTTAATTAGACATTTTTAAGAAATTGAGGTCGTTTGAACAAGATTAAAAAAAATTTTTACAGGGTAAAAATTATACTGGGGGACAAGTATAATTAGGCTTATTTAAAAAATTTTTTTATTTGCTTCTACATATTAAAAATATAATTTCATTTTTCTTAAATGGGCAGTTTGTATTATTTTCCTAAAATAATCTGCAAGATGTGATATAGATATATTTGTGCCAGAATTGCTAGTACCTTGGATTTTAGTTAGGTGAAGAGAAGTTATTGAAACATAGAACATTACCTACCAGTTATTCTTGGCCTACATAATCTTTTAGAAACTTAATATCTAGCAGACATACAACCAGTACATTTTTCCAGTTGGAGATGCCAACTGTGATGACTGTTAAGCTTGCAGTATTTTTTAACAGAGAATGAATGCTATCTCTTTTCAGAATAGAACTATGTTGGCCCAATGGAATTGCCAGGTAATCTGTTTTAGAATGTTTAAGGTAAAACTGTTAGTTTGGAATCCAGTAGTTTATTGAGAATTAATAGAGATCTAGATCTTGTACTTAATTCAAGTATTTTATGCTCTTGGTGTTTTTGGAAATGTTAACTCAGATTCCTACGGAAGCTTTATGATGAAGTTTTAAAGAAAATCATTTACCTTTAAAAAATCTTTTTTAGTCTGAAAGTTTTTCTTCATCATTGCCTGTCACAGTAACAATATTTTTGACTTCAAAAACATACATTTATGCCATATCTATTTTCATTAAAATGTCTTTGATTACAGAATGAAGTAGTTCCTTTGATTTATCACCATTTTCCTACAAGTTGTTTTCTTGCCATGAAAGATAAAATGATCTCTTTACCTAGCTTTTATTTGTTGACTTATAATTGAAGGTAAATGAAAGATGCCTTCAGTAACTTGTTCTTTAAGACAATTATTGCTTCAGAGAACAAATCTGGGGATGTTGAATGTCTTAGTGATGAATCTAAACAGTTTTGCTGCCACTTTTCCACTCTCACTCTTCCAGACCCCCAATGTGGAAGACCAACATTATCTGCTTATGCCTTTGTCTGTCTACTTATTACTTGGGAAAGCCCAGGAAAATCCTTCTCCTTTTGTTCTTCTCCTTGGTATTCTGCCTTATGTACTGAAAAAAACTTGGAAAGCATATAAGATCAGGAGAATGTTGGAGAAGCAAGGAAGGAGATGACATGGCAATATTACCTGTCAATAAGCAATCAAGTTATTCTCTACTGCTTAAATGCTCTACTCTCAAATACTTTTAAGTTACTCTGGTTCATAAAGTTTAGAGCTAGAGAGAAGCTTAGAGATAATTTATTCTAATCTTATTTTTCAGTGAAGAGGTTGAAGCCCTAGAAAGGGAAACTATTATGGTTCAAGATTATACAGGGAGTAAGTAGCACTATTGGAATTCAAGTCCAGGACTCCTGATAGTCACACCATAATTTTTCCTACTACACCATACTTTTACTCCCCTTCCCCTGTTCTTTTCTTTTTTCTTGTTTGTGGGCTTCAGTTTTCTACTGTTCTTTCAGCCTTACTTATATCAAATTAATGGTTGATCCAATTATCAGTTATTTTAAGCTTCATTGTAGAAAAGTTCAGATTGCTAGAATAGTATCCTCAGAAAATCTCTGGTTGAGGCCAGAAAAACATACAAGGTTTTTGATGTTGATTCTATTGACAAGAGTATTAGGACTTTATCTCTTTGTACTATTCAGAATTATGAAAATTAATTCAAATGTGGTCATCGACTAAAGAATAATTTCAGGAAAACACCTGAAAAATTGTTAAAGAATGGTTTGCTAGCATGGAGTCATTAGGATTTGATTTCAGATTTAGCTTTAGGCACTTATTCTGTTACTCTAGTCAATCCGTGTATGCCTCAATTTTTTCATCTGGTAAAAATAAGGATAATAATAGCACCTACCTCCCAGGATCGTCGTGAGAACAATCAGGTAATATTTGCAAAGTATTTTGCAGGCCTTAAAAAACCATATAAATGATGTTATTATTATAAGATGGAGAAATAGATACATTAAATTTGAAGTTTGAATCTTAAGCAATAATGTAAAGAATAGAAAGAGAAATAGGGTATAAAACATAATTACAATTTATTAAATAGCAATAAAATATTAAATTTCTCAAATATTTATTGAATGTATGCTATGAGACATTCTAAAGCTTGTTGGAGGCACAGAAATATATATATATATATGCATTCTATATGTATACATATACATATACACATACATACACAGACACATATGTCACTTGGGGGAGATAAGATGCCGAGAAGTAGTAGACAAAATATCAAATAAGTACCATAAGCATTATAAAGAAAGTAAAATACTAAGGGAGTAAAAAAGTGTTAAGGGGAGAAAAATGAATGATGAATGAAGAACAATTATTCAAAATAATGCAGAATTAAAGGCCCAAACATTGAACAACTGGTGCTACATAGCTCAATTATAAGGATTCGATAAAAGCTCTTAAGAATTGTAATAGGATGAAAATTAGATTAGAGCCACATCTCAGGAAATACTACAGTAAATTCCAAATGACTCATTTGGCATTAAATATTAAAAAGAAATGAAATGATAACATCAATTATAATTTTGAAGCAAAAGAAAGCTTTTCACTAAATAAAAAGTTATAGGAAATAAAATATAACAAATGGATTGACAATCTAAAGATTGTTTTTATACATCAAGAAATCTAAGAATAGAAGCAGTTTAAAAAAAATCTTTGCCATATTTCTGATAAAATTCAGTATTGGAAATTTACAATTAAGGATACATAGTTTATAAAAATATCATTATACAGTTTAATGAGAGTAAGTTTCACTCCATTTTCTTGGAAGGGACCTAAGAAGCCTCCTAGTCTTATTTTTAAAATTTATAGAACTAGGGTCAAACCAAGGTCCCTGAATCCTAATCCAGTTCTTTCTCCATTGCATTGTTCCCAAAAGAATAAATAAATAAATAATAAACTGAAACTTTGTTCAAACTATAATAATTAGAGAATGGCAGTCTAAAGCAATTTACATCTTTCATCTTATAGTTATTAAATTGGCAAATGTAGTTAAATAATAAATTTATTGTTGGAACTCTAGAGAAATGGTCCTTGCTGTTTGTGTTGCTGATGGAGCTGTGAATTGCCATCATTGTTTCAAATGTCATTTTAGGACAAGAGCTATAAAACCCTGTATAACCTTTAATATAACAATCTCATTTCTAAGATTATGAGGTTGTAAAGATGTCACTGAATAGAAAAAAAATACCTTTTGAATAGAAATATTAGTAATTATATATGGAACAGCAAAAGTTGAAAATAATCCATGTACTCAAGTTGAGCAAACAATTACAAAAGTAATAGATAATGTGCTCTAAGAGATGAGAAATAATACCAAAAAAATTGAGAAGGGTTAGAAAGTCATCTACGGTGTAATGGATAGAATCCCTTTGAATCAGGAAGATCTGGGTTTAAGTTTTTCTTACTCATCTGACCATGTGACCATAAAGTAATCATTTCTAACCCTTCATTGTCTTCAGGCAACCCTCTAAGACAAATAGTTGAGCACTATATTAATAATTGTTAACATTATTGAGGCAATTTAAGGTTTGCAAAGTGCTATTCATATTATCTCATTGGATCTTCACATCAACTTTGTGAGGTAGGCATTATTATCATACCCATTTTATAGATGACAAAATTGAGGCTGGAAAAAGCTGAATGACTTGCCCAGAGTGATAAAACTGTTAAGTGACTAAAGCAGGATTTGAACCAAAGTTTTCCTGACTCTTAAGTCTAGTAATTTTTGTATTCCTCTTGCTACTTAAATGGAGTCTAAATGACATCATTTAGGACACATAGTTTTTAAGAGTATTATTATACACTTTAATGAGAATAAGTTTCACTCCATTTTTTTGAAAGTGACCTTAAAAGCCGTGTAGGCTAAGTCATCAGCTAATGAAGGTTGAATGTAAGTGAATCAAGGTTTTTTTTTTTTAACCAGATTTTAAAAAGGACTTTGGGTACCCATGAAAAATCAAAACTTTTCAGATAACATAATGTGCCTCAGTGACATAGTCATTTTGCTCAAAATCATGGAAAAACTATATCACTAGAAAATTGAAAATCCTGTTCACAGGGAAAGCCAACAAGTCACAGAATAAGCAGCTGAGAAGAACATAGCAGTGAGTGACAGAAAAGAGGAGTCACTGGGATGAAAATATGTGGATGGTAGAGGTACTCCTGATACAAAACAGTTGAAAGATTTGTTCAGAGCAAAGAATTTAACCAATGAAGCCATCATGTGCAGAAATATGATTGCTAGATGAGGTTTTTGAACTGATTGTGATCTTGGAGAAGTCAGAGATTACTGAGGAGGAGATAAGAGAAGATTCAGTTTTTGAAAAGGGGAAGAAAATAAAATTTTCAAACCATAAGCTCAATAGCGAGATTTTTATTTCTAGTAAAATTCTAGAGTGTATTACTAAAGGAATGGTCAGTCAACACCTAGAAAAAAGAAGCAGCAATCACTAAAAGTCAGTCTGACTTTATCTAAATAGATCATACCCAGTTTGCTTTTGTGGTAGCTAGACTGGTAAATAAAAGAATCCTGAAGTTATGGTATAGACTTTATAGAACTTTTGAATCTCTAATGCTGTTTTTAGGGGAAAGGTGGAGAGATTTGGATTATACAGTAATAAAGCTAAATCCAAATAAATTTTGGATTAGTTGAATGGGCTACCCCAAGAGTAATAATTAACATATAATATAACATGTACAGATAATAAGTTTAGCACATATCAACTTGGAAAAAGGGCTGTAATATAATACCTTTAGTGTGGACTCAAGAAGTTTGATGTCTGGATCTATAGAGGAGATATGTCTTGATTAGATCACATTTGGACTACAGTGGTTAGTCTGGGTACTAAATTTTAGGAAAAGATCTTGTTAAGCTGAAGAGTAATGATAAGACTGCATCCAGGCTGGTGAAGAAGTGATTAATAGCATCATAAAGCAAGACTATTAGGGACCTTAAAAGTCATCTTGTCTCCAGCTTCTTAAATTGTGGTTTATGACCCCATATGGCATCTTGTAACAGAATGTGGAATCAGGAAATTATGATGTATTATCAGCAAATATTTGATTTGTATACCTGGTTTGTATATAAATCTATATACCTCACCTCTTGCTTTCTGGTTCGCACATTTGCTTGCTTCTTACTTACTCTTGCCTTCACTTGACTTTGCTGTTTCCTAAAGTTGTCATTTTTTTTTTTTGTCCCCTTCTAAGGTTCTATTAAGCATAGTTTGTGCTCTTTGTTTCTGCTTCCTTACTATATATTTATTCAATATTATTTTGCCATTTTTGTAAGCATTATGTAAATAGTATTAGATTATTACATTCATAAACCATAATTTCTTAAACTTTTCCTTAGTCAATGGTCTTCTCTTTTATTTCTAGTTCTTGGTTATTTAAAAAAAATCCTACTATAAATTTATGTTTTTAGTAACTTCCATGATTCTCTCCTTGGGGTATACTCCCAAGGAATGAGTGAGTGAGAGAGTGTGTGTGTGTGTGTGTGTGTGTGTGTGTGTGTGTGTGTGTGTGTGATAAGCAGCTTATGTAATACAGTGATAGAATTCTGGTCTACAATTAGGAAAACCTATGGCCTCAGATGTATGACCATAGGCAAGTCACTTAATCTCTGTTTTCCTAAGTTCCTCATTTTTAATATAGGAATGATAATAGTACCTAGTTTTTAGGATTGTCATAAGGATCCAAAGAATATTTGTATAGTTCTTAACAATGTGCTTGGCACTTAATAAGTGCTATATAAATATTAATTTTCATATTCCATGCAATAGAATGCTGAATCAGGAAACAATTCATTTATTGGCTAAGTGTAATGACAATTTAATATTCAAGATCATTTGTAAACTCTTCCAGAAAAGTACAGTAAAAGATTATGAGAAACATAAATAGCTAAATAATACCTTTAGTGGACTCAATAAGTTTGATGTCTGGATCTATAGAGGAGATATGTTTTGATTAGATCACATTTGGAGTACAGTGTTTAGTCTGGGTACTAAATTTTAGGAAAAGATCTTGTTAAGCTGAAGAGTAATGAAAAGACTGCATCCAGGCTGGTGAAGAAGTGATTAATATATTGCATCATAAAGCAAGACTATTAAGGACCTTAAAAGTCATTAAGGAATCTTCTCTTCCCCCCCCCCAAAAAAAAAAAAAAAAAAACCAAACCCCTAAACCAAACAAGCAGAAAACAAAAACCACAGAGCAAAGTAATAGAGTGTAAAACTAATTTAAAGAGAACTTGGCAAGAAATTCAAATACATAGTCATTCTGAGAGCATGAAGGATGAAATTGGAAGGACAGCAAACAGAAGAAAGATGGAAAAAATTTGTAAAGGTTTTTATTTTAAAAAAAACACTGTTCACTCTCAAGGAAAGTAGGATTGTTGCAGTTGACTTGTGATATCACCATCCTAAATATGTTTATAGAAGAGATAGAAATGACTCTAAAGGAAACAAAAAATAATTTTTAAATTGCATAATTATATGTTGGTAATATTAATGTTGTTCTTTTTATGAGATACTTAGGAATATTAATTAGGTGTTTGCTGAGTACTCTCTCAGATTGTTGAGATTTATGATAAATTGTTGGTTTTGGAATCAGGAAAATGAGTATTAAAATATCTCAATGCAAAGCAGAATGGCAGGAACTAGGCCTAAGCAGTATCTCGCATTGTATATCAAGATAAGTCAAAATGGGTGCATGATTTAGACCTAAAGGGAAATATTAGCAAATTAGAGGAGCATGGAAAAAAGTACTTGTTAGAGCTATAGATAAGGGAAGAGTTGGTAATCAAACAAGAGATAGAGAGGATCATATAGGTAAAGTGTATAATTTTGATTACATAAAATTTTTAATGAAAAAGACCCACATACACACATACATCAAACACACTATAAAATTTCTTTTGGTGGTGACAGTTGGAAATTGAGGATATTCCCATTAGTATTTAGGGAATTGCTGAAGAAGTTGTGGTATATGATGGATGTTTTAAAAAAAAAAAATATGTGAATGAGATAGTTTCAGAAAAACCTGGGAAGATTTAAATGAATTGATATAAAGTGAAGTGAACAAAACCAGAACGTTACACAGAAATAGCAATGTTATCACAGTAATCAACTATGAAAGACTTAGCTATTCTGATCAGTATAATTCCAAAGGACTTATGATGAACAATGAGTATTATCTACTTCCAGAGAGAGAATTGATAAATTCTGAGTGCAGTTTAAAGCATTTTTTTTCACTTTTTTCTCAAAATAAAAAAAGAATGAAAAAAAGAAATGTTTTCAGTTCTATCAGCTTATTTTTTTTTTAGGGCCTCAGACTAGTGATGTCACTCTGGGCAAAACACTTGATCTCTTTAATTTTCTCATGTATAAAATAGAAATAGTAATACATACTTCAAAGGGTTGTTGTAAGGATCAAATGATTCAACTTATATAAAATACTTTGCAAACTTTAAAGAACTACATAGTCCTTTAAGCTGTCTATATAAGCTACCTATATAAATACTATTATTATTTTTAGATGTTATTGAGTTTATTTTTTAATAATTTTATTAACAATTTTAGCAAATAAGGAAAAATGAAATGAGAAATAAGATCCTAAATTATTATTTTGTGTGTGTATGTGTAGGGAATTTAATAATTTTATTAATAAATCCAGCAAGGATAGTTATTAGGACATCTCTTTTAAACCAAAGACAATTGTGGACACACATATCCATCAAACATTTAGCAAAGATTTCTAACTATGGGACTTAAGAGGAGAAACAATATGAGAGAATAAGGGAAAGATGGGATGGATGGCTCTTTGACAACATCAAAGGGAGCAATCCTTTTTTGTAAATAGACTTTTCTAGATAAAAGATGCAAAGGAAAAAAGTAGATATCTTCCTTTGTCTAGAAACATCTGATATGGTCCTGTGGTTCTAGTGTGGTCTTAGCAGTTCATTTCCAGCTTAGGTCACTTGTAGAAATTTCCTACAAAACTATATACCCCAATTTAAATAAAATAATAAACTCCAAAATGTTTACATTTTGATAAAAAAAAATTAAACTTTTGAAAAAATATATAAAAATTCTTTATCTTTTTCTGAATTCATTTTATCTGTGTGCTTATTTGCTTGTTTTTTTATACAGCTGTAAACAGTGAATAGAACTCTTGTTTTGCTTTTCTTGGAATACTTCATATGCTTTCCTATACTTATTTTTAAACATTTGTGATTTTTATGTCATAATAGCATATTTTATTGCAGATATACTATAATTTATTCAGATATTTTCCAATCTCATAGGTTGCTTCCAGTTTTCTGGCTTTATATATAAAAACACTCTAAATATTTTTGTAGAAGTAGAATTTTTACCTCCTTTTCTGTTACCTTTAGGACATAATCTTGTTGATTTCATATTTAATTGCTTTTGCTTTTTTTTTCCCCTCAGAATCTGTCTATGATCTTCTCCCAAAGGAGTTACAGTTACCTCCATCTAGAGAAACATCTGTAGCATCCATGAGTCAGACAAGTGGCGGTGAGGCAGGCTCGCCTCCTCCAGCTGTAGTTGCTGCTGGTATGCATTTCATTTTATTTTATTGAAGAAACCTGTAAGTTATGTATACTATGCTGCCCCACATGAACAGTGCTGGCAAAGTTTGGATCAAAAAGATCATCATGGAGTATAACTGAGGGTTTAATTTAAAAGGTTTTAACATGTATTTTTTGCCATATAATTTTCTTTAGTTCATCTGCTTCATGTAAACGATATACTGTTATAAGCAAGCAGTATTGTTTAAAATTTAAGTGCTTAAAACAGTGCCTGGCACAAACTAAGCGCTTGATAAAATGCTCGTTGATTGACATCTTTCACATTGTCTTTCTATAAATTGCATTGTCTGTAATTGATCCTGTCTTCAAATATGGAAACTAATTTGACGATAACTATCACTGCACATAAAAGGTTAAATTTCAAGCTATGGATAGAAAATGGTGTTTGAGAGTGTATTTTTTTTTCAATGATGGTCTTTATTAGCTTAAAGGAAGGCAATGCTATTAATGTTTTGCATGACCTGGAGAAACTCAGGGTGTAAAGCACTCAAATCTCTTTTCTGTTTGTAGCATGTTACTATAACCTTTTCATTGCATATTAAAATGTATGTGTAACTCAGGATAGCATGATTTCATATTCACTAGATTCAGATTAAAATAAGTAGAGAATTAAATGTAAGACTTGTACAAATATATAATGCATTTGAAATTCATCTAGTTTATATTTATATGAGCTTCTAGATCATATGCTTTAAATATAAATAAAAACCCCTTATTGCTCTCTTATTTTTTGGCACAATATTTCAGTTAACATTCCAAAAAAAGATTGAGAGCAGACAGCAAATTATGATAAAGATTTGACTAGCAAAGTTAGTATGTGGATTCTTTCTTTAATATATTGCTTTACATGGCTTTCATTCAACTTGAGTAAAATTGAGATCAAGTGGTTTTGATTTATAAAAGTTAAAGCAATACATATACTTGAGGTTCTTATGTCTCTCCTCATGGATTGATTTCTTATGTAGTCTAGTTCCTCCGGTCTTTAAAATGGTCTTTGAAGTCCATCAGAAGGGAGTGTTAAATAGAGTTTGCTAGTATGGGAAAGAGAACAAGGAAGCAGAAAGTTGCTTTGCAAATGGGATGCTACTGATGTTCTTAGAGCTTTTTAATGTGGTTTTAAAATGTATTTACCTTGTACACAAAAGCCTTCCATTGATCTGTGTAGTGCAGTAAAAATACTTCTGGTTGGGATCAAAAAAACTTTGAATATGGCAAAGAAACTTTACAGCACTGCTCACTGTTCATGTGTTGTCAGGCATTTTCTAACAGATTCTGTGGATTTAATTGTGTGCCATCAAACTTTTAAGTAATTAGATTTACAAGATGATACTGGTGAAGTATCCACTGAATTCTAAAATTTTTTTGAATATTTTTTCACAAATGTAGCTATTTTAATTGAATAATAGTTTTAAAAAATTAAAATTGTATGGGGTCATAAAATGTGAAAGAAATCACTAAAATTTTGTTAATGGTGTCACGTTAAATCCACAGGTAGAAATTAACTAACTGATTTCTTTTATATCTTTTGAGACTGTTTGTAAAGATATGAGTTTGACTAGAACTAAAAGTCTGTTTCCTCTATGCTTTTTGGCATAAATTTTACAAAATTAAGAGCTAAATGAATGGAGTTTTTGGTAAAACATAACAAACAAAACTATCTTTCTTTCCAAAAACAAAAACAACAGCAACAGCAACAAAAAAATAACACTCCAAAATTTCAGTTTCTTTTTAAAAGACTTTATTAAAAATAAAATTAAATGAGACGAATTTGGGTCATAGTGTCCTATGTCTAGAAGTAGAAAGGACTTCAGAGAATGGCTTCTTCCAGCTAATTGAGTTTATAGGTGAAAAAGCCCAGTTCAATAAGGTTATAAGTGACCAGGGTAACAGAGGTAGTTAGTATCCAAGTAGGGATTTGAAGTCCCATATCCTCTGACTTAACAGCCAATGTTCTTTATCTTGTTGTGCTATCCTACTTCCCACAATTTGAAACACTTCTTATGACAGTTAATAAGATGTCAATTTTCTCAAGTTGTACAGAAAAAAAGATTTCTTCAAGCAAGATTAAAGCCAAATGAGAGTTGTAAGAGATTTGAACCAAAGGAAGCATGCTGAATTGTAAAGGAGAAAATTAATAAGTTCCTAGCTATAAAGATGACCGGAAGACTGGAAAAGAAAATCATGACAGTATAGTTATATGCAGAGTTATTCTATTTGTTTTAATTTTTAAAACTCATCATGTTTTATTCTAAAATTCCAGTATGTTATTGGTTTAAAAAAAAACCAAAAATTTTTTCAAGGTAGATGAATTACATTAAACTGGACATATTATTCTTTTTAAGAATTAATATAAATATCACTTGATTGCCATTTGTGTTTGAAGTGATACTAATTATATCTTTACTGATAACTATATTACCAGAAGGATAAATTTTAGTGCCAACTTGATTTCCCTCATTTTATTTATCGTTTAACGTTTTTTGTTTATGTAAGACAGGATATCTAGGAAAAATCTAAATAATTTAAATATGAATTTGTTAAGCCATTGTAAAATAATCATTGAAGTCAAAGGAGAATACTTATAAATTCTTAAAGAGTTTTGAAGGAGCAGTCATGTACAAGAGCCTGATGGGAACAGACTTCTAGTTTTGCCATAAAGATTTTACTTTATAAATACTCTTAGATTAATTTTTTAAATCTTGAGATATGGATATTAATGACTATATTTTGATATTTGATTATTAAATGGACATTGTATTTCTCAGATTCACCAATGCAGATTTTTTTCCTCCCATGGTACTGATAGGACACTAATCCACAATCCAGAATATTATGTTAATTGTTATGAAATGAAGTTACTTGTTAAGACCTTCTTTAGTTTTTCATATTTTCATGCCAAAGCAACTATAGGAATAATTAGTCCAATACTGTAATAAGCAGAAGCCTTAGGCTAACAATTTTATATAGTTCTGTTGGTTATTAATGATTAAAATAGTTGGTTCCTAAGTAAATAGTTCTTTTTCTAAAAAGAAAAACTACCCAAATGAACTTAAGTACTTTCTTACATAATTAAAAAGGTGACCAAGAATAAAAGTATCAAGACATATAGAGTTTAGAACTCCACATCAAGGCAAAAAATGTGAAAAGTTCAGAAAGCAGGTATTTTCAACCTTTTTGGCATTAAAGATCAGTAAGATAGATGCTACAATAATTAATCTATCATTCTTAGAGTCAGATTCTTATGTCACCATTAAAATTATTTTAATCCTTCACATTGATTTAACTTTTTAAAGAGAAAAAACAAAATAAAATGTTTTTCAAAAATGGTTAAATCATTCTTTTTTATCAAATAAAATTGTCTTGAATTGGCAGTATGTACAAACACATATTTATCAAGTCATATTATTTTTGTGAAAGGGAGAAATATTCAAGCAAAGATGTCAGTAGATTTTTTAAAAATGTGAATCTAAATTTTAAATCTTAGAGTACCCTTTAATTTATAGAGTATAACTTTTAATAACTCACTTATAGAAATGTTGACATGCTTATTCCTCTTAATTTGATGTTTATTAAGCACTCACTACATGCAATGCATTGTACTAGGTATAGGGATTACAAAAATAAAAGAAGACAGCCCCTCCTCTGAAGTCTTGAAATGAAGGACATGGATAAGACTAATTCAGAAACAACTGTACTGTATATAATGATAAGTGCAAAAATTAGTCATTTTGTTAGAAATTATTAGAGGGAGAACACTTAAGAGTTCAGAGCTCAGGGAAAGCTTTATGAAATAGGTAGCACTGTTTTTGCCTTTGAAAGAAGGAAAAGATTGCAGAAATTAGAGATAGAGATCCATTTTAAGAATGGCTGCTATAAAGAATTAGGAAATGAGTAGATGCCTATCAGTTGGGTAATAATGAAGATAACGGAATATTATATGTATATATAATGAACAAGCTGATTTTAGAAAGGCCTGGAAAGATTTACATGAACTGATGCTGAGCGAAACAAGCAGAACCAGGAATACATTGTACACAGTAACAGCAAGAATGTGTAATGATTAATTATGAAAGGCTTGATTCTTCTCAGTGGTTCAGTTATACAAAGCAATCCCAATAGACTTTGAACAGCAAATACCATCTGCATCCAGAAAAAGAATTAAGGAGACTGAATGTAAATTAATATTCTATGAACATGCTATGTTCGCCTCTTTTTTCTGTTTTTTTCCCCCCTTTACCATGAGAGGGGAATTTTTCTGCTCTAATTGCTCTAATTTTTCAGTCCCAATATGATTCATAAAGCAATGTATATTAAAAATAAGTAAAAAAAGGAATGACTGCTGTAAAAATACAATCATTAGAGTAAATGATGAGATTGGAGAACTATGTAGAGTCCAATTTGACTAGAATACAGATTGTCTATATAGTAGTATCAGAGAAATAAAATTGCAAACCACTCTAGTCATTTTTCCAAGAAAACCCCAAATGGGGTCACAAGAGTCAGGTATGACTGAAATGATTGAACAACCACAAATATAGCAGTAAACCGTAAAATGGGAAAAGGAGGCTGGAACCAGATTGGGAGGAGCTTTGAGTGGCATTTAAGAAGGTGGTGTTTGATTTTATAAGCATTAAAGGTTTTGAAGTCAGCATTAGGAAAATTACTTTGGCAATCATATAGGAAAGGTATCAGATTAGAGAGGAGAGAGCCAAGAGATAGGAAAACCAATTAAAAAACTTCCAATCATTGGGGAAAGTAAGTGGGAAATGAGGACCTGGACTAGAGTGATTACAGATAGAGACTTACAATGACATTAAGAGCTCACATTTATATAAGGTTCACTAGGTCCTCTAAATAATGAAGAGATTACCTTTATTTTGCAGAGGAGAAATTTGAGGCATAAATAAATTGTCACTTTCTTCTAACTTCCACCCCCATCTTTTCTGTAGATCCTGAAAAGGCATTATGGCATAGTGCTTAGAGACTAGGCCCCAATGTGGCCTCTGCCTCTTACTGGCTCTATGCCTTGGGCAATTCCATAAGTCCATATCAGTTTCAGAGTTGTCAATCTTCATTAGTAGCAGGATTTTCCTGATCCAAAAATTCTCTTGACCATTGAAATAATAGCCTTTTTATACAATATGTGCTTACTATATGCCATAATTGAGTGCCACCATAACTGTAGGAGGAAGGTGCTATTATGATCCTTATTTTTGAGTTGAGGAAATTGAGGCTGATAGAGGTAAAGTGTCTTGCCCAGGGTAACACAGCTAGTAAATGTTTGAAGTCAGACTTGAACTCAGGTCTTTTGTTCTCTAGATTCAACTTTATCCACTGTGCCATCTAGCTGGCCCAATATATTAGTCATGGTATGCTAGTTAACTTGTCATAGCAGCTATTTGAAGCTTTCATGTATCAACACCCATAAAACAAATATAGGAAAAAAGTACCTTTATTGAGTGGATAACACTAACTTAGAAGCAATCTGGGGCAGCTAGATGGCTTAGTGTCCGTAGAGTAATGACCCTGGAATCATGAGGATAGGAGTTCAAATCTTGCCCCGGACACTTACTATGTGATCCTGGATAGGTCACTTAACTCTGCTTGCCTTAGTTCCTTATCTTTAAAATGAACTGAAGAAGGAAATGGCAAACAATTTCACTATCTTGATCAAGAAAACCCCAAATAAGGTCATGGAGAGTTGAGCATGATTGAAACGACTCCATTTATCCCCCCCTCCCAATTTAATTTAATGATTTTTTAAAGAAATATTTTATATGACAACATAATTTCTATGACTGTTGGATAGTACATAGAAATAATGATTTTTGTTTTATTACATTTAGCTTTATGGAATAATACATTTGTAAAAGTTAGATACATAGTAACATCTATTGAATAATAAAAGATCCTGACTGCCATTTACTTTAAGGGAAAACAGATAGGTAAACTGAGCTTATCTTATCTTGATTTATAGTTATCCTTTACTTTCCTCAATTCTAATTACCTCATGCTACCAAACCTACCCCTCCTACAAAAAACAACTAAGTTAAACTTCCAAACCATTCACCTACATAAAACATGCATGCACGGGGAGCCAAATGATCAGGTAATGGAAATGAGGTAGACAGATTGGCATTGCAATTTTCTTCTTTCCTTTCTGAACCAAAAGTGCTTTTTACTTAATGGTTCACTAAAAGGGAGGTTTAGCACATTGTTTAAGGCCAGATTCTATAGAATCAGACTGTGATTTGTACTAGTATCTTTATTTGATGACATTGTACTATAGCAAGGAATCTATTATGTAATGCAATTTTATGTATGTTAAAAAGCATCTATATTTGAGTCAATTTGGATTTTTCCTTTTTTAAATAAAATAATTCTGGGCACATTTTATTTAACTTTTGAAATTAATTGAGAGACGTGTAAAGTATATTTTGAGAACCATGGTATTTTTTTCTTTCATGAAATATGTTATATCCGATTTTCCAAAATTAAACCTGAAGGCTATTAGGGAATCAATGTTTGATCATAGGTGTAAATTTCTATTTTCCCTGTATCTCAAATGCAGGTCAAATCTTACCCACAAATAGATGATTTTTCAGAAAGTTACTTATTCATTCATAAATATTTGCTATCTTTTAGATAATAAATGTCCAGAATAGAAAGTAGAGAAGCTCTCAGAACCATCTGAGATGGCAAGATTTGCCAAAGGGAGGTAGTATTCTATCATGGAGAGAGCAGTGACTCTGGAATCAGAAGACACAGGTTCAAAACCCTCTTCAGTCACTATGCTGTGGCCTTGGACAATTTCCCTGTCCTCCTTGAAATGATTTTCTTCTCTGTAAAATGGGACTATTGGTCTAGCTGGCTCCCATTCTTCCTTTCTAACTCTTGCTATATAGTCCTACAATCTCTCCTGGCTCTGTACTTATTTGGGCTAAAAATCAGTTTGAGATATTTCTAGTTAGTTTTCAGTTTAGTTAAAATAAAGTTTATCAAGACATCCGTTTTGTTTAAGCTAGTCTCAGACATCTGTATGTTAATTATCATGAGATGAGCATTCTTGAGGGAAGCTTTTGACATACATGAAAAGTTTTTGGCAACTCCTAGGCATAAAAATAATTTGGGAAGGGCAGCTAGGTGATGCAGTGGATAGAATATTAGCCCTGAAGTCAGGAGGACCCAAGTTCAAATATGGTCTCAGACACTTAACACTTCGTAGCTGTGACCCTGGGCAAATCACTTAATCCCAATGGCCTCAGCAAAATAAATAAATAAATGAAAATAATAATAATAATAATAATAATATTATGGCAATCAATAAATATTTTTAAAAGCACCTTCTATGTGCCAAGCACTATGCTAAGTTCTAGGGATATAAAAAGAGGTAAAAGAGGCTGTCCCTGCCTTCACAAAGCTCACAGTATAATGGAATTCAGAAATGTCTATTGACTAAAAATTCCACAATTCCACAATTCTAAACCCCTGGAGAAGAAAACAGGGTACTTTGTCTCATCTATGTGCTAGTAATAATCCTGTGTCTTTGACTATTTTGAGATTTTAATAATAAGAATAATTCCATATTATCTTTTACCAGTCTCACAATAACCTTGTGAAGCAAGTGCTCTTAATTCTTTTTGAACATGAACAAACCTTACAGTGGCTTTCCAGAATCATACAGACAATAAGTATGTGAAGCAGGACTTGAATTTGAGTCTTTCTGACTTCAAATCTTCTGTGTTACCTGTATGTTCACATTTCATTTATAGATGGACAAATATGGGAATATACAGCATTTCATAATAAAGCAAAAGAAGGATTTGATGATAAAGAATATTTTGAACTGTATGATCAGTCAGTAAGAATTTATTGTATTCCTGTTAAATATATGGCACTGTTTTAGGCACTGAGGATATCATATAAGTTTATTCAATTAACTCCAGTGACACTCTAATAATTTTAAGATCAAATACATGTTCCTTTTTCATTTAAAATCATTCAAAACCTAATTCTAACCTGTCTTTCCTAACTTATTATACATTGCTTCTATAAACATAGTCCATAGACCATACAAATTGTCAGTTTTGTTGTTCATTAAAATACATGACATTCTACTTTTATCTCTTGTGTTTTTGCATAGACCACTCTTCATACCTTGAATGTGTTCTGTCCTAACTTTTGCCTCTTAGAATCTCTAGTTTCCTTCAAAATTCAGCTCAAATACCACATCTTCAGTGGTGCCTTTCCTCATCCTTATTCCTATTCAAATATGACCTTGTATTTATTTTCTTTATACTTGTGTACATAATATATGTGAGAAATAAGTGTAGAATAGGTGATTATATGATCCATTATTTCATTTAACTTGAAATAAAATATCACTACCAGTATTAGCTGTTATAGAAATAAAATGAATAAGAATTGTTTCTTATTTGCCTTTGTAATACTTTGTAGAATCATTCTTCCTGATCAGCTTTACTTTCCCAATTATAGTCTAATAGTATCTCTTCCAAACATTTTCATTCTTTTTTGGCCTCTTCATGGTTCCCCTCTTCCACTTTCTCAGCCACCTCATATGTTACAGAAAAAATTGAGGCCATTTGCAGTGAACTCCCTCATATCATATCACTTGCATGCCTTTTGCCACTATTTCTTCCTTCATCTTTGTTTTACATGAAGAAGTGGCCCTGTTGCTTACCAAGGTTTACCTTCTACCTGTACAAGTAATTTCCTTCCATCTTGTTTCTTCCAACAAATTCTCCCTCTATTTTACCTGCCCTCTCCCTTTTCTTCAATCTTTCTTGACTCCTTCCCTGCTGCCTACAAGGTACCCTGTCTGCACTATCTTTAAAATATCTTCATTTGATCCTTCCATCCTTGCTTATTCATCCTATAAAGAAGAGATCTTTTTCCTTTGTAGCCAAATTCCTTGAAAAAGTTGACCATAATAAGTGCCTCTATTTTTTCTCTCACTTCATCCTTTAGAGCCCAACATCTGACCTCATCTGTCCTCTGAAACTGTTCTCTCCAAAGCTACCAGTAATCTCTTAATTGATAAATTTGGTATCAGTCTTTTTTTAAAAAACTCTCTGCAGCCTTTGGCACTATCACTCTCTTCTTGATAATTTTGTTTCCCTAGATTTTTAGAATATCACTCGTGGTTCTCTTCTTACCTATCTGACTGCTCCTTTTTAGTCTTCTTTTCAGCATCATCATCCAGGTCATACTGCCTAACTGTAGGTGACCTTCAGGATTCTGTCCTGTCCCCTCTTCACTTGGTGATCTCATTAGCTCCTATGGATTCAGTTACTATCTACTGCATTTCAAACATTTTGAGCTGTATGTACAGGAGACAGCTTAAACTCAATTATGTCTAGAATTTATCAATTCTCCTTCCTTCCAGACTTCCCTAATACTGTTGAGAGCAACAATGGGACGTTTGACTTGTGAACACATAGATTTCAGTGTAAAAATATATCAGACTTACAAATAAACAAGAATAAAGGTGGGGAGGACTGAAGAGAGAGGATAAGACTAGGAAAGGAAAAAAAATCACAAGAAAAAAATTGAAAAGAGTTGGAGAAAAAAAGAAACCAACTAGAATCTTAAGGCAGTGCTGTAAATGGCCTCTTGATATGGGCTGTTTAGGAGTAGCTGAATACATTGGAGCATATAAATGTATTGGAATTACTTCACCATAAGAAATAATGAAAAGCAATTATAGTAAATCTATAAAGAAAGATGTTTGAAAAACTTAACATTGATCAGTATAATAACCAAGCCCTAGTGTTGGGATTACAAAGATAAAAAAAGTGAAAGTCTCTACTCTTGAACTTACTTTCTGTCTGGGGCAATAATATGCAGATGTGCATATCTATATGTGTATAATTTATAATGTAGATTTGTATATGTATATGCAAAAAAAATTAGATATTAGTATAGTTTTTTCTACAAAGGTGACTAATAACTTTGCTGAAGTTAAAATCATGCTTCACAAATACATTTCTTTACAACTATTATCTGCAATCTCTACAACATTTGATGTAATTGACTACTCTCTCCTCCTGGAGGATCTTTTCTCTCTGGATTCTTCTTTGGGGTCACCTTTCCATTCAGTCTCCCTTGTTGGACCATTGGATCATGCTGCCCCTGCTATATGGGAAAAGAACTGTTTCTAGCGTTAAAAGAACAAGCTATCTTCAGTGTGCTATAGTGCTATAGCGTGATGGGTCACTGAGCTTCCCTAGGGCTTACTTTTCTACAGTGTGGAGAGGAGATAGAGCAACTGGCCCTCTGAGATGACATCTGCTACTTCTAGATGAATGAGCCTTTTATATCTAAGGGAGTGTGGTCTGAGGGTCTGTCTTAGGCCCTCCTACATTGGCTTAGACATTTAGAGCTATTAGTTTTGTAGACACCTCAGACTCATTACATCTAAAAGGATAACTTAGTTTTCCCCCCAAAATTTACTCCCTTCTGGATTTCTCTCAAAGGTAGTGCCATCCTTCTAGTCATCCAGGTTTTTAACCTCAGGATCATCTTTGACTTCTAACTTCAGCCTTGACTCTGTATTCACTGGGTCACCTAGCTTATAGGAAAGAAGCTAGCACTAGATAGAAACAATTGAGAGTCCTATGCATAGAGATGATAAGAGCTGAACTTATCAAACAAGACCATATGGAAAGAGAAGAGAAGAGGGCTAAGGGCAGAATCCTGTGGACTAGCCACATTCAGTGGAGAATACCTGGTTGAAGATCCAGCAAAGAAGACTGAGAAAGAGCCATCTGAAAGAAGGCAGAAGAAGCAGGACAGAGGAATACTTAGAAAAATCAGAGAAGAGCAAGTACCCAGTACAAGGTAGTGGTGATCAGAATCACAGAATTTAGAGGCTCCCAATAAACCAGTGAAATCTGGAAAGGAACTGATCATTGAGAAGTGGAGAGGGCAGTTTTAACTAAATAATAAGCTCTTAACATAGAGAGAGTAGGAAGTGGAGGCACCAATTGTAGATGTCTTTCTCAAGCACTTGAGCTATGAAAGGAAGGAGAGATTTAGGATGATAATGAACAGCATAGTCCAATGAAATAAAGGGTTTTTTTCCCCCTTAGGACGAAAGAGACAGGAATGTATTTCTAAGCATCAGCAATATATTAAACCAATATATAGGGAGAGATTCAAAATAATGGGAGATGATGGTTGATATGTGGCAGTCTTCTTTTTTTTTTATTTTCTTTTTTTATTTAATAGCCTTTTATTTACAGGTTATATGTATGGGTAACTTTACAGCATTAACAATTGCCAAACCTC
This sequence comes from Sarcophilus harrisii, assembly GCF_902635505.1. Lineage (NCBI taxonomy): Eukaryota > Metazoa > Chordata > Mammalia > Dasyuromorphia > Dasyuridae > Sarcophilus > Sarcophilus harrisii. The sequence continues at coordinate 43,884,410 of NC_045427.1, read as the reverse complement.
TTGTTCCAATTTTTCACCTCTTACCCCCCCACCCCCTCCCCCAGATGGCAGGATGACCAGTAGATGTTAAATATATTAAAATATAAATTAGATACACAATAAGTATACATGACCAAACCGTTATTTTGCTGTACAAAAAGAATCAGACTCTGAAATATTGTACAATTAGCTTGTGAAGGAAATCAAAAATGCAGGTGGGCATAAATATAGCGATTGGGAATTCAATGTAATGGTTTTTAGTCATCACCCAGAGTTCTTTCTCTGGGCGCAGCTGGTTCAGTTCATTACGTGGCAGTCTTCTTGAGAAGATGGAATGGATCAAGGGTATATGTAGAAGACTACTTCTTGTCAAACAAGTAAAGGAGATAATGAGGGAAGATACCTGAGTGAATTGAGATGAAAAGGAGAGAAAAGTGAACTCTAGGTGAATTAATTTTTTCATGGAAATATGAGCAAAGTTCTCAGCTGAGAAAAGGAAGGAAGGAAATATTGTGGAAGACAAGGGAAAAAAGGGAAGACAAGGTCACCTCACTTTCTTCTCCAGAGCCATTTGGGTCCAGTGGCCAGTATAGATCAGGATGACTGGAGATGACCCTGGATGAAATGAGAGACCTAGGCCTTTTTAAGCTAAGGTTTTCAACAGGTCTCAGTTTGATTGAAGCTGCACTCATTCAGGGATGAAGGCTAGGTAGCATTTGAGGCAAAGAATCTCCTCTTTCATCTAGTCAAAAAAAAAATTAAATAAGTAAATGAATGAATGAATCTGGGAGTGGAAGACCCTCAGGGTTTCTAGCCAAAGCAGAAATATGCTATTTACATTCACAATGAGTTAATTAGGACCTAAACAATGACAAAATGAGGCTTGGCCTAGGATTAGGGTGAGGATCTAGTTGAGTTTATGAATCATAAATTGGTGGACCTAGGTGGCATGGTTTTGTGATCTTTCTCCACTTACAACATGAGAATAGGAGTAAAGGTAGTAATTTAAAAAAATTATTTGAGAGAAATCAAAGATTGTGGGGCTTGGAATAATGGGGCAAGGGACTTTAGAGCAATGAACAGTATAGAGCTTTAACAAGTTAACCAAGTTCTTGAGATAAGGAAAAGAGAGAGGACTAAGTAGCCATGTGGAAGTGGTGATCTGTATGAAAATTAATTTTCAGTTTCTTATATAGTAAGTTGGATTTTAAGAGAAAAAGCTTGAAGATGCTAAGCAGTAAACTAAAAATAGAATCCAGAAAGCGTATAGTCTGTAAACTTATATCATAGTTTCTTAATGAATTCTATCTTTTCCATTGTATTTTGGGAATGGGTTAAAAAAATTCAAGCAACAGTTACATGCTAAGTAATGTTATAAGAGCTTGACCAATATTATTTCATTTGATCCCCCACTATAACCCTGGGAGAGATAGGTGCTATTATTATTCCTATTTTATAATTGAAGTGTCTGAGTCTGGATTTGAACATAAAGATTTTCTGACTCCAGACCCAGTGCTGTATCTACTAGACCACTTAGCTGCTTTATTATTCAGTCGATCAGTTAATTAATCAGAACTGTAAAAAAATATTAAGAGAGTCTCTAATAGCTTACATTATCAATTGATTTTCCAAAAAAAAAAAAAAAAAAAAAGTAAATGGTTTGAGTATTATCCCCATTTTACTTATGTGAAACAGCTGAAGCTTAGGGAAGTTCAGTGTACTGCCCAAGACTATGTAGCCACATTTGAATTTAAATCATTTGACACAAAGACCAGTGTTGTTTTTCCTATATCGTATTGTTTGTAATATTTTATCCACTATTATAGAACCTAAGCCAGACCCAGGAATAAAGTAGTTTAACTAATTCGGAGAGTTTTTACTTGTGCTACTTTTTTCCCCTACCTTATCACATTTTCATGAATAAGAAATTCAAAGAGGTGTCGACATTTGGCAAAAATATTGGCATTGGTGTCTGATGATATACCTCATTTAAACTACTTAAATGAATTTGTTAGAACTCTGTATTTATTTAGAAAATTTCTGTATTGCTGATAATGAACAGTATTTTCTCTTGAAATACAACCTTTTTAATTGGTTTCTCTATTTCAGTGTCAGTAAAAACATTTCTTCTAGAGTTCTCTTAATTCAACCTTATTTTTTAGGACAATTGTTACTCTAATCTGGCCAGACTTTTACTCTTTTGAAGGGCAACGATAGTAGATCTTTATCCTTTTATAGTTGAGTTATTGAAGATTGGTTTATTAGAAAGCATTATTCTTTTTTTTTAATCTTAGATATTAGGCTAGAATGTTACTCAGTGTTTTATCAATAGCTAATGATAATATCTTTTCTTACAGATTATAATCAGTTATAATTTATTGATTATAATTCTGGGTGTCTGGGGACATTATAATGTCTCAGATTTCACCTCTCACCACTACCACTATGGAACTTATAATCTAGTTAAATATGTAATATGGTGTTTTAACTATGAAATATACTGTTTATTCACTTGGTTGGTTCACTTATAAATTGGATAAAGCCTAAGAATTAAGAATTCAATAAACTTTAGAGTAGAAGAGTTTTCTTTTTTTTAAGTCAGTACCTTAAATTCAAGAGTAGGAGTGGATGCTAACAACTTGTCATAATAACTATCATGTTAAAAATAGTTTCTTAGTGTTGAGTCTCAGATATTTACAGATAATGTTTGTAGCTGACTTTTTAGATTGGGTGGAAGGGTAGACATCAATAACTGAAAAAAATTTAAAGTGCTCTTTTGATTCCAAGAAAAATATTGTTTGTATTTTTAAGACAATTAGGTCATTCATGGTCCTGTCCATACTTAAGGTGGTTTTAATTAATTTCATAATGTCAGCATTGCTGCAAGTCAATTTGAAGGAAAAAAATTCTGGCTTATGGATTAGCTTGCATTTATATCACTAAAAATATGTGTCTGTATTGGTGAATATGAGGTAACTAAAATTTCAGGTAAGAAAATTAGTCTCTTAAAACTATTTGAATATTAATATTTATTGGTAATAGATTAATTTAAAATATATTACTATAAGTTTAAAATATTGCTTATTTCAGCATGTAAATAAATGTCATAGATGAAAACTGAAACTGTTTTTTAACATGTGTGTAAGTTAAATAATTAGCCCTAGAATCTTTTATTTTTCTTAAAGTAAATTGGATTGCTTATTATTATATGCTGGGATGCTAGTTGTTTTTTCTATTAATACACTTAACTTGCATTCTAGCTCCGCCATTCAGAGACAGGCATCGTGTGGTGGGTTGTGTGACAGTGTCTGTCAATAGTGAAGACAAATAGTACCAGAGACACTTAACCCATCCAATCTCACCCAGGGTATAGGTCGGTCTCGTTTTCAGACTTCTTCATAAGTCTTTTTTTTCTTTCTTTCTTTCTCTCTTCCTTCCTTCCTACTTTTCTTTCTTTTTTATTTCTAAATAGTGACTTGATACTGATTTGAAACTAAACTTTTTGATAAAGTTTAAAACTTTACATTAATATCATATGAAAAAGAAAAATAATAAACCCAGGTTGGCATGAAGGTGTTGGAAAAAAAAATAAAAAGCAGATTTGCAGCCACTTTGTATGTTCTTGTTCATGTCTCCGTCTTTTGGCAACATGAGTATGGAACCTGGAATTATTTCCTCTGAGTATTTTTTTTCTTTCTTATGAAAGTATATCTTTCTAATCTACTGATTTTTATCTGACAAGATGTTTTGTTTTTAAGTTAATGTTGCAAGTGAGGTTAAAACAAAATATGTAATTGTTTAACTGAATAGTATGGATTTGGGGCAAGAAACTGTTTCCAAATTTACCAGTGTTGATTTTTCTGTTTATTTTTCTGATTGCTTTCTGAACAGTTAATGGTTTGCCTTCTTTCCTTCCACTATTGGCTTACCTGGAACACTGGATACAGTTTTAGCTATATATTGAAAAACTTATCAAAAGTGATTTGATTTTTCTTTTAGGGCTTTAAAGAATCTTTGTGGCTCTAAAAGAATTTTCTAGAGTCCGATTAATTCCACAAAGATGACAATTTCTTTCATACTCAGCAGCAATCATTAAAAAGTTCTCTGATAAAATATATTTAGAGATTTGTGCATATATCTGTTATATGAGGGTAGGCTTTGAAAATATAATAGTTATTACTATGACAGCTAGTATTAATATAATGTTTTAAGGTTTGCAAAGTACTTGACACAAATATAGTAAATCATTTGATCTTCACAACAACTCTGGGAGGTCCATGCTATTATTATTCCCAGCCTACAGATGAGGAAACTGAAAAACAGAGAGTTTAATTTATTTGCCCAGGGTCATAAAGCTAGAGAATGTCAAGAGGCAGAATGCCTTTCTCACTCCACTCATTATGTCACATAACATTTCTTAATATTTAAATAGAATTTATTCCTACTAAGGGAAGATAAAACTTGAGTTGATTTATATGCAATATAGTACTTAAAAATTCATTTTCATATTTGTTGGAGGGGGAACAAATTTAGAACTAAAAGTAAATACCATAGCCTTTTGGTGCTTCATGTAGGTTTTACCCTTCAATTGCTCATCTCCTGGCTGTTTTGTATTTTCAGCATGAACCCTAATAATTCAAATAATTCACAGTAATATCTCAGACTAACTTTCATAAAAGACAGGGCATTTTAATTTAAAGGTAGCATTTAGTTTTTTAGACACAAACATCTATTTGCCAACAATGGAATTTATTTTACATTAATAGGCCTAGAAGTAGAACCCAATAGTAAATAAGTCTTGCCCTCACTTATAATTTTAGAATTAACTCATCTTAAGATTAGAAATTCCTGTGTATAGACAGTAGCAATTCTTAGTTATTTATGCCCTTTGAGGTCACAGGAAATGCCATGCGATAAATGATAAATTTAATCTGTAAATCACCTTTGGTTCAAAGAAAATGAATCTTCTTGGAGAATGATTACATAAACTCATAAAAGGGGACATATCAGTAGAAATTTATTTGTCTCTTTTAGGGGTGATGAGGAAATAATAAACAAAATGTTTAACTTTCAACTTTAATTCTATTCTTTGAAAGAAATTAGTTAACAAATGAAGTTCACTAGCTTTTTCTGTGCTGAACTTTAAAAAATCTGTTATGAAATAGAAACATTAGTAGTTTTAGTCTCATGATTTAAAGAAAGAAATATTAAAAAGTGGCAGTTGAAATAAATTTATTTATAAAGATATATGGACATATTTAATGGGCAGTCATAAGACATTTCCAAAATAAAGATGAGATAGATATTCATAAATTTGTTAAAAAAAAAAAAACTAATGAAATCTTATATAAGGGAAAAAAAATTAAAAAGATTCCCTAATAAACTTCATAAAAATAATGTTCAAATAATCACGGGGGGGGGAGGGGGGGAGTAGGCTATCTAAATGGTATCTAAATGCTCTTTAGTTTCTAGAGCTCCAAATAAAATTCTTTGCAACTAACTTTTTGGACATGATTATAAGAAAAAAAAATTCTAGATATTTAAAATCTGTTTCATGTATTCCTATTTGCTGTGAATGTTGGTAATGCGTGAGTGTAGTTCAAGAATCTTTTAATAATTTTTTACAAATTTTAATAATTTTCTTATAAATTATTATTATTTTAAGTTTTTAAAAGTAGGCTAGTATAAGGTATATTGCTTTTTTTTTTTCAATCACAATACATTTAAGGAGCAAGGAGACTAGGTATAGAAGGTATTCTCTGAAAATACTAAACAACTACTTGGAAATGTTAAAATTTTGCTTCCCCCTCCCTTTTCAAGTAATGTAACATAGAATAGTATCTAGGTAGTATGTCTAATGCTAAATTACAAAATAACAAATCTGATGTATCTCCTAAATATGTAAAAGTGATACATTCTGGCTTTGATTTAATTCAATATAACAATTATTTGGGTTCCATTAGTATTAGACTCCACATATGAGATATCCTTTACCTCTAACAAAACATAATAGATATATTTTTGTGAAGAATTATACAAGTGTTCTCTTAACATGGGGTGGGGGGGATGAGCAAAAATATTATAATTTTAAAAGCAAAAGTGTGGATAGGTTTTCATATTATATAATGTCTTAATTTAAAAGATGTTTACTGGTGTTATCTGACAGTGCTGGTATTTCTAGCTTTATAGTTTGTGCTAATATACTCTTTTATTTAATAAGTATATCCAGGAAGCTGCAGGTAAAAACAACTATTGTGTGTTAGGTTTCCAAGCAAGGTACATAGATTAATTTATGTAGGGTATGATATCACAGTTTGGCATCCCTGTCCTCGAACAGACTTTACATATAAGATTGTTTTATTATTTCATTTTTTTCTTACAAAGATTTTTCTGGTATTGTACTTGTCGGAACTTTATGTTCACCATAAAATCTAGGTCACATCTTGAATATTAAATTCTGTATAAAGTGATGGACCTTTTTTCCTCATCTTAAACTTCATGGCCTGCTTTTGGGGGCATGCTTGTTTTCTTTTTAGGTATGACTTTTTAGTCTGTCACGGACAGGAATCCCTGAGATTTTCATATTCTGCATTTTCTTGTGCATGGTGTTAGTTTTAATGTAACTGTTAAGAAAAAAGGGGGAAAAGCTGCTTTATCGAAATACAAGTCCACAGCATTCATGCTGCATGCTCTGTGTGTTCCACTTGCAAACACTGCATGCTGCATACTTGTATTTCTTTGAGAATGAGAGTGTAGAAGACACAAAAAGAAATAGAATCTATTTTGCCAATAGTTGGAACAGATGGAAGGGAATGTTCAAGGTAACACTTTTTTTTCCCTGTTATTAATTAATTTAATATTTCTCAAAAGATGAGAGAGAAGAACTTCATATTTAAACACAAAGTAGCTGCAAATCAGCTTCTAAACTGTCACTGACATTAGCATCTAGATTTTATAGTTTTAAAAAAATCTTTAAAAGTATTTATTTACTAAGAAAACATTGCATTAATGCATGATGCAAAAAAAGGATAAATTCTTTAAATTGGAATGCAGTTTAAAGTGACTGAATTTTCCAATTTCATCTACTGCATTTGATGAGGATATAAATTCTGGAAAATGGAACTGGTATCATCTAACTGCTCCAGGTTCTTCAGAACTTAGGGTAGCAAAGAAAATCTTCCACGTGGCTGAATGTAGAGCACCTTATTGATGAATGACATATTTATTGTGCTCTTGAAACTTGACAACCACACATTATTTTGGGGGTGTGTAATTTTTGTTTAGTTTCCAATTATTCTAATACATTCTTTATCTTAACAATAGAATATTGGCACTTTGATTTTAATTATAAAAATGTTAATTTTTAGCATATCATTTCTTATACTTTTAAATGTAACAATTTCAAATCCATTTATCCATTACCCCATTTTAAAAAAATTAAAATTTATCATTCCAATTTAAAACATGGCCTGTTTAGATATTGGTAAAGATTCATTTTAGACTTTTACAACAGTTTCAGTGGCCTAATAAGTCTTGCCTATTCTTTTTTTCAGGCCATGAACTTTCTATTTTGTTTCTTATAGAAGATACTACAGTACTTCTAAAATTACAGGAATGACTACAACTTCTAATTTACTCTGAAAAATACAGGTTTGCCTCAAAAATTATGCTGTTAAGAACTAAAATGTAAATTTCAATGAGCTGTTCTGCCAAATGCCACAGTTTTTAAAAATCTTTCACTCAGAATATGAATCCTTTTTATCTTTATTATCAAGGCATAATAGATCAGAATAATGGTTTTACAAAAATCCTTTCATAGGAATTAATTCTACTGCTCTCCAGAGATTTTATTATTTTAATTTTTTCATTTATAATTATTAAAACTTGATGTTAGGCATGTCAGAAAGAGTTCACTTAATGGAAATAACACTTTTCTAAGGAGAGAGGAAGTGGACAGTAGTATTTAGTATAATATTTATTGAGTACCTTCTTTATACAAGGCACTGTTACTAACTTTATAGGTGAAAAATACCCAATGATTGAACTTTCACTTTGGTTTTTATTCTCTATTGAAAAGCTGATTAATTTCAGAGATTGTAATTTTAAACTGCCACTTCTAACCTCTGGAGATTGGAGGTAGTACAATTTGCTTATCTTGTAGAATGCCCCGCATGTTTCAAATCAAATCGTTTTCATCCCTGTTCTTCTGGTCTGCAATGACTGGTACCAGTTCCATTTTCCTACAATTCAGTTAATTATATATATATATATATTTTTTTTTTTCCTATTTCTCATTTTATAATTGATATCTGGAATAACCAGCAGCTCTTTTCTCATTTATTTTCTCATATTTTTATTCCAGGATTTGCCTCTGAAGCAGGGAGTGTCTGCATTAAAAATGACCTGTAGTTCTCTGCTTCATAGGTTAGAAACTTATTTTAATATTTTGTGGCTAAGCACAGTCCCACTTTTTCAAATTTATTATAATAAATTATTTAATTGGCATTGAATATGGACTACAAGCATACATTTCACATTGGGGTTTCTTTTTTTATTTTAAATGACTTAAATTCTAAAGAATCAGTCCAGCTGAGGCAACAAAATCTTTATTCTTGCTCTGCAGCTTATGTACAACTTTAAAATTAAAGTTAGAGTTAATATATATATACATATATATATTGATTACAAATAAAATAATGCTATTTGGGCATCTTTAAAAATCATTTTATTGCTTAGGCCTTGTATTGCTTGAAGCATTTGTATTCTAAAACTTACCAAATTCCAACTATTCATTTTGGGGAAAAATAATCAGTTCACAAATCACATTTTCAATGGGACTGCTAGCCAGCATAGGTGAAAATATGTATAGTGTATTGACTCTTGAATTGTACACTGCAGATGCTTCTTCAGCTCCTTCCTCTTCCTCCATGGGCGGTGCTTGCAGCTCCTTTACCACCTCTTCCAGCCCTACCATTTATTCTACCTCAGTCACCGACAGCAAGGCTATGCAAGTGGAGAGCTGCTCCTCAGCCGTGGGGGTAAGTAACAGAGGGGTAAGTGAAAAGCAGTTAACCGGTAACACAGTCCAGCAGCATCCGCCAACACCGAAGCGGCACACAGTCCTGTACATCTCGCCGCCACCTGAGGACTTGCTGGATAACAGCCGGATGTCCTGCCAGGATGAGGGCTGTGGACTGGAGTCTGAGCAGAGCTGCAGTATGTGGATAGAGGATTCTCCCTCCAACTTCAGTAACATGAGCACCAGTTCCTACAATGATAACACGGAGGTACCACGAAAATCACGAAAACGAAACCCAAAGCAGAGGCCAGGGGTCAAACGGCGAGATTGTGAAGAATCCAACATGGATATATTTGATGCTGACAGTGCCAAAGCACCTCATTATGTGCTTTCCCAGCTTACCACGGACAGCAAAGGCAACTCAAAAGCAGGAAATGGGTTGGTATTCACATTTTTTAAAGTTCTATCACGATTGTGCAAAACAGAGCTAATAAACCATCCCTTTGACTTTTTGAGGTGTTGAGCTCACATTTATTTATGAAACTAGAAATGATAATTTTGTAACAGAAAATCATGAGCATTCTCAACTAGAATCACCAAAATTTACTAAAGAAAAATTAACTGGATTCTAACAAATAACATTACTCCATGATGAATTTAATAGGCATTAGAGACTGAAAAATCATAATCTATTTTGAAATCATTTTCAATTTTAAATGATTTTATCTCAAGACTGAGAAAAGATTTTTTACCATTAGGAATTTACACCTATAATAATCCTATTTAAAATAATCCCCAAAGAAGTTCACCAACAAGTAGATTGGAATCTTTGCATATTGATTGTTTCCCACATTGTAATTTGTTCACTTTTTTTTTTTTTTTTTTTTTTTTTGCGTGTGTCTATGAGGCTCTCAGTATATTACTGGCAACTTTTGTCTTTATCTTCATTTAATGAAGAGAAGGAAAAAGGAGTTGGTGGTTTGTTGAGATGTTCCAATTTGACACATTTTTCAGTTTTTGTTTGATATACTCATGAACTGATTGACCCAAATATGTTTTAATGTGAATGCTTTTCTGTATCTGATTTTTTTTCCAGAAATAAATCTTTATTCATATTTCTATCTGTGCTTCTGGGTTGCGTGTGTGGAAGGGAATTGGATGAGGGTTGGGAGGGAGTACATTTGCATTTTCTTTAATTTCTATCAGTTTGCACTTTTCACTAAATACATCCCAGTAGTTGCATTACAAAATATTCATCCATTATAGCATATGGTGGGGTTTCTTTCTTTCTTTTTGTCTTTTTTAAAACAAATAAACGTATGGCTTCTTTAGTTCCTCTTATTTTGATACTTGGTAGCTGGACATATTTTTTATATTTGCTTATAATTTAAGAATTAGAAGAATGAATTTTAAACCACTTCTGTAGTTTAAAGATAAGTTTTATATTTTTTCAGATAAAGTTCTTTAGATGGGCCCTGGTAGCTCTTAAAGATTTCATATTTAACATGTCATTATTGATAAAGTGAGAAACTCCAGTGTTTTACTGCTTGATGACATCATAAGTACCTCTCCTTGGTGAGTTGGAAAGTAGGTCCAATATAATATTGGAGAACATATTTAGTGTTCTTTAAGTTCCGTTTCCCCTACTCTTCCCAAAAGAAAAAGGTATCTTTTACATTAAATGTTCTTTGTTCTCATAGTTATTCTTTATACTTCATTTCAGGGAAAAAAGGTTAACTGTGATGCTATGTGAATAAAGTTATTAAGTAAACCTGCACATTACATTTATACATGCACACATTTTTTTTTTAACTCAGTACATATGTTGATTAAGAAAATTTTTTGAAAGTTACAAATGCTCCTTTCTGGAAAGTTTTCATGAAAAAGAATAGAAAAAATTCTAGAATATTTCATTTGCAGAACTTGACAAGAAAATAAGCCTTCCAAAAATGTTGTTTGAATTAATGAAGATTATAGAAAAACCTTATAGGAGATAATATACTTTGATAAATTTATCTGAGTCTAGATTTCTAAAACTCATGTAAAGCTATCATGTTTTCAGTCATTTAAATGTGTATTTTTATTACATAGGTAATTTGAGCTTCAAGAAAGCTTAAAGAAGGTAACAGCTTCTTTCTAAAAATGAATACTGAAGAAACAGATTAAAAGCAAAGTCAAATTTTCAGATGAGAGATATAGTCAGACTAAGTATCATAGATGTTGATTAACCTTCCTCTAGGTATTTTGCATTTCCTCCTTTGAAACAGATATATATTTGGTATGAATTGATACTCAAAAGAATATACAAAGACATTTGTCAACTGAAAATCTCCTCTATAATAATTCATGAAACAAAAGAAGTTTTCTAGCACTTTTTCAGAAGAAAAAACAATTGACATTAACTCATGATTAAAATGTGAACTCTTCAGAATCATATGGAAAAGATGAAATAGTTTTAGGCCTATAAGAAATGAACTTTGAGTAGCTTATCACCTACAGTCAAGCTAAGCATTTAAAATTATTTTACAAAAACAATATTAAAATTTTCATGTTACTCTTTAGATTTCAAAAAAGTAATGAAGTGTGAGATAGAACTAGAACTTAGATTAGTGTATACAGTGACATTCTGAAATTTTCTTTAATGTAAGATCTTTTAATATTTTATGATAATTCATGTAATTCTAATAATTTAGAAATGTATTTGGGGCAGCTAGATGGCACAATGGATAGAGCACTAGCCCTAAAGTCAGGAGGACCTGCATTCAAATCTGCCCTCAGATACTTAATACATCCTAGCTGTGTGATCCTGGACAAGTCATTTAACTCCATCTGACTCAAAAATAAACCAAAAAGAGAGATTTTGAAAGAAATCTACTATCTAGACAAGTGTTAAACAGAGTTGTGTAATAATTTTTTTAAAAATCGGGAATTGTGAAATTCATTATATAAAGATAGTAAATAATTTCAGAAAACTATGTTTAAAATTTTTTTCCAGTAGTTATAATAATATACAGCATATTTATTAGACCCAAAAACAAGAACTCATTTAAAGAAGACTTTGCCCTTGAATATTAGACAGTATTTTTTGGAGATTAAAAATACTATATGTGGATTAATATACAACAGCTAGTAAATATTTTGTGAGTCAAGGATATGTATAAAATAGTATCAAGAGGTTAAAGTTTAAAATATTTAATTAGTCATTCTGGATCACATCATTTTCAAGTTCTGTCAAGTATTCTGTGAATCTTTAACCTCATTTTTCTAAATTATGAAGTTAATTAGACTTTTGGATATGATGTCATCAAGAGGTGATGCCTATTTTGTGTGGGTGATTTTTTTGCGTGTGATGAGAATTCTCCTGCATAATATCATAGAAAAGTAGATTGTAGAAGCAAAGGAATCAATTCCACTTGAAAATATTTTACATAAAAACGTGCCAAGACAGTGAATTTTCCTTTTCAGATTGGCATTTAGAAGTTACCTTGCATACAGTTGCCACATCATCCTTGTTAGATATTATTACTTAAAAGAGTTCCAAATTACATGATTTGAAATAATAAAATGATTTTTGAAAAAGTTGCATGCTTGTATTTAGACAGTTTTAAAGGTTTAGCTATTTTAACCTAAATTTCCAAATCAGTTCCATTGGTATGATCCTTTCAGCTTTGATTTTTCTATTTTGTCTGTTAATTCAGCAGATGTGCTAAATTAGCAAACATTTTGATATGTAAGAAGAATAAAATTCATTCTAATAACTAGCCTCTCAAAAACTAATTTATTTAAAGGAAAAACAAAAACATTTCTCTTAAGCTAATTGACACACTAAAGATTTTTACATGAGGTTTTAATAAAGTGATTTGAAAATATTGCAGTTGAATTTACTGTGATTATAAAATATCTTGATAGGAATTCTATGTATATAGTATTCAGGTTGAATAGTTTGATTCTTAGCTAGGCTAATGAATATAAAAACAAGTTTCATATCACAAGTTATTTTTAAATTTTATTCATTTAGATGTCTTTGAAATGGAGTAATGAGTACAATATAGTCTCCCATATATAGTCTTCTTTAAAAATAAGTAGAAATTTTGGTCTTGTTTATTAATAACCACAAGAACCTTTTTTCATTTCTTGCCTTTTCTATCACCTGCTTCACTTGTGTCTTTCCCCATCCTGCCTCATCATTCTGCCAGTCCTCTCATAGTTGCTGTGGCTCTATGAGAATGTCTCTTTATCTCTCCATCTTTTTAATATTGCTGGTAAGGAAACTTAGTTCCCTTAGTTGCTGCTACATGCTTTGATTGCTGCCTATCTTCCCAGCAGGCTGATGGATTGGCTAACTGCCTGGCTAGCCATCAGGGCTCATACCAGCCTCATTAATCCTACCTCTTTATAGTCTTTCCTGGAAAAGGAAACAGAGAAACTACTTCATTCTAAGGACTACCTAATCCTCTTTCACCTTTTGGATTCAGGTTATCTCCATTCTTATTCCTTTCTCCTTCTAGTAATTGGGATTAAGCCATAGCTAAAATTCAAACTGAATACTTAGTTTATCACATGGGTCATGGTATAGGCCTAGGTTAGTGATACTAAGAGCAAATAGGGTTGTGAATCAATTTAAAGAGTGTAATTTCAAGTGATAGATAATTTTTTCCTCTTAAAAATGAGTAATATTTGTAAAGGGCTTTGCAAACCTTAAAGCACTATATAAATGCTAACTTTTTATTATGTGTGTGATGTATGGTATATTTTGGATTGAATCAGAATTTGAAGGTAAAGCTTGTTTCCTATCCACCATTTAAAAATTTTGTTTCTGAAAAACTAAAAATGAAGAAAGTGTTATAAGCTCCAAACCCTCGATTTATAAATAAACTTTTGAAACACAAGCTGGTGGGTACTCTATATACTATAAACCCTAATTGTGGAAACCTGTACTTTGAGAGCTTTAAGGTTCTTCCTTCTTTGATTAGGAGTCAACTAAACTGATATCTAAGATGAAACATACACTTGAAGAACACATCTGGGAAAGATTGCCTTAGGTTTGTCTTTGAATACAACTGGCAAATGGATGTAATATTTCCTTGCAAAAATTCTGTTAAACATACCAGAAACCACAAAATGGCATTCAAAAGGTTGTGACATAATTATGGATTTTCCTTAACTACTGCCCCTCCCCCCTTTTGTTTTTTGCCAATCTGACAAGGAAATAACACCAATTCATCTGGGTAGTATACTTAGAACATATATGGTGTGTGTGTGTGTGTGTGTGTATATATATATATATATATATATATATATATGCATTTTTGTAAGCATATGGATAGATATAGATATGAATGATGCTATTGTTCAAAGTCTACTCAAAAAAAGGGAAAACTTTTGGTACAGTCTTTGATAGTATTTGAACTAAAATATATTTGTATTTAAATATTAGGAAGAATGATGCTGAAAGCTGTCCCCTTTTGTCACAGTCTTTTATTCCCTCCCTTCCCATCTCTAAACATATATTTTTTCCTCTAACCAACTTTCTGATTTTAAAAATATAATCATATCTGACTTTTGCTGAAAATCCTAAAATTTAATATATGGATGTATTTTATATATGGATGTTGTCCTAGGTAATTATTTTGTTAGTAAACAGAACATTTGTTCCTACTTGGACTTGCCCATTTACCCTGTTTTCTTCCTTAATCTCATTTGGCCATCTTGAGTATTCTTTTGTAACATTTTTTCAATGTTGTGCTTTTACTTCTCAGAACATTGGAAAATCAGAAAGGAGCTGGAGCAAAGAAGAGTCCTATGTTGTGTGGACAGTATCCTGTTAAAAGTGAGGGAAAAGAACTGAAGATAGTAGTTCAACCTGAGACCCAGCATAGAGCTAGGTATCTGACTGAGGGCAGCCGTGGTTCAGTGAAAGATAGAACACAACAAGGTTTCCCTACTGTAAAGGTATTTTATTTGACCATACACTAAGATTTTGCTGCATGTTTAATGATATCATTTTTTGTTATTGGGTTTTAATGAGCAAAAATTCAACTCTTAAATATTAACTAATATCTTATTATTATTGAATCATACCAACAAAATTCAGTTGAGTATGATTTCCTATTAATATAAATTGTCACTACTTGCATAACTGAGTTTTTATAATAATCTTTCTCATAGTCTTATTAGATTCTTCACTTTAGGAAATTCATTGATTAAGTTGACTAGTATGGTGAGAACAATATGAACAATAGAGCTTCTAATCTATATCATGAGAAACCATTGAAAGAATTAGAGATTTAGTTTGGAGTGAAGAGAAAATTGAGGGAGTGATGCAATACAGACATTATAAATTGTTTTTCCAAAACAAACTAATTCAATATTTTTTATTGGAATAATTGGTTATTAATCTGTTACTGTTGGAGTGAATTAACTTTAAAAAATTTACTTAACAAATTGATAGTTATAACAATAAGTTAGTCTTTTTAAATGGTTTTGGGAGTCAATTTTATTTTTTAGTTTCCTATTGATTAATACAGTACATAAACTTTTAATATAAAACTTCAGGGCTTTCAAGCTGCACACAACTTAAAAAAAAGATTTAAAACAAAAGGAAATTCACATGGTTATTTTCTTTATATTCCCCTATAGATCTCTCTGTAGTTCCCCTTTCTGAGAGAAATGACAGTTGCACAGAAGTGATAGGGAATTAACATTAATAAATTGATATTTGTTTCATGAAACAAATTATATTTTTCATTACTGAGAAATTTCTTCAGAATCTAATTGTAGTTATGTACACTAACAAAAAAATAAAAGAGATGATGATAATAATTTTTCAAGAGTCATTTGTCAATATTTAAATGTGTATTGTCATAATGTTTAGTCCTATTGGTAGCACACAGAAGTAGGTAAGGGGAAAAGTAAATACCTCTAGTTCAGTATTTAAATTTCATCCTATTGGATTAAACTTTAAATTGCTTTGCTCTTTGATTCAATATTTTAAAGACCTACATCATGTTACCAACTTATTCAGTACAGCATGTTGAGTAGTTATTTAAGTAAAATTTATAAATGACTTGCATATTTTCAGAATCATCTTGGAAAATAATTTTTAAATGGCCAATAAATAACACTTTTTCCTTGATTAAAAACAAATTATTAGAATGCAAGGTGGAAGATATGATAAACCTATTGGAAGGAACTTCACTGAATATTAAGTCCATTCAATTCCTGAAAGAATTCCCATTACAACCTGTACAATGTATTGTCATTTATTCTCTGCTTAAAGACTTATAGTAAAGGCAAATTGACTGCTCCTCATGGCAGCCTGTCCTATTTTGGGAATACGCTAATTGTTAAAAAGTGTTCCCTCATATCAAATCTAAATTTGCCTGTTTTTAACTTCTCCCTGTTGCACATAGGTCTACTACACTTTAGAAATAAATAGGCAAAGTCTAATAGATTCTCCTCCACTTTAGTTGAAGATGATTTATATATAATAATTGCCCATATAATACCCTTCACCTTCCCAAATATTTTCTTTTGTCAGTCAAATATTTTCCATTTCTTTAATCTTCCATCATGAATTTTTAACATTTTTAGTGTTAGAAATTTAGCAAGCATTTCTGTATGCAAAAAATAGAAAAAAGAGGAATGCATATAAAAATGCAAATATTTATTATATTACAGCTTTAAAAAAGAATATAACAAATTTTATTCATATCTCTAAAATCTTCCTGTTCATTCTTCTGCATTGAAAAAGTATTTCATTACTACTCTTTCCTTTGGCACCATTATGCCTGGGTAATCTTTCTCTCAAGAGTCTCCTTCTCCTACCACAATGAAAACTTTCCCTTCTAATAAAATTTATGCATTCTAAATAAATTTCCACTCATAAATTATACTTCACCTGCTAAAAGTCAAAGCATAAATGAAATTTAATTATTTTATTAATGTTAATAAATTTGTTTTATATAGTATTTTTCTGTAGTATATATTATACATAATATATTAAGATAACATTAATATCTTATGATTTCAATAGAACTTTGAGTATGAACATTTCTTTCAAAATTTTTTTCTTAATCTCTTAATTATTATTTTTTTGAAAGTGGATGATTTCATTGTTACCTTGTATCTACGTGCTTACTTTTTAATAAAAATTTCATTTTATAATTTGTCTATTGAAGGTCAGTTAACTTTCTGTTTTCTGCTATTTGATTCCAGCTGGAAGGACACAATGAACCTGTAGTGCTACAAGTGTTTGTGGGTAATGACTCTGGTCGAGTGAAACCACATGGGTTTTATCAGGCCTGTAGAGTAACTGGTAGAAATACAACTCCTTGCAAAGAAGTTGATATTGAAGGCACTACAGTTATAGAAGTTGGCCTTGACCCTAGCAACAACATGACATTGGCGTAAGTAATAAGAATCTTTTTCATTCTTGTATTATCAACTATTAGGATAGTTGATAGGAAAAATGTTATTTTTTAGCCTTTTAGAATTTTTGAAATTATCAACCTTTTTTTATGTAGTTTTCTATTGGATTTTTAAAAACTCTACTTCATTTAAAAAAAAAAAAGTACTTCATGCTTGCTTGCTAGATTTTTATGCCTGACTTTTATTTTCTAGTTTTCTTTGAAAAGTAATGAATTGTTATAAAAATACAAAGTTCTACTATTAATCTTTTTTAAAATGTTCTTAAAACTTTATTTATTTGTTTTTAGCATTATTTTCTTTTTTAAATTGAGAGTTCCAAATTCTCTCCCACCCCACTTCTATCCACTGAGAAGACATGCAATATGATATTGATTATACATGTGAACTCATGCAAAGCATATTTCTATATTTTAGTCATATTTTCAAAAAACAGAAAGATAAAATGAAAAAATTATATTTTATTTTGTACTTAAATTTCATCCATTGCTCTAGAGTTAGATAACATTTTTTCATCATGAGTCCTTTGGAATTATCTTAGATCAATTGTATTGATTAGAGTAGTCAAGTCTTTCACAGTTAATCACTATTACAACATTGTTATTACTGTGCACAATGATTTTCTAGTTCTTCTCATTTCACTTTACATTAGTTCGTATAGGTTTTGCCATGTTTTTCCTGAAACTACCTCTACATCATTTCCCATAACACAAATAGCACTCCATCACAATCATGTCACAACTTCTTCAGCCATTCCCTAACTAATGAATGACCACTAGATTTTTAATTCTTTGTCACCACAAAAAGAACTGCTATAAATATTTATGAATATATAGGTCCTTTCCTATTTTCTCTCATCTCTTGGGGTATAGACCTAATAATATTATTGCAGTATCAAAGGATATGCAGTTTTATAGCACTTTGGGCATAGTTCAAATTGTTCTCCAGAATGGCTGAACTAGTTCACTATTCCATCAGCAATTTATTAATGTATCTATTTCCCCCCCCATCTGCTCTAGCATTTGTCATTTTTAGTAGGTTTGAAGTGATACCTCTGAATTATTTTAATTTGCCTTTCTCTAATCAATGGTAACTTAGTATGTTTTTCCTTATGCCAATTGATTTCTTCTAAAAACTACCTTTTTTATATCCTTTGACAATATATCATTTGCTCTTATTTTATAAATTTGACTCAGTTCTATATTCAGTTATATATTTAAGAAATGAGGATTTTTTTTTTGGAGAAACCTCCTATAAATTTTTAAAAGATTATTTCATTATCTATAGCACCTTTTAGCAAAATGTAGTCTCCCTGATTATCCATTTTAATTAGATCTATTTTTGCTTTTGCTTTGTCTGAAATTATTATTTCCCTTGTCTTTTTTTTTTAGTTTGTCTGAAGAATATCAAATTCTGCTGCAGCTCTTTATTTTAATTTTGTGTGTGTATTTCTATTTCAAGTGTGTCTCATCAACATTATTGAATTCTGGTTTTTAATTCATTCTGCTATCCTCTTTTCATTTTATGAGTGAGCTCATCCCATTTACATTCACAGTTAAGATTACTAATGATATTTTCCCCTTCATCCCATTTTCATCTTTTTTTCTCTCTTTTTATCCTGTAACTCCTCAGAAGTCTGTTTTGCTTCTAACCCCTGTCTCCTACTTAATCTGTCCTCCATTTTATCATTTATATCACTTTGTCTTATCTTCTTCCCCTCTTATTTCTCTATTGAGTAAGTTATATTTCTGCATACAACTAAGGAGAGAGAGAGACTATATAACACACATATACATGTATACGTCTGTCTTTGAACTATTTCTAGTGAGAATGAATTTTAAACATTGCCTGCTCCTTCACTCCATTTTCCTCTCTACTGTGAAAACTCTTCTTTGTGAACCTCTTTTATGTGAGAAATTTTTTCCTACCTCTCCTCTCCCTTTCCTTTTCTTTCAGTAAATCCCTCTTTTTCACCTCTTCACTTTTTGGGAAGATCATTCCAACATAATTGACTCATTTCTATGCCCTCTGTTAATGTAAACTTTTTTTAACTTCCTTAACCACAGATAAAGTTCTTAGGAGTCACATATATCATCTTCCCATATAGGAATGTAAACATTTAAAATTTATTAGGAGTCTAAGAATTACTCTTTCTTGCTTACCTTTCTTTGAGTCTTGTGTTTGAGTATCAGATTTTCTGTTCAAGTCTGGTCTTTTACTCAGAAATGCTTGAAAATCTTATATTTCATTAAATGTTCATGCTTCCCCCTGAAGAAGTATACTTAGTTTTGCTAAGTAGATTATTCTTACTTCTGATCCTATTTCTTTTGCCTTCCAATATATCACATTCTAAGCTGTCCTTCTCTTTTACATGGCATTGCTAAATCTTGTGTGATTTTGAATGTGACTCCACAATATTTGAATTATTTCTTCCTGACTGCTTGAAGCATTTTCTCTTTGATCTGGAAGCTCTGGAATTTGGTTATAATTATTATTGGGAGTTTTCATTTTGGAATGTCAGGAAGCAGTCAGTGGATTTTTTCACTTTCAGTTTCACCCTTTAGATTTAAGATATCAGGGAAGTTTTCCTTGATAATTTCTTGAAATATGATGTCTAGGCTTTTTCTTTGGTGATATTTCATATGGTCCAGTAATTCTTAAATTCTCTCTCCTCAATCTGTTTTCCAGGTTAGCTGTTTTTCCTATGAGAGATTTCAAATTTTCTTTTTGACTTTTGTTTTATTGTTGCATAATGTCTTAACCAATTCTTTTTCGATTATAATTCTAATGAATTATTTTCTTCAGTGAGCTTTTATATCTTTTTGTTCTATTTGGCCTCTTCTCTTTTTAAAAGTCCTTTTTTTCTTCAGTATTCTTCATTATTTTTTGGCCTCCTTTACCAAGCTGCTAATTCTCTTTTCATAATATTCTTGCATCACTTTGATTTCTTTTCGAGTATTTTCTCTGCAACTCTTAGCTCTTTCTTTAATGCTTCCAAGAATTCTTGTTGGCCTCTGATAGATTATCTCTATCACTGTAGTAGCTTTTTAATGGCCATATTATTGTTTTTGTTTGTTTGTGCATTGTTCCAATCTTCTTTGGGCTTTATCTTAAAGTTGGACTCTGCTCACCTAGGATGGAGAAGCACTGTCCCAAACTTCAGGCTTTTCCATACCTCTGTTTTCAGAACTGCAAGGTTTTGGTGCTTCTCAGGTGGTGTGATCTGACTAGAGGCATGGTCACTGCTTTTCTGATATGTGCTCTGGTCTTTACCCCCATTTACCCTTACCCTCTGTCTTAATAGTGACATACCACTTCCAGTGTCATTAATGTTTCTGCAGAAATCATGACAGGTAAAACGTTGTTATTAATAAATAACCAACCACATTATCTAGCTGGATTTCATTTTGTCACAGTACTATTTGATTTTAATAATGTTGAACTGTGTTAGTTAGGCCTTTGGTGATATTGGCTACTTTTCCATTTTCACATATTCCTTCACTGACGTTTATTTTGACCAATTCCCCTTTCTTAGTGTGGTGCAATGAAAGAAGCACTGTCTATGAAGTCAGAAGATCTAGGTTAATGTCATACCCCTGATGTTTACTAATTTGGTACTTAGTTTCCTTAGACCTTAGTCTCCTCATCTGTAAAATAGGAACTAAGCAGCCTCTGAAGCATTTTCCACATATAAATCTATAAACCTCCCAACTCATAATTATGAACTCTGGTGTTTCTGAGCTATTGGAAATCAAGAATACTTAATAGATTTTTATAACCTGATGTAAAAATCAGAAACTTTTTAATTGTAGCTACTGCATTTATTTTTCTACTTCTCATATCTAAGATTGATTGTGTGAATGTTATTATAGTTGTTAATGAGTTTAATTTTTATATTTTATTGGGATTTCTTGAGTTGCTTTAGTTTTACTCCTTATATTGTATACACACATATTGTACTAACCTCTTTAGATTTGAGATATATCTATTATAGAAGCCCAGTTACTCTCTAAAAGAGTTGGGAGGACTCACATTCATCAGCCTACTGATGAATTTGTTTGTAGATTTTAAGTGGCCATTGAACCAGTGTTTGTTATCATTCTTTCCCTGAACACTTTTTGATGACTTGTAAGATTTTAAAATCCTCTTCTTTTTCTTTAAATAAATTACAAGTAGTAGCTATTTCCTGTTTTGGAGATAACTTAAAATTATGCAATCATCTGTAATGGCTGGTATTTGACATATGCCAACCTTTGCCAAATAACTGAATTGTGGAAGCTATAAATGGTTAGGACTCTATACTTGGTACCAGGAGTATTTACATGCTATGACTACTTGTGCTTAGCCTTAAAAATCATTGAGGCTATAAAGGATATTTTCTAGAACCTTACTTAGTTTCAGGATCCTTTTTCAAGGCTATGTTAAATGAGCAAAAAATACAGTGAAGATGCAGAGGAGTCTGATAAAACAGGTCATTTTTATAACATCCTTATGATTTAAAATATATATATATATATGTGTGTGTGTGTGTATACATATATACCACACTCACTAGTTTAGCTTATAAAAATTAACTGTAAAAAGAGAGGCTAAAAAAAGAGGTTTTTGTGAAAAAGTATTAAAGGAAAAGTGTCCTTTCTAAGCCATTACTGATATTTAGAGGTTTTTAAATTTTAGGTTTTATATTTTGCAAACTTTCCATCCATGATTTCCTCCATTAATAATGGAAAAATTAATACATTTGATAGTATGCAGAAACAAGTATGTTGGTATAAAAATAATATAAAATCATTGTTTGAGATAACTCATGTTTATATAATAATTTAAAATTAACTACAAAATCTTTTTCTTTATCAAGAAGCCTTAAAGAACTAGGAGATGTTTAGGTAATTTGTAGTCACTAATTTTGGACCTGTATATTTAATGATTTTTATTTTAGATAAAAAGAAATCTTACTGTGTATAATTTTATTCATTCTCTTCCTGTTGAGGATATGTAGTTAGTAGTCCATGGTCTCAAACACAGATTGTTATTCTATAATCAAGTTTGGTTTTAATATGGAAATTCGTAAATGTGAATTTATGGAAATTATCTTTTTTTTTTTGAGTACCACATACCAGTAAATATTAATAATACAATTTTTTTTCCTTCCTTAGGGTGGATTGTGTAGGGATCTTGAAACTCAGAAATGCTGATGTTGAAGCTAGAATAGGAATTGCTGGTTCCAAGAAAAAAAGTACTCGAGCCAGATTGGTGTTTCGAGTTAACATCACACGGAAAGATGGCTCAACTTTAACACTACAAACACCTTCCTCTCCAATTCTGTGTAGTAAGTAGCTATAGCATACATGACTATATTTATAGCATGTAAATATAAAGATATTAAATCCCTTGGAAAACTGATTTTTAGTTTAATAACTGAATCATAGTGCTTTATAACTAAGTTGCAAGAGAGTTAACTCTAGCTTTACAATTATATGGGTGTTGAAGTCTTCTAAAAACTTGTTAAACTTTATTCAAATAAAGTGGATAGAGCATCTGCCCTGAAGTCAGGAGGACCTGAGTTCAAATCAGATACTTTTAACACTTCTAGCTGTGTGACCCTGGGCAAGTCACTTGATCCCAATTGCCTCAGCCAAAAAACAAAATAAAGTAAAAATAAATGCTCTGAATAAAATAAGGAAATATCCTTTTATTGATTGTTTATCACTATCATTTGTTGCATCATTGGTTAATTTTATTAGGTTTGAAGCTATAAAAACTAAATTTTTTCTAGACTTATTTCATTGTAAATTGCAATAACTATACTTACTTGTCCTCTCACTATTCTTTCCACTTCAAGAATCCTATACCATGCTTTAGAGGAGACAGTAACAATCCCTCTGACTTCCAAATTCCTCTAAAAGGTCACTTTGTTTTTAAAAAATTAATCAGACAATTTGCATAACAATAGCTTGTCATTTGAGGGAGTTCATTTTTCCTTTAACCACATTATCTTTTGCACTTCCTTGAAAGTGAACCTGTTTCATGTAGTGATCCTTAAACCATTTGATTTCCTCAAACTAACAGCTCCTACAATATCTGTCATTGACGTGTGCTCATTAAAAGTTAATTTTCGCTCTTTCCCAAAGAGTAATATTTTCCATTCTTCCAAATCACATAATTAAAACACAACAAATAAAAACAACATATATGTGTATGACACAAAATTCAGCCCTCATGTGATGTGATAGCTTATTGAAAATGGGGCATCCAGCTTAAACAGTGTTCATCTGGTCAAGGTCAAACAATCAGAGTTAGCCTAGCATTATTAGAAATACCATCCCCATTGCTGTCACAAAATGAAGTCATATCAGAATAATTCCTTGTACTAAATAATTTGCACATCACTGGAACCTTTATGAATTTAGGAAGATTTCAGATTAATGAGGGTATTTCTTTAGGAAAATCCCAGTAAATTTTCCATTTTATATTTGCAAAATCCAGGTGTGGGGTATAGATTTTTTTTGATTATCTCATTTTAAAAATTGATCCTTATCCTTTTAGGGGGAAAATGTGGATATTAAATTTTAAAATAAATGTTACTTAGAAATTTGTAAATATTTAGACAAATATTTTGTTTTATTATTTTGAGTGAAAAGAATTTTGTTTTAATTTCACAGAAGTTTAGAAATATAAAAGTCCAGACATGATTGTGTCTTGTCCAAGATCACAAAAAAGTAAAAAAGCCAAGAGCCAAAACCCAAGTGTTCCAACTGCTTGATCCTCTTCATGCTCTTTCCCTTTCTACCACTCTCTGCATCTTTCTGTATTCAATTATTTTGGCCTATTCTACTAATATATATAAGCAATTTGGGGAATTAGTTATTATTCATCCAAACTAGAATGTAAAAATAGTAAGTTTTCTCTTGGATTTGGATGGAATATAAAGACAAGATTTTGCATGTATGAAATTGTATAAGGGAGAGTAGATAAAGGCCATAAAAGTAAAATATCTGATTGCTGAGCATTTTAGAATGGTACTGATATTTTAGTGCTTATTTTAAATTTAGATTATGAATAGAGAAACAAAAGAATTCATTAGCATCTACTGTGTGTCAGACACTGAGCTAAGTAAGTACTGGGAATAGAAACATAAACATGAGATAGTGTCTGTCTTCAAGGAGCTTATATTCTAATAGAGAATGAAAACACATCCAAGAGGAATAGCTTCTAATAATAGTTTTGTTCTGTATAGTAAGTAGAATGATAAATGGAGCCATAGGACAGTTAAATGACATGTTCTTTCCAGATTCAATGGTCTATTTATTTATTTGCTTTTCCCAACATTGGAGGCAGGAGGGGTAAGGCTTTGTGTCAAGGGAGATAGCAAAAAGATGGATAGGATGCACTTATTAAGCATTTAATATGTGCTAGTCATAATACTAAGCACTAGAAATACAAAGAAAGACAAAAATAGCCTTTGCCTGCAAAGAGCTTGTTGAGGTACAATAGTGGCTAGAATGTTTCTGAGTCAGGAAGACCTGCATGCATCCTCAAACATTTACTAGCTCTGCTATTCAGGGCAAGTTATTTTAAACTTTATCTGCCTCAGTTTCCTTAACTGAACATGGGAACATGTTCTTATGTGAAATGGGAACAACATTAGCACCCACCTTCTAGACTTGTTCAATCAAATGAGATAATATTTCTAAAGCACTCAGTACAGGACTTGGCAAATAAGAGACTATGAATTGTCTAATGATCTTTTTTTAAAATGTCTTTAACTAGAGATTTTTTTCTTTTGAATGATTGAATGTAAATGAGAGCACTTCAGCTGTTTATTAGCTCAACATTATACCTGTTTAGAAGGAGTTTGTTTGTTTTTCATCAAATTATAGTTGTAACAGTTTCGAGAAACATTTTAAGTTCAGTTTGTCCACTGAAAGGTCCAATGAGACCTTTGAGAACTAAATGATATCTAGTAATAGTTTTAAAAGAGATATTATCTTCTCTAATTTCACAGGAAGAAGGACATATATTACTGTATTGTCATAATGCAGTTATTTTTTAGTGAGTATGACAACATAAAGTAAATCAGAAAGGTATCGTTTTACAAGGAATTTAAGTTTAGAGAAAAATATTATAGATGTAGATGCACTTCATGAAACATTACACCAGTGATATTGTATTATCAAAAATTGTTTCTCTTAATATATGTTTTATGGCAAATATTTTACATGAATGTAGCATTTTTGAGAAGGGTGTTAAATACAATGAGAGTGAGAAGGAAGCAGGCAGGGTTTGGATTAGAAATAGACAGGGAGATGGAGGGAATTAGGGAGATGGTAGGGAGGCAGAGAGGAAATGAGGGCAAGCAGAAGGGAGGGGGAGGAAGCAGGCATTTGATGTTCCATTTTAAACCATTTATCCATTGGAAAGGCACATTGCCAGTATTTTTGTTACTACTTATGACAGTTTTTAAAATTCCTGTCCTTTGGTGATGGTTCAGAGCTTCGCTGATCTTTTAGGGAGGGTTGGAAGTGATTGATCACTTCAAGGGAAATGAAAGGGTCTTTCCTTTTTATTTCTCATGCTTGGAATTCTCCACAGAGTATTTGTTTGTATTTTTATGTCACTTTTGGTTATTTTGTAATATTATTAGTAAATTGTGAAATTTGTTAAGCATACATGCCCCCATTTACCTATGACTCCACTACTTGACATCAGGAAGACCCAAGTATTGTCCCGAACACTCTGTGACTCTGAGCAAGTTACTTGACTTCTCAGTACTGGCTCTGAGCAACTCTTTAAATTGTAATATTCCTGCAGAGGTGCTGCTTTGTAGTGGTGGATGGTGTGTTCTTCCAGAAAATTCTTTAGGCCAATGAATCACAGATATTATCCAAAAATATTAAATGTGACTTTCCCCTTTTATAACTGTCCTTCCTATACATAACTTTTTTCCTTAGATGACATTGGTTCTTATTAACATCTTTTTTGTTGTTATTGTTATTGTACTACTGTTGATTAGAAATGTCTGAAATGTGACTTTCTTCTAGAATGAGGTATACTGGTTTTCCTCGATTATAATCTGACATTTTACTCCAAAAATTCCTTCATAACTCAGTTCTCTCTCATTAAATTTTGATATATAAAGAGTATATTATGATGGATTAAATGTAACATAGCCTAAGAGAATCATGGTGAATTTTGCTCCATTCAGCAAAGACAAATTAGAAAAGGTTTGGTTACACATATATCAGTATTTTTCCACTAAAGTTTTCTGCCACATATTTATTAATAGAGTAGTTTTTGGTAACACTGTTGATATGATCACATTGAAAGTAATAAATTAGTAAGTCAAGTAAAAGTGTTTAATTTCTGATTTGTATTTATTTCTCTGGTTTGTACAATTTTATATACTTGTACCTCAAGCAAAAAGGTTCAGCAATTAATTTTTCATTACCCAGAACTTTTTAATATGTTTTGTTGGAAAGGAGTGAAAAGTTTTAACTTCTTAGAATACTATTTGGAATCAACCAAAGAAAATGGACGTTTGAAAGTTGTTTACATAACAAAGTGATAGTTTTTTAATATTTTATTTTACTTTTCTTAGTAATATAATTATTTTTTCTCTACCAGTTTATAATTGAAATCCATTTAATTAATAAGCAAATAATATTGTCTCTTAAATCTGTTGAGTACAAAGCTGATCCTTTTGGATAACCATTAAAACTTAAGTAGAAATGACCCTTTTCTAGCTGACAAGTTGTTTTATTATTTTTGAATAATCACAATCTAGTTCTTTGTGTATAGTAAATGTAAATATGAAGACATACACAGCACCCTCTAAAGAGCCTCATTTGGCAGCCTTTTATTTTCAGAGCGTTAGAGGAAAAGATAATGAGATAGAAAAGAAAAGATAATGGGGGAAGTTTTAGTGTCATTAGTGAAGTGGAATTTTACATAATATTTGAAAGTGGGGGAAGGGAGGAGTTAATTTGCTTCATTGTTAATCCAACCTATTCATATAGGTTTACACCTCTTCTTTTGTTTTTCTTCTCAGAATTTTTGCCCTTTATTTCTTGACCATACATGCCTTTCCAAAATAAGTCTGGAATTCCAAAAGTACCTCCTACCCAAATTAACTTGGAACTTTATGTGGAGGTTCAGTCATCACTGTCTTTGGGAATATTTTGTCTAACATTAATTTCAGTGTATACAGTACATACAGATATATTTGTGCATAGCTTGCACACAGAAATAATTGAAAAGTATCTCAATTATAACTTTAATATTTAGTTAGGATAACTGTTGAATTGTGCAGTTAGTAAATGAATTGTAGCAAAGATAAAATTAAGTGAATTATGTGTATTCCCTTCACAAATGTAGAGCGTGATCCTTCATTAGTACACAATGTATTGAGTTACTATGAACCAAAAATTCACTATCTGGTGATCACCTAATAGGTGATGAGACTTTTCCTGAGCCTGTAGGAAAATCCTTCCCAGACTGGCAAGATCTGTCAGAGCTTGTGCTTCATAATCATAGATGAATCCAGGATCACCCAAAGAGTATTACACAAGTGGAGGAAAATTAAGTATGCATCAATAAATAACAAGAAAATATAGAAAGTCATTTGTTTTATACAAAAGTATAGTAAAAATGTAATGAGAATGTGACATTAGATGAAAGCTATACTAATTTACCCTTTCTCCATAATAGAAAGGTTTGCTAAACACATTAATATTGTATGAAGAGGCCTTTTAACTTATTGAGCATTTGAGAAGCTTAGAAGTATTCACTTGTAAAATAATTAATCCTCTGCAATTTATTACCCAATTTATTAACTACAGATCCTTAAATGTCTCTGTTTCCAACACTTAGATATCACCTTTAATCTTGAAAATAGCAAACATATATTTTTTTAAATTCTCTGTCTCTTCTTGGTGAGAATCTAAGTATTGTTGTGCATTCCAGGCTTACCTCTGGGTGAGTAAGATCTTGTTTCCAAGGCCTCTAATGATTAACCTTTCAGAGGTTCTCTCCAACTTTCGGACCCCACTTCTTTTGACTTCTCTAAGTTTTTAAGCAGCATTGTTGATAAGTATCTGCAGAGAGAATCTCATGTGGAGTTCTCAGTACCAAAAAAATCACAGCTCAGGACCAAAGATAATTTTCCTGGAGGACTCACTTTGATCAATTCTAGTACTTTTCAATCAGACAATAAGCATTTCTGCAGGCACTGTGCTAAGCAATAGATAGAGATCAGAAGAAGGCTTTCCTCTCCTTCAAGGAGTTATAATAGTCTTATGGAGAAACAATGTACAAATAAATACATGCAAAGCAAGCTATGTAGGATATATATAGGATAGATATGGAAGAATTATCAGAGGTAAGGCATTGGAATTTAAGAGAGATTGGGGAAGGCTTCCTATAAAACACAGGATTTTAGTTGGAACTTAAATGAAGTCAGGGAAGTCACTAGTCACAGCTGAGGATGAAGAGGCATTCCAGATCTGACCACGTCAATCCTCTTCTATCCCTATCATCTCTAGGATCTTCAAATACAAAATGCTCTGTCCTGGCATTGAGAGCCCTTCATACTTACTTTTCTAGTTTTCATATATCTTATATCACCATGGTACTCGACCATCCAGTGACACTGACCTCTTGAATAGCTGTTTGATAAACAAGACAGTGTCTCTCTCTCTCTCTCTCTCTCTCTCTCTCTCTCTCTCTCTCTCTCTCTCTCTCTCTCTCTCTCTCTCTCTCTCTCTTCCCCTCTCTTTCTCCCTCTCATTCCCTTCCTTCCATTCCTGGAATTCTTTCCCTTCTCATCTCTGCTTTCTGACTTTCTGACTTTCCTGGTTTCCTTCAGATCCCAGTTAAAACCCTGCCGTCTACAGAAAACCTTTCTTAATTCTAGTCTTTTCCCTTGGTTAATTATTTTCTGTTTTCCTTGTATATAATTTATTAGAGTATGAGTCCCCTTGAGGATAGGGACTGTCTTTAAAAAAAAAAAAAATTATTTTATCTTCAGCACATAGGTTAACATAGTGCCTGACTTAGAGGAGGTGCTTAATAAATGCTTATTGTTCACTGACCATTCATCTGAATTTCCTTAATTCTTTCACCTTTCCAAGACATCCAGTTTTGTAGCTTAGGTGTCATTTCTGACTCTTCCCTTTCACCTCATTTATTTAATTGCCAAGTTTCATTAGTTTTACAACATCTCCAGTCTGTCAGCTCTCTACTTTCACAGCCACTGTCCTAATTTAAGCCTTTACTATCTCTTCTCTGAGCTACTGTAGTAGTCTTCTCATTGATATCTCTATTTCCCTTCTCTCCCTTCTCCTGTCCTAAGTTGATATTAAACACCAATTCGACTGTCACCCCCTTATTCAGTAAACTGAAGGGAAGCACTAGTTAAATATAGTGGTTAAAGTAGTGGACTTTTAGTCCAGAAGACTTGAATTTGAATCCTCTTCAGATGTTTACTAATTATGTGATCCTCAGTGAGTCACTTAATCATAATTATAATAGTTAACATTTATATAACACCTGCTGTATGGCAGACTGGTAAATTACCATATACCATTTGATCTTCACAACAACTCTGGGATATTTTTCCCATTTTGCAGATGTGGCAAATGAGACATATCTCGTTGACTTGCCCAGGGTCACACATTTGCTATCTGAGGCTGGGTTTGAACTCACTTCTTCCTGACTCCAGATACAGTGCTTTGTCCACTGTACCACCTAGTTGTCCCAAGTTGGTTAATTTATCCCAGGCTCAGTTTCCTTATTATAAAATGGTGATGGTAGCACTTACCTCACAGAGTTATTGTGAGAATGAAATAGGATTATTTCTGATTATTGTTTTGTTAATGAATCAAATGTTTCCCTGTTGTATCTAAGAATATTTTAATTCTTTGGTGTTATTATTGCTTATAGGTAGCATTCTGTTTCCCAACACCAAATCTTTGCACTGGCTGTCACCCTGGCTTGGAATATATTCCCTTCTTACCTTTGGCTCTGAAATCCCTGGTTTTTCTTAACATTCAACCCAATTATCACTCCTGCCTGAAATTTTTTCCCATACTCCTACTCCTAGTGTTTCTCTCCTACTCCTACAAAAATAAAACTCCCCAAAAACCCCAACCCATCCTTGTACTTACTTTGAATGTTTTGTACATACCTATAACTAATCATTAATAAACTATTAATCACTAAAAGCTAAGTGTCTTGAAGGCAGGAAGTGTATCACTTTTGTCTCTCTTAGCACCTGTTCCTTACACATAATAAAGACTTGGTGAGCATCTGAATGACTAATTTTGAATCTTATTTCTTATTCCTCAGACTTCTCCATGAGTTGATGAGGGTACAAACTATGATAATATCAAAATGGGAGGAAAAAAGAGACAAACAGGACAAAAAGACAATCTATAAACTGAGTAGTAGAGTCAATTATGCTAGATATGATGTTTTAGGATAAGAAGTATTAATGCTTTTTTTATATTTAGTACTTGTTTTTTTACAGCTCAGCCAGCAGGAGTACCAGAGATCTTAAAGAAAAGCCTTCATAGTTGCTCAGTAAAAGGAGAGGAAGAAGTCTTTCTTATAGGCAAAAATTTTCTGAAGGGAACTAAAGTTATCTTCCAAGAAAATGTCTCTGGTAAGTAGAAACCATATTAACTTGAACATGCAGAAAGGAATGCTTACTGAGATTTTTGTTATTTAACTTTGACTTTTATAAGTGGCATAATTACTAGAGAATGACATAATATTTAATATTTTGACACATTTTCATTTTTATTCAATCAGATGAAAACTCTTGGAAGTCAGAAGCTGAAATAGACATGGAATTATTTCATCAGGTATTACTCTTAAGCTATTTTAATATTTATGTGTAACTAATCATGGGCTGTTTTGTTTGTTCATCCAAGGAAAAAGTTTTATTGCTGGTCTGGTTTCTTCTAGATTATTAGATATGTTTCTCTGCTGCATGTGTTTGTTTCTTTCTCCAGCTTTTCTTTTGCACATAGTTTAAAAATTATCTTATTCTATGTGTGCTGTAATTAATATCAAAGAATAATATTCTCTTTTGAACTCTAAAGTATTTTTCTTAATTCTGTTTTCCTGGGTATAAATTGCTTTAGTCAAAGCATACTGAGTATTGTTAGTTCAAGAATCAACAAAATCTTTACCATTAATTTTTGTTTTGGGGAAGTTGAAAGAAATCTAGTCAACATGAAAAAATATTATATTTACATATACAAAAACAGTTTGCAGTTTTTTTTTTTAACAAAGTTGTCTTATGGGGTCCTTTCTAACAAATTATGCCTTAGCTAGAATATACAAAGATTAGAACTAATGAAGAACCACACAAGGAATTAGACCTAATAGAAAAGGGTTAATTTTAATCCCGAGTCTGGGAGAAGCCAATGTAGAACTGCAGGTCAAGAGCTAGTACAGTCATGGAGGAGAAAATTACCCATCTAAATGAGTAGAAGCAGTAGTACAAGCTCAGAGTTATAATGGACTTTAGGATGGTGAGTAAGAAAGGAAGTGATTCTAGAAGGGATAGCAAGCAAAACAAAATAAAGAAGGGATTTGAGGCTGGAGGAAAGGCATCTCACACACACACAAACACACACACACACACACACACACACACACACACACACATACACACACACCACTAACAACAACCCAATTCTTTATATGACATGAAATTAAAGATAATCTGTAAGAACAGTGCATTTCTATGGAGTGTCTTCCAAAAGTTCTTTTGCCCCCATGCTACTCTCTTGCTATTGCGAGAAATAGGAGAGGCAAAAGAATTCAATAATTCATATGCATTTTCCTGACATACAGCAACCAACAACAACAGCTCTTACTGGACTTTATTTAATGCCATCCTGTTTAACACATGATTTTTTTTGGAAACTGTGCATTTTGTCTTCCCAAGTAGTAGAGTATGACCTTATGGACCATGTTTTATGACACTTCTCCATTTTTCAGGGTATCCAACATATCACTAGGCACATCACACAAGCAACTAACATAACTTATTAATTGATTTAACTTACCTTTGGCTTGTTTGATAGCCTTTGGACATCCTGGGACATTTCTAGCTTTATTCTACTTGAGGCCTTTTAAAAAGTACAGTTTGGCATTATCTGTAACTTAGATTTCCTCATTCAGGAGAAAGACAGTAGTATGAAATTATTTGTTTTCTGAAGGATTTTTTCATCTGAAATAAAATCTCTCATTTACAACATCCTAAGCAATAAAATGATCTTCCTAACCAATTAAATAAGCTTCCTAAAACACAAGACTGACATCAGTGGCATCTTACCACCTCTAGAATAAAACTTTTTGTTGGTCTCCAGTCACTTCAGTCATGTCTGATTCTTCATGATCTCATTTAGGGTTTTCTTGGCAAAAATACTAGAGTGGTTTTGCCATTTTTCTTCTCTAGCTCATTTTACAGGTGAGAAAACAGGCAACCAGGGTTAAGTGACTTGCCCAGGATCACACAGCTAGTAAGTATCTAAACTCAAATTTGAATTCAGGTCTTCCTGACTCCAACCTCAGCACTCTCTCTACTGTACCACTTAGCTGCTCAAGTAAAATTAAAATTTCTCAACGTTTCATTCAAAGCTCCTTCTAGCTTATTACACATTATTCTCTTTTGCACACCATATCTTTCACCGACATTGACTAATTTGCTTTCCCCCAAATGTAGCAGGCCATGTTATACAAGCACAGGCTGTTCCTCATACCTAAAATATACTCTCTTTTTACTAACACTTAAGATCTCTAGCTTTCTTCCAAGCTGAGATTGTGCACCTTCTACTAAGTGAAGCTTTTCTTGATCCCCATAGTTATTAGTGTTATTTCTCTCCTCCTCAGATTATTCTACATACATTCATATATACATATATATGTATATGTATACTTTATTATTGTATTATATGTTTGTATTATTTATTGTTTACTTGTTGTATTTTCACTCCCTCTTCAAGTAAAATGTGAGCTTCTTAAGGGTAGAGCGTATATTTTTTATTTGCCTTTATCTTTAAGGGCTATATCTCTAGCACTTAACAAAATACCATACACATATTAGTCACCGAACAAATTATTTTTGGATTAGAGTGATTTAATATTCTTCATTATCCTTTGATCCTGTTAGCAATATACAGAAACTAGAACCAAAACAAATTGTATCATAGTCACCCAAATCCTTTAATGTGTCTTAAACAATAAATGTCTTTTTAAAAAACAAACTTTGAAATCTGGGGTAGTTTAATTTCTTAAAACACTATTTTTTCAGGGTAGTTATGCCAGCCACTATAGATTAAAGAAGAATAATCATAAAAATAAGACAGACATGTGGTGGAATGGAAAGGAATTATATCCTTATTTGGTGGCTATGTCCAGAGGTCCTGGGGTTTTGGCAAGCAAGTATGTAAATAAATTAAATCATAATATGATCTTCCATTTGATCCTGTCCTTCTACTGTTAATTTTGAGATTTTTATCTTAAGAGTTTGTATCTGGATTTTTTTTAGAGGAGTTTTTTGTGGAATTGTTACAAGATGAAATCAGAGCTAGGTATAATGCAAAGCCTTTTCATATGTGAAAGGAGCTGTAGTTGGAAATTTGGAAAAGAATATTCAGGAAATATTTTGAAGCAAAAAGAAACCCTGGGTGTATGTGGATAATATGAGAAGAGAAAGTGTATATTCTACAATAAACTTATAAAAATTGTAGAATGTCAGAAAGTGTTCTACAAATATAGTTAACTATTAAGTCATCCTTAGAACCTGTGGGAACAGTAGCCCATAAAATCAATGTAAATCAGTTTTGTTAAACAGTTTAATGCATGAAACAAATCAACCCTCCCACCCCAATTATTCTATAAGTAGCTGAGTAAGGAAATCTGTGTCAGAATTTCTGCTTTGAAGACAAAGTATAAACTTCAAGCATTCTGTGGAACTTTTCTATATATCAAGTTATCTCTTCTTCTGCAAGTTTAGCTAAATCTTTATTGTTGTAGTTTTATTTGACTAATTTATCTCTTATTTGGCCAGATATTTTGAGTTTTCTCATCACTGAAACTTATAAAGGCTCTTTGAAAGATAATCTTGTAACTAACAACTAGAATAAATACTTATAGTTAAAAAAAAAATCAACCCTAACATCCTAAATCATTTTTAATATTAAAATATAATTGAATAATAATTACTTATATTTGTATGGTGTATTGTTATTTAGAAATATTATTTATCATAAAATAATGGGAGGAAAAACTATTTTTGACCATTCAACAATTAGTTTCTCTAGTATAAATCACAGTAAAACCTTTATTCTTTGTATTCACTTATACATGAATACACATTCATATATGTGATAGGAGTATGTTAATTATATCTATTCCCATTTTAACAAATTTACACAAGATTGATGTTTTTAATTGCATATTGAAATAAATATGTTTAACTATATTAATAGAGTTTGGCTTGGAAGGAGATGCAAAGCTTGGAATAGGGTAGTGACTTTGGAGAAGGATTAGCTAACTGGAAAAATTTAACAGGTAACAGATTTGAAGGTGCTTTCTGGGAGAATGAGGTTATGTATGACACAAAAAGTAATACAATATTAAAATAGGGAATTTGGCAGGTTTGCATTTTCTCAAAATAGTGTGGAGTGGTTTTGGGGGGTTTTTTTTTGGACCTGTGGGCATTCTCCCACAGAATCTGTGACCCTGATGAAAAAGAAGAATTTATAGTTACTTGTGAGCAAGTAAAAGGAAGAAAAGACTTTTGGGAGTCAAGATACTGTGAAAGATACAGAGGTATATTGACATTGGGGAAATGAGGGGAGAGAGCCTTTCAGTATAAAAAGAGAAAGATGTATTGCGTTGATAGCTTAACAGACTTGGTGGGAATAACTGTTCTAAACAAAGGCCTTGGGAGTTCAAGGGCTATAAATTTTAATTCTGTCTCTGACACTAGTTTTATTTTATATTTTTGAGAAAGTCTGTATTTCCAAAACTAGAAAAAAGTGTAGCGATATGAGATTAACTCAAAAGGTAGTGAAAAATAGCTCATAATAATATATAATAACAAAAGATTATCTGCTAAAAGGGAAATACATGATTTTTTCCCCAAAACAATTTGCCATAGAAAAGTTGGAATTCAGCCTTAAAGCCTTTAAAATTTAAAATTCACTTTAAATGAGAATATTCATGTTGTTTTTTTTTCCAATTCAAGGAAAATTAAGAAAGCATTTGTTTTAACCATCAAATGTTTTACCTTCTGTATTTTGGTGTGTTTGGTCTTAGCTCAAAGGTATTCGAAATTTTGACTTAAAATCATAGTAGTAAGAGTGCTTGTGAAAACTTTATATTTACTATGATTTTTTTCAAATTTAAGATTGATGAGGTGTCAAATTGACAAAAAAAAAAGGAAGTTGATAAGATAGGTAATACTAGGATTGCAATTAAACTCTAAAAATGAGCATATAAAAAAACTACCTTTTAAAAAACAATTTTAACAAAAACCATTATTAGAAAATAATTTATTTCAGATACTGAAGTTTCAGTATATAGTTTATAAAGTTAATGGAATAGCATGCTACATAGGAAAACTTATTATAAAAGGATGTTAACTCTAGGGCAGAGGTTTTAAGCTTTTTTTATGCCATGGATCTCATTAGCAATCTAAAGCCTACCAGCCCATTCTCAAAATAATGTTTTTAAGTGCATGAAATAAAATACAGAGGATTACAAAGGAAAATGGTTATGTTGAAATGCAGTTATATATAAAAATATATGTTTACAGACTTAACCTTGACTTAAGAACTCTGCTCTAGAGTTTGCCTATTATTCTTAAATCTGCAAAAGTACTTTTAGTAATTATCTGTCATTTTGACTGAAGGTGGGATTTATCAATGATACAGGTGCTATTTTTTAATGAAGTTATAGAATTCAAAAAAGACAAGACTTAAAACATGTATATATCTGAAAAACTGAATCAGTGCCATGGGACCATGTAATCAACGTATTCTATTGTAACCATAACATGGTATGAGCCTTTGATGTTTTCCATTTGTATCTGATAGTTCTTTTTAATGATGTTGACTTTGTTGGCATTACACTGGTATTACTTCATTAGGCTGATAGTTAGAGGAAACAGTTTTTATGACTTGTAGGTGCCAGTCCTTCCTATATAATAACTGATGAATTGGTCAAACTATAAATGAAATCTGAAAAGCGATGCAGTGAATAGAGAGCTGTCCTCAGGATCAGAACCATGTAAGTTTGGGCCCTTCTGTAACATAGTGGCTGTATGACTTGGGGCAATTTCCTTAACTTCTCTGTGTCTCCAAGCAACTCAGATATACTCTAGGTATAGAGCAGATACAGAGCTGTTTTGATAGTTGTTTACTCACCAGGAGCTCTCTCTATCACTGTAATCATGAATCTATTTTTAAAAGAAGTAATAAATGAATCTGCTGTATTACATGTATATAGTACTGAGGTATTATCAATAGAATATGTGCATTGGATAATTTTCCAGCAGTTATTGGTTGATTTGTCCTAATTAATCTATATTCTCACATGGCCCAAAGACTGAATATTTGTGGTGGCAATCTTGACCTAAGGTAGAAACAGAGCAAAAAGAAGCTCAGGGTTTGCATAGGGATAAAATCTCTGATACTGACTTTATTAATAGAATGCCCCAAATAAATACAGTCCAGTTAAGCAAGAAAAGATCCTTTGACTCCTTCTACATTCAACTTACTTGGCATTTTTTACAAAAGTATAGCATTTGCCTCCTAATTTTTCTTTCCCATTACTTGAGCCTTTGGGAAAAGAGAATTCATTTAACATTGGCTGTTGCCAGAGTGATTAGAACTCTTAATAGTAGTAAAGT
This sequence comes from Sarcophilus harrisii, assembly GCF_902635505.1. NCBI lineage: Eukaryota > Metazoa > Chordata > Mammalia > Dasyuromorphia > Dasyuridae > Sarcophilus > Sarcophilus harrisii. The sequence goes on along the minus strand of NC_045427.1, from coordinate 43,847,055 downwards.
GGTGTTGGACTAGATTTCTTTTCTTTTGTTAAGGCTTTTTTGAAAAAATAGTACTTTTAAATAGCATTAAAATGTCCTAAAAAAAAAAAAAAAAACTGTAGAACAGATTTGAACTGAGGAGGATCATTTACATGGAAGGATTGCAGAAATTTACCAACTTTAACCTGGGCTGTATTTGTTGTTTTGTCTTGAGGGTACTTTTTTTCCTCCAAATATAATTTTTAAAGTTTTAGAATTTTTAATCGAGAGCTTATAAATCACCTAGTTTATTCATTCCTTTTGTAGAAAAAGAGAGGGACTTACAGAGGTAGAGTGATTTGACTGAGTGGCAGAGTAGAGTCTAGAGCCCAGATTTCTTAATTCCTAGAACATGGTTTTCTACTCTTTTTCCCCCAAGGAGAGCAGAGTTGGGAATGGGAATGAGAGAACTTAGAAGAAGGAAGAATTTGAAAGGAAAAGACAATTTGCTGGGAAATTGACATGCTTCCAGTACTAACAAGTTACCCTCTTTTAATATAAGAAAAATGTTGGATCTTAGTCTACATTTTCTGCTGAGAAAAATAATAGAACACACTGTTCACATGTCCCTATGAAAACCCTAAGCTCTTTTTCTTTGCATATTGTCAATAAGATCTGTATACAGAGAATGCCTGGAAAAGTTAAGGTCCTACAAGAGTGAATGACATCTATCTTCTATTTTCTGAAAGCCTGGGAACTTTGACTTTCTGTGAATAAAGTTTTTTATTCCAATGGGACCCTAAGATCTCGATGCCAGACAGACTACAGGGTAAAAGACTTATATTATGCCTAGCAGTTTTATCTAGCTCTAGCATTAATTTGACTAATAGAATATGTGTTTTAATGAATTCTTTTTTCATTTATAGCTCATAGAAAAATAAGTCTATAAAATTTTAGTAGTATTACCATTTTAGCCCTCTGATTTTCTCATTTTCCCCTTTACCTTTGTCCAACCAGAATCATCTTATTGTGAAGGTGCCTCCATATCATGACCAATATATAACCTTGCCTGTGTCTGTGGGAATATATGTAGTGACCAATGCTGGAAGATCCCATGATGTTCAGCCATTCACCTACACTCCAGATACAGGTAAGTCCTAGAATGAAGCCAGGGTTGAAATGAAGGATTAATTTCTAATTTTTGAAGAGTGTTGAGAGAGTTTTAACTTAGATAATGGGGGAGAATTAAATTATTTATCATTATTGTAAAAATTTATTGTAATTTTATGTTTTCCAGTTTTTAATTGTTCAGTAAATTTGATATAAGCTATCTTTCTAGTTTTGTGCAGCGAGGTGGCAGGTTGGATAGAGCATTGGCCTTGGAGTCAGGAAGACTTGACTTCAAACCAGGTCTGGTCTCAGATACTTAGTAGTTGCATGATTCTGGACAAATCACTTAATCTGTTTGTCTCACCTGTCAAATGAGCTGGAGAAGGAAATGGCCAACCACTCTAGTATCTTTGCCAAGAAAACCCCCAATGAGGTCAAGAAGAATTGGACACAACTGAAAACAACTAAATAAAAGTCTTCCTAGTTTATATATAAAACTCTTAGTGAATCCAATTGTCAGGACACCAGTATGAAAAGCTGAGACCCTTTAGCCTTCAGAGTTACATGAAGCTCACCCTTATCAACCCTGAATAAAGATCATTGCAATTGGGATATAGCCAGGCCCAGAAAGTTTTTTTGATATTTGGGGCTCTATTTTAGGTACTCTATTTTAAGAGGTGATTATCCAAATGAATAGTCTTTAATAAATGCTCTCTTATCAGTGTCTCATCTAGAATAGAAATGCAAATAAAGACAAGGTGTAATTCTCATAAGGTGCCAGTATCTTTCACTGTTCCTTGGGTGTCTATTTACATCTTAAGAGAAAAAAGAGGCAATACAGAAATATATTTGCTTAGTCATTTTTATCTTGTACCATAGTCAAATCTCAACTCTTAATTTCTACTTGGCTTGTGGCACCAAGTTGCAGAAGGGCAACATTATAGACATGGTTTCAAACAATTATGTAATCATATACCTAGTCCTACAATGAAGTAAAGAAAATGAACATCCTATTTACATTTTTTTCTTAAAGAAGCCAGACCAGTATATAATAATATACTTTTAATGTAGGCCTGACTCACAGGGCCCATACTACTGTATCTGTTTGATTACCTGAATGGAAGACACTGTCTTCTAGTAGGAATCATAATGTATAGGAACTGAAATTTGCTGCTTTATTTAAGTAAGCAGACTCTAGCTGCTGATTTATAACAGTTTACTAGGGAGCCTTTTTTAGTTCCCTCAGCTGCTAGGCAGTCCATTTACTCTTTCACCACAGATGTTACTGAAGAAGAATCAATAATCTTTTCCTAGCCAGAATGCCCTTTAAATACAACTGTCCGAGAATTCAAGATCCTGGTACTGTTGTATAAAAGTATCTGGTGCTATACCCACCTCTGAGGAGATAAGACTAGCTTCCCTATATGTTTGTGGTCTGTACTTTGTTGTTTTTGTTTTTGTTTTTGTTTTTGTTTTTGTTTTTTGAATTTTATTTTATTTTATTTATTTTTTTTATTTAATAGCCTTTTATTTACAGGATATATACATGGGTAACTTTACAGCATTAACAATTGCCAAACCTCTTGTTCCAATTTTTCACCTCACCCCCCCACCCCCTCCCCTAGATGGCAGGATGACCAGTAGATGTTAAATATATTAAAATATAACTTAGATACACAATAAGTATACATGACCAAAACATTATTTTGCTGTACAAAAAGAATCAGACTCTGAATTATTGTACAATTAGCTTGTGAAGGAAATCAAAAATGCAGATGTGCATAAATATAGGGATTGGGAATTCAATGTAATGGTTTTTAGTCATCTCCCAGAGTTCTTTTTCTGGGTATAGCTAGTTCAGTTCATTACTGCTCCATTAGAAATGATTTGGTTGATCTCGTTGCTGAGGATGGCCTGATCCATCAGAACTGGTCATCATCTAGTATTGTTGTTGAAGTATATAATGATCTCCTGGTCCTGCTCATTTCACTCAGCATCAGTTCGTGTAAGTCTCTCCAGGCCTTTCTGAAATCATCCTGTTGGTCATTTCTTACAGAACAGTAATATTCTATAATTTTCATATACCACAATTTATTCAACCATTCTCCAACTGATGGACATCCATTCAGTTTCCAGTTTCTAGCCACTACAAAAAGGGCTGTTGTGGTCTGTACTTTGAAAAAGAATGATAGAATTCTAAATAATATATCCTGTACTGAAACAAAATTCCCTTCTGTCATTCAGCTTCTGCTTAAAAGCCTCCTCAAGATGGCAAGGCAGTCCATTTCCTTTGGGGTAGTTATAATTGTTCATTTTTTCCTTATAGTAATTCTGTTTCTGAAATTTCCACCCCTTGGTCCTTGTTCTCCCTGGGTTATTGTAGTAGCCTTTGAATGTACTAGGAATAAGTGCCTCTCTTCTTCAATCCATCCTCCCCAAACTGCTAAAGCTCAGGTTTAATTTTGTCTATTAATTCAACTCAGTGACTCACTGTTACATCCAGGATTAAATATAAAGACCACTTCTAGCATTTAAAACTTCTCACATCTTGACTCCTACTCTTCTTTCCAGTCTTCCTATGCATCATTCTTCCCTACAATCCTACCCATAATGGCCTGCTTGCCACTTCTATTTACTTATTTTTCATCTGGTACTCTAGTTCTCATTTGGGTGCCATTTGTGTTGCCATCTCTCATGGTTGAAATGCAGGTCCTCTCTTCATCTCTGCCTTTTGTAATCTCTAGCTTCCTTCAACACTCAACTCAAACACCATCTTCTTGGTCAGCTTCCTTTAAAGTTGTCTTCCCTTTTGAGGTTTACTTGAATATTCTACATATATGTGGTATATAGCTATTTCTGTTCATGTTGTCTTCCCCCTTTGAATGTAAGCTCCCTGGGGGCATGGACTGTTTTTGATTTTTATTTGTATCTAGTGCCTAATACATACCAAGTATCATACTTGTTATTTGATTGACTGAGTGAAATAAGCATTGTTGGAAAAATGATTACCTTAAATATTTTTTCCAAACTAAAGGTTCTTTCTGCATGTATGGTATTATATGCATGTAGAAGAAATCTTAGAACTACTTTGTCCAATTCATTTCCTTGCCAGTGAAGTATGTGATGTGAGAATTTGCTGTTAGTAATAACCCAGTAATGTAAATGTTCTGCTCTCAAGCTTCAATAAGGAAATGAGGTATTCAAGTTAATCAAAGTAAGCTGTTCTCAATAACAGTTTGTGTATATGTATGTATATACACACACGTCTGCATATGTATATGTGTAATCATTCATATATCTGTGTGTGATATATACATATGTTTGTACAATCGCTATGCTGTTTACTGCACATGATTTAAATATTCTTTGATTTAGACACTTGAGTTCTATAGTAAGCCATAGTTATTAGGACTCTTGAATGCCAATGTAATGGAAAAGCAGAGAAGTATAGTGTCTTTTAAGAGATATCACATTGATTAGATGCCAAATAAAAATAGCTTTTGTAGTTTTAGAAAAAAAGCATTGTCATGTTTTCCTTTCAAGTATTTTCCTAAAATAACTTATGGGTGATAAATAGAAAGCATTTATTAAATGCCAATAAGCATTTAATACTGTACTAGGCAGTATTCTGAGTGTTAGGGAATAACAGATATCAAAGGAAGACAGTTGGCAAGATGTCCTGAAAGGCTAAATAGATGGGATGTAAAGATAAGTCCATTATTGGACGCAGTGGATCAGCTGACATTTAGTCACTAATCAAGAAGCACCAGGGTAGGAGTCCTAAGATGAACCTGGATTAACTTCTCTAATGACTAAATCCATGGATTTTACAGGTCAAGAATGTAGAGGTCCAGGAGAGCTGTGGAAGATGTGGATCCTAGAGGGGGAAGGCAGGGCAGTGGTGGCAGTCAGATGACTAGATACTTACTTGTTCAGTAAGTCTTTAGAAAACAAGACATGGGTTTTCAAGAAATATCTGATGGTCTCATATACTAACTACTGGTTAACCCTTTAACTCAGACTATGCAGACACCCAAATTCCATTGGGTATTTAGACAAGGAGAAGAACATGATCATTCATTCTAAGAGGATATCATGAGGGTCACCAGTTGCAATCTTTCCAGTGAGATGAAGGACACAAGACATTACTATCTTTTCGGCCATTATGTCCTTACAATACTAATGACATTGCCGTTCTCACAGTCATGTCTCCTGGGCCTTGTCCTCATTTGCTACTATGCCTTTAGTTCTTTCAACCTTTCCATCTGATGTGCAGATGAACTCTTTTATATGTTATCTTTCTCAATCATAGAATGAGCTGCTTGAAAGCTGAGATTATCTTGATTTTTCTATTTTTACTCTACTATTTAGCACATAATAAATGCCTTAAAATAATTTTTCCATTCATTCTTGTCCCATTGTGATAATTCCCAAATCAAGTTACTAATTACTTGGTTTTTCGAAAATACATTTTAAAGAATTATTTACTGATTTTTAGCTGTTAACATTTATGGAATCCGTTAACTGTTTGTGAATTGTATATAGATTTATTTCTTATCAAATGCTCCATAATTCATTTATCTGTTCATAGTGCAACATAACAACTCTCAAGAAATGTGTACAGTTTTATCTATGTGTGTCTGCATGCATGTCTGATAACTCTAGCTATCATTTGAAATTATCTGTTCTGGAGTGATACGTGGAAAATGTAAATTGTATTTGAATAGAAACACTGTAAAATAGATTAGAATCTATTTAGATGGAATCTTTATTTGGAGAACCTTTTTATTTAAGTTTTACAGGGTGATTCTAGTTGTGTAGGATAATTTGTAATTACTTAGTGATAAGTTAGTAATACATATGTTAGGATAGGGAAATAGATTGAAACTTTGATTTCACCTCTCAAGTAAGAAAACTTTGTCTCCTATTGGAACTCAGTGCCTTCTCTGCATTTTATCAGCTTGGGACTGCCCTCAGCACTAGGCAACTAATAGTATAATACAAACTCATTTTGAATAGGGATTATTGTTCCCTTTTGTATTTATATCTTCAACATTTAGCACAGTACTTAGCATATTGTAGAAAGTCATAAGTAATTTTTGATTGACTTATTGAAGTGACTTGCCCAGAGTTCCAAAGCTGCTAGGAATCAGAGATAGAATTTCCTGGTTGTGAGACCAGCTTTCTGTCTGCTATAGCTTAATATGTTATAGTTGGTAAAATTTGAATTAAAAGTTCCAAATGCACATTATATATTTTTAAAATTCAGCCTTACATACCCACTGTCTATTTGAATATTTCTAGAAGTCTGCTGAGTTGTAGATTAATTATATCATGCTAGTACATTTATTAGTTTTCCCCCTAAACTTTCTTACTCTCCCTCTTTTTAAAGAGCAACACCATCCTCCCTGCCCCTCAGGCTTACAACCTAGGAGTCATCCTGAATTCCTCACTATCTCTTACTATTTCTCTCTCCTCACCCCACAGTATCCAAGCTGCAGCCAAAGCCTGTGATTTCACCTTTGTAGCATCTCTTGAATATACTATCTTTTCTTCTCTGACACTTTTTGTTGTTCAGTTGTTTTTCCATCATGTCTGACACTCTCTCATCCTATTTGGGGTCTTCTTGGCAAAGATACCAGAGTAGTTTGCCATTTCCTTCTCCAGCTCATTTTATACATGAGTAAACTGAGGCAAACGGGGTGAAGTGACTTCCCCATGATCACACAACTATAGCCTGAGGTTGGATTTGAACTCAGGAAAATGAGTCTTCCTGATTGCAAGCCTGGCACCTATCCGCCATGCCACCCCAACTGCCCTCTGACACTGCCCCTACTCTAGCGCAAGCTTTCATTATCTCCCATTTGGACTATTGCAGTAACCTGTTGGAGGGTTTGCCTGCTTCAACTCTTTCCCCACTGCAATTCATCTTTCATTTGGCTACTAAAGTGATTTTCCTAAAACACAAGTTTTGACCATGTCATTTTTTCAATAAACTCCAGTGGCTCCTTGTTAACCCCAGGATCAAACACAAAGTTTTCTGTTTTGACATTCAGATCCCTTCATAACAACCCCCTCTGACTTTTCAAGTTTTCTTATACCTTACTCCCTCACATGTACTCTGAGAACCAGTGACCCTGGTCTCCTGATTATTACATGAACAAGAGTCACACTCTCAGCTCTGGGCATATTCTCTGGCTGTCCCCTATGCCTAGAATACTTTCCCTCCTCTATCCTCCCTACTGTTAAATCTCAAGTAAAAACCCATGTTTTACAGAGAACTTTCCTCAATCCCTCTTAATTCTAGTGCCCCCCTTCTTTTAATTACTTCCTATGTTTGTTGCATATTGTCGTCTCTATCAAATTATATGTTCCTTGAGAGTGAGGACTGTTTTTTGGTTCCTTCTGTATCCTCAGCACATCGCAGTGTCTAGTATATAGTAAGTACTCAATAAATGTTAATGATTGATTAATAGTAAACCTGTTAGATAAGGATGTATTGAATCACATTTGATTGCCCCTGACCTTCAGAAATATTTGACCAGTGTTAACATTTCTTTCCCTTGCATATGTAGAAACAGGTTAATATACAAAAGAAAGCATTTTGATAAAATGTATGTTTAAAATTTCATTTCAATACTGAACATGAAATTGAGTGAGATCTTATAGGGAAATAGTCTGTTATTAAAGAAGTTTGAAGCAAAACCTACTTGTTCATTTGGATAATTTATAGTAAATACCATCATTTCTTTTAATCAACAGCTAATGCTTTGAATGTAAATGTGAAGAAGGAAATGTCCAGCCCAGCAAGACCTTGTTCTTTTGAAGAGGCTATAAAAGGTACTAGATTAATCCTTATAAAAATATTTAATAGATAAACCTTTATATTTCCTATAGTACACATTTTTTTCATTTGTTTATATTTGTTCATATGTAAACACTTAATTTTTCAGTATGATTATTTTCCTTCTTTTTTTTACTCAAATATGTTTATCTTTGAAAATAGAAAGGTCTCAGGTTTTCTTTGTCAAATCTGCTTTTAAAAAATTAAAAAATAAAAATATAGTTAAACTCTATCCCTATTCCATTACTATAAATTTGATCAAATTATGATCTTTCTGCTATAAGAGGGATCGTTTTAAAGGTTAGGTGTTGTGTTGTCTTTTACTCCTGCATAGTTTCCTGTTTCTTTCATCCCATGCTACTGATAAAACATATTACGACGAAGTAAATCTTCAGTTAATTTTAAACTAAAAGGTTGAGAAAACAGAGCATTTTATTAAGCAATTAAAAAATTTTTTTTAGTCTGTGAGACTCTTAACATTTTCAATTCATTAAGTTTTTATTGACTACATAGAGTATGCTTGACACTGATAAGCAAATTGATAATCATATTACTTCTTCCTATACCTATTCTATTTTTGGATAAATGAATGAATGGAATAGTATTTGTTAAGTGCTTTTGTCCTTAATAAATAAGCATATGCAAAGCTTGTGGCTAAAGACTAGGGATCCAGACAGGAATATTAAGACTCCCAAGGAACTTTCATTATATAAGATGTTTCTGCTAGAAGTCAGATTATTCCTCTCATAATTCAAATATTCTCTCACTCTCAAAACACTGTATAAATTTTATTAGATTATTTTGGATAAAAACCCAATATTTTTGGATTTAGAAATAAAAACAAAACTTAGGTTGACACTTCATATAATAATATAATTCTAAAAATCTTGAGATTCATATTAATAGATGTTAATGATCTATCTTGCCTCATCAATCGGAAAGAAACAGGGGAGAATAAAACTAATTTATTGAAAGATTGACAAGAGGTCCAGCCAAGCAAAATTTTCCTAAGAGTATTTAAGGACAGCAAAAGCGAATAAAAATAGAAAAGATCTGCAGTGGTTTTTATAATAAACTTTTTACCATCAAGGATATTAAAACTATCACACTTGGCCTCGCAAATCACAATCTTGGATGTGCTAATAGAGGAAGTGGAAATTCACTAAAAAGAAAAGAGCCCCATTCTGAAATAAGTATATAGAGACAAGAATGCAATATCCCTTTGTATTTACTGTTCTTAAAAAGCATTTGATTCAGGAGGAAAAAGCATTACCTTAAAAGCTCTTTTCCAATAAGACATCTCCCATTGTTATATCAAAACTGTTCAAGTTTCTGTGAAAGAAAAACAGAAAAGGTTTTATTCAGTGAACCACTAGTTATAAACATTAGGCAAAGTATAAAATAGAAGGTGTTTATCTAATACAGAAGTTCCAAATTGAAAAGAAATTCCTTGTATTTCTTTCAATATCAACATTATGCTAGTTAGTTCAAGCCCCAGAACACTGTAGAACCTCTTGGGAGAGATTCATTACTATCTGCCTGACCATCCACACAGCAAAGACCAAATGGATGAAGAATTTTTATTGCCTGAGTTATGACATATAGTTGAAAGAATGAGTACAAAGCCAGTCTACCTTCAGGCACATCTGGAGTAGACAGTACAAATGGACGAGCAGGGCAAAAAATTAAGCAAAAAGGAGGAGAGTGCTGGATTGCTATCAAAAAATCACAAAGCACCATTAATTTCCCCAAGGTTCTCCCAGAAATAAAGGCTTTCATAACAATGACATATCAGTATTGTATGACACACAGCAGTCTCCACTATCACACTGAAATCAGTGGAGAGAGAGACTGCAACATATGAATAACAAGGTTGACCAGAAAATTTAGGACAGGATGATGGGTCGGTGATGAAGGAGAGCCTTGAATGTTAAACCTGAACTCTCTCCATATGAAATGGTGAAGAGAGTGTCTGGCATGTTGAGTGGAACCTAGGGTTAAATTGAGGAGAGTTGAGATCCAGTAGGATGAGCAGGTGTGGAGGCAGTTATTCCCATTCAAGGCAAAATCCCTTTCACTGACATCACAGATCCGTTTGAGAAGGAGCAGATGCTCATAGGTGTGTAGGTGGTGATTTAATCAAGGGCTTCCAAGGACCTCTAGTAAACTGGTTAAGTTCAATAAATTCCTAAGGAGTGAGGATTGCACTGTCTATAAAATTATTCTTTTCTTTCAGACTACACTCAATAAAAAAGTAAATTAGGCTCAGAACTTGCTTCCAAATTGGCTACTAAACCCTCAAGTTATATTCTCAAGATAGTCCTGAGAACCATGAAACCCATGTGAAGTATAAAAACTGGATCTGTGATTTTAAGGGTATAAGGCACTCCCAGATTAGGAAGCTCCCTCTACTAATGCATGTCAGCATCTTTTCTGAAACTTAGTCTTTAAAGGTTGCCTTGAGAACTGAGAGGTTTAAGACTTTCTTAGGGTCACACAGCCACTATGTATTAAGAGTTGAGACATAAAGTCAGGGCTTCTTGGCTTTGAGGCTAGTCCTTTCTCTACTATATCATATTGCCCATGTAGAAAGAAATAAAGGAAAAGGAAAGAATAAAAAGAAAGAGAGGGAGGGAGAGAAAAGTATTACATTTTTGTGAGCTACTTCATCACATAGATTATACTTATTTTTCTACCATTATAGTTCCATGAGAAAATAGTTCTTTAAGCTGTCAGTTAAATCCAACATATATTAGAATTATAAATTTCACATTTCTTTTTGTTTGTTTGCAGTAATGAAAGCTACTAGTTGTAACCTAGATAAGGTAAATATTCTTCCTAGTGCCTTGATCACTCCACTCATGTCAAGCAGTATGATTAAGAATGAAGATGTTACTCCAATGGAAGTAACAGCAGAAAAAAGATCTTCTCCTGTCTTTAAGGTGAGTTATGTTGATGTGAGTTCCAACCCTTGACCTGAATCTAAAACATCCTCTATGCACAGAATGATTTTTCTATTTTTCTATGGTTTTATTTTCAATCTTCTTAACCCCTACTTCCTCATTTCATTGAAAGGAGTTCTGTTTTTCAAAATTATTTTTCTCTCTAATATTGTTGTTATATACACCATTCTTAGTTCTACTAATTGTACTCTGCATCACTTCATAGAAGTCTTTCTCATTTTCTCTGAAAAAAAATTGTTTTGCCCTTCTTATGGCACAATAATCTATTGCATTCTTATCCATTAATTTGTTTAGTCATTTACCAACAGGACAGCCCTTAGTTCTAGTTTGGGGCTTCTTTATATGTGTTCAGAATCTCTAGTTTGAGCTAGTATAACTTTGTTTTCTCCATACTTCTGATCATTCAAGTCTCATTGTTAGTATATCTTTGGGGGATTTTTTTGTTTTTTAGGCAACAAAGGCAGTTGGATCAACTCAGCAAACATTAGAAAATATCTCTAACATATCCGGAAGTGGATCTTTTTCATCATCATCTTCCCACTTACCTCCTGAAAATGAAAAGCAGCAGCAAATTCAGTCTAGTAAAGTGTACAACCCAGAGACTTTGACAACTCTGCAGACACAAGACATTTCACAATCAGGGACTTTTTCAGCAGGTCCTGCTGCTGGCCAGCTGGCCAGCAGCGATGCACTGTTGCAGCAGGCGACCCAGTTTCAGAGCAGAGAGCCCCAATCGAGAGAGGTGTTGCAGTCCGAGGGCACTGTGGTGAATTTGTCTCAGTTGACTGAGGCATCACAGCAACAGCAGCCGTCACCCCTGCAAGAACAAGGACAGACTTTGCAACAACAGATTTCATCCAACATTTTCTCACCATCAAACAGTGTGAGTCAGTTACAAAATACCATACAGCAGTTACAAGCTGGAAATTTTACAGCCGGTGCTGCCAGCAGCAGCAGTGGAAATGTGGATTTGGTCCAGCAAGTCCTGGAGGCCCAGCAGCAGTTATCTTCAGTTTTGTTTTCTGCTTCAGATGGTAATGAGAATGTCCAGGAACAGCTTAGTGCTGACATTTTTCAGCAAGTCAGTCAAATTCAAAACACTGTAAGTCCTGGAATATTTTCTTCAACAGAACCAGCTGTCCATGCCAGGCCAGATAATTTAATGCCTGGAAGAGCTGAAAATGTTCACTCCCAAGCTGAAAATACATTATCCAGTCAACAGCAGCAGCAGCAGCAACAGCAACAGCAGCAGCAGCAGCAAGCGATGGAATCATCAGCAGCCATGGTGATGGAAATGCAGCAGAGTATCTGCCAGGCAGCTGCCCAAATGCAGTCTGAGTTATTCTCTTCAACTGCCTCTGCCAATGGAAACCTCCAACAATCTCCAGTTTACCAGCAAGCATCACATATGATGAGTGCATTATCTACCAATGAGGACATGCAAATGCAATGTGAATTGTTCTCTTCTCCTTCAGTTTCTGGGAATGAAACTTCTACTACTACAACACAGCAAGTTGCAACACCAGGTCCTACCATGTTTCAGACTTCAAATTCCACAGATGGAGAAGAGACAGGAGGACAAGTAAAACAAATACAGAACAATGTATTTCAGACTATGGTACAGATGCAGCACAGTGGAGAAAATCAACCTCAAGTCAACCTTTTTTCATCTACCAAAAATATGATGGCTGTTCAGAACAGTGGTACTCAACCACAGGGTAATGGTTTGTTCCAGCAGAGTAATGAGATGTTGTCTCTTCAGTCTGGGAGCTTTATACAGCAGCCTTCTCATTCACAGGCTCAGCTTTTTCACCCACAAAATTCTATCGGAGAGGCTCAGAATATATCCCAGGAAACTCAAGGTTCTCTTTTTCACAGCCCAAGTCCCATTGTCCACAATCAAACTTCCACTTCACCCTCTGAGCAGTTGCAATCTTCGATGTTTCATTCCCAGGGTACCATGGCTGTACTACAAGGCTCGTCTGTTCCTCAAGACCAGCAGCCAACCAACTTGTTCCTTTCTCAGAGTTCTATAAATACACTTCAGAATAACACAGTGTCTCAAGAAGAACAGATCTCATTTTTTACTACACAGAACTCCATTTCTCCCCTCCAGCCAGCACCCAGCACTGAGCAACAAACAGCTTTTCAACAACAGACACAGATATCCCATATTCAGTCACCTATGCTTGCCCAAGAACAGGCCCAACCCTCTCAGCAGGGTTTGTTTCAGTCTCCAGTATCTTTAGGTGCTCTTCCACCAAATTCAATGGCCCAGAGCCAACAAGGGACAATCTTCCAAGCTCAGCATTCAATGGTAGCCATCCAGAATAGCTCTTCATCCCAAGATCCACAACAACAGCAGCAGCAGCAACAACAGCAGCAACAGCAGCAGCAACAACAGAATATTTTATTCAGTAACCAGAATACCATGGCTACAATGGCATCCCCAAAGCAACCGCCACCAAATATGATTTTCAACCCAAATCAGAATCCACTGGCCAACCAAGAACAGCAGAACCAGTCTATATTTCACCCACAAAATAACATGGCATCGATGAATCAAGAACAACAGCCCATGCAGTTTCAGAACCAGAACACAGTTTCTTCCCTTCAGACCCCAGGATCCACCCAGGCTGAGCCACCCCAGCCATCTTTATTCCATACCTCTCCCCAGATTCAGCTGGTTCAAGGGTCACCTAGTTCACAAGAGCAGCAAGTCACACTCTTCATCTCTTCGGCTTCCATGTCTGCCTTGCAGACCAGTATGAACCAGCCAGACCTGCAGCAGCCTCCTCTCTACTCTCCTCAAAACAACATGCCAGGAATCCAGGGAGCTGCAGCTTCACCTCCACAGCAGACTAATTTATTTCACAACACAACGGGAGGCTCGATGAACCAATTGCAGAATTCTCCTGGCGCATCTCAACAAACTTCAGGAATGTTTTTATTTGGCATTCAGAATAGTAAGTGGTGTTTTATTACTGCTTATGTGTATATGACTTAGCAATTGAGAGTTGACATTTTTTTAATACCTTTGTAAGTTTAGTCTCCGTATAAGCTTTTTCCCCATGCTACAGACATAGACTGGAAGCCTTAGCCAGCTGAAAAGTGAGCTATGTACCCAAACCTAATGGATGAAAGCATGTGGATGGATTAAATTGATCAGACGGTTATTAAATGTTAGCTCTGGAAAGCTGAATAAGTTGCAAAGAAGGTTCAGACTCGGTTGGTGAAGGGAACTTTCTGATCCAGGAGTTGCTTCTCCTGGTGACCTCATAGGTCCAAGCCCCACTTTTCTGTGCTGGGCAGGATATCAAATGCCAAAGACACAAAGATTAATCCTTTGCAGCATGGGGCTTCAGTCTTATATTTTCTCCTCCCAACAACTCTGGAAAGTACTTGCCATTAAACTAAGACAGTTTAAGTAATTTCTCTACTATCACATAGCTTGTCTCTAAATCTGGACTTGAACTTAGATCTTTCTGACTCTTGGGTCAGCATTCTATTCACTGTACCACATAGGCAGTTCAGAGATAGTACATAGAGGCGGGAAACATCAGGTTAAGTTCAGAGAACAATAGTAGGCCAGTTTAGCAGAGACAGAAAGTGAATGAAGGAAGATCCTGTGAAATGACAGTAATAATGATAGTAATAGCAAGTATTTATATAACAATTTTAAGATTTTCAAAGTATTTTACATAGGTAACTTATTTGATAAAATCTTAACTTGAAATAGAAAATGTGACTTGGATCCAGACTGTGTAGACTTTTTAATTCCTGACAAAGTTGGCATTTTCTCCCAAAGGTAATAATAAGCCACATAATATTTCTGAGGAGAGTGGTTTAGAAAGGGCAGTGTATTAAGATTATTTTGCCAGTTGTGTAAAAGATAGATTTGAGGAAGGGAGAAATTAAGATCCTTGAAACCAATTAAGAGGTTTTGGAAAAAGTCAAGGCAAGAGGTAATGAGGTTTAAAAATTAAGTAGGAACCATAGAAGTAGAGAAAAAATGTAAGATAATGTAAGAGATAAAATCAATAGGGCTTCATATCTGATTGGATATGAAAGGTGGAAGGATCAACATAGGCTTTGGTTTTCAACCTGAGTGATGGGGAGTTTAGTGAACCTCTCAGCTGAAATAGGGAAGGTGGATGAGAGAGAGAAAAAAAATCAGGAGGAAAATAATGAATTTAGGTTTGGACATGAGTTGTATCTGGTTGTAGAGAGTACAGTAATACAGTGGACAGAAAGGACTAGCATTCAGGGGAGAATTTAGAACAAGACACACAGATTTGTACATAAACCTGGTAACTGAATCCTGTTGTACAGTTTTAAATCTGGATGGGGAAACAGCAGAGAAAGAAGCAGGGTTAATACAGAACTTTGGCTAATACTTATTTGTGATAGAGGAGAGCAGTGAATTAATGGAGAAGATTGGAAAAGACTAGCTTAACAGGTAGGAGAACCTGCAAAGACAAGTGCTGTAGAATCAATCAACAAGCATTAATTACTTGTCTCCCTTGTGCCAAGAACTAAGATAACGGGAAATTATACAGGAGAAAAAAGTCATCCTCCATGTCACACACTGTAGAAGGGTGAGAACAAGGCATCAGCTTTAGCAAATGAGATCACTGATGTTCTAGAGAAAGACTTTTGTTTAGATTGTTCTAGCTGGAAGTCATATTGCCAAGCGTTCAAGAATGGATGGTATGTATAGGGTTCTCTTTCTAAGGCTTCACCTTAGACTTCCATTGGTAAAGGGAACTTTCTGATCCAGGAGTTTTCACAGGGAGAAAAATAAAGAATAATTTAAGGGTATCAAAGAAGGATTTATAGGTTTGGTTTTAGAAGAGAGACCTGAGCAAATTTTTAGACTGTTGAGAAAGAGCCAGCAGATGCAGACTTAGATTAAAAATGAGAGATTGAGGGAATGATTGAGGGAGTAAATTTATGAAAAAATGGCAGGAAGCACAAATAAAAGATTGGAAGGCTTGGCAAGAAGGGCACCTTGTGTTCTGAGCAAACAAGGAAAGGACAGGCAAAGGTGTACTGAAGGTTTTTGAGGTGTTGAGGAGAGGAAAAGCGACTAACTCCATCTGGACTCAGTCCCCTTGTAAAAGAGGTGAGGTAATTTTCTGGAAGGTAGTGTGGTGGAGAGTAGAGAACAGGGCTTGGGAGAGAAGTACAAGTCCCTTTACTGGAGAAGAAACTAGTCACTAAATGTGTCTTACAGGAGCATCATCTTTGTCACTGAAATGTGTTTTGGCCAATTGCTCTTAGAGCATTAACCGTATATATGATAATATATAGTGTTTCCCAGTATTTTAAGCTGTTAATTGGAAAGTGAAAGGCAGACATGACTGGAATTCAGAAGAGAAGTTTAGAGATAGGCACAAAGATTTGGGAAGAAGCTACAGGAAGATGATAAGTGACTACAAAAAAGAAAATTCATGAGATGTAGTTTCTTCCAGTAAAATGTAGGTTCCTTGAGGGGCAGAGAAGAGTGTGTTTTTTATCTTATTTTGTATCTTGACCTCAAATTCAGGTCTCCTAATATACTACATTGTGAGAATCTTTTTCTTCTACTCTCAATGAGTTATTTTTTCTGACTTCATAAGACGGAATTTTCTTTTATTCTCCAATACTGTGTGTGTGTGTGTGTGTGTGTGTGTGTGTGTGTGTGTGTGTAATATTTAGTTGGAGATATACAATAGGCAGTTAATGATGACTAAAACTCTGGAGAGAGTTTAGGATTAGTCACATAGTTTTGAGGATTTTAAAAAAAAAAAGTGATCATTAAACCACATGAGAGGGAATTAACATCATGACGGGAAAGAAATGTTTTATCAGATTGCTTTCTGTCTTGGGAAGGAGAAAAATTTGGAACACAAAATTACAAAAAATGAATGTTGAAAACTGTCTTTACATGTATTTGGGAAAATAAAATACTGTTGAGGGGGGAAAAAAAGAATACTTGGATACCTTGAGTAACTTTACAGAATTTTAATGATTTTATTTTAAATGTCTCTACAGATTGTGGCCAGCTTTTAACTCCTGGACCAGCAACATTGCCAGATCAGCTAATGGCTATAAGTCAGCCAAGTCAGCCTCAAAATGAGGGTCAGCCACCTGTGACAACACTTCTGTCTCAGCAAATGCCAGAAAATTCTTCACTATCATCATCTATAAACACCAACCAGAACATTGAAAAGATTGATTTGCTTGTTTCATTGCAAAACCAGGGGAACAACTTGACTGGCTCATTTTAACTGCATATGAGTAAGTGTTCCGTTTTGGTTTAGTAGTCTTATTTCCTCCTGTAAGAGGTTAGATAGTCTTTAAATGATACAAATAAGTTACACTTGGATGAATGTTTTCAGCAGCATTTCATGGGATTTTTCGATAATTTTGACCACTTCAAACCCCAAAGGCCCAAGAATTTTGAAATATGAATAGAATTTACTGTCTTTATAAGTTTAGGTAGATGCCAAAAGATTTCATTTTTATGTCTCATAAGAAATTGAATATTGAATTCCAAAAAATGCTGAAAAAAAAAAAAAGAAGAAATATAATAAATTATAGTTATAAGAATTAAGTTTTACTTAATCTTTGAAGGTAAAAATAAGCTTGTAAATAAATATTTTTTCAGTTGATTATATTTAATTCTTCTCTTCTTTTTTTTGCAGAAATTCTGTGAAGAAAAACCCAGTTCCAAGATGCTCTTGGAGCTTGTGACTACAATTGTATTAAAGTGTATGGAATTAAGTTGCTCTATAAAAAAAAAAATTACACCAAAAAACTATGTTTGACTAAATATATAGATTTTATCCTCCCTGCAGAAGCACATTTGTGCTACTTATTGCAGTGATTAATCAATAATATTGTCATATTCCATATTCCTAATAGCAATAATGACTAAGGATTTATGTTTTATGTTCCCATTCAGTAAATGTAATTGTTATCTCTTCCTAAGCACAGTGCCTCTATAAGGCACAGTATGAATTCAAGTCTAGTCCACTTGGTCATTATTGCTATTAGAAAATAACTCATAATGTCATTTTACTTTTTATTTGTTCGTTATTTTTCTTTCCCACATCTTTTCTGTTAAGATTTCTATAAAAAGGATATCCATAACTGAAGTTGATATCATCCAAGTAAAAAGCACAGCTGTTGGTCAAAGTAAAAGAATCATGTTGTCAGTTTTCATGGAGAGCCTGAGGAGCTTACCCAGTGACAAGCTGTAGTAGTAATACTTAGAGAGGACAAATCTGTCTGTGTAAGCAGACACCCTGTTTGTGAAACTGGGCATGGCTGAATGTTTTAAGGCTCCACATCAGAGTTGTTCATGATTTTCTATATGTTTGTACAAAGATGTTAGTCTATAATTGTGCATAGAATAGTAATGATCTTGTTCTACAGAAATGAAGGGGACAATTTATGGTAATTTTTTTTTTTTTTTAATTTTCTATGATATCCTGTCCTATAGGGAGTAATTTGAATGGCTGAAGTTCATTGTAACCTAATTTGCATTCTTCGGTCACAACTTATTGTAACTCAGCCTTAGACCAACATTCCTTTTTTATATGTTCCCATGATTTTTTTCTTCACTTTTTAGTTTGGTTGTAAGCAACTATGAATACATTACTGGCTTTAGGATCCTCTAGCAGCTTAAAGAAAATAAGACCCCTTTGACCCAAGGTGATCTAGCAAGTCCTGCAACACAGGGAAGGAGAAAAGATCTCTTCCATTAATTGGGAGGGATAGGAATTGACTCCAGGAAAGACAATGCATTTTTTCCCATGAACGGTGCTGTTGTAAAGTCTTCAAAAAAAAAATTTTCCCTCGAATGGGAAACAAAAGCTAAGTTTTCTTGAAATACCACTTCTCCCTGAGCTGCAGTGACTGTCATAAACTTGTCACCTCAGTGCTTTACAATTTTGAAGTGGTCACTTTCCTGATAGTTCCCATGAGCCTTAGGCTTTACAGGGTCATACTGTTCACTTAAAATGAAGAATTCACTTGTTTATATCTGTAAAGAGCAAAAGAACACACTCCGGGACTTGCAGGTGTAGCACTGGTTATACAGTTTGGGTGCTTTGACCAACCCGAGGAATGTTTGCTTCTCACTACAACCTCTTGTCTAGCCATGTGCTTTTTCCTGTTCTCCTTGTGGCATGTAGAAAGCTGTTCTTGCCGTTTAGAGCCAAGCTGGTGTGTGTAGCTTCTAAATCCTGATATAATGGCTTTGGTATTCTTGTCGGTTTCACTTTGTTTTATTGTTTTAAGTACAGAATAGCCTGAAAATTGTTCGACTTTTCTGTTTACTGTATTGTTTTTCTATCTTTGTATACTCAGTTGAATTGTGTAGAAATGTGGTGGTGTTGGTTTTGTTTTTATAACTAGATTTTTCTTATTTGTGATGGTCTTTCTGTTATTTGTATGCTTTATCTTGTCTTTACCACAGTCTTCTCTTCTTCTCTCACAAGCATATCTTTCCCACTATCTTTACCCTTCTTTTTCTTTTTCTCCCCTGCCTTCTTTATTTTTTCTTCCCAATCTCCCTCTCCCTCTCTCTTTCCTTCCTTTCCCCCCTGTCTCTCTCTTTATCTCTTTCTCTTCTCTCTCTCTCTCTCTCTCTCTCTCTCTCTCTCTCTCTCTCTCTCTCTCTCTCATCCTCCTTCTCCCTCTTCCTTTCCTTCTCCTCCCTTTCTCTTTCTTTCCTTCTCTCTCTGATTGAGAGGCATTGAATTACGTTTTCAGTAGTACAGGCTTCTTGCCGATATGAAGGGAACTTTTCAGAAAGAGACCTGCTCTGGGTCATTTAATTTTGAATACAGTTTTCAATCGTTCAAGTTTTGGATGGTTTATATCTAATGTGTGTTTCATTTTTTTGGAAAGCTATATTTTGTATTTAGGAAATGGTATACTATTTTGCTATTTGTACTGAGTGAGTACATTGGCATAAATATAAAAAATTTATATATATATATATATATATATACATATATATAAACTATTCTTTTTGCCACACATTTTTGTGGTAAATTTGTGAGTTTGTCTGATGTTCTACCACAACGTGGCGTCTGATAACAGTGAGGGGGGTTTTGTTATGTCTTTATTAAGTATTTAAGTACTTTTTGCAACAGAAATGACCTGTTCATCTGTGGCCATTCCATCGGGCAGTGCATTGTTATATTAGTGGGCTAAAGGCAACTTCACTGTGTTTGCTGTGTTTGTCACTCAGCAATGTGTTGGAGTAAGGAAACCAATTTTGGCAATTGTGTCATGTGGTGTTTCACCAGAATGAGCCAATCAGCTTTTGCTCACTATATATTTAATATTTTATTATTGTTGTTATTATTAATTGGCTTACTTGTTCTATGCCTTTTATTTATAAATACACTAAAACCATATTACAGTTTTAATAAAGAACATTTTCCTCACCACGTAATGCCCAGAGTTACATTTTAAATTCTCTAAACCAAAAATATTTTTCTTTCCCTCCTTATCTTCTCCATTGAAGAAGAGAAAAATCCCCTAGGATATATAGTTCAAGAAATGAAAAAGATCAACCCTAACCCAGTGCTTCACTTCCAAAATGTAAAGCCCTAATAGTGCATAGAATGTCAAGTATAGTATCAGGGTGATTGTACCCAGCTGCTATATAATTGGGGCATAGAAATAAAATTCTTTTGGTCAGTTCATTTTTGTGTTTTCCTAGAATATTTTTTTTCAATGATGATCCAGAAGCTTCAATGAGACCCTTTTATTCACCATATTCCAGGACTGGAATATTTGGTAACACTGTGGTTATAACTTCATCTTACAAAAAGACTGACTTGTGTACTAATTTACCTTATTTAGAAGAATGTTTATTATTGGGAAATAATTGATTGTCAGTGCCAAGTCAACGGGGACCAATTTTCTGTTTTACAATATCTTGTTGAGAACAGTACTTATACCTGAATTGTACTGATTCCCAGTTTGGGGTAGAGGAAGAAAACCCAATTTTCACGTGTTTCATAAATTTAGGGATTGTTATTCAAGGGCTGTGCTGTGCTACCATATTCCTGTTAATTCACTAATGGTGACTTTATTTTTTACTTTGTTAAATTTACGTTATCTATTTTAGGTCAATGTTAAGTGTACAACATTCTGAACACGTGATTTGGTTACAAAAAGTATTTGTATTTTGAATGAAGGGTAAAGCTCAATGGTTGGTTTGTGCTAATACTGCTGCTTTCAAACAACTGTTACAGATGGGAAAGAGACTTTCAGTGAGCCAGCAAAGAGCCTTAGAAGAAACAATTGGTCAGAATTGTTTCGTGGCAGAAGGACCTAAATATACTGTGAACCACATCTTATTTCCTTCATATTGCTATATTCAACATGTTCTTAATTTCAGAAATGAACACTTATGCTTGGAGCTTATCTGTGTGTGTGAGTGTGTGTGGATCTGTGTCTGTATGTGGTTTCTCTGGTTATTCATTCCATTATGCTTTGATACAAGTATAGAGAATAACTGGAGATTTGTTTTTAATTCTGAACCTTAACATAAGAGGTCACAGCTACCTTTATAAATAAAATATCTTTGATTCAAGATTCACAATGTTTTTAGCCCAATATTAATCTAAAACATTTTAATGATTTTTATTTATCATAAAAATGAATAAAATTGAGTTTTCCATGTTTCCATTTTAAATATATTTCATTGTTTAAGAAGTGACATTAAAACAAAATGTGTTTTTCCCCTCACAATAATGAAACCTGAGAAACATCTGGAAGTAAAGACTGGAACAGAATATTGCCTTAATAATGCATAGACCCAAATTTCAATACAAATGTGTTTACAAACATTTAATAGATGGAATCTTAAAAATTTGTTTTATTGTGAAATTTTCTCTCCTAATATCTTTGCTAATTGGCAAATCAATATCCTATGAGCCAGTTAACTTTATTCTTTTCATTGTCATAGATTGTACCACTTTTTTGGGACAAGCATCTTTTATAGATGTATACCTTTGTTACCATGAGGGCTGCTTGAGTAGAGGATATGACTAACCATCACAAGTAATGGGGGAAAAATTAAAACTATGTGTTCTAGTAATAGTGAGTAGTGTCATCTTTATGGAAGGACAATATAGTGTAGAGTAAGGTAGTTTCCATCCGCCGCTTATTTGTTTCAAAAGAATTTTTTTGGAAATATTTTAGTAATAAAATGGGTAGGTAATGTTCATAAATAATGTAATAATATCAAGATAGTAAAACAAAATTACTTCAGTTATGACTTTATTCATTTAACATTTTATATCTTACCTGATTACGTTTCTTGAGCTCCTATTGGCTGTTTTGTTGGGGGAAAAGGGAGGTTCCTTCTGTTCTATGCTAGCTTTCATTAATAGATGTAGTTCAGGTATTCTACCACTACTTATCTGATATAATTCAGGAAGCCTTTAAAGAAAATTTTATAAATCCAGATTAAATACTTGTTTTCAAGTGCCTTTCTTACTTTGACAATGCCATCTTTAAAAAATTTTGTTTAGCATTGCCAGAAAATGTATACTTTTACACTGATAGTTATAGTATTATCCTTTACATTATTTCCTGCTAGTCTTTTCTCTGTTTCTTAACTACTGCCTTGAAATTTCTGTTAAGAAACATTGCCTGAAAAACATTTTCCATAAGTTTTTATACCCCTTTGTCATATAACTAAAATATTTTATTAAACTCTTTTGAGGATGAGGGAAAAAATCTATCTTTTATTATTTGGATATTATATAAAAATTACTATAAGTGAGCTGTTTCTCATTGTTATCCATTTTGATCCACTTATAATTTATGTGTTAATAGAATACTTATGACATAACACCATACTTGTAACTCAGTGCAGTTTAAAAATACCAAGAAAGAGGTTTGTAAAGTGTTTACTATGTTTTTAAGAGGAGAATTACATTTCTGAAGCACTGTTTAAAGAAAACATCATCATACCCATATTTTTAAGTAGAAGGAGGCAAAAAAATGTAGTGTGTTCTATTTCTCATTCATTTTTCTATGAGTATATTAGAATTTCAGTTTATCTTATTTCAAAAACTTGCTGGAAAAAAAAGAAGTTGCACCTGAACTACTGAAGAGCAAAGGTGATTTCTTTAGAACAGATATAGTTAGGCAATCAAAAAAAAATTAAACTTTGTCTTATGGCCCTCTCTTGATTTGAATATACATTTTAAAATCTGCCCAATGTAATAGAAAAAAATTGAGCTTAAGTACGGATTAGCAATAGCAATATAGATTGAAAGGGAAAATTAATGGTAAAGTTAATAAGAAGATGAGATGAAATTCCATTATGTATTCCTAAATAATAGCTAGCACAACCTTCTCATAGTTAAGAAATCATGAATATGAATCTCTTGGAAGGAGACACTTGCAGAAAAACTCCAGTGATATGGAATTGCTCTCGTTTTATGAGTATTTTCATGACTGTTCATGGCACCTTGAGACTGCAGACCTTTAGATGCAGTATTTTTAATATCCAATTCACAGTATGCACTTTAATCATAACAAAGAAGTCAAGGGTGCTAAATAGTGGTCATTCTTTATTAGTGAATACTTTTTAATGATCTGAGGTACTTTGTCATTTTTGTCTTGGTAAACCAAGACACTGTGGGTATGTAACTGTATTGTGTGAATATCTTCCAAATGATCTGTATAATTAGGATTAAGGCTTTGAAATTTAGCCAGTAATAAAGGAAAAACATTAGGCATGAGTAAATCCGTTTTGTCTTTTTAAAAATAATAAAACCAAGCACATTAAATTTTTTTGTCAGCCCACATGTTTGAGGGTTAATTCCATGTATTTTTGTTATGTATATAAACATTATGATATATAATTTTGTACATATATCATATGTACATATAGTATATGTATATATGTATACTATATATAACGATCTAGCAGAAGTGTTTTGTTTTTTTTTTTTTTTTTGGTACTCAACATGTAACCATGTTGATATTATATAAACTTACAACAGCTTATCCCTAATGATTTATGAACAATGCTATTAAATTTCATCAATTTATTCTCTAGAATCTGTAGAAATGAAGAGTTTAAATATATATGTTTGGATACACATAGACTCAGTTTGATTACAAATAATGTTGAGCTAATTATCTGGTATAACATTGTCTTCATTAAAACCTTTACATAAAATGGCTTTGATTTAAACATATTTGGTTTGTTCTGTCTTTTAATTTTTTAATGAAACTTGACAGGTGCTAAAGTCTTCTGTTCATCAAATGGGTACAGTATGTACAGTGGTGAGACAAGCTTTTACTTACCAGCATGAGATGGCCCTGCTGTGGCTGGAGCGCTTATCAAAACTAAAACGTCTTTCATTCCCTGTACTCACTGAGTTGTGTGTATGAGGTAGTCAACAAAATGGCCAACTAGTTCGAACCTAAACAATTTCAAAAGCCATATGACTATTAATTTCTAAGGAAATGAATTACATTTTCATTTCCCTCAACTATTTGCAATCTTATAATTTTTATAAAGTTAATAACTTGTGCTTCCTATCCAGTCTTCATCTCTGCTTCCATATTTCAATTTTCTACTCTAGTAAATAACCTGACCAGGTTTAGGAAAAGCATTTATCTTAGCACTGTAATTTAGTTGTTGTTTTAAGGTAAAAATCAGAGTAGCCTTCTAGGAGAATTCACAGACTGGTCTTGCTGTGTACAAGAACGTGATGGAGAACACTTAGTAATAGATACTTGGCATAACCTATGCTTCATCTAGAAGTGAAATAAGCTATTATATTTTTCATTATAAATATTCATTGTTGCTCTAATAGTTCTATGATCTCATGAACATGAATAAGCCCTCAAAAAACAGATTGCAATCTCTCTACGCCTGCTCATGCTGGGTGACTGTTCTTCATGTCCTTCCTTAAGTTCACCAAAGAAAATCTAAAACAAATGCCAAATAAAATAAGATTTAGTCAATTGAATCATGAAGGCAAGCAATTTTTTTTCAATAATTCATGTGTTTTCTTAATGATTCCTTATCCCCTTTCTTGCCATGTATACACTGTTGCTTTATCTGTTTTCAACTCCTACCTAGCTCTGAATTGATCTCATTATAAAATAAAGCACACAGACTTTACACATTTCAGGCACCAAAATATATGAAACATGTGACCTCTCAAAATTTTTACTTCCTTTCACATGGATTACCTTGGGAAAACTTAGCAATGGCAATTACAAAGGCACAAGATGAAGAGCCAGTTTCTCCACCCTTATTTGAAAATTGCTGTGGAATATGATGCTGTACATTCCTAATTGTCAAGGACCCTGAATTTGGGAGATATGAAGACCCAAGTTCTAGTGCTAACTTTACCACTTACTAGCTGTGTGATCTTGGGCAAGTCATTTAAACTCTCCAAGCTTTAATTTCTTCATCTATAAAATAAGAGTAACAGTCTGCATATCCGAACAAGGCTCTTATGACTTAAATGAAATATTATGTATGAAAATACTTTGAAAAGTCCAAGTGCTATCAAATCGTAAGGGATAACCTCTTTCATTGACCAGCACCCTAGTTTGGGTACTCAAAGAATTCTACTATCTCTTTAGTCATTTTCCAATGCAACTATTACTGTCAAAATCTATCTCAACTAAACTTTAAATATCCCTGAATTAGCCCATATGTTACTTTTTAGGTGTCATTTGTTTAACTTATAGAATTTTCTTGGTTGTATTACTCTTATATGTTATAGCCCTCTGGCCTTTTTCCTTTACTAAAAAATATGGTGTTTGAGATGTAACTTGTAGATATACTTCATCACACTAAAATCAGGAATTTTAGTGATTTCTTATTTATTCCATTGAATTTGAGTTATTTCATTTTGATCTAGTGAATGCATCAGCTCACCTTATTCTTGCTTTCTTAGATAAGCTCCAAGCAGTTGTTCCTTTTGACGTTTTTGTTGTTCTTTTAATTTAATCTTTCAGTATGCTGTAATTTTTCAGTAACCCATTCTTTAACCAAGTGGTTTATCTGCCTTTCTGCCTTTTTTTTTTTTTTTTTTTTTTTTTTTGCTAGAGCACACTGATCAACCACTGAGCTACCTTCTTCCATTGTCCTGCAATGATGTGAAGGTAGCACCAGATGTTCTTTTGTGCATTTTTGTGTATATGGCTTTCATAGTTGGGATTTTCAGAGCACTGATACCAGATGTTTTCAGTTTGTTCTCTGGGGAAATTTCATTTGCATCTATGTTTTTAGCTATCTGTGATAACTTGTTAAATATTAAAAAATATTTTGCTTCTATTGGGACATTTGTATACTCGCAATTATATTTCTGTAAACAGCTGCAGTCAGAAATAAAACATCGAAAGTTTTCTTTTTGTTGTGTTAACCGTGTCACTTTTTTTTCTGCAAGAATTGTATCAATAATGAAAAAAATCTTATATTGATTGGGAAAGAGGGAGAGGTTATATCCTGGATCAGACAGGTCAAACTGCCCATGAGGTCTGAAAACAACATAGCACTCGTTACCCAGATGCAGATAATTCAGATTAGGACTAAACAAGATCCACCATATCTTTCAGAAGCACAAGCAACCTGGCCCTGACATAAAGTCTGTATTCAGAAAGTAAGATAGGAAAAATGAGAAAACAAAAGAAAACACCAAGGATGAAATTAAATTAGAATAGTTAAGACACAAACCCAAAAGAGAATATGCACTGCAAGCAACCCCTCCAAGAAAACCACTCATTTGCCACAGACTACAGTGAAATTCCTAGGAAAAAAGCTTTTTAAGAGATCTAAATGAGAGCTCTAGAGGACGAAATTGGAAGTCTATGCTAGTGAAGAAAGAGGAAGGAATGGAACTTAGCAAATCAGTGTTCACGTCCATACAAGTAAGAGAGGAAGGGGGCCAAGAGAAACCCTGTTTTCATTGGAACTGGCAAAGGAAAGTTGCATATACATACAATTGAGAGGGAAGTGGAATCAAGCAAATTCAACCCTAGCTTCCTAGAGCCAGCTGTAAAGGGAGAAGGAAAGGGAAGGAAGCACAGCCCTCTCACTATACTCTGTAAGGAGGATTGCAGGGGACTGAGGGCTAAGAGAGGACAGATTGAGAGAATTACACAATCAGCAGCAGGAATGGAACCAACTCGGGAACAGAAGGCTTCGGGTGGAGTTAAAATAAGCGACTGGAGCAAAATAAACTGGGCTTCAGGTGAACTCAAGCCAGTGTTGCATTTATGACCTCAGACAAGGCAGCATATTACATCTTACCGCATACAGACAGCACCAGAACTGGACAAAGGGCAAACTGGGATGGATGCCCTGTATTACCAGGGGCATGTGGTCTGGTTTTTTGGAATCCCTCCCTTTAGCCAAAGACCTAGAGGGAGGGCTGTCGGTATCTTTCATAGCTGGGTATGCCTTTCTTTCTGATGGACCTGAGAATACATCATTTGGACCTTTTCACAAATAGAAGGCAGCCCTGATTGGTGGATTAATGAGGAGGTGGGCTAAGAGTTTTCAGCTCTTCCCCATTTCTTTATTGTTGGTGGAGGTGTAGATTTAACAGTAGATTTATTGGGGGGGGGGTTAAAAAAAAAAAGCCAGGATATGCCTTGGGGAGGGCCTTAGCTCAAACTGGCTTCTGTTTACTGGATAAACCCCACACAAGGGTTAATGAGCAGATGACTTGGGGGCTGGGAGGAATCACTTTATTCTGTTATGCCCTTCAGAAAAACTGCCTGATCTACATAGCCTGGGGTCTGAAGAAATGGATAGATTTACACAGAAATATTGGCAATAAATAATACAATTCAGCATTAATTTTCAAGTAAAAAAATAATAATTGGGGATCTCAATGTAATTGAAACTTTTTCAGACTTAGATCTAACCAAAAGTTAAACCAAAAAGTTACCCAACCTGGCAGTTACTGAGTGGACTATACATAATTTTCATCTATGCATAGCACCCTTGAAGAAAAAAAATGGATCATGTGTTGGATCATAAAAACATCACAAAAATACAGAAAAGAAGAAATGTTAAATATCCCATATCAGATGCATATAGAAAATTTGATAAAGGGCCTTTGGAGAAAGAAAAACTTATTTGGAAATTAATTCTTAAAGAACAAATGTGTCAAAAAAAGAAGAAACAAATTACATCAAAGAAAAATGACTGCTGAAATAGCATGTTAAAACTTTTAGGTGCAATTAACACATTCCTTTGGAAAATTTATGTCCCTAAATCCTTTCATCAACAAAATAAGGCAAGACTAGGTCAATAGATTGGTTGTGTAATTTTAAAAAAAACCCTAGAAAACCAACAAATATTGAAACCATAAATTAACAAAATTGAAATTCTGAAAGTTGAGTTTGATAAAAATAAATACATTGACAAAATGTAAATAACATCTAATGGTTTTTTTTAAAGCAATAAAATAGACCTTTAATATGATTTTTAGAGGAAGACCAAATTGTCAATATCAAGCATGAAAAAGAATTCAAAAGAAATGAAGAATCAAATCAGAAATTTTTATTCAATTATATGCCATTAAAACAAATGCCAAAAAAACAAATGAAATGAATATTTACAGAAACATAAAATGCCCAGATTAACAAGAAGAAATGGAGAATTTAAATACTTGATGATAGAAAAAGAAACGAGCAATTAATGAACTCTTAAAAGAAAAAAACAGGACAAGATGGATTTAAAAGTGAGTTCTATCAAATATTCGAATAACAATTTCAGTGTCAAATGAACCATTTACAAAAGTGGGGAAAAGAGACATTTTACCAAATTCCAATTGTGATATGAATATGGTCTTGACACCTAAGCTAGGGAGAGATAAAATAGAGAAATAAAATTATAGAACAAAATCCCTAATGAATATAATGTAAACATTTAAAATGAAACATGAGCAAAGAACAACATGTCAAAGATTCTGTACATTATAATCAGGTAGATTTTTACTAGGAATGCAAAGTTAATTTGGTATTAGGAAAATTAAGCTTAATAAATGATACTAATTTTAATTAATTAATTGACCACTAATTTTAAAAATCACATGACTGTCTACAGAAACATTTTTTGGGGAAAATACAAGAGCCATTTCTGTTTTAAAAAAAAAAAAATTTAAAAGCATAGGAAAATCATTTTCCTTAGTGGAGCAAACAGTATCTATCTAAAGCCAAGAACCAACATAATATGCAATAAAGTAGAGATCTTTCCAGTAATACCAGGGATAAGACATCAGTGTCTGCTATCACCATTGCTATTTGCCTCGCTGATAGAAATGCTAACTGAGCAATAAGACAAAAAAGAAATTGAGGAAATATGTATAAACAAAGGAAAACAAAATATTGCTTTTTGCAGATGGTGGTGGTGTACCACAGTTCTCTTTTAATTATCCTGACTCAATTTCCCTAATTGTCCTGACTAAATTTCCCTAAATTGGTTCTGCCTCAGTTTCCTAAATTGTTCTGCCTCAATCCCCTTAGTTGCAAACCCCTCTCTGTTCATGAAGACTGATATAACTCAGGGCTATTTGCTCTAAGGTTATAAATTGTCAATATGTAAACTCAGAAAGGGGGGCTTCAGACATTCTGTCTCTAGTCACTTTTTAAACTCCCAGCTTGTTAGAGTTTATGGTCCTACCCTCCAACCTGTCAGAGCCAACATCAAGGTTCCTGCCTGGAGATTCCCATATCACCAGACCTTGGACTCCACTCCCCTGCCTTTGTTTAGCTACTGTATATAAATATGTCATTGAGCACTCACATTGGCTGCTGGATGCTGGGTTCTTGGAGATGATAGTCTTATTCAGCACTGGGACCAAGCCATGGATCCATTTGGTCCCAGTAAATCTCTCCATTAAATAAATTATTAAATTGTTCTCTAATCTCTATTTTGCCTCAGTTTCTCCAGTATTACAGTGGGTCTACTTAGAAAGCCATAGAAACAACTGAAAACTTAATTGAAGCAGAATAACAGAATATAAAGTACAGATCCATATACAACACATCAGCCTTTCTGTTACTAATAAAACCTAATAGGAAGAGAAAAAGAGAAATTACAATCATAAAACTAGGGAAAGTATAAAATGTCTAGGAATACACCAAGACATTATGTATTTGAATATGTGAACATAGGACTTTTTTTTTTTTTTTTTACAGAAATAGAGATAAACCTAAAAAAGTAGAATAGGAAAGCTACATGGGATCAGTACCAGGCCTGGAGTCAGGAAAACCTGAGTTCAAATTTTATGTCAGACACTTACTAGTTGTGTGATCCTAGGCAAGTCACTTAACCCTATTTGCCTAAGTTGTAATTGTAATTTGTAATTTGTGATTTGCTTAAATTGTAAAATTGCCTAAATGTAAAATGAGCAGGAGCAGAACACAGCCAATCACTTCAGTATCTTTGCCAAGAAAATCCCAAATGAGGTCACAAAGAGTTTTTAGTCATGACTAAAAAACAACTGAACCATAACAAGTCTCTTAGAAGGAGAGAGAGAAGTGGAAATAGAATCTACTCATGACCTCCTGAAAGAAATCTCAAAATGAAAATTCCCAGAAACACTATAGCCAAAATCCAAAGCAGCCTTGTCAAAGAAAAAATACTAAGAGCAGCAGCCAGCAAAAAAAAGAAATTAAGTTCAGAGAAACTACAGTCAGGGTCACACATGATTTAGCAACCATCAGTTGAAAGGAGTGGAGAGCTTGGAATACAATATTCTAGAGAGTGAAGGTGATAAGTTTTTTACAAAAGTTTTAAGTTTGCTACCACTTGAGATAACTTATCTTGAAAAACTGTATATAATATTTTGGAAGGGAAATGGATCTTCAATGAAATAGAAGAATTCCAAGCATTTATGATGAAAAGATCAGAACCAGAGAAGGAAATGGCAAACTACCCCATTATTATTATCAAGAAAACCCCAAATAGGATTGCAAAGTGTCAAGCATGTCTGAAACAATTGAACAAGAAGACAAGAATAAACTCTATATTTTAATGTGGAGAGATATGTCCCCCTGGAGTCCTATCATTAGAAATGATAGAGGGAATTTAATTAGACAAAGGGCTTAAGATTGGTTCTGCTATGTCTTTGTGATTTTATAACAAGATTGGAAAAATAGGAAAAGATTTCTGATCACCTTCCACTTACTCATTAAACTCCAGCTCTTTATCACCTGCAGAAGCAAATACAAGATATTCTGTTTGGGAGTCAAAGCCCTTTATCAGCTAGCCATACTTCTTCAGTGTTCTTACACCCTACAGTGACTATTACAAATAAATGAAAAGAGAAATGATCACAAAACTCCCCAAAATATAAATATTACAAATTTACAAACAAGTGTGATTCCTGTCTCTGTCTCCCTCCTCAAATGCAAGAAGATACCTCCTGAAGTCATGGGAAAAGAAATATTCTTGACCGAAAAACTGCTTAGAAATGATGTGCTGAATGGTCCAGATTTCTGCTTGGGGACAGTTGAGGAAGAGGAGGATAGTCATGGGACTATAGTTTCTAATGGCTCCATATATTCTGCCTCCCTGCCTCTAATAAGTGACTTGTGGATGCCTTTGGAAGACACCTCCTCTGTTAAGTGAATTTCTTGTGTGATATTCCTGAAAGTTGTCATTTAGCTCATGTTTAAATATTCCCCCAATAACAGGGAATTTGTTGCACCTCATCTGATCATATAAATTCTCTCACACTTTAAATATAAGAAGGTTTAAGGAAAAAAGTAAAGGGAACTTCTTGGGGAGAGGGGAGACACTGAGAAATGTGATATCTGTGAGAACAAATCCCAAAGTCTGAAATAAATTTATTAGATCATTTAGTAGAGGACAGCCAATCAGAAAGTAGGTGTAGCTCTAACTCATGCAGATTCTGGAAAGTTTACATTATGTGGGATTTAGATCAAGGAGCACACATGTGTACACATAAAAGCAATTTTTACCAAAAGGGCAACTTGAAAATAAGATAGATGGAGATGGATATGAATAAATGCAAACATTCAACAAAATTTGGGCAAAGCCAAAGTATAAATGGAACCAAAACAAGACCTGGGTAAGGAGACCCCAAACAAGAATGCTTGGGATGGATCCCAGTACCTGAGGGAACCCAAAATTCCTCGCAGCTCTTGGTAGCCTGGAAAGTTACTGAGGTCAGGGCAACATTCTGCATTCAAACAATTTCTAGTCACATAAAGTTAGGTTTAAACAGTGTTAATAAATAATAATACACAAAAGTAATGTAAAAACTTTTCAATAAACATTTATTAAAAGAAAAAAAGAGAAGATACTTCTCCTTTGCAGAAGTTGGAGGTCTACAAGTATAGAAGGACTTTTGCATCTATTGATTTTTTCAATATATTTATTAGTTTTATTGACTTTTAAAAATACTATTTTTCTTTTTTCTTTGAAAATTTGTTATACATGATGACTTTCTTTTTTCCCTTTATTTTATGTTTAAATAGCTTTTTATTTTCCCAATTATATGCAAAGATAGTTTTCAACATCCACCTCTGCAAAACCTTTTGTTCCAAATTTTTCTCCCTTCCTCCTCTTTTCCCCCCTCCCCTAGACAGCAAACAATTCAATATAGGTTAAACATATGCAATTCTTCTAAAGATATTTCCATATTCTTCATGTTGCACAAAAAAAAATCAATTCAAAAGAGGAAAAAAAAGACAAGCAAATAAGCAACAGCAAAAGGTGAAAATACTATGCTTTGATCTACATTCTAGTCATATGAAAAAATGCTATAAAAGTCTACATACATGCTCTTTGGGCATAGTTCCAAATTGTCCTCCAGAATGGTTGGATCAGTTCAGAACTCCATTTATTAGTGCCCCAGTTTTCCCATATCTCCTCCAGCATTTATAATTATCTTCTCCTGTCCCCTTAGCCAGTCTGAGAGGTGTAAAGTAGTACTTCAGCGTTGTCTTAATTTGCATTTCTCTAATCACTGGTGATTTGGAGCATTTTTTCATATGATTAGAAATGGCTTTAATTTCTTTATCTGAAAATCGTCTGTTCATATTCTTTGTCTATTTATCAATTGACTGTTATCAATTGAGGAATGGCGTGTATTCTTATAAATTTAAGTCAATTCTCTACATATTTTAGAAATGAAGGCTTTCTCAGAAACATTAAATGTAATTTTTTTTCTCCAGCTTTCTGCTTCCCTTCTGATCTTGGCTGCATTGGTTTTGTTTGTACAAAACCTTTTTAATTTAATGTAATAAAAATGAGAGAACATTATGAAATGCAAAATGGGTAATTTTATTATATTAAACTACATATCCTTTGATCCAGCTGTGTCACTGTTGGGTCTATATCCCAAAGAGACCATAAAAGAAGGAAAAGGATCCATATATGCAAAAAATATTTGGAGCAACTCTTTTTGTAGTGGCAAGGAATTGGAAACTGAATGGATGCCAGTCAGTTGAGGAAGAGTTGAATAAGTTATAGTATATAAATATAATGGAATATTAGTGTTTTATGAGAAACAATGAGCAGGCTGATTTCAGAAAAGCCTGGAAATATAGTTTCTGGTTTTTTCTTGGCTGGTAGATTCCAAAATATTTTTGGAATTTTTAAATTTTATTTTAAATTCTTTTTCTATTTCTTGCTGCTGGACTTTGTGGCTACATATAGAAATGCTGATAATTTATATGGGTTTATTTTATATCCTGAAACTTTGCTAAAGTTGTTAACTGTTTCCTGTAGTTTTTTAGTTGATTCTCTAAGGAATCTCTAAGAATACCATCATATCATCTGCAAAGAGTGATGATTTTGTTTCCTCATCATCTACTCTAATTCTTACTATTTCTTTTCTCTCTATTATTGCTAAAGCTAACATTTCTAGTACAATATTGAATAGTAGTGATGATATTGGGTAATCTGATGCTTCTAGTTTATTCCCATGACATATAATGCTTGCTGACGGTTTTAGGTAAATGCTACTTAGCATTTTAAGGAAAACTCCATTTATTTCTTTGCTCGCTAGTATTTTTATTAGGAATGATTGTTGCATTTTATTAAATGCTTTTCCTGCATCTGTTGATATAATCATATGATTTCTGTTAATTTGATTATTTATGTGGTCAGTTATGCAGATGTTTTTTTCTGATATTGAATCCATCCTGCATTGCTAGATAAATCCTACTTAGTCATAGTGTATTATCCTGGAGATAAATTGCTGTGATCTCTTTGCTAATATTTCATTTAAGATTTTTGCATTAATATTCATTAGGGAAATTGGTTTACAATTTTCTTTTTCAGTTTTAGTCCTTTTTGGTTTAGGTGTCAGCACCATATTTGTGGCATAAAAGGAATTAAGTAGGACTCCTTCTTCCCATATTTTTCCAAATTGTTTATACAGTATTGGAATAAATTATTCATTAACTATTTGATAGAATTCACTTGGAAATTCATCTGGCACTGTAGAGTTTTTCTTGGGGAATTCATTAATGGCTTGTTCCATTTCTTTTTCTAAAATGGGACTATTTAAGTTATTGATTTCCTCATCAATTAATCTGGGCAACCAATATTTTTGCATGGTTTCATCAATTTCACTTAGATTGCCAGATTTATTGGCATATAATTGGGCAAAATAACTCTTAATTATTGCTTTAATTTCATTTTGGTGGTAAGTTCACCCCTTTTTATTTTTGATATTGATAATTTAGTTTTCTTCTTTCATTTTCTTAATCAAATTAACCAAAGGTTTATCTATTTTGTTGGTTTTTTTTTAATAAAACCAAGTTCTAGTTGTGTTTATTAGTTCAATAATTTTCTTGCTTTCAATTTTATTAATCTCGCCTTTGATTTTCAGAAATTCTCATTTGGTATTTATTTGGGGAGTTTTAATTTGTTCTTTTTTTAGTTTTTTGTTGTATGCTCAATTCATTGATCTTCTCTTTCTCTATTTTATTCCAGTAAGCATCTAGAGATATAAAATTTCCCCTAAGAATTGCTTTGGCTGCATCCCTTACGTTTTCACTCATTATTGTGACTCTCTGGGATGAAATTATTCATAGTTTCTATGATTTGTTGCTTGACCCACTCATTCTTTAGGGTTAGATTATTTAGTTTCCAATTAAATTTTAGTCTTTTTTTCCATAGCCTTTTATTACATGTAATTTTTATTGCATCATGATCTGAAAAGGATGCATTTACTATTTCTGCCTTTCTGAATTTGATTGTGAGGACTTTGTGCCCTAAGGTATGATCAGTTTTTGTGTAGGAGCCATGTACCACTGAGAAAAAGGTATATTCTTTTATATCCTTATTCAATTTTCTCCAAAGGTCTATCATATGCAACTTTTCTAAAACTGTATTCACTTTCTTAACTTCTTTTGTACTTATTTTGTGGTTAATTTATCTAGTTCTGATAAAGGGAGGTTGAAATCCCCCATGATTTCTTGCACCTCACTTCACTTCTCCAAGAATTTGGATGCTATACCACTTGATGCATATGTTTAGTATTGATACTACTTCATTATCTTTGGTACCCTTTAACCAAGATGTAGTTTCCTTCCTTAGCTCTGTTAATTAGATCTGTTTTTGCTTTTGCTTGATCTGAGATCAGGATTGCTATTCCTACTTTTGTTTACTTCAACTGAAACAGAATAAATTCTGCTCCAGCCTTTTACCTTTACCCTGTATGTATCTCTCTGCTTCAAATGTGTTTCTTGTAAATAACATATTGTAGGATTCTGGCTTTTAATTCACTCTGCTATCCGCTTCCATTTTATGAGAAAGTTCATCCCATTCACATTGACACTTAACATTACTAAATCAGTTCAGTAGAATCATGTAATCAGAAGTCGAATATAAAGGCTTAAGGACTGAGAGACAAAGAGGAGGAAATGAATCTATATACATTTTTTTTCTAAAAGTTTGTCTGAGAAAGGGAAAACAGATTTAGAACGATAACTTGAAGGAATGAGAGTGTGTTTTTGAAGTCTTTTTTCTTTTAAAGAATGTATGACTGCAATAACAAGATTAAATGAAGATTGATTCTGATGGCTGTGGCTCTTTTAAACAATGAGATGATTGAGGGCAGTTCCAATGATCTTGTGATGAAGAGAGCCATCTGTACCCAGAGAGAAGACTGTGGGAACTGAGTGTGGATCACAACATAGCAATTTCACTCTTTTTGTTGTTTGCTTGCATTTTGTTTTCTTTCTCATTTTTTCCTCTTTCGTCTGATTTTTCTTGTACAGCACGATAATTGTATAAATATGTATACATATATTGGATTCAATTATATTTTTAACATGTTTAACATATATTGGATTACTTGCCATTTAGGAGAGGGAATTGGGAGTAAGAGAAGGAAAAATTTGGGACACAAAGTTTTGCAAGGATCAATGTTGAAAAATTATCCATGCATACATTTTGGAAATTGAAAAGCTGTAATAAAAATAAACAAATAAACAAACAAAAACAAAACAAAACAACAAAAAAAGAATGTGTGTGAGAGAGAGATTTAAAGGTAATAGGGAAAGAATGAGTCAATCCAGAGAGGCTGAAGAATGGAAGAGGGGAAGGAGAATGAAAGTTGAAGAAGATGGATGTGAAGGAATGGAGGGCACATTTTGTTCTTGTCAGAGTAAAATAAGTAGTAAAAATACTACTTACGGAGTAAAAATAAGATAGGAAAAAAAGAACAGAGGGTTTGGAATAACTGATGACAAGAGCTAGATTAGGACCATCCCTATATTGAGGCTGAGGTGGAATGGAGGTGGAATAGATCACAAGACCCATTAAGTAGATGAAGAAATTGGGAGATTCAGAAGTTTAAGGAAGTATAAGCATGGATGCCTAAGTCCCCTAGAATAAGATCAGGAAAAAGGAAGATAGTTTCTCAGGTGCTAAATTCCTAATAAAGGAGGAAGAAAAAATTGGTCACTGGTAGACAACAACTTCCATGATTTAAACGGGAGAGAAAAGTTTAACTGGAAAAAAAAGTTTTTAATTGAATGAACTTGAAAGAAGGAGATATTGCTGAGTGATGGGTCCAGCACAGAACAGAAGGAGAATCTGGAAATACAACTGAGAAGCAAGCAGCATTCCAGTTCTATGCTGAGTGTTGGCAAGGATGATTAGGGTTGTTGAGTCATCTGGGGGACCTCAAGTCTCAGTGAAAGCAAGTTGCTGGTAAAAATATGAATGAAACAACAAAATCACGTGAAATCACAAAAATGTTAAGAAGAAACTGAAGAAAGGTCCAACAGCAAATAAAAGAATTATGCCAGAATGGTATCATGAGAATCTAGTAAAGAGAGGACATTATGAAGGAGGGGATAGTTAACAGTGTCAAAATTTCAAAAAGATTTAGAACAGAAACTGATAAAGAGGCATTAGATTTTAAAATTGGGAATGTCAGGAGCCTTGAAAGAAGTCATCATCAGCTGAGCAATAGGGTCAGAACCTTGATGGCAAAGGGTTGAGAAATAATGAGCATATGAACATGTGCAATTAGATAGGTTTTCATTTCTCCTGCAGGTTTGGCACTAAAAAAGAGAAGAGATATAGAAGGATAATTTTAAGGAAATCAAAATTTCAAGTAAAAATTTTTTTTAGCATGTGTATGTTTTTATGTAGCAGGGAGTCAGTGTATAAAATATATAAAGAGATTCACAAGCCACATTATAAATCAAATCAAGTAGTCAAGCCAACAAGCATTTATTAAGTGCCTACTGTGTTCCAAACATTGTACTAAGCAATGGGGATAGAAGAAAAAAAGGCAAATCTTGAGATCACTGCTCTTGAGAAATCTAATAGGAAATACAACATGAAAGTAACTATGTACAAAGAAAATGGAAGATAAACTAAACTGGAAATAATCACAGAGGAAAGGCATAAACATGCAGGGGAACAGAGAAAGGCTTCTTGCAGAAAGTGGAATTTTAGTTGAGACTTGAAAGAAGCTAGGAGACAGAAGTGGGGAAGGAGAGAATTCCAGGTAATTTAATTCCAGCCCCCCCCCCAAAAGTTAACCACCTAAATTTAAAATTAAAATGACTAGAATTATCTATGTATATACACTATTGTTAATGCTGAACATATTGTGATAAGCATACATATATATGTATATTTTATCTTGTGATACTAGTTTATGGTAATATGAAGCCACCACAATTGTCAAGATATTTAATAACTAAGCATTTAGAACATGAAGACAAATCTCTACCATTTTCAGTGATGTTTAATCATATAATACTCCATTTTGTTGATCAGTCATTTTCAGTTGCATCCGACTCTTCATGAACCCATCTTGGCAAAGATTTTCTTGGCAAAGATACTGGAGTGGTCCGCCATTTTCTTTTCCAGCTCATTTTACAGATGAGGAAACTGAGGCAAACAGGGTGATGTGAGTTGTTCTGGGTCACATAGCTAGTGAGTGTCTGAGGCCAGATTGGAACTCAGGAAGATGAGTCCTTCTGACTCCAACTCCAGCACTTCATCCAATATGCCACCAAGCTGTTCTAATTACTTCAGTTAGTACTTTACAAATGATAATGCTAATTGTTTAAAAGTCCCTACAACAGATTCAGAACCAGACCTTTAAGTCATTGTATCACAGTGATAAAACCAAAGTTTTAAAAAATAATGAAGCATATTTAGTTACAAGTTTATTCTTGATTAAAAAAATAATATTACTAATGTTTTACTGACAATAAAAAGGATGGATATTGGACAGTAAGTGGGAGTTTCTTCCATTTCCAATTGATAGTATGATTCATATAGCCTCCAAAATCTCACAGAGCTAAGAAGCCACTAAGTTAAGAATTTTATAAGATAAGACCTTATTGGTTTTCTCTATCTATGTGCCTCTCTGTTTGTGCTCCACTCTTCCCACAGATTCTGTATTTGTGAAATATGTCCCAGGTTTACAAGGGAGGAATGTTTTATAGGATTACTCTTACTATGCCATCTTAGTAAATGCCTTTTGCTTCAGACTTATTGTATCTACTGTTTGATTATTGCTTAAGTGAGCAAGGTAAGCTCACCTAGCGGGGCTTGGAAGCACTAGTTTAAGGGGTGGGCATTCACAGAATACCTTGGTACCTATGAAGATCATCATGAGACCCCTGAGAGACCCAATTTGAAAACCTAAGAGTGCAAAAAACATTCATAAATGCTTTTTGACTGTTGACTGACTGATTGAAAATGCATTCTTGGGAAAAAGTAGTACTAGATCACTGAAAGTTAAGCCCTAGAGACCTACACAAACCTATTTAGTTTTTAAATACTCTAGTTTTTCAGTTTAAAAAGGTCAAGATTTCCTACTATATCCAGACCATTGCCAGTTGTCTTTTTCTTTTTTCTCTCTGTTGTATTTTATTTTTTTCAAATTTCATATGAAGATAGTTTTCAACATTCATTTCTGTAAGATTTTGTGTTCCAAACTTTTTCTCCTTCCCTCTCTCCCTTACCTCCCTGCTACCCCCCATGACAGTAAGCAATCTGATATGGGTTATACATGTACTGTCATTTTAAATATATTTCCATATTAGTCATGTTGTAAAATAAAAATAAGAACAAAAGGGAAAAACCATAAAAAAGAAAAAACAAACAAAAAAGTGAAATAATGTGCTTCAATCAGAATTCAGTCTCCATAATTCTCTCTCTGGATGCAGATGGTGCTTTCTAGTCCAAATCTATTGGAATTGTCCTGCATTGCCTCTGCTGAGAAGAGTTGATTATCAAAAAATCTTGCTGTTATTGTGTATTGTGTTATTGTGTTCTCTTGGTTCTTCTACTCACTTCACTTAGCATTAGTTCATGTACGTTTTTCCAGGGTTTTCTGAATCCAGCCTGCTAATCATTTCTTATAGAAAAATAATATTCCCCTACCTGCTATCTAGGGGAGGGGATGAGAGGAGAAGGAGGGGAAAAGTTGGAACAGAAGGTTTTGCAAGGGTCAATGCTGAAAAATTACCCGTGCATATATCTTGTAAATAAAAAGATATAATAATAGAAAAAGGAAAAATAATATTCCATGACATTCATATACCATAATTCATTCAGCCATTCCCCAGTTGATGAGCATCTCCTCAGTTTCCAGTTTCTTGCCACTACAAAAAGAGCTGCCACATACATTTTTGCACACATAGCTCCTTTCCCCCTTTTTATTGTCTCTTTGGAATACAGACTCAGTAGAGACACTTCTGGATCAAAAGGTTCGATAGCCCTTTTGCAATATAAATTGTATTGACCAATATGTTGCCACTGGACTCTGAAAACTCTGGAGGAGACATTGGGACTGATGCCTTTGCAAAACCCTGCCTCACTTAAATCCAATTCACTTGCCACTTTGGACCTTCCCCTCCTGATGTCATCAATCTTCTTCGAGAATGAAGAATGAACAACAACAAACTCTAATTTCTATAAAGTCAAGCAAGATCTACTCCTCC
Organism: Sarcophilus harrisii; assembly: GCF_902635505.1. Taxonomy (NCBI): domain Eukaryota; kingdom Metazoa; phylum Chordata; class Mammalia; order Dasyuromorphia; family Dasyuridae; genus Sarcophilus; species Sarcophilus harrisii. The sequence goes on along the minus strand of NC_045427.1, from coordinate 43,806,711 downwards.
CGTACTTTACCGTTTCATTATTCCATTTTGGGATAAAATAACGATTAGCTATGATTAAGCAAAAGATTTTTTTTGCTTGATTTTATTTCATCCAACAGCTTCATCCCTGGCTCAGTTGCAGCAAATATAACCCCATGTTTTTGTAGATTTGAATTTTATTTACTTGACAATTACTTCATTTACTCAGTTTAATATTTGTTTACTTTTATAAATGTATTTAACTATTTGAGAATTATTTGCAAGATGAAAATGAGATTGAAGGTGGTAGATGTACATCTTCTAACACTGAAATGTTTGTCCCTCTGCCATTGAAGTTGGAGATAATAGAGTGTGAAGGTTAGTATTTGTTCCATAAGGCAAGTATCATTTAACAGTTTCCTCATCTGTAAAGGGAGAGGCTGGGAGGAGATGATCTTAACTCATCTGGATTTAAATCCTCTGTTCCTAGGGTCTCTAACTCTACCCCATCATTCATCACCGCAGCTTGCTCAGTTAGCTCCTTAAAAACCTCAAGTTCTAGGCAACAGCTTCGTGTTTTTCTACAACAAATCACAAGAGGGCAGCCTTGCGTGGATTCTAGGACTAAGACAAAGACTGTCCCACAATTTAAACGGTAAATCAGAAGGGTTACATAATGACTCTCCATTGTTAATAGACACTTGATGTCGCAGTTTCATTACCAAATTTTAGGAATTCAGCAGAAAGGGGATATACATGACCATAGGGTGAGATATGCCATTGTCAGACAAGATCAATGTGTCCAAATGGTTTCCTTAATTTAGGATTATAGATTTAAAACTCTAAGGATCAAAAATTCTAAAATTTATGGATTTTAAAACTCTAACTCTAGTTCAACCCCTTTGTTTTACAGATGGGAAAAGTAAGGCTAAAAGGAGTTAGGTCCCTGCCTAAGTCAAGTGGAAAGATTACTAGAACCAAAATTCCAACCCTGATCCTCCCAGAGCCCCACTGCAGAGGATTCTGTCATAAGAGATGGTTAGGGGGGAGAAAAGAAAGGATTTCTTTGGGGTAAGCCTGGGAATGGCAGTAATAGGGTAAAATATCAAGATCTTTAATTTTTTTTTAAGATTTAAAGAGTCAAAATATAGTTCAAAAAGTATGTTGTTTGATAGTGGATAGGGAGAACTCCCACAGGATAATAATATGTATTTTATCTTAATATAGAACAAATAAATTCCATTCTACTTGATTGGTCCTATGGGAAAAAAATCTTACAATTTCTTGTTCTTATTTTACAAAGGTAGAAACAGGCTTGAAGCTACACAATATACTAGAAAGAACCCTGGATTTGGAGTCAGAGGCTCTGAGTTTGAATCTCAACTTTGCTATTTACTGTCTGTGTGACTTTAGCCAAATGTCTTACCCTCTCCGAGTCCCTGTTTTCTCATCTCCCAGTGCTGCACATATGAAAGTAAGGCCCCAAAGTGGTTGCCTTGCCCAAGGTTCTATAGCTAGCAAGGAAAGAAGCCGCCAGGACTAGACCCTGGGTCTCCTAGCAATGCCTTTTGACTAATCCACTGCCACATTGAAAGAGATGATAAAAAAGATCCATTTTGGGTAAGACAAGCCTTTAGGTTTCTTAGGTAACCAACACTTTAATATAATGGATAAAAGCTTCTTTCTTCTGCTTACAGTTGTTATTTGTCCTTTTTTAGACTCTTCATGACTCCATTTGGAGTTTTCTTGGCCGAAATATTGAGATGGTTTGCCATGGTTTTTTTCTCCAGCTCATTTGACAAATGAGGAAACTGAAACAAACAGGGCCTGCCCAGGGTGACGTGGTCAGTGAGCATCTAAGCTAGATTTGAGTTCAGGAAGATGAATACTCCTGATCCCAGGCTGCTTCACTGCTCACTTCACCATCTCTACTTACAATGGGGACCGCTAAGTTATATACTACGACCACTGGTCCTCTCTCAGTTGGGTGTTCTTCACCCCCCACATACACACTATTCTTCATCAGAGTTTTTCTTAGTGTAAAGAAGTTGATCCTCCAATGAATCATGGGATTAATCTCAGGAAAGGACCCTTTAGATGTAACATTGAAAAGGGAGAGGGACTCGGTATGACAGCTTCAATGGGATGAAAGTTTCAAATGGAGATTTTTTTTTGCATGATAAAGATATGAGCATAGTTGTGGCAGCAAGGGAAAAGCCAGTGTAAAGATTCACAGGACGAATTACAAAACAAGTCAAGCCAGCAAGTATTTACTAAGGGCTCCTAGTGCTGCAGGCACTATGTGTACTCAGGGATCCAAAGAAAGGTATGGAGTCCTGATTGGTTGAAAGCCATACTATTGGGATGAATGCCATATTATTCTCCCTTCTAAGGGGGAAGGAGTTAAAAGCTATTACAAAGACACTGTGTCCATCAAATAATCTTTTTTATTTGATTGATGGAAGATGGAAACTTACTCAAACTGACCGGCACATGGCCTTATGAGAGTCCTATTAAGTTGAAAACCATAACAAGGATATGGTAACCAGATGCAAACTATAGCAAGACTAACAAGGACACAGCAACCAGAATACAACCTTCACTGTGTTTATCACATAATCTTGAAGGTCTCACTCACCCAAGGTGCTGTCATGTCACCCAAGCCCTAGACCCAGGTCCAAAATTAGAACTGCTTATTAAGCATGATGTAAATCTCCAATGATACATGTAATGACACTTTGCAGCTCCTCCTCCCTTTGTTCTATAATTACCATGAAATTCATGTTCCTTTTTTTTTCCTCATAGCAAATTTCTAGTAAGTGATTAATGGAAGACACAGGCACAATGCAAGTATTTAAGAGCTTACTGTTTTCGATCTAAATATGGAGTCATTCAATATTCCAAATCATTGGGTGAATTGGCACTTGGGCTGATCATTTGTCTGCTACTTGGATGTATGTATATGTTTGTACAAAATAAAGGCCCTTAAGTGTTTCAAAATAATGTAATTTCAAAATAATTGGGAACTAAGTAGTTAAGTGCCCTCCCAAGTTTTTTTTATTATAACTGGAGTAAAGTCAGCCTCTTATAAGTATATTCATTTGTGTAACTATTGAGCCTAGAAGTGGAGAGTTTCTACCTGCAAGAGTGTTATTACCTATGCTTTCATGTATGAGTGAATCTTCAACAGCACCTGATCCTCCTAAAGGAATTGGGATCAGAATAGAAAAATTTGAGAAAGCAACAAGATTAGATAATCCTATATGTCAAATGTTAGTGATTTTAGTAGGACATGTAAAGACCTAACTTTGAGATCCAGCCCCTGCATTAAAGGGAAAGGAGACAGTTAAGTAAGCAAAAGGGAAATATAAGAGGTGAAGAACCAAATTAAAAAAAAAAAAGATCTTAAGAAATTATAGTTTAAAATCTAGAGTAAAAGAAGATAAAACTATGGAGAACATATTAAAATAGATGGAATTAAAATATCTAAGATATCTAAATAATGATAAAGATCTCCAAGTATTGTGAAACAAAGGAAATTAGACAGAGGACTCTGTGAATGGAACTGCAGTAGAATGGTCCCACATGGCTTAAGAGGGGAAAAGAACCTTGAAAGACAAAATAAAAGGGAATAAATAGAAAAATTTAGGCCCTTCACAGTCAAAATAATTAGGAAAGTAGAAAAATCTGAATCCATCATGGTGAGTTTTTCCAAAGAAGCAAAAGAGAGAGCAATTGATTAAGAATGAATATATATTTGAGTGAAGAACAATTTAGAAAAAATAACCTAAGAAAAACAGTGACATTAAATTTATACATAATCACCATACACACTAAATACGAGATATGTAAAAAAGAACTGAGGGATCATAAACCTCTGAAAAGAGTATGACATATACCATAATGCAAGAAAGAATACAAGAATTCTACACAGAATTTCTCAATATAAAAAAGAAAGCACCAATAAACGAATCCACAGAATCACTTTCCAAGAAAACAAATAAACAAACAAACCTATCCTGTACGTGGCATTTAAATTAAGCGATCCATTTCTGAGGGCAAGTAACAAATTCTACAAACAACCAAAAGACTTTCTGACCTACAGAAAATGAAATTCAAATACTCTGTAACAATTAAAAACCACAGAAGGGAATGGAATATTATATTCTGAAAAACAAAGGAGCCAAAGATACAAATCAAAATGACATTTTGTAAACCTGAATCTAATTATCAATGAAAAAAGGATGGATGTTGAATAAAACAGAAACATTTGAAGGGTGAGGGAGGGAATCTGAAAACCCTGAATCACAAATACAATGAAACTTAAAAGTCATAGCTCCTGTTAAATAGGTTAGAATCTACCATCATGTTTACATAAATCAGGTAAATACCTTGGAGGTTTTGAAACACAAATGGTTTGATGATAGGATTTTAGACACAAGTATATGTAGCAAAAAAAAAAAAAAAAGGTCTGCCTAGTCTTGCTTTTTCTTGGTACCATTCATTTGCTGGAGGCTAGCTGCTTTTTAAATTAAGGAAAAAACTCATGTGATTAAACTTTTTTTAATTGTAAAATACATTCACAATGTTCTGCTTGGTAGAAATTCCAACTCTCATTCTGCAACATTAAAAAGTTCACTTAATCTCACCTTATAGGTAAACTACCAAGTAATGAAAATAATTAGGAACTACATCAGGATCAGTCAACTTAATATAGAAAAGAAAGCACCATGGGACAATCTTAGATCCCACTGAAGTGAAGAACTCAAATACAAAAAGTAACTAGAAGTGCCACTGAACTTTTGTCTTCACTCGATCCCCAAAAATATATGAGGGGAGAGCCCTGAAGAGCCAGGTCAAGGAGACTAAAAATTAAAAGTTCATTAGACAAATTTTTAGGAGAATTTAGTTTTAGGGTGTCCTATTTCTTGGCCTTGATCTGGTTGTCAGTTGGGATGCTTTTGCCAAAGTGGTGGCCAACAGAAAGTCCAACTTTCTTCTTTTCTTGTTCTTCCTGCACTTCTTTTTTTAGCAAGAATCCCGCCTGAAAGTTCAGATCAAAGTAGTTGCTTGGAGCAAAGGATAGAGGCTTCTCTTCCCAGATGGTTGCCAAGCGCTTCTTCCATTTGTCCAGAATCTGAAGCCGTTCGTCTGCTGGAGTGTGCCCGATGCTGTAGACGAGCTGAGGCTCCAGGACTTGGAAACCACAGAAGTACAGAATGCCGCTCTAGAATACAGAAGACATGGAGGTGAGTCAGAGAATGCATGGGGAAGCACGCAGCTTTCCAGAACGCGGGCAACTGAGCCGCCTGAGAAATGACCTAGGAAATCACGGCTACTTAGAGCCTGGCTTCCACTGGCGGACACCGACTGACCGACCCTGATGACTTAGTGCCCCGACACAAGGTGATGAGTTGCAGAGCGGACACCAAGCTTCCCTGGGAAGGAATTTCCTTACTGCGAGTTCCCTAGACCAGTGAAATGACGGGGTCAGTCCAGGAGAATGGATTCTAAAGAGACAGAAGAGAGAGACACAGAGAGACATGGAGAAATAGAGAGGCAGAGACACAGAAAGAGACAAATGGAGCGAGACACAGAGCGACTGAGAAAGATAAACAGAAGGAAATAGAGGAGCAGAGACACAGAAAGAGACAGAGATAGGGAGAAAGATAGAGACAGAGAGACAGAGACAGAGACAGAGATAAAGACAGAGAGATAGAAGCAGAGACACAGAAAGAGACAGAAATGGGGGAAAGAAAGACATATACAGAGACAGAGACTGAGAGATAAACAGAGAGATAAAGAGAGATGGAGAGGCAGAACAAAAAGAGACAGAAGTGGGGAAAGAGGGACACAGAGAGACAGAGAGACAGCCACAGAGAGATAGAGACAGAGACTGAGAGAAACAGAGAAGATAGGACTAAAGAGGCAGAGACATAGATAGAAACAGAGAGAGAGAAACAGACACACCCAGATATTAGGGAAAAGAAAAAAGAGGAGAGGGAGAGGGAGAGACAGAAACAAAGAGACAGAAAGAGAGATTGGGTCAGAGATAAAGAACTGAACTACAGATTTAATTGGGATAGGGAATTTCTAGTGAGAAAACACCCTCTAAGAAAGCAAAATTGCCCTGTTCATGCTTGAGTCCATGAGAGTTGAAAGACTTGGCCAGTTACATAGCACGTGCTATCACTGCTAGACCTTGAGCAAAAAAGAGATCAAAGAAATTGAAAAAGGGCTTCTATGCGCCAAATACTTATAGCAACTGTTTTCGTAGTCCAGGCCAACTGAGAGATTTCTCCGAGAGATCCCTCTCTGGACACTCACCCCGCCAAATGACTGGAGAAGCTACAAAAGCTGGGGGACATTGTACGACAGAAGAGAGCCACTCCTTTGGCTCCTTGCTAAGCTTAGGGAAGCACCCAACCCCAGGCATCCCAAGGGGCATTTCATGGTTGTCGCCCTAAATAACAACCATGTGTGTTCTGAGAGGGCCACAAGGCTGACACTTCTCTTAAAAAAATGGCGGCTTGGTTCGCTCATGGTTATGGAGGGAGGCAGAGACATTGGCGCAGATAGCAGAATCCACTAAGAAGGGTGCGGGTGATGCAGAGGAAGTGAGCAAGAAGGATTTCCACTGGTCAGAAACACTTCTGGGAATGAGAACCGCCCTGTTTCTGACTTTGGTCTGGGGGCAGGCATCTGGACCTGTGACTTCATCTTCAGAGGGATGGAAAAGCCATCCTTGAGGAACCCCTGGCAACTCATCTCTAACTTCCCTTGTCTGGAGCCCTGACAAACTAGCGTAAGCACTTATCGTTTTCAGAGTTGACATCCCGCTTCGGACACCTACACACATGGGGCAAAATGGCTTCGCATTCCTCAGCCTCCATTTCTTCATCTGCAAAATGGGGGATAATCTCAGCTGTCTCATGGGGTTGTGGTGAGATGACGCACGCAAAGTACTCTGCAGAGCTTAGAATGCTATGGCAGCTCTCACTGCATTTGTCAGAGGTGGCTTTGGAAACCTGGTTTTTTCAACTCTCCAAGGCCAGCCCTGACCCTGCTTCCCCTCAGAAGGTTACGTGGTCAGAGTCGCCAGAGGGCCATGAAGAGGAAATGGGGTCTTTGTATAAGTAGATCAGGGAAGACACACAACTGGCACTGAAGGGGTTGTTGGTGAAGGAGGAGTGACAGTCCCATGCTGGGAGTTCTCCGCGATGTCCCCTGCCATATGTCACTCTGCCTCTCCACAATAGAGCTTCCAGAGAAGGTTCATCTATTAACCCAAAATACACTGAAAATACGGTACCTGGATTGGCCAGAGAAGGACGTTCATGTCCCCATGGACGCCGAGCAGTGAATACATGGAGCCAGCCCCTCCAGTGGTAAGGGAGAGCATGGCCTTCTTGTTCTGGGGAAGAAAAACTTCATTATTCTCCGACCTCAGAGAGGCGATGCTGATGGTGACAGGAGATTAATGAGGTAGCTCCTGGGAAATGACTGCATCATCCTGCCCTATGGGCTGTTTATACAGCTCAATGCTGGGGCACCTCCACCCTACTGAGTGAGGATGACTCTGCAGAAATGGTGACAGAGGAAATGGAAAACAGGTGGGATGCGGATGGAGAGGGGACAGTTCCATTTGTGGGAAGGTGACAGTTGCGGGCAAGAATGTTGTTTGGTGAGTGAATGCAGGAGGAAAAGGGAGCCCTCAATCTTGAATTAACGGAGGCTGCTACCTCCAATGATGGTGCTACAAAATGAATAAGATCTAAAACAGTGCTCTCTAAAGTCGGGTGACTTTCTAATTGGTTTCCCCTCTCCAATTAATATCCCCAAAGGTCTAAGTTACTCTCCTACTCAATCAACATCAGCGACTCCCTATAGACTGTAGAATCAAATATTACTTCACTTTTATTTAGTCCTTTTAGAAATTTCCTTAGTTATATAAAGTTTTATAATACACATAATTTATACATTTAATAATGTAATATACATATAATAATATCATTTACACATTTAATAATGTAAATTACTTATACAACATATAATGTGAATATAATGATGAGCATAGAAATACATAGAAATATATGTATAAATTTATACATGTCATATATCACAGACATATTTATACATGGCAGATATATCATATATCATGCGATATGAATATATGCACCCCTGAATTTTAATGATGAGGTACTTTATAAAAATTTTTTTCCAGAGTTGCGGGGCAATTATGTCTTTATGCTTGTTTCTCTAAGACCCCATGGGATAAAAAGGAAACTGGGGACAAAAACATTTGAGATAACTGAGATAAAAACTACACTATAAGATCCATAAGGTCAGGGGCTATATCTTCTCTAAACTCAATGTCTCCTCTATTATGTGCCCAATATTATTCACACATTCAAACATTTAGTAGGTGTCTATTCAATAAATGTTGAATGGATGTATTTATTCTCTTAATAAATGTTTGTTAAGTGCATAAATGAGTCAATCAACAAAAAAATTTATTAAGTACTGACTGTATACTAGGAACTATTCCAAGAACTGGAGATGGAAAGGCACAAATGAAACAGCTCTTGCTCTTGCAGAGCTTCTGTTGTGCTGAGGGACGCAACGTATACATATATAGGAAGATATAGAATAAATAAAAATTCAGCATAAGGGAGTTAAGACCAATAAAAAAGAATGATTTAGCAACCTGTTGAATATGAGGGACAAGGACAAATAAGGAGCTGGGGATGACTCTGAGGTCCCAGCGGTCAAGTATTTACAATTTTAATTTGGTAAGTGCCTTTCTGAGGAGAGGAGCTTTCTCTGGCTTGCCCTTGTATGCCCGGAGGCTGGCCATCCATGAACAGAGGCTGTGGTTAAGTGTGCTGAGGACCTGGCTAGCCCATGCTCTCCGCCTACCCGTAGGTCTACCAAAGCCCACTAAGTGCTTAACTAATTACTGTTTATTGCATTGAATTGAAATACGTGCCCAGTGTACACCATGCTGCTGATCAAGATAAAGGGCTTGATGGAGGCTGTCTCAATTAAAATGACTCAGACTCTAGAATTTGGTCTTGAGGACCCATCTTGGTCATTAAGGAAAAGAAACCACATGATTATTTTGTAATGGCCTCTGACCAGTCCCCAACAAACCATTTCAATAATAGGAACCTTGGACCTAGAGATACTTAAAATTGATGACAAAGGAGAATATAGATTTTCTTCTCTTACATTGTTTGCAGCCCGAAGGATAAATATCACATTACCTGAAAATGGCTACACATGCAGGGACAGATGTTCCCTTCACCTCCTGTTTTTTCTCTCCCCCTGACTAATTTCCAGCACTTTCTAAATATCCTCCCAAAGATATGGGAGTTGATTCCGATCCCGGATGAGTTTTGAACCCAGACTACAGCTGAAATCCAAACTACTTCAAGAAAGTCAGCCCCGGCCACCTACCTTAAAGGGTCCCTTGTCATACATGGTTGCATATGAATATGCAAATTCTCCAGTGAAAACTCTTTCAAACCAACCCTTTAGGATAGCAGGCAGCCCGAACCACTGCATTGGAAACTGAAAGACAAAAGAGAAGAAGAAATTGGTTAGTAGGTTTTTGGTGGTGTTTTGGATTGTTTTTTTTTTTTTTTTTTTTTCCTTTTTGGCTAAGCAATAGTAATGGTTTAGGGCTGCAAAGGATCTTAGAGACCATCTACACCAACTGTCTCATGGCCTAGTAAATGTCCAAGGCAGGATTTTAGTGTAGATTTTTTTTTTATTCTGGGAAAAGGCAGCAGGGAGGCTCCAATGACTGCAATTAAAGGGTCAAATTCAGTCTCTGATCAATGTGACCTGAGGAAATCACCTCATCTGTCTGAGCCTCAGGTTCTATATTGTAACATAAAGGTACAGAATGGATGTTCTCTGAGATTCCTTCCATGTTTAGAACTATGACTCCAGGCCTGGAACTCATAATATTCCCCAGTGCCAGATTAAAATGTAATTGGGAGGGGCAGCTAGGTGGCCTATAATGGATACAGCACCCTCCCTGGAGTCAGGAGGACCTGAGTTCCAATTGGACCTCAGATACTTAGCACTTATAGCTGAGTGACCTGAGGCAAGTTACTTAACCCCAATTGCCTCATTTAAAAAAAAAAATTAAATAAAATGTAATTGGGAAATGTTTAACAAAAATAAAATAAAAATATAGTATAGCATAGAAGATGTGAATTTGAGACTTCTCTAAGTTAATATGCTAGGATCTATTTCTATATGAGCTCGATATCTCTCTGTTCTACATTTATGCTGCATTAGGGATGTTGCTGGGGCGGGGGATTTCCCAACTTCTGCAGAGTAACTTGTCTTCTCCGGCCTCCTAGATCCCTTTCTTTTTTGACTGGAATAAACCACTTTTTAAAATGCAAACTGTTGGTCACATTATCTTTCCCATTATTGTCCAGGGATTGAAATGGGTGGGTGTGAATGACTATACCCAAGGTTTGCTAAAGTATCCCCTTTAATGGCAAATTGAGGTAGAAATGGTTAAGGTAGAATTTACTTTCATATATTATGCCCCAGTTAATATTTTCCCAGGCTTAGGGCTACAGGAATAAATATGATGATTGGAAGGCACTTCCTCCTTATAAACCACAGGCTCTCACTGACTCCGGCAAACAGAAATGCTCACAAAGCAAGCCACTCAATTGACTTGGGGCTGGCTCAGGCATTTCTTCGTGAAAGAAAATCTTTGTAGCCGGCTGTTTGGTTTCTAATCCTTGCTGAACTATGACATAATTGGAGTAAAGAATAAAATACTGTAGCCAGCCCACAGCCAATCGCGGCTGACTCTGTGGCTCCATTTGGGGCTTTCTTGGCAGAGACACTGGAGAGGTTTGCCATTTCCTTCTCCAGCTCATTTTATAGTTGAGGAAACTGAGGCAGACGGTGAAGTAACTTGCCCAGGGTCATATAATCAGTGTCTGAGGAAGCATCTGAACATAGATCTCTGATTCTGGGACCATAGTGCATTCTCTATGTACTATGACACCACCTAGCTGCCCTGGAGTAAAGAATAAATGTCCTCATTTGTCCTGCATGAATGTAGGAATGGATTAGGACAAATATGATAAATACAGAGAAGCCCAGGAAGACTTAACATGAACTGAAGAAGAGCGAAATGAGCAGGGCCAAGAGAACAACATATTCAATGACTACAACAGGGCAAATGGAAGGAACAATCCCCACCACAAAACATCTCAAAATGAATGTTGCAAAACTGCAAAGAACATTTGGGTCTGAAGAAGATGCATGAAAAGACATCTTTCCTCTTTTGCAGAGAGATTTCCAAACACAGAGCACTGCATAAATTGTCTATATTTTTTTAAAGTCTTCATCATTTTTGCTGGATTCCCTCCTCTCCCTTTTTTTCTTTTTCTTTTCTCCTTTATAAAAAAAATATAAAGGATGTTCTCTGAGAAGGAAAGGAAGTAGACTTATAGGGAGAAATTTAGGTAATGTAAAAACAAAAGATTTCAGTGTTTTTTTAAAAATAGATGATGGGAAAAATTGAACTTTAAGAAATATCTCTCAACTTTTGGACTTGATCAAATAGTGTATGCCCATCAAAGAAACGGCTCAGGCAGCTTAGAGTCAGGAAATGGCTCTTGTTAGGGATGGGGGGTCTGATGCTGAAAATTCATAATCTGTAGATATCATTAGTGTTTTTTTTTAATGAGTTCAGCTCAGTTAAATTCAGCTATCAATATTATTAGTAACATATCTAAAGATCAATCAGTCTTTGGCAGTGTACCTCAGATTAAATCCAATGTGAAACATTTTTTAAAATGACTAATATCTAGCATTTAGATCATGCTTTAAGGTTTACAAAGTACTTTACAAATATTATCTCACTTTATCCTCCCAACTACTCTGGCAGGTAGATGCAATTATGTCCTATTTTATAGATGAGGAAACTGAGGCAAACTTGTTCATGGTCACAAGCTAATAATAGTGAAAGAAAATGAATAAATGAATAGCTAATAATAAGTCTCTAGGTCTAGGATTTTATCCATTATACCATCCTTCAGAATCTTTTATCTTTTCTGTAGCTTGAAAGTGCTTAAATCATGTCATATCATTTAAGGAAAAACCAATCCATGCATAGTAGGGGGAAACCACAAACCAAAACAACTTTTTTCTTAGAAAAATAGGTTTCCTGTAAGCCTAATGTTTTCTGGGCTCTATGATGGTTCAATTGAAGGTTGCTTCTAAAAATTATTTAATATATTCAGACTTGCAAGATGCAACTCCAAACTTGTCAACTCATGTTTAGAACAAACTTTTGGTTCCCTGGGAGAATTTTTCAAGTAGTCACCCAGGCACTATTGTAGACAATAACTGAGATCTAGACATAAACAGGAGGAAAAGGGTTAGTTAACTCTTACCACAACATTAGGAAATGATGGAAAATCTGGAGGGCAAAATCACATTGTTGTTCATCTTCTATTCTAGAAAAGAACCAATGACGTCAGGGAGTTGATACCATGAACATACAAGTGAACTGGATTTAAGTGAAGGAAGACTGTCACCAGCCTCTTTCTCTTCTGGGTCCAATGGCCAGATATAGATCAAGATGACTGAAGATGGCCCTGGAAACAGTGGGAAACATTGGCCTTTTTAAACTAAGGTCTCCCCAGGTCTCAGTTTGTCTGAAGCAACACCCGTTCAGTGATTTAAAGCTAGGGAAGAAATGAAACTAAAGATGGACTAGTTTGACTACTCAAAAAAATAAATAAATAAAATCAAACCGGGAAGGGACAACCTTCGGGGTTTTTGGCTAGAACAAAAAAAATTGCTTTTTGCATTCCCTCTAAGCCATCAAAACCCAAATAATGATTAAGAGAGGCATGGAATGGGACTGGATTATTGGCTGATCAGTGAGAACCAGAATGATTTTAGGTTTAAAGGCAGAATCAGGTAGCTCCATTTTTATCAAAGCCTGATTTTTCAGGCTCTATTTCAAGAAATCACAAATGAAAACCATATGAGACAAAAGAATTAATTGTCCCAGTTTAAAAACAAAACAAAACAAACAAACAACGATAGAAAAAATTGAATAGTAGAAAAAGCCTCTGGGCAGTCCAAAATGTCTTGTGGGAGACTTGGACCTAAAAGCTACCATGGCAACCTTGGCGAATCTGAACAAAGTGGATTAATCAAATGAAGAAGGGTGAACTGCCAGCTCAGTATGAGTCAGCAATGTGAGGCGGCAGCCAGAAAAGCCAGTGAGATGTTGGACTACTGGAATAAAGAAACCTCACAGAATCTGTTTCTTCTTTGAAGATGCATCTCAAGCATCATATTCTCCTTGTAGCCTTTCCTTGCTTTCCTAAACGAAATGATATTTGACTATTTTGTCTACATGTGTATTTATTTATTTCATATTTATTCATATTTATTCTGAATGAGTTCTATGATTTGATGTTTCTCTCTTTGGAATATAAGCACATTGTGAGCAGGAATTATTTAATTCTTTGTACTTGCATCTCCAGAGACAAGCACAGTACCTAGCACACACTAGGACACTCTGAGCTGATCAGAGCCAATCTGGAGTACTGTGTTCCCATTTCCAAGTCAAACAGGCTTTTTCAATGGAGGTTTTCAGGCAGGATGCCCATTTGTGGGATGTTATGAAGGAGATCCTTGCTAAGATCTGAGTTAGATTGAATGGCCCAGATCTCTTCTAATCCTGACATTCTGTGATTCTGTGGAGACTGACCATGTGGCATGGATATATATAATAGGCTTCAGAGCAAGGCAAAGAACGAGAAGGCAGTGGTCTCCCGCAGTCTGCTCTATGGTTAAAAGACCTGGAAATGCCTTAGAGAGCATTAATCTTCCAGAAAAGATCAAATAATATATTTGAAGAAATGCTTAGCACAGTGTCTAACTACAGGGGTCCTCAAACTTTTTAAACAGGAGGCCAGTTCACTGTCCCTCAGACTGTTGGAGAGCCGGACTATAGTAAAAACAAAATCTTTGTTTTATGGGCCTTTAAATAAAGAAACTTCATAACTCTGGGTGAGGAAGATAATCATCCTCAGCCGCTGCATCTGGCCCACGGGCCGTAGTTCGAGGACCCCTGATCGCTTAAATAAATTCCCTTCCCTTTTCTGAAGAAGTTTTGCCAAAGTCTTCTCTGGTCTATTCTCAATCTCAAAAAGCAAAACCAGACCAATAATACGGAGTCATCGAGTATAGTCTTGTTAGCCCAAAGGACAGATTTACTGGCTGGGCCATGATTAGGATGTTCTCCCAGCTCTAGCAGAAGGCAAGACTTCAGGGAGAAGTATTATGAAGCCCTATTGAATGAGAAAGCAACTTGATGATGCAATAGAATGGAGTCAGGAAGGCTCATTTTCCCAAGTTCAAATCTGGCTTCAGATACTTACTAGCTGTGGGATCCTGTTTGTCTCAGTTTACATACATATATTATACACATAGACACACCTCTATATAAAGTATGTTATATATTATGTGTGTGTATAGACATGATCAATGTAGGAATTGTTTTAGCATGATTATATGTGTTTATAAGAAGGGTTTTTAGTTTTCTTGCTTTCTCAATGTGGGAAGGATTTTGGAGTGAAGGCATATCTTTGAAAATAAAATAAAATGGTGCTCTATCGAAATGGATAGAGCGCCAGCCATTAAGTCAGGAGGACCCTAGTTCAAATCTGACCTCAGACACTTAACATTTCCCAGCTGTGTGACCCTGGGCAAGTCATTTAACCCCAATTGCCCCAGCAAACAACAAACAAAAAACATGAGTAAAAAAATAGGTTGCCATCCACAAAATTATATGATGATCAATTCTGTTGGATGTGGCCCTCTTCAACAATGAGATGATTCAAACCCAGATCCAATTTTTCAGGAATGAAGAAAGCCATCTACACCCAGAGAGGACTGTGGGAACTGAGTGTGAACCACAACATAGTATTTTTACTCTTTCTGTTGTTGTTTGCTTGCATTTTTGTTTTCTTTCTCAGGTGTTTTTTTCTTTCTAGATCCGATTTTTCTTGTGCAGCAAGATAACTGTATAAATATGTATACATATATTGGATTTAACATACATTTAAACATATTTAACATTTTGGGGACTACCTGCCATCTAGGGAAGGGGATGGGGGGAAGGAGGGAAAAATTTGGAACAGAAGTTTTTGCAAGGGTCAATGTTGAAAAATTGCCCATGCATATGTTTTGTCAATAAAAAGCTATGATAATAAAAAAATTTTTTTTAAATAAGTTGCCAGCAGGTTGTTAATCTGCTTCAGTGAATGGAATTTTCATGCCAGAAGTTCTTGCTCATACCAAAAAAAACAACAAAAAAAACCCTCAAGTTATCCACTAAACTACACTATCTTAGGGCAGCTAGATAGTGCAGTCAGCCTGAGACACTTAGTAGCTGTGTGAACCCGGCCACGTCACTTAACCCTGGTGCCTCAGTTTCCTCATCAATAAAATGAACTGGAAAAGACAATGGCAAACTACTTGAGTATCTTTGCCAAGAAAACCCCAAATGAGGTCATGAAGAGTTAGACACAGTTGAAATGACCGAACAACAGTACACACTACTTCAACTACGTACTTCCCAGGGTTTTTGGGAGCATCCAATGAAGATGCGACATGTTATTGCAATCTTCAAAGGATTATACAAATATCAGCAGTTACGATTACATGATCACATTTAACTTGAAATCACTTAACTTGAAATCACTTATATATCTACAACCTCATTCTCCCCTCACAAAGGGGCTCTGAGGTAGATGAGGTAGGTGGAATCGGTCCCATTTTATAGAAGAAGAGCCTGAAGAAAGATGGAATGGGGCTCACTGAAGATCATACAGATAATGAAAAAAAAGCTTGACATTAATGGGAGATGCCAGTCATACCGCTTCCCTTCCCCGAGTCCGATACCTGAAATATCACAAGATCTGCATCTTTCACCTTCTTCTGTTCAGCGACAATATCTGAGCTCAGCCGCCCCTCCTTATAAGCCTGAACAGATTCAACTGGATACTTAAAATTGTCAGGGTCCTTTAGATCACCTGAAGAAGGAAGGAAGAGGGGAATGAGAAATAGGTGCCATCCTGGAGATAGTACTGGGTCCAGAGAACCAGGCCCAAGGAGAACAGGAGATCAAATACCTGTGATGTCCTTCCTGGAGATTAATGGATTAAAATTCAAGGCATACAGGTCCGACACTGTCACGTGCCAGCCTTGCTTCTTTAGAGCCTCCTCAGCAGCTTCTTTCATAGCATAGTTGAAGGATGTCTTCTCCGAGTGAGCCAGAACTATCAGTGCTCTCCTGGCTGTAAGAGACATCACAGGAAACAGAAACAATGAGTGATGAGGCTGTATGTTGTCACCTTGTTTATTTAACTTTAATGCAGGATACAGCATAGAAATGCCAGGCTAGATGAATCAAAAGCTAGAGTTCAGGCTGCTGGAGAAATATCGACAATCTCGGATGTACAGATAATATCATGCTAATGGTACAAAGTGAAGAAGAAATAAGAAGCTTGTTGATGAGGGTCTAAGAGGAGTGTAAAAGCTGGCTTGAAACTTAACATCCAAAAATATATGATGCTGGCAACTGGTCCCATCAATTCCTGGCAAATAGAGGGAAAAATAATGGAAGCAGTGTCAGATTTTATGTTCTTGGGTTCCAAGATCACTGCAGATGGCGACTATAGCCATGAAATTAAAAGACATTTGTTCTTTAGAGGGAAAGTTATGGCAAATCTAGACAGTGTACTAAAGCAGAGACATCACCTTGCTGACAAAAGTTTGTATATTCAAAGTTGTCATTTTTCCAATAACAATTTATGGCTGTGAGAGTTGGAAAGCCAAGTGCTGCAGAATCAATGCCTTCAAATTATAATACAGAAGATAATTCTCAGTCTCTTGGACATCAAGAGATCAAATCAGTTAATATTTAGAGAAATTAATTCAGCTTATTCATTGGGAGGTCAAATACTGAAGCTGAAAATGAAATACTTTAGCCACATAATGAGAAAATGGGAAAAGATGCTAATGTTGGAAAAGATGGAAAGCAAAAAGAGAAAGGGATAGCAGAGGTTGGGAAGGTTAAATCATGGAAACAGTAAGTATGAACTTGAACAGACTTTAAGAGACAGTGTGGGAGAAAAGGGTTCTCTGAGGTTAGGAAGAGTTGAACACAACTGAATGACTGAACAATGGCAACACAATATGAAAAATCTTGAAGAATTTCAGATAATCTGCTTGGGTTACAGGGTCATAGATTCAAAGTTGGGAAAAACCTTAGAAACCAGACTTTATCTCTTATTTTACAGATGGGAAATGAGACCCACTAAGAAGTGATGTTCTCTGGATCACACGGCTAATCAATCAGTGACTGGGGCAGCATTTGAATTCAAATCTCAGAGGTTCCAAGTTCAGCATTCCCTCCACTGAATTTTAAAAACATTTAAGTTCAGAGGATTTTTAAATTCCTTAAAAAAAAAACCAGGGGGACAAAAGAAGGAAGGGCAAGACTTAGGAAAGGGAAATTGTCTTTGACTGCCAAAATGATCTGCAACTCCTTCTCCAACTCACCTTCTTTAATCTTGCAATTATAAAGGAAATGCAGGAATGTTATGCCTAGTAGTTATTTATTTTCATAGTAGTCATGTTTAGAGTTTCTTGTACAGTTTAATTTGCAACGGGATGAACAGTTATTGTTCTTTATTCCACTGGCTTATTTTTATTCTTTAATAATAAATCTTCCAAAATATATTCTATATTGCAAAAAGAAAATAAAATAGGATTTCCCCTCCTCATTGACTAAATTAGAAACAGGTAGATCCATTATTGGCCAGAAAGAAAAAGAAGAGACAAATCATTATTCAAATTATTTAATCATTTCATTTGAGCTTAAATCTTGTTTCTATCTTTCTCTGATCCTGTTTCTCTGTCTCTGTGTATGCATATGCATGTGTATGTATGTATGTGTGTGTGTGTGTGTGTGTGTGTCAAAGTAAAGTAATATCCAGAAATAGTGAGCATTAATAGTTGCTGGGGAGGGGAGGATTAGAAAAGATTTCTTGTTGAAACAAGTACTGGAATGAACCTCTGAAAGAAGCTGGGGATTCTAATAAGGTAAGTAAGGAAGAAACACATTCAAGAAATGCAGGATAATTTTATCTATTTTTAAACTGTGGGTCTCAGTGCCATGTGGGGTCAGGTTACTGAATGTGGGAGATCATGAAATTATAATTTATTATCAGTATATGCTTGATTTGTATACCTGTATATCTGGGGTCACATAAACATTTCTAGGGCAAAAAGAGGTCGCAAGAGGAAAAAGTTTAATAAGCCCCGTCTTAAGAGTCTCCAGTCAGTCAATAAGCATTTATTAAATTCCTACTACATACTAAGCCACTAGAGATACAAAAAAAAACAGTCCCTGGTCTCACAGTAGTCTAAAGGGAGAAATATGTAAACTCCTATGAACAAACAAGATACATACAGGGTGAAAGGGAAGCAATTAACAGAAAGAATTAGATCGATAGGAAAAGGTTTTAGCTGGGGCTTGAAGGAAGCAGGAAACAGAGATGAGAAGGGACAGCATTTCAAGCATGGGAGACAACCAATGAAAATGACCAGAGCAGGGAGATGGAGTCTTGTTCAAGGATCGATAAAGAGTTCAGTATCCCGAGATCGGATGGTTTCCGGGAGAAAGGTGTAAGAAGACTGGTAGTTAGGAGTTTGTGAAGGGAACATGATTTTATATTTGATTTGGAGGAGACAGGGAGCCACTGGAGTTCACTAAATGGGAGTGGCAAGTGACATGGGCTGATCTGTGCTTTGGGAAGATTAATGTGACACCTGAGTGAAAGACAGACTGAATGGGGAAAGACTTGAGGCAAGGAGACCAATCGGCAGATCACTGCAATTGTTCCACGAGATGTTACAAAGTAAAATCCAAGACTTGGCAATGGCTGGGTATGGAAAGTGAGGGAGAGCATTGGAAATTGAGGATGGCACCTAGGGTTCGAGCCTTCATGATTGGGAGGAGGATGGGGGCCTGGACAGTAAGAGGGAAGTTACAGAGAAGGGAGGGCTGGAGCAGTGGTCAACAGGAGGACAATGAATTCAGTTAGGGGCTTGTTGAGTTTAAGATATCTACAGGATCCCCAAACCAGGAAATTGCCACAACCCCAAAGCAGCACAGCAAGAAGATGAGGAAGAGGCAACTGACCCACAAAATTAGCAGAGCAATCATCAACAAAAACATTTGGTACTGGTAAAGAAATAAGCAATATCTGAAACAACCGGTAAATGGCCAAATAAATGGTGACGTGAATATTATGTCAAATTGTGCAGAAAAAGAAACGCGAGGAACATGAGAAGACAGATGTGAGCTAAACAGAGTCAGAAGAATGAGGCAAATAATGATTACTAATGATGAAGATGATAAATAAAAAAAAAAAAAAACCATTGATACAAAGGAAGCCAGACTGAAAAACTGCAACAATCTGGTGGAGTTGTGAACGAATCCAACCATTCTGGAGAGTAGTTTGGAACTATGCTCAAAAAGTTATCAAACTGTGCATACCCTTTGATCCAGCAGTGTTACTACTAGGCTTATATCCCAAAGAGATCATAAAGAAGGGAAAGGGACCTGTATGTGCACGAATGTTTGTGGCAGCCCTGTTTGTAGTGGCTAAAAACTGGAAACTGAGTGGATGCCCATCATTGGAGAATGGCTGAATAAATTGTGGTATATGAAAATTATGGAATATTACTGTTCTGTAAGAAATGACCAACAGGATAATTTCAGAAAGGCCTGGAGAGACTTACACGAACTGATGCTGAGTGAAATGAGCAGGACCAGGAGATCATTATATACTTCAACAATAATACTGTATGAGGATGTATTCTGATGGACGTGGCCATCCTCAGCAACGAGATCAACCAAATCATTTCCAATGGAGCAGTAATGAACTGAACCAGCTATGCCCAGAGAAAGAACTCTGGGAGATGACTAAAAACCATTACATTGAATTCCCAATCCCTATATTTATGCCCACCTGCATTTTTGATTTCCTTCACAAGCTAATTGTACAATATTTCAGAGTCTGATTCTTTTTGTACAGCAAAATAACGGTTTGGTCATGTATACTTATTGTGTATCTAATTTATATTTTAATGTATTTAACATCTACTGGTCATCCTGCCATCTAGGGGAGGGGGTGGGGGGTAAGAGGTGAAAAATTGGAACAAGAGGTTTGGCAATTGTTAATACTGTAAAGTTACCCATGCATATAACCTGTAAATAAAAGGCTATTAAATTTAAAAAAAAAAAAAAGTTAAATTGTATTCCAATGGAGTTGTGATGGAGAGAGCCATCTGCACCCAGAGAGAGGACGGAGGGAACACAATATAGTATTTTCACTCTTTTTGTTGTTATTTGCTTGCTTTTTTTTCCTCATTTTTTTTCCTTTTTGATCTGATCTTTCGTGTGCAGAGTGATAATTGTGGAAATATGTATAGAAGAATTGCATGTTTAACAATATGGAATTACTTGCGGTCTAAGGAAGAGAATGGGGGAAGGGAAAGAGAAAAAGTATTGGGGTCACAAGGTTTTGCATTTGGATCACAAGGTTTTGCAAGGGCGAATGCTGAAAACTCTATGGTGAATTTTGAAAACAAAAAGCTTATTAAAACAAAAAGAAAAGAGAAAGAAAGGTTACGGAGGCCAGAGTGACAGACTTAACTCGTGCCAGGCTGGGGGGCGGGCGGAGGGGAAGGGCCCAGTCTCCCTGGGCACACTTTGGGGAAGGACGGGTCCCTTCCAGGTCTCAACCCACCCAGGGGACCATCTGTCCGGGCCAGGACCGGGTAGGGACGGGAGCATAGGGAGTCACTCACCAGCCATCACTCCTGCAGGGCGGGGCGAAGAGAGCGCCTAGAGACTCTCCGATTGGCCGAAGGAGCAGGGCCAGAACCCGGGCTGGGCGGAGAGCGGAGTCTACACTAGGCACTTGGAAGCTGGAAGCGGAGGCAGGCCCTTTATAGTGGCGCTCCGGGGGCCCGCCAGAGGGGAGAGAGCGGCCGCGGGGAGGAGCCGGCGGCTGCCCAGCGAATTCGCGAGCCTTTCGTGGGCGGGGTTACTGGGGGACCGAGAGGGGAGGAAGGGGAGAGGGAGGAAAAAAGAAAGGAAGGGGGAAAGGATGAGGAGGGGGGAAAGGGAAGGGGGAGAAGAGAGAAAGGGGAAAGGGACAGAGAGAGGGGAAAAGAGAAGGGAGAGGAGAAAGGAAGGGGAAAGGGACAGAGAGAGGGGAAAAGAGAAGGGAGAGGAGAAAGGAAGGGGAAAGGGACAGAGAGAGGGGAAAAGAGAAGGGAGAGGAGAAAGGAAGGGGAAAGGGACAGAGAGAGGGGAAAAGAGAAGGGAAAAGAGAAAGGAAGGGGAAAGGGACAGAGAGAGGGGAAAAGAGAAGGGAAAAGAGAAAGGAAGGGGAAAGGGACAGAGAGAGGGGAAAAGGGAAAGAGAGGGGGAAAAGAGAAGGGAAAGAAAAGAGGAAAGGGGAAGGGACAGAGAGAGGGGAAAAGAGAAGGAAGAGGAGAAAGGAAGGGGAAAGTGATAGAGAGAGGGGAAAAGAAGAGAGGGGAGAGAGGAAGGGGAAAGGGACAGAGAGGGAGAAGGAAGGGAAAGAGAGAACTATTGTATTAGTTGTATGTGTATATGTGACCCTGATTTAGCTGGCAGGTGGGGATTGGGTATGGATGATCCTGGTAGTTGGGTGAATAATCCTAGATTAGCTGGGGGTGTCTGTGGGTGGCAACAGGGTCCGTTGGTTGGGGTGGGTTAGGGGGGACGGGGATGGTGCCTTTCTAGGTTGGAATGACATCGTCTCCTGAAAGGACCAAACTGTGACCTTAGGGAAGGTTCAGTATACTGGAGCCCTCCTTGACAGCATCCTCTGGGGCTTCTTTGGTGTCCCAGGGTGAGGGGGGAAGTGCCCTGTATCCCCGGCCTCCCAAACTGTCAATTCGGAAAGGAAAGGAAGATAACTGTCGGTTGCTTTTGCCAACTTTCTTTTTATTGTTTTTCTCCCTTTCTTTTCAATGTTTTATTACACAAAGATGGCTCTCTGGGGAAAGGGTGGAGGAAAGGATGTTTTCTGGGAAATGACTGCGCTTTATAACAAAGGCTAAAATGAGATTTTAAAAAGCAAATAGAGAAATTTCGTTTAATTCTCTGGATCTTGTATTCTGCTGAGTCACAATGACTGACACTGAAACCGAAGCTCAGTATAAGCAAGAAAACTTTGTCCCAGCAGAGTAGCTCTAGGCTGGCTGACTAAAGACAGCCCCTTTTAATGTGGTTTGGGCAGAGCTCTTTGGAATGGAATCAAATTCAAAGATGGATAGAATTTGACTCATTCTGTTCTCAGTCCTCATTGTGCTCTACCCCGAGCTCCCCAATTCCTTTTCACCTGGGCAGGCATATAGTCGGAGCAACCCCTCTGCCTTCATGGACTTCTAAGAATGGTGGGAACACAAGGCAGATGAGGTGGTCCTGGAGTGACAAGACTAAGATCTATGAAAGTTAGAAAGCCACAGAACTCAGAATGTGGAAGGAAGCTAAAGAGGGCTGTCCTGGTAGCAAGAGATAATGATGAACTGTAGGGATTGGTTCAACACAATTTTAAATTTTGCTAAATCAGTGACTGAAATGTCCTAACCCTTTGACCCATTGGGAGGGCAGTACCCCAAGAAGATCAGTGACAAAAAGAAAGGCTCTTTCCCATAAATAAAAATCTTCACGGCACTATTTTTATAGTAGCAAAGAACTGGAAACAAAATAGATACTCAAAATAGATACTACTTTTTTCTAGGGGTAACCCTGAAAATCCTTGTGGCTCCTAGTACTATCACTCCTAAGCTTCCCATTATTGGTCAACCACTTGAACTCTATTAGCTTTTACAAATGATAGGTACTGAGAGAGTATCCCGCTAATAGAGTCCCTCCAAATAAGGGGCGTATTCTCTCCTTGTATGTACAAGGTCCCTGGGGAGAGTAGGCTCAAATTTAAAGTTCAGTGGTAGAGAGTTCCACTTAAGACCAAAGGACACACTCCTGACTCTTAGCTCTAGGAGTCCTTTCTCTCCTTTCCCTGAGACTTCATGAAGTTCCCCATAAGTATAGTTTTCCACTGGTGTCTGAGAATTGGTGACTTCCTAGGTCTAGAGAGCCAGCATTTCTCTCAATTTGTCTTTGTAAGATGTCAGAGAAAAAGGGTACGCACAGCACATTTTTAAGTTTAATCTGCATTATTAACATTTTCTCCATTATTTTCTTAAGTCTAGACAAATCAACAAAACAATAAATTGAGGCACATCTAAAATGGTTGGACCATGTCCCAGTTCCACCAAGAATGGGTGAGTGGGTCTATCTCCTTATTGCCCCTCCAACATTCACTGAATCTCTCAACATTCAATGAAAATCTCTCAGATTTTCATGGAGTTAAAGTAAAGTCTCAGAATTCTTCTTACTTATATTTCTTTTACATTTAGAGACTCGGAGCATGTTTTAATTGGGCCATTTCTAGTTCCTGGTTTTTCTTTTGAAGAGCATTCATACCTTTTGGCTACTTATCTATTAGATAAGTTTGGGGAATTACATATTAGTGTCACTTTCTTGTGTATTTTACGTGATAAATCAGTAGTAGAAGAAGAAGAAGATAACATAATCAAAATGATCTGTCTTACAATTATTTATGGAAAATTGGAGAATGAAGCAAAGAACTTTTTCCAAAGCCTCCTCTGATCTTCCAAGATAGCCATCTCTTCATTCCCTACTGCATACACTCCTTTGGATTGGCCACCATCCTTCTTATGTACTTTCCCTTTTTCCTCTTTCTTTCCAACTTCCTTTTCTGTGTTGACTTCCTCCATTCGATTGTAAGCTCCTTATTATGCCCAAAGGGATATCAAACTATACCAGCAGTGTCACAAATGGGTTTGTATCCCAAAGAAATCATCAAGGAGGGGAAAGGATAAGTGCAAAAATGTTTGCAGCAGCTCTTTTTGTGATGGCAAGGAATTAGAAATTGAGGGGAATGACTAAGTTATGATATATGAAAGTAATGGAATATTATTATTTATTAAGAAATAGTGAGCAGGCTCATTTCAGAAAAGCCTGGAAAGACTTAGTGAATGGATGCTGAGTGAAGTGAGTCAAACTAAGAGAACATTGTACACAGTTACAGCAAGATTATATGATGATCAACTGTTGATAGACTTGACTTTTCTCAGCAATGCAGCGATTCGAGACAGTTCCAATAGACTTGGGATGGAAAATGCCATCTGCAGCCAGAGAGAAAACTATGGAGACTGAACATGGTTCAAAGCATTTTCACTTTTTTTTTTGTTTGTTTGCTTTTTCTTTCTCATGTTTTTTCCCCTTTTGGTCCGATTTTTCTTGTACAAAAAGACAAATATAAATATATGTTTAAAAGGATTATACATAATTAACCTATATCAGATTACTTTCTATCTTGGAGAGAGAAGAGTGAGTGAAGGAGGGAGAAAAATTTGAAACACAAAGTTTTACAAAAATGAATGTTGGAAACTATTTTTATGTGTATTTGGAAAAATAAAATACTATTGAGGGGGGAAAAGACGATCGTAAGCTCCCTAAGGACTGTAAATGTCTTTCTTTTTTGTATTTATATCTTCTGTGTGTAGTTTTAGTTTATTAAGGATAACAAGTCTGGGCAACAGATTCTGATACTTGATCATGTCTTTCTAAGTATTTAGCAGGTGCTAAATTGTGCAACCTACAGTATTATCTTCCACAATTTCTACCATTTCTTTACAAAACCTATATCAACCAATAATTCTGAGCTTCTTAAAAGGAAAAAAAAAAGAATTTCCCTTCTGAAAGATGCTAGATCTTGTTTTCTCCCTTTTTTATTTAGGAAGAGGACCTTGCCATGGTATCAGATGCAGTAACTGTGTGGTTTGTCACCAAAGAATTCTTGGAGTCAGCACTTTGAGAATATGTGAGTTTTACTACGTCTGATGAAAAAATGTGATGTTAATATTTTTGCAGATAATAGAAAGCATAAATAATTTTGCTTAGAATAAATTTTACTTAACCCAGAATACAAAATGTATTGCAAGAACCACTTCTGGGCCTACAGAGCTGGGATTTACGGTACTCTGGTCTCCACCCTAGGGTTAACAGGGGGCCTCCCTTGTTCTAGGCTCAGGCATGTGGTTGAACCAGTTTAGTCTTGGGGGATCCTGCCTCTTAGAAGAGGGACTCAGATTTTCCCCACACTCATTGGTTCATTAAATCCCCACCTTGAAACCAGAGGAAAAAGGTATGTACAGTTCCAAAAAAAAATGAAAATTGAAATGTACTCAGTGTACAATAAATATAGGATAGGCAGTTTATCTGTGTATACATAAAAAAGATACAAAGTCATTTATTTTTAACACCCCTCTTTTTTTTCTTCTGACCCTGTCACTACCCTGGGCTAGCCCCTTATCATTTCATGCCTTTACTATGCCAATAGACTGCTGGTTAATCTTCTACTTTCTCACTCCAATCCATTCTCCACTCAACTGTCAAAATAATCTCATTAAAGCAGAGATCTAAACATGTCATTCTCCTGTCAATAAAATCCAGTGATGGGCCAGTTAGCTGGTGTAGTGGATAGAGCACCAGGGGAGCTTGAGTTCAAATCTGGTTTCAGATATTTAACACTTCCTGGCTATGTGACCCTGGGCAAGTCACTTAATCCCAATCGCCTGAGCAAAAACAAACAAACAAAAAAACAATAAAATAAAATAGAACCCAGTGACTCACTAATACTTCCAGGATATGTAACAAATGGTGTACTTGTGGCAGGGGTAGGTTGTGAGTGATTTGAGGAAAGACAATAATGGACATCTTTAGTATCTCCTTCCCCTTCCATTTTCCAAGGGAGACTTTGATTCCTGCCTAAAGAAAAAACAGGATGTTGGGGGCAAAAACTAGTCCCTTTTCTCTCCTCTGAGAAAGGGAGTACCAGGCTAGAATGATAGCTAGCTGCTCTTTAATGTTATTATTCTAGGGATTATAACTGTAAGGTTAGAGCTAATCTTCTGATCATTCTTTCTTTCTTTTTTTTTTTTAACTAACTTTTTATTGCCAGAACCCATGCCAGGATAATTTTTTACAACATTATCCCTTGCACTCTCTTCTGTTCTGATTTTTCCCCTTCCTCCCTCCACCCCCTCCCCCAGATGGCAAGCAGTCCTATACATGTTAAATAGGTTACAGTATATCCTAGATACAACATATGTGTACAGAACCGAACAGTTCTCTTGTTGCTCAGGGAGAATTGGATTCAGAAGGTAAAAAATAACCCAGGAAGAAAAACAAAAATGCAAACAGTTTACATTCATTTTCCATTGTTCTTTGGGTGTAGCTGCTTCTGTCCATCCTTGATCAATTGAAACTGAATTAGGTCTCTTTGTCAAAGAAATCCACTTCCATCAGAATACATCCTCATACAGTATCGTTGTTGAGGTATATGATGATCTCCTGGTTCTGCTCATTTCACTCAGCATCAGTTCATGTAAGTCTCTCCAAGCCTCTCTGTATTCATCCTGCTGGTCATTTCTTATAGAACAATAATATTCCATAACATTCATATACCACAATTTACCCACCATTCTCCAATTGATGGGCATCCATTCATTTTCCAGCTTCTAGCCACTAGAAAGAGGGCTGCCACAAACATTTTGGCACATACTGGTCCCTTTCCCTTCTTTATTATCTCTTTGGGGTATAAGCCCAGTAGAGACACTGCTGGATCAAAGGGTATGCACAGTTTGATAATTTTTTGGGCATAGTTCCAAATTGCTCTCCAGGATGGCTGGATGTGTTCACAATTCCACCAACAATGTATCAGTGTCCCTGTTTTCCCACATCCCCTCCAACATTCTGCATTATCTTTCCCTGCCATTCTAGCCAATCTGACAGGTGTGTAGTGGTATCTCAGAGTTGTCTTAATTTGCATTTCTCTGATTAATAATGATTTGGAGCATATTTTCATATGGCTAGAAATAGTTTTAATTTCTTCGGCTGAGAATTGTCTGTTCATATTCTTTGACCATTTATCAATTGGAGAATGGCTTGATTTCTTCAATTCTCTATATATTTTGGAAATGAGGCCTTTATCAGAACCTTTAACTGTAAAAATGTTTTCCCAGTTTATTGCTTCCCTTCTAATCTTGCCTGCATTAGTTTTGTTTGTACAAAAACTTTTCAATTTGATATAATCAAAATTTTCAATTTTGTAGTCAACAGTGATCTCTAGCTCTTCTTTGGTCATAAATTCCTTCCTCTTCCACAGGTCTAAGAGGTAAACTATCCTATGCTCTTCCAATTTATTTATAATCTCATTCTTTATGCCTAGATCATGAACCCATTTTGACCTTATCTTGGTGTACAGTGTTAAGTGAGGGTCAATGCCTAGTTTTTGTCATACTAATTTCCAATTTTCCCAGCAATTTTTGTCAAATAATGCATTCTTGTCCCAAAAACTGGGGTCTTTGTGTTTGTCGAACACTAGATAATTAAAGTCATTGGCTGTTTTGTCCTTTGAACCTAACCTATTCCATTGATCAACTAGTCTATTTCTTAGCCAGTACCAGATGGTTTTAGTAACCGCTGCTTTATAATATAATATTAGATCTGGTACAGGTAGGCTACCTTCATTTGCTGATCATTATTTCTTAACAGGGAAAGGGGAGTGCCAAGATTTATATCAGACTTGATTCCCTTCCCACAAAATATTAGTCTCACAGTGAACACACAGAGCAGATATCAAAGCAATCCAATGATCTTAATTGATAACAAAACGGAAATAGAGAAAGTATACATATGAAACTATATAGCAGATAATACAGATTGCTCAACAGAAAGAGAGAGAGATGGAGG
This sequence comes from Sarcophilus harrisii, assembly GCF_902635505.1. Taxonomy (NCBI): domain Eukaryota; kingdom Metazoa; phylum Chordata; class Mammalia; order Dasyuromorphia; family Dasyuridae; genus Sarcophilus; species Sarcophilus harrisii. The sequence goes on along the minus strand of NC_045427.1, from coordinate 43,778,729 downwards.
GAGGGAAGGAGGGAAAATTCGGACGGTGGGGTAGAGGGAGGAGAGCGGTTAGGGGATGGGAGGAGAGGATAGGAGAGAGGAAGAGAGAAGAGGGAGAATCCCAGATTTCACCCAAAGGAGAAATTCCCTGAAGTCTCTCATGTTACAAGCAAGGGACAAAGACATGATGGAGATTGCCTATTCTTCTCATGACAACTTCTTAGAGTCTTTTTTTTTTTTCCCTCCAGCAACCTGAAGAGAGTTTGATATCACACATCTCTCATCTCTTCCAATCTGGGAAGCCTGAAGAAAACTAAGAGATTGAAGAGACTGGATCTTTCTTCTTTCCTGCTCTGGACAATTTTGCCTTGCCCTTCACCAAGGCATGGGGATTTGATCACTCTAGTAAGAAGAGAATCCCATAACAATGAGTTTAAGGTTGCATATAAAGGTTACCTATAAGTTTTATGCTTACATATAAAATCCTTTGGCATTTAAAGCCCTTCATAACCTGGTCTCTTTCTGTCTTTCTCAATAGTGTTTTATTTTTCCAAATACATGTAAAGATAATCTTCAAGCATTCATTTTTGTAAGATTTTGAGCTCCAGATTTTTTCTCTCTACTTCCCTTACTTCCCCCATTCCAAAACATAGCCTTCCTTTGTTCCTTTCTTCCTTCTTTTCTCTCTTCCTTTATCCCTCGTCCCTTTTTTTTCTTTCCTCCCTCTCTTTTTTCCTCCTTTCTTTCCTTCTTTCTTTGTTTCTTCCTTCCTTTCTTCCTTCTTCCCTTTTTTCTTCCTCCCTTTTTCTCCCTTCCTTCCTTTTTCTTTCTTCCTCCCTTTTTTCTTTTTCCCTTCCTCCCTCCTTTCCTTCTTCCCTCCTTTTCTTTTTCCCTCCTTTCCTCCCCTCCTTTCTTTCCTTCCTCCTCTCCTTTCTTTTCTTCTCTCCTCCTTCCCTTTCTTTCTCTCTTTCTCTTTCTTTTTCTCTCTCCCTTCCCTCCTTCCTTCCTTCCCTCCTTTCTTCCTTCCTTCCTTCCTTCCTCTTTCCCTCCCTCCTTCCTTCCTTCCTTTCTTTCTTTCTTTCTTTCTTTCTTTCTTTCTTTCTTTCTTTCTTTCTTTCTTTCTTTCTTTCTTCTTTCTTTCTTTCTTTCTTTCTTTCTTTCTTCTTTCTTTCTTTCTTTCTTCTTTCTTTCTTTCTTTCTTTCTTTCTTTCTTTCTTTCTTTCTTTCTTTCTTTCTTTCTTTCTTTCTTTCTTTCTTTCTTTCTTTCTTTCTTTCATTCTCTTTAATCTAATACTTTACCCCCACCCCATTAAATCACTGTGATCCTGTGGTAGTGTCTCCTACTTCTCTAATGAAACCCTCTTTTTGCTAACTGTCCTCTATTTGGGGAATACTTTCTCTCCTGATCTCTACCTCCTGACTTTCTTCAAGTCTTAGCTTAAAGTCTCACCTTCTCCTCATCATATCACACCTAAAAATATCATAAACTGGCAGTCATCAAAACCACTTGGTACTGGCGAAGAAACAAAATAGTGGATCCATGGAATAGGTTAGGATACCAGACAATAGTCAATGATTATAGTAATCTACTGTTTGATCAACTCAAAAACTCCAGATTCTAGGGTAAGAACTTACTATCTAACAAAAATTGCTGGGAAAATTGGAAATTAGTATGACAGAAACTAGGCATTGACCAACATCTCACACCATATACCAATATAAGGCTAAAAAAGGTTTGTTCATGATTTAGACATAAAAGAGGATACTCTAAGCAAATTAGTAGTGCAAAGGATAGTCCACATGTCAGATTTGTGGAGAAAGGAGAAATTATAGCCAATTAAAAACTAGAAAATATTATAAAATGTAAAATGGATAATTCTGATTATATTAAATTTAAAAGTTTTTGCACAAACAAAACCAATGCAGCCAAGATTAGAAAGGAAACAGAAAGCTGGTAAACAAGTTTTATAGCCAGCGTTTTTGATAAAAGCCCCATTTTTAAAAAGATGTAGAAAACTGACTCAAATTTATAAAAATACGAGTCATTTCCCAATTGATGAATGGTCAAAGGATATGATAGACAATTTTAGATGAAGAAATTAAAACCATTTATACTCACATAAAAAATGTTCTAAATCATTATTGATTAGAGAAATGCACATTAAGACAACTCTCAAGTACCAGTTCATACCTATCTGATTAACTAAGATGATAGGAAAAGATAATGATAAATGATGGAGGGGATATGGCAAAACTGAGACACCAATGTATTGTTAGTGGAGTTGTGAACTGATCCAACCTTTCTGGAGTGCAATTTGGAACTATGCCTAAAGGGCTATCAACCTGTGCATAGTTTTTGATCTAGCAGTGTCACTCCTGGGTCTGTATCCCAAAGAGGTCATAAAAGGGAAAAGGACCCACGTGTACAAAAATGTTTGTGGCAGCTCTTTTTGTGACAGCAGGGAACTGAAAATTGAGTGGATTCCCATTAGTTGGGAAATGGCTGAGTAAGTTATAGCATATGAATGTAATGGAATATTATTATACTATAAGGAATGATGAGTAGGCTGATTTCAGAAAAGCCTGGAAAGATTTACATGAATAGTCATTGAGTGAAGTGGGCAGAACCCACTTTGTACATAGAGACATTGTACATAGCATTATGTGATGATCAACTATGATGGACTTGGCTCTTCTCAACAATGCAGTGATTCAAAACAATTCCAATAGACATAGGATAGAAAGTACCAAATGTGTCCAGGGCCAGACCTATGGGGGAAAATTAGATTAAAGCAAAGTATTTTTACCTTTTTTGTTGTTGTTATTGCTTGTTTGATTTTTCTTCCTCATGGTGTTTCACCTTTTGGTCTGATTTTTCTTGCACAATGTGACAAATATAGAAATATGTTTAGAAGGTTTGTGTATGTTTAATCTATATCAGATTGCTTACTATCTTGAGGAGGGGAGCGTGTAAGAGATGGAGGAAGAAAAAATTTAGAACTATCTTTACATGTATTTGGAAAAATAAAATACTAATGAGGAAAAAAATAAAGTTCCATCTTCTGCAAGAAACCCCTTCTGATCTCCCTTAATTTTAGCATCCTCCCTCTGAGATCATCTATAATTTATTCCTTATGTATTTTGTTCATAAATAGTTGTTTGCATGCTGTATTCTCCCCTGTTCCCATCAGATTGTGATTAGAAAGGAAGTTCCTTGAGACTGAGGACTGGGTTTGGAGGATTTTTTTTTTTTTTAGTAGAGTTGCTTTTCTTTGTGTCCCCAGAATTTACCATAGTAAGTGAATGATTAACAAATGCTTATTCACTGAACAAAAAAGACTCAGCGCACAGTGATAGAAAGATTTCAGAACAGTAACTTTGTGTGTAACTACTGTTATGATCTGCTGGGAGACTGACAGTCAGGACCATAGAGACCCTCTAGTAGAGACCTCTCATTTTACAAATGAGGAAACTGAGTTAGGTGGCAAGCCTAAAGTCATAGAGGATGTAAGTAGAAGAATTACTATTTGAACTGAGGCTTTCTCACTTCAAATCTAGTACTCTTTCCACAATACCATACAACCTCTAAAAACCTTGTCAGCATAAAACAGTATAAAGTCGTTAGAGAGCCTTTAAATGAGATAATATTTATAAAGTGTGTAGCACAGTACCTGGCAAATAGTAGTTGTTTAATGAATAAGCATTTTTTCCCCTCTACTCTGGACCCTCCTTTCTCAAGACCTCTTAATTCTAGGGTATTCCCTATGTTGATTAGTTCCAGTTCATCCCTGTCTGTAGATCATTTGTATGTGATTGTTTGCATGTGGTCCCCCACATTAGACTGTGAGTTCCTTCAAAGCAGGGATTCCCTTTTACCTATATTTGCATCCCCAGCACTTGGCATGATGCCAGGCACAAAGCAGAGATCTAATAAATATTTATTGATGGAGTGATTGACTATATATCTCTGTTAATAAAACCAGTGGCCTTGAGTCAGTTCCCTTATCAGTGCCCATTCTCTCCAAGAGTACAGGGTTGCTGCTAGGGACTCCTCCTCCCTTGTCCCTTTGAATTTTTGTTCTCCTTTCTACACACCTCCCAAGTATGTTTGATTACCTACTCAAGGAAGAACACACAAAGGGGAAAGGGTAGACAGGGAGCAAGATCCTCTAAGTTTAGGCTCAGAGGGTGAAGGAAATCACCTGTTTATCCCCCCTATGTCCCAGCACGAGGAGCATGATGGAGACCACTATCATTCACACTAAAGAGTCCAAGAAAAGAACTGAGCTGGAATATCTTTAACTGGCAACTGGTAAAAAGCCCAACTCCACCCTCCTCCCTATTACCAGCTGGCAAGAGTAATTTTAAGGAACGGCTCAGAATTTGCTGTGCCATATCCCAAAGGCCACGTCCTCCCAGCATTGGGCCAAACCATGGCCAGAAGCAAGGATCCAAAGTTCATGTTTGGAACCAGGAAGGGCAAGTCCAAATAATGTACTAGGAATGCTTCTCCTGTGCTATTTACAAAGTAAATACAATTTGCTTATAACTCAAACACATGACAATCTCAAAACATGTCCGATCTTAAATAACGCCACACAAATGAGTGCTCTGACTGAAGGGATACAGTGCACATGTCAGTGGTCTGCCTGTACAAACACAACCATTCACGCTGCTGCTCTGATTCCTCACTGCAAGGGAGCCTGTGCCCGGTGAATGAAAAAAAAATCTAATTACAGCCCCTCTGGGCAAGAACATCCCTCCAGTCTTCTGCCCACCCATGGCAAAGATCTAAAGGAATTAAGAAGTTCAAGGGCATTGTTCCTCTCTTCATTTGCATGAGTCCTCTGGGCTTTGATGGACAGTTATGAGCAAAGATATACTTGACCATTTAATACCAATGCTCAGAAATTGGAGGGGGAAAGAGAGGCAGAGTCAACATTCTTAAGTAGCAAAGAGAAAAAAAGATAGTTACAATTTCATGAACAGTTTAAATTTGTTCAGATTTCACAAAGACAGGATATTCTCAAAGGCAGCTGGGTGACCCATTGGATAGAGTGTTGAACCTGGCCTTGGGGAGGCTCTGAACTCTAATTTGGCCTCAGATACTTAACAGTTGTATGATTGGACAGATCACTTCACCCTCTTTTCCTCAGTTTCCTCATTTTAAAAATGAACTAGAGAAGGAAATAGCAAACCATTCCAATATCTTTGCCAAGAAAATCCCAAATAGGGTTATGAAGCATCAGACAAGATTAAAAAACAACAAGGTATTCTTCCCTCTTTACTTAGTTCATGGAAACCCAAAAAGGAAATTTATTAATTAGGATCCTGTTTAACTTTTGTTACCAAATCTTAATTATCTGTGACTCACCTCTTTTTATTAATCAAATATACTTATCGAGCTCCACAAGGCATTGTGCTAGTCTCCACAGAGAGTATATAGAAGAAAAAGTCATAGACGAATGAGAATTCAGTACAGTTGGAATCCAGTGACCCATATGATTCTGATCCACAGGGAGTTTATAGTCTAACAGGATAGGACATAAAAGGAGAGATGCAACATGCCAAATAAATGATATAAACAATAAACGGACAGCGGATCCTAGCGGAGTTCAAAGGTAGGAAATGGGACCATGGATGGTGATAGATGCAAAAGATTTCACAAAGGAGCTGGGCTTTTAAGTTGTAGGATTCTATTTTTATATTATTATATAATATGTTCTATTTATAGAAGTGGAGCTAATCCTAGCCAACCAGGAAAGCCATTTGTGCCAAAGAATTTTAATTTCACATTTATAGAAATATGTCAATTTATGAGATAGAGTGGGGTATGATGGGAAGAATGTTAGATTTGGGAGTCAAAAGATAATGGTGTGACAATTGCGTTAGAGTAGGCTACTTCTAGAGAAGAGGCCCCCTGGAAACAGAAATTACTAAAGGAACAGATGTTCCCATACAAATTCCTAGGCAAAGGGATTTTTAATCAATCCTTCCTGATTTTCCCATGGTATAATAGGGTTAGAGTACATTTCCCAAGGACTCTGGCTTTAATTCTCTTCCTGAGCAGAAAACAGGGTAGAGGTATGGTTAGCTCCACTGATCAGAACTAATTGTTAAATTTCCATCATGAGCATTTACACTTTGGAACCATGCAAAAGCTACAAACCAGGATTTGGTGTATTATTTTGTTGATTGTCTGGGCTTTAAAAAGTAATAGAGAAAATGTTAACAAGGCAAATTAAACTTAAAATTTCTTGCAATTCCAAAGAATTTATGATGAAAAATGCTATCTATCTCCAGAGAAAGAGTTGATAGAGTTTGAATGCAGATTGAAGCATACTTTTTTCTTTTTTTAGCTTTTTTTGCATGTTCTTTTTTTGTTTGTTTGTTTTGTGTTTTCTCTTACAACGCAACTAATATGAAAATATCTTTTGCATAACAGCACATATAAAACTTATACCAAATCATTCACCTTTTCAAGGAAGGGAGAGGGAAAGGAGAGAAGAGAATTTAGAAATTTTTTTAAAATTGAAAAAATTTTTAAATGGATGTTAAAAATTGTTTGTATATGCAATTGAAAAGATATTTTAAAATTACTATATTCTTTAATTGTGCAAAAAAAAAAATTAATGTATCCCAGAGAGAGGACTATGGGAACTGAGTGTAATTCACAACATAGCATTTTCATTCTTTTTGTTTTTGTTTGCTTGCATTTTATTTTACTTCTCTTTCTTTTTTACTTGTTTGATCTGATTTTTCTTGTGTGACATAATTATATAAATATGTATGCATATATTGGATTTAACATATTTCTACCATATTTAATATATATTGGACTGCTTGCCACCTAGGGAAGGGCATGAGGGAAAGGGGAAAAAATTGGAGCACAAAGTTTTGCAAAGGAATTGTCCACACATATGTTTTGAAAAATAAAAAGCTTTAATAAAAAAAAAATTTAGTGTATTCTTGGTTGGTATGTTTTTCCCCAGGAAGTCAGGTGCAGCACATCTCTGTTGGATATTGATAAAATTTAAATGAAGGAGCTACTGGTTAGTCTATAGTTCCAGAAGAGCTGACTAGCTTCTGGATACACCTTGAAAATGGAAGGGACATGTTTCAGAATCAAGAAGAAAGTCAGCTGAATGGTCGTATCACAGTTGTTTTTAAAGTCAAATTATATCTTAATATGATATTATAATGATAATGTGTTATCTAATAAATAAGGTAAGTTCTCTGAGAGCTTGAACACTATCCTTTTTTCTGAAATCCATAGCAGGATCAGAACATAATGAAGAGATTTAAGAGAATGCAGCAACTCCCAAGAATGGGCAAAAGAAGGCAGGGGGAAGCTGAGCTCAATTAATTCCAGGTTTGTTGGGCCTGGCCAGCATTTTAGTCTAATTGGACACTCTTGTGGTAGAGGCAGAACTGTTTCCTGACCAGAGGAGGAAATAAACAAAAAAGGGGCTGGGCATTCAAATGCTTTGGATCAAATATGGGCTGAGACAGCAGTGATTGTGGGTAGAAGATAATTCAGATGTAGAAGGACACATAAAGAAAGAGGAAAATAAACAAGTAATGAATGACCTCTTCTCCATCAGTTTTGCTTTTATGAGGAATGGAGGAGAGCCCTGTGATAAGCTAAGCATCTTTCCTCTATAGATCTGCTTGGGTTTGGGTTTGAATTTTAAGGACATTTTGGGGGCAGTTTAAAATGGGATAAAGCATCTATTTTACAATTGTGTTGTTGTGAAGATCCAATGGGATAACATAAATAAAATATTTTGCAAGTATCATATAAAAGATACTCTTTATGGTAACGTGTCTGTATTGACTCATTTGCCTCCACCTAAGTCTCAAACTCAGAATTTCTGAATTTAACTCAGCTTCTAGTTGCTCACCATATATGTTATTGTTAAGTCATTTTTCAATCATACTCAATTCTCTGTGATCCTATTGGGGGTTTATTGACAGAGATATTGGAGCAGGTTTCTATTTCCTTCTCCAGCTCCTTTTAGAGGTGAGGAACCAGAGACAAACAGGTTTAAATGACTTATCCAGGATCACACAGCTAGTAAGTGTCTGATGCTAAATTTGAACTCATGAAAATGAGTCTTTCGAGTTCTAAGCCCAGTTCTCTAACCATTATGTACAGAACAGAATTAAAAGAATGCTAAAGAATAGCATTGATGCAATGTGATATGAAGATTGGTGCTAGTATATAATTATTGAATCAGGACCAAGGTTTTTCCCTTTTTCTATTTCATCATCCAGAAATGAACCCATGTGGGAAATCTTTCTCAAAGGCTTGGATCTAATCAGACAGTAAAAGAAATTCTAAGTTTAGACTAATGGGTGGATTCTTGCTCACTATGTTTACTCAGATAGGTCTGGGAAAATGTGGGTTCTCCCATTTTTCAGGCAGGTGATATGGAAATTGATAAGTCTTATTGACCAAGACTTGGGTGATCCAAATATCATACCTTCATTGAAATATAACCCATCTCTCATTATAATATTCATTCTCTCACTTACATGAACTGATGCTAAGTGAAATGAGCAGAACCAGGAGATCATTATACATTTCAACAACAATACTGTATGAGGATAAATTTTGATGGAAGTAGATATCCTCAGGAATGAGAAGATCCAATTCAGTTCCAATTTATCAATGATGAACAGGACCAGCTACACCCAGAGAAAGAACACTGGGAATAAATGTGGACTACTTGCATTTTTGTTTTTCTTCCCAGGTTATTTTTACCTGTCTAAATCTGATTTTTCTTGTGCAACAAGAGAACTGTATAATATGTATACACATATTGTATTTAAGCTATACTTTAACATGTTTAACATGTATGAGACTGCCTGACATCTAGGGGAGGGGGTGGAGGGAAGGAAGGGAAAAGTCGGAACAGAAGTGATTGCAAGGGACAATGTTGAAAAATTATCCATGCATATGTTGTCAATAAAAAGCTATAATAAAAAAGAAAAAAATTAATTCTCTCATTAATTGTTAACCAATTAGATTAAATAATTGATTGATTGATTGATTGATTTTCCAATGACTATTTCACTTGATTCTCACAACAACAGTAGGAGGTTGATGATGTTATTATCCCTATTTTACAGATGAGGAAACTGAGGCAAACAAGTTTGTTTAGAGTCACAAAGCTAGTAAGTGTCTGAGGCCTCATTTGAGCTCAAATCTTCTTGACTCCAAGTCCAGAATGTTATCTACTAAGCCACCTCAATACCCTTATATACAAGCTAGATTGGAGATAATCAATAAAGAGAAGGCACTAGTTTTAAGGCAAATAAATGCCTCAGATCTTTGGGACTCCAATCTAATTCTGTGTGCAGGCCAATATTCATTATCAGACCATACCACAACTTTGAACTCTTGTTCTTGGGGGGAATACACCAAAGTTAATGACTCCCTTGGCACTTGTATCTTCTAAGAAGTCACTTTGGATTTCATTAAGAATTTTGTATTAATGTGATCATTTGCTTGTTTGTGAAAGGGGTAACTTGTTTTTTTAAATTCAACCTATCAATCAACAAACACTTTTGAAAGAGTGCAGAAAAGTAGCTTCCTAGCCGTATCATCAACCAAAGTGAGGAATAAGATTCTGGTCTAACAAGGCTTTTCTTCCCTCAGAGGCAAGACTAGGGGATATTCAGACAACACAAAAATCCCCTAGGGACCAAAAGACTGTGGCTAACCCGGCATATACCCTTTTCTACTTTCTTCATGACGGAGTGTTCAAAGTTCCTTGGAGTCTGATAATCTTAATTAGTGACTTGCTAGAGAGAGCTGAGGTCCTTTGTCTACCCCAAAATTAAACCGTGTAAACTCCATTGTTGATGAGCCAGTCACTCTGGTCATTCTGCAGGTATTAAACATCTGCTAAGCTGCAGAGAAGGTGCCAACCAGTAGAGGTGTAGGGAGGTTGATACCAGAGATAGGTATCGAATGCCAAAATTAGTGTAGGGAGGTCTCTACTCTAGCAGTTGGCATTAAAACTCCTGAGAGGATCCAAAGCAGACTAAAATGTAATTGGGAAATATTAAACAAAATAAATAAAAATATGTAGTAGATACTGTTAATATGGGGTTTCTTAAGTCAATGCGGGGATCTCTGTGTATGGTCCAGCTTCTGAGTTTGACACCATTGCCTTACACCAAAGGAACCAAACCTTAATTCTATTGTTATATGCCAGACACTAGATGCTAAATGTACAGAGAAAATAAAGGAATAGCCCCTGCTTGCAAGGAGCTTACCTTTTTCTTGAGGGCAGGAAGGAGGAAAGAGATAAGTGTTTAAGTACCTACTATGTGCCAGACACTGTACTAAACACTGCAAATATTATCTCATTTGATCCTTATAACAATGGTGGGAGGTAAATTCTATTATTATCTATATCTTATCACTGAGGAAACTGAGGCAGATACAGGCAAAAATGATTTGCCCAGAGTCCCACAGCTAGAATCTGAGATTTGAATTCAGGTCTTCCTAACTCCAGATCTAGAATTCTATCTATTGTGCTACTTAGATAATAAATGTACACTTGCTACACAAAAAGTTTGTAAGATATCATAAACAAAATAAATACAATATACTTGGGTGGGAAAGGAGGTGCTAATCTCTGGGGCATGTTAAATGTCCCAACTAGTTAGGCTGTCTAGGTGACACAGTGGATAGAGCACAAAGGTTGAAGACCCATTTTTGTTAGTTCAAATCTGGTCTCAAATACTTATTAACTTTGTGACCCTGTGCAAGTCATTTAACCAGTTTGCTCCAGTTTCCTCTTTGGCAAATGAGCTTGAGAAGGAAATGACAAACCTCTCCAGAATATTTGCCAAGAAAATCACAAATGGGGTCAGGAAGAGTTAGACACAATTGGACAACAACAAAATTAGTGGTAGAACTGGGGTTAGAATCCAGATCTCTTGGGTCATAACCCAGCGTAATAGGCTGCCTTTAATAAAATGACATTCCAGGGCAGCTTGTCAGTGTAGTGGATAGAGCACCAGCCCTGAAGTCAGGAGGACCTGAGTTCAAATCTGACCTTAGACACTTAACACTTCCTGGCTGTGTGACTCTGGACAAGTCACTTAACCTCAATTGCATCAGGGAAAAAAAAGAATAAAATGACATTCCTATGTGATGTCTTATGATGGCAGGAAGGTGATGCTTGGTTCTGGAGGAGCATGACAATAGAACATTTCACTTAATAATGTAATCTACTGATAAGTGACCGAGGCTGGTCTAATTTAATCTAATAAATGGCTGTCCTTAAAAATGAGAATATTAACAGAAATCTTAACCATTCTTCCCTACTTGAATCTTTTAATAATATTGACAGTTAGCATTTATATAGCACTTTAAGGTTTTCATACCTTAATCTCCGTTGGTCCTCACAACCCAGTGAAACAGGTACTATTACTATCCCCAATTTATAGATGAGAAAACTGCGGCTAAAACAGATAATGAGACTTGCTCAGGGCTAAATGCCTGGTGCTCTTTTCCAACTTAGGCCTTACTATCTTCACTACTCTATCTGTTGTACCACTTTTATAAGTTATGACATATCCAACCACTGTTATCCAGAATTTACTGAGGTCCAAGATATATATTATTACAAGATATAATATACCTCTATCTTATGTTCAATGCTGTCAGGCTATGAAAAGGAATTAAGGAATTTAAAGTATATTTAGGAAATATATAAGAAAATTTTTATCTGCAAAAACACTGAGCTTGGGGGCAGCTGGGTGGCGCAATGGATAGAGCACCAGCCCTGAAGTCAGGAGCACCCGAGTTCAAATCTGACCTCAGACACTTAACACGTCCTAGTTATGTGACTCTGGGCAAGTCACTTAACCCCAATTATCTCAGAAAAAAAAAAAACAACAAATTCTGAGCTCAAAAACTGTTGATTAGATTAGATTAATGAAAGATGTAGAGGTTAAAAGTTCCAACTGAAAAGTCATATCAAGGAGTTTTGTAAATTGCATTTGAACCCAAATGTAGAACTTTGCATTTGCTTTAATACTTTAAGGACTGATAATTTCATCACTAAATGTACTCCCCCAATGAGTAAAGATGGCCACCACTCCATAAATTAATAGCTATAAATAGGAAATTCGTCACCATTTGGCTTACCTGGTAAAAAGTCTCTTTAAATTTAAGATGAGAGTATCTCAAAGCAGGAAACTGAAGCTGAGTCCAGCAACTGTCTCCATTCCTCAAACACACAAAAAGTTCCAAGAAAAGGTCAACTTTTCCCCCACCTTCTATTCTACGGCCTGTTTAGTAACAGATAGGGTAATATTCTTTGCTGCTTTCCTAAACGCTTCCTGAATTTTGCCTTAACCACAAAAAAGCAAGTGGTAAACTACGCAGAGATAAATGTAAACTAAAGCAGACAGCCACACCACATAGATGTTAGTAATTTTCCTAATTGGCTCAGAGAGATTATGACCATACTTCTAATTTTTTTTTGTCTGATATAATCCCTACACAAACAAACAAAAAAAAAAGAGGAGAGTACCATGTGATTCTCATATTGTCCCTCAGCTTAAAATAGGTTAATTATTTATTTTTAAAATGATAATTATATTTACATATATTATATAAAATATAATATAATAATGTTCATTAAAATTTTTTTTATTTTTCCCAGTTACATGAAAAGACTATTTTTTAAAACATTTTTTTCAAAATTTGAGTTCCAAATTCTCTTTCTCTCTTTAGTCCTTTTACTGAGAAAGCAGCAAGATGATATCAATTACAAATGTGAAATCATGTAAAACATTTCTATATAAACCATGTAAAACATGGTAATCATTTAGCATGGTGTTAACATTAGCTGCAAGAAAGAGAGACTTGAACGCCTTCAGATCATATCTTGTTCTCAGGTAATGGAGATAAAACATATTTTATTGGTTTTATTTAGAGGAAAATGTCATACTTGTAACAAGTAGAGTCATCCACAAGCACTTACATTGTGTCAGTCATCGTCCAAAGTGCTGAGGATACAGGGGAGGGCAAAGTCAGAGCTTGCTCTCTGGGAGCTACCGGTCTATACAGGAGACAATATGTATCTATGTACAATATATAGCAACTATGTATATATACAACAAAAAAGAGAGAGAATCAATAGATGGAAGGCACCGACATTAAAAGGGACCAGCAGAGACTACTTGCAGAAAGTGGGATTAACTTTGGGGTCTTCTTACTCTAGCCTCTCTTTCAAAGTACTCTGTGATTGGTAGTCAATGGCCTCATACACATATTCTGTCTTCTAGCTCTGAACTATCTTTCAGGAACCCGTCTCTCTTGTTTTATTTCCATCTCCTGGTTTTCCCAACTTTTTCCAAGTCTTAACTAAAGTCCCTCCTATAAGAAGCCTTTCCTAGTTGTGAAATGATCCAACCACTCTGAAGAGCAATATGGAATTATGCTCAATCTGTATACCCTTTGATCCAGCAGAGTCTCTATTGAGCTTTTATCCCAAAAGAGATGATAAAAGGGGAAAGGACCCATGTGTGCAAAAATGTTTGTAGCAGCCCTTTTTGTAGTGGCAAGGAACTAGAAACCGAGTGGATGCCCATCAGTTGGGGAATGATTGAATAAGAATATCATTGTTCTATAAGAAATGATGAGTAAGAACCCACATGGGCAAAAATGTTTGTAGCAACCCTTTTTGTAATGTCAAAAAACTGGAAACTGAGTGAATGCCCTTCAGTTGGAGAATGGTTGAATAAATTATGGTATATGAATGTGATGGAATATTATTGTTCTACAAGAAATGATGAGCAGTCTGGTTTCATAAAAATCTAGAAAGACTTATGTGAACTGATGCTGAGTGAATTGAGCAGAACCAAGAGAACACTGTACATAGTAATAAGATTATGTGATAATCAACTGTGATAGACTTAGCTCTTTTCAACAATGTGATGATTCAAGGCAATTCCAATAAACTTGGAGTGGAAAATGCCATCTGCATCCAGAGAGAGAACTATGTAGACTATGGATCGAAACATAGTATTTTCACTTTTTTTTGTTTTGTTTTGTTTTTTTCTTTCTCGTGTTTTTTTTCCCTTTTGGTCTGATTTTTCTCGCACAACATAGTACATATGGAAATATGTTTAAAAGAAGAGAAAAAGGAAGGCTTTCCTAGACCTTCCTACTGAGATCAACAAAACAATAAATCAAGCCTTAATTTGTAGCATTTGCCAATTTCTAGGTGTAAATGCTCACACTAAAAATTTAGCAATCTACTCTTTCAGGATGACTCTAACTCATCCCAGCTCCCCTCTCTCACTAGAGGTGTTCTGGACTAGGAGGTCCAGAATGAGATATACATTGTCAGAGCAGAGCAACTGGCTTAATTGTTTTGTTTAAATATGCTTTCTTACGAGTATTCTCTTGAGAAGGTGTTTGTGGGTAGTTATCAGGAAGATATAGCAATGAAGATGTCCTTAAGACATTTTTTTTTTACCCCCAGTCAAACACTAAACTTGAAATTCTAAAAATAAAAGGAGAGATCAATAAAATTGAAAATAAAAAAAATTATTGAATTAATTAATAAAACTAAGAGTTGGTTCTATAAAAAACCCCAACAAAATAGACAAACCTTTAGTAAATCTGATTAAAAAAAGGAAAGAGGAAAATCAACTTGTTAGTCTTAAAAATGAAAAGGGAGAACTCGCCACTAATGAAGAGGAAATTAGAGCAATAATGAAGAGTTACTTTGTCCAACTTTATGCCAATAAATTCGATAACTTAAATGAAATGGAAGAATACCTTCAAAAATATAGCTTGCCCAGATTAACAGAGGAAGAAGTAAATAGACTAAACAGTCCCATTTTAGAAAAAGAAATAGAACAAGCTATTAACCAACTCCCTAAGAAAAAATCCCTAGGACCAGATGGATTTACATGTGAATTCTACCAAACATTTAAAGAACAATTAACTCCAATGCTATATAAACTATTTGAAAAAATAGGGTTTGAAGGAGTCCTACCAAATTCCTTTTATGACACAGACATGGTACTGATAGATTGAAAACAGAGAAAGAAAATTATAGACCAATCTCCCTAAGGAATATTGATGCTAAAATCTTAAATAAAATATTAGCAAGATATGTTTTTTTAAAGAAAGGCTGCCTTATAGAAGAAAGATTAGGTTCATTTGAGTTAAGTTGAACCCAGCAGGCAATCCAGTAGGAATATGGATGCAAGGTGCAAAGGAACAAATTTAGCTTGAACATAAGGCCTCCTCAAAGACTCATAGACTCATAGAATTGAAAAAGACCTAGAAGATGCCACCCAGGCCAACCCTTTATTTTTGAGAAAAATGAGATGCAGAGAGGTCACGTGACTTGTCCATTATACATATAAAGAGCATCAGAGATAGGATTTCTATCCAGGTCTTTTGACCCTAGAGTTACTGGTCTGTACCATGCTGCCACAGATCTCTAATCTCATCCATGTAAATATTTCCTTCAGTGACACAGATTGCAACCTTCATCCCTCCTTGTCTTGTGCAATGCTTTCATGGGTTTTCATGAAATGAAAAACTTCTAGAGATTTAATTTATTTTATATTAAATTTTCAATTTTTAAATGTTCTACTTTGTAAAAGGAAAAGTTCATTTTTTTTTGGTGTTTGTTAAGTTGCGAACAAAATATATATATGTAAATCTTTATTTTATTTTCCTCAATTACATCTAAAAATAATTAACGTTTTTTAAAATTTTAAGTTCTCTCCCTCTGCTCTCATTAAGAAGGCAAACAATTTGAAGTAAATTATATATATATATATATATATGTATACATACATATTTATATATATATAGAAACATGTACATTTTTTAAGGGAAAGGAATAACTTTCTAGCAATTATGGATATCCAAAAGGAGAATGTGTTTCCCTGGTTTCTGTGGATCCCTATGGGTTGCCCTGGGAGATTATGGGACCTATCACCAGAGGGCTCCCAGGAAAGACTGACTGACCATTTGCCAGATGTATTACAGTGGGGATTCTTTTAATGTTGTCATTCTTCCAAGTCTGAAATGCTGTGATTCTTCAAATACCTATAGGGACAATTGTAGAACTGTTTTAAGGATCCAAGGACATAATGTATATATGGAGAGTTATACAAACCTTAAGATGCTATATAAAATGTCAGACATTATTATTATTATTATTATTATTATTATTATTATCATTTCTCAGTGTCCTGCTTCATTGGGCTGTAGCAAAGGCTTGTGTATATAATATATCCCAGCTGGCATATTCTTGGTGCAGTGTGATTACTGAAAATGGAAGAAGCCTTTGAGGCCTTCTTCCCCAGGGTGCTGCTCAAGACCATTTAGCCTTATGCAGGCAGTGTTGATGGTACTTGTTATCCACAGCCAGAAATAAAAAAGCAGGGGGTGGAGGAACTCTCCTGAGTCCCCCCATCCATGTCCCCTCTGGCTCCTCCTGATCAGAGAATATAAACAGCCTCATTAGGCACCAGGTAATGCTTTGTGTCCATGCGGCACAGCATCTTTCTTGCACAAAGAGTCCCCAAAGCCCCTTTGCTTTTCTCTGAGACATAGATGATGGACCTGGTACAGTCACCCAGAGCTCCCATCTGGCGTCTCTGGGGAATTCAGAAGTTTGTTGTCCCTTGATATGGTTCCTGTGGATACCAGCCAAGTTTCCCTGGAGGGGGCAGCTCTCTGCATTTGGGAAGAAAATAATATGATCTCCCACTTTAAATCATCTCCCTATCCTTACTTCCTCTTTTCACTGTCAAGATGGCTATTAGAGAAAGAAAATATCCTATTATAGTGGACTCCATGGGATTGTTCAATGGATTGAATCTTGTTTTGCTGGGATTGCAAGAATACCTTAGGCTAAGCTAAAATTTTATTATATAAAGGCACTTGGGTAAAAAGAATTTAGCTTGTTGTCTATAGGAAGAAAACAACTTGTCAGGATGAAATTTAAAGCTCTCTATTGTTTGCTTCCTGTCTGCCTTTCTCACCGTATTTCATATAATTTGCTCTAGTAAAATGATCCCTGATTTCATCCTGTATATTCCATTTTCTGGGCACTCATTATTTTTCTTTGCCAATTAAGGAGTATTTCTTTTCTTTCTTTTCCTGCCACCCCATTTCTTAATTTAAAAGAAGAAAACCTCTTCTAAAGAATATGCCTTAAGTTGAACAATACAAATTCCCACATTAGCCATATCCAAAAATTTATGTCTGCATATTGACTCCATCATCTCTCTCTTGTGAGCTGTGTAGCATATATTATCACTGGTCCTCTGGAATTCCAGTGGGTCATTACATTCATCTGAGAATTTAAGTTTGTTTGCCTTAGGGGAAGCTAAATGGTCCAGTGGATAGATCACCAGACCTGAAGTCAGGAGGACCTGAGTTCAAATTCAGGCACACAGTTAACATTTTACTAGCTGTGTGACTCTAGGCAAGTCACTTAAGTCCAATTGCCTTGCAAAAACATCTCTAAAGTTGTTTGCCTTTACAGTATTATTGTTACTGTCCAATTCTTAGTTCTGCTCACTTAACTTGACATCAATTCACATTCATCTTTCCAAGTTTCTCTGAAACTGTTGCTTCTTCTGCCATGTTCATAATTTTTTTTAGCCATTCCATCTTCCAGACCTTTGACATCATAAAAAGAGCTGGGGTAGTGTTTTTGTACATGTTTTTGTATACATGGATCCCTTTCCTCTTTCTTTAATGTCTAGAAGGGTTCTGGGCCCAGTTGAGGTAACATTTGGTTAAAGAAGATGAAGAGTTTGGTAGCTCCAAATATCTCTGCAGAATGGTTGGACCAAGCCATAGCTACACCAACACCACTTTAGCATATGTTTTCCCTTCAGCCCCTCCTTCCAATGTTTGTTCTTTGCCTTTTTCATCATCTTTGTGTGAAGGGTATGAGGTGGAACCTCAAAGTTGCACTGATTTTCATTTCTCTAATTATGAGTCATTTACAACGATTTTCCAGATTATCTGTTGACAGTTTGGATATCTTCCTTTAAAAACTGCCTTTACCATTATATATTATATATACATTATATATTATATGTAATATAATATATAATATAATATAATGTATATATATATATATACATTATATACATTATATTATATATATACATATATATATATATATAATATATATACCTTTACCATTTATCTATTGGGGAATGGCTCTTGTTCTTTTAAATTTGAATTTAATCCTTATAGATTTTAGAAATTGCCTCGGCCCACGAGGCAGAGTGTGTGGACCCTGGAAGAAAAGAGATAAGGGCAAGAGAGAGGGGACGCGCAAAATGGAGGCAAGACAAATCCATCTGATCAAGCCTCATTTTAATGGGTGCAATAGTACAGATATATATAGCAGTAGAAAAGAAGGCAGGGTTATTCAAACACAGTACAGGGTGAGGGTCCTAGACAAAGGGTTGGTATCCCGCCCAAGGATGAGCTGCTCAGATGTTTCTGGTGGCAGGAAGCTCTATGATGGGATTAGGGGATGCCTAGATATCTGCCTATTCAAAGTTAGGATGTGATTAGGAGATTCCTATTCAGGAAGTCTTTGGTATGATGTGATTAGGAGATTCAACCTATTCAAGGTTGGCCTTATGTGGCTGTAGATTAGTGCCGGCTCCCCACAAGAAATGAGCCCTTAATTGTCTTTGTGTATTTGTGTAGGTTGTCTTCCAAACTTAGAGTCTACTTTTTATTCTATCTCTATTTGTTGATTTCCTCATTTCCCTGATAGGCCACATTTGGGAGGGACAGGAGGATGGTGTGATGGGAAAGGAAAATGGATCTGGTCAAAGAGGACCAGATCTATTTAATCTCTCTAGGTTTCAATTTCTTCATCTATAAAACAAAAAGGACATACTGGATGGTCTCTAATATATCTTCCATTTCTAAATTCTATAGTCCTTGTGGACATATACTCATCTTATCACATAATTAATATTTGCTTTAAAGGAAAGAAGCGCAGTGGATTAAGCGTGGAGACAGAAAATGTTAATAAAAGTGATCAGGGCTGAGAAGAAAAAGAACAGCTCACACCAGGGAGGGGAGAAATAGGAGGAATTTGAATAGGGCCAGCTTTTTCTAGAGTTTGGCCATGAAAGCTAGAGATACAAGACTATAACCGGAAGACATAAGGAAGTCAAGGGAACATGGATTTTTAGGGCTAAGATGGGGGTATTTGTTCATGGGCAGGAGGGAAGGTTGCATATACAAAGGTTGAAAATTAGGAAATTTCCCTAATATTTTAAGCAAGGAGGTAGGAAGATGAGTTTAAATACAGCCTCAGATTTTTACTGAATGAATGTATGACTCTGATCAAGTTATTTAATCTAACTGCTTCCAGTTTCCTCAAATGGGATAAAATAGCACCTACCTTGTTGAATTGTTGAGATTCAAATGAGTTACTATCAGTCAAGCAAGTAGCAGTTTCTACTGCAGAGTAGGTGCTTAATAAATGCTATTCTCTTCCCTTAATTCTTTTATCCCTCTTACTAAGCATTCATTGCTAGAAGTTTCCTCCTTCCACTGACAAATGCAACATGTCTCCATCTGGTGGCAGACATTTGCCTTTTGAATCCCTTCCCATAAAAAAAAGTCTAATCTGAACACATTTGTCCTCTTCTTTATTTTACTTTTCAAAACTGGAAGCAGGACTGAGCAACTAGACCCAAACCCCAAGAGAAATTTCCAGAAGTCTGATTTCCAGGACTGGGAAGAAGTAGACAAGGGCAGTGCGATGGCAGGGGCCAGTCAGTGTGCAGCAAATGGACAGGAATCTGACTAATGAAGATAGAGATCCATGGTGTGGTGGAAAAAAAAATGCTGGCAAGGACATTGTATTAGAACGAAGGGCAAGGATAGACTCCTGAAACTGCATTCAGGAATATCCAGGATCGAGTCTTTCCTCAGATACTTATTACCTGTGTGACTTACTGTCATAGTGCCTCTTTCTTCATCTGCAAAAGGAAGGTTGGATGGTTTCTAAAGGCCCTCTCCTGTTCTCTAGCCAGAGCCCTCTTTTCCAGGTTGTTTTGACCAAAAAGACTTGTTCCTGTGGTCATTTTATGGTAGTAAATGGTTATTTCCAAAGTCTGACTCGATTAAGGGGATGGTAGCTGTCTCTCCATCCTGCTCCTTGAGGTCTGTGGGTATTTCTGGTCACAGATATGCTGCTGAATGCCCCTGGAGGGTCTCACAGCTGACTGGGTAAGCCCACCACAAATATATGATTCAGTCTACATGCCCCACCTTGGTGTGAGCTGATGCTTCTTTTCCCAGCCCTGATCACTTCTGTTAACATTCCCTATAGCAACTGTTCAAAACTTCTTGTTACTTCTGTGACTTTTTACTTTTTAAAAAAATTGATGTTTCCACACTTAATTATGGCTTTCTTTAGGGTGGTGAGGGGAGGGAGGAAAAAAAAAGCAAAAGGTGCACAGAGAACAAAAGAAAAACAAGCAAGAAAAGTGGGCGGCTTTCTAAGCAATATGTAGTATTTATTATAAAGATTTTATAGAATTGGAGACATTGTTTTATATTGAACCTTCTCTTATTGTCTGCTGTGTTTATGGTAATTTTTTCTTTTCTCATTTTGTATTTAAATTTAAAATTTTAAAAATTACCAAAAAAGTTTTCTTTTTAATTGAACTCATTCATTGCATAAGCCCCTTCGCCCTTGATCTCCTTCTCATTTCCTTTGAATGTTCAGTCCTTTAATGATGAGTTCTTTTCCTAATTTTCAACCTCTCTTTACATGCTGGCTATTTCCCTTCTGCCGATGAACAAGTACCCCCCCCCCCCCCCCCCCCCCCCCCCCCCCCGTCCTATCCTTAAAAACCCATGTTCTCTTGGCTTCCCTATGCCACTTATATTCTTGTATCTCTTCCTTTCACAGCCAAACTCCTGGAAAAAGCTGGCCCTACTCAAATTCTCCCCATTTCTCTCCTCCCTCATAATTCCCAACATCCTGTAAACTGGCTTCTGAACTCACTTGCCTGAAACCATTCCTTCCAAGATTACCAGTTATTCCTTCATTGCTAAATTCAATGGTCTTTTCTCACTCCTCATCCTTCCTGGCCTCTCTCTGGCACTGGACGTGGTTGCTTATCCCCTAATTCTAGATACTTTCCTCTCTCTCTCTGACATCGGTTAATCAGAGTTTGTGCAGGTTTCTTCGTGCAGGCCTTCTTCTCCTCGGCTTTCTGTTGGATGTTCTCTGCCCCTGAGGCGGTGGCCAGCCTCTTCTTCCTTCGGTCAGTGCTGAGGTTGCCCGGAGCAGCCTGGTCCGAATTGATCTCTTTGTGGTTTGAGACCCAATGAACACAGTGCCTCCTCTGCAATCATTTCCAATCCACTGGAAAATCTGGACTTCATTCCTAGCTTTCCCAGCTTTGATAAATCAGATTTTCCCCTAATCTTACAGGGGTTCTCAGGCTTCTCCCCTTGTCCCTGAAAGGATAGTCTTCTTCCTCCACACCGTTTTGAATTTTCCTTTTATCTTCCTCCATTACAAAGGGAGATCCTTGCAGACAGACTGCCTTGCTGGCTTGATGATTTTACCCTCAGAACTTTGCATAGGATCTAACACATAATAAATGCTTTATTTTTCATGGGTCTCTTTCCACCTATACCAAGGTTCCTGAGCCTTCAATTAATCCTATATAAGTCAATTTAAAGAAGTCCCTGAATTTGAGGATGGCTATTTTCAAATCTGGGAAAGTCATCAATTCTCAGGTGTTCAATGATCAACTCTAAGCGAATGTATACACGCAGCTGTTCTTCAGGTTTATATGACTAATTGCATGGTAAACATCTCTATGTGGAGGTTCCACTGAAATCCCAAATTTGCCCTTGTCCGAGACTGTCACTGCCCCAAACTGAATATTGTTGGTGATGTCACTGTCTTCAACACTCGGAGTACCACTGGCTTTCCCACATCCAAGCAGCTGCCAAATGCATCTTTCCAAGTTGGTCCATTCAGAGCGACAATATTTACAAAATCATCTTACTGAGGGAAAGTTCCGATTCCCATGTCCACTGTGGCTCCCACTGCCCCTAGGATGACATACAAGCTGCTCCACCTGACAGGTAAGGCTCCTGTTCACAAGCTGTTACTTCTCCAATCTTTCCCCTCTATATTTACACACACAGGGTGTGTCAAACACGGTGATTTCACACTAAAACCGTTACCTGGATTGGCTGCCACCTCCCACATCTGGTCTGGAGCCTCCCTTCCCCAAGTATCAAGGAGTCTTTCCTTGTTCCCACAGGTTCGTGTGCTCACTCTCTCATCTAGTTCCTTGGATCACCTTGAGCGGCTCTTTTTTCTCTCTCATTCCAAGTACAAGTTCTTTGACCTGTGGCAGAGTCTGAGCTCCTGGGGTGGAGCGGCCATCTTGCTCTCACCTTTATTTATCTGGGGAATACTCTTGTGTGTGGAAACTTCTATTTTGGGGGAACTAATGAATTCTGTATTAACATCACCCCAATTGCCTCAGCCAGTGGGGTTGTTACACTATTCCTCCACAAGTGACCAACGGCCGCTGACCGCCTTCTCCCTTTGCGGCACTTTGGGAGAGTCTGAGAAAGCTTCTCACACCAGTTCTGAGGCGACTAGAGCTGACCCCTGACCTCATCACTGTTCCCACAAAGAATTGGAGAGTCCTGGACCTGCTGCCACACCTGGGTTTGAAAGACGAAGGCTCTAGGGCTGGATGACCGCTAAGGTTCTCCCTTGCAGCACTAAATCTATCAGCCTGGAAATAGCAGAACTCAGCAAGATGGCAAGCCTCCTTTGACGTTTGGGTACAAAAAAGAGAATGTGTCCCATGCCATCATTCGCTGCATAATGAGCTAAACGTAAGGTTGGCTTGAATCATTTATAACAGACTTTTTACTCCGTTTCCACAGACCTGAATGGTCAGAGGTCTCACAGTCCAGCTCCCCCTGCCAGGCTGCACTTTGTGACCTCAGTCCTCACCCCCAAGGGCAGAGAAGTGCCCTCACATCCATGTCACAAATCAGGCCAGAGGTGGCCGCCAGCCCTGGTTTTCCTACCCCAGGCCCCGCCACCCTTCCAAACCCAAGGACCCCTGCGATGAAGAAGCTAGTCGCGCACCGTTAAAGCAGACACAGAATCTCTTCCAGTGTCCACAGCAATTTAATTCTTGGTGGTCCTAAAGCACTCAAATGACCCAAGAATAGCCTGGGACACAGAGGTCCCCTTTGGCTGCCAGAGATGCTTAATGAAAACACAAAACTTATGAAGAGTAGATTTATTAGAAAAATACTAGGAGACAGCATTCTTCCATTAAAGGTACAAGAGAATAGAGAGGTGCTGTAGGGCGCCATTCATCCTTTCTTTACAAATTCCATTTAAAGTAGTGGGAGGTGGACCAGCCCAAATCATCAGGCCAAGAGGCGGCCCAGAATTCATTGGAGATAAAGCCAACATTCAGTTTCACTCCAGTTGCCAAGTCAAAATAGAACTGTCAGCAAGGCTACATTCACACAGAAGCTCCTGCCCCATTCTTGCCTTGCAAAAGCTCTTGAAAGCAGAGAGCCGAGAAAGGTCACTGCAATGGCAGCCATTCAGCCTCGTCCTTGGGGATCCCCCGTTTCCTTCACCTCTTTTTCACAAACTTCTTTGTTGAAGCATTGGGGTTCAAGCGCCTCCTTCCAGCGCCCAGTGCACTGTCTCTGATCTGCAGTGTGGCTGCCCGGCTGTAGATATCATTCTCTACAAAGGGTGATACCCCTGCTATGTAATCGGGATCAAACACGTTGGTTTTCTGCCTGGCCTTTCGGGACAGCCGCTGCTGTGGGAATGGCTGGTCCTCCGTCAGGTGGGGGTTGTTGGCGTGCTTCCCTCCTTTGGGAGCAGGGAGTGAATACTGCACGAGAAGAGAAAGACTCTTAGAGAGGAAGGAACGCAGTCCTGTTGCCAGAGACCAGAGTGGACGTGGCAGAGGAGAGAGAACGAGACCAATCCAGGATCCCTCTTGCACTCATCTTGGGAATGAGGGGAACGTACAGCAGAGAACCTACAGCTCACTGTCCATGAAACCCTGGCTCATTCACTCTGTCCTCCCCAGGATCCCCTTAGCCAGAGTGGGCTTCCCCTGTCTCTGTACCACATCCCAAGCACCGACTTCCTGCCCTGTGCCTCCTTTCCCTTCCCGGGAGACCACAAAACAAGCTGGCCAAACAACCGTTCCTGTTGACAGACACATTTCTGTCGATTAATTTAAGTCCCAGTAGTGCTGACCCCGCTGAAGCTCTGGAGCCTCTGGTCAGGTCTGTTCCCTAACCCTTCCTGCTGAGCCCGAGGTTCTGCTCTGATGAAGTAGGCAATGGCTGACCACTCACCCGAAGGCCACGCGCATTCAGCACCTTGGGGTTCCGGGAGAAGTGTATGTGAAGGCTGCCATCATCGTTGACTGTCACGGCCACTTTTTTCAGTGTTCTATTTCCACAATGTGCACAAAAGATCTTGGTCATGTCAGAGGTGGTCCTAGAAGAGAAGGACAGAACCGCTTGAGCTGTGGGCAGCAAACCCACCCATGTGGGAGACAACAGTGTGGAAAAGCTTGTGGCTAAAGAGCTTACTGGTGACAGGTACATCTATCCATGATGCTTGTGAAAGTTCTTCAAAAAGTGTCAATACCAAAGACCTAGTAAAACCCTCCTCATTCTTCTGGGAGTTGGGCATAAATGTTCTAATAACTATGAAATGGAGAGGATTAACAAATTATATGTGATGTTATCACTGAATTCTTTAAGGGACAAATTCTTATAACCCAAACCCCTAAATATCAGGTTAGGAGACATTTCTAAGGAGCAAAACACTTATTCTGGCAGCCAGGTGGCAGAGTGGATAGTGTGTTGCTCCTGATATCAGGAAGCCTCATCTCCCTGAGTTCAAATCTAGTTTCAAACACTTAGTAGCTGTGTGATCCTGAGTAAGTCACTAACCCTGTTTGCCTCAGTTTCCTCATCTGTAAAATAGCTGAAGAAGAAAATGGCCAACTACTTGTAGGTTTGCCAAAAAAGGCCCAAATGGCATCACAAAAGTAGAGTAACTGAAACAACTGAACAACAAAAATATTCTTTTTATACAATGTATGTGTGTCATGTATTACTTCACCTATTGTGTGCCTGGGATTGTGGAGAATATAAAAGTCCATCCAATAATTACTGAGTTTGATAAAGTCTATAAGAGGAAATAATGGGGAATCCAGAGAAAAGATTACATAATCCCTACAATATGCAGAATTTCAATAAGGTGCAGCTGGCATGGTCTGATTGAAAAGAATGCCAGAGTGAGTCAGAGGATCTCGACTGTAGCTCCAGTTCTGCCATTTATACCAGTCACTGCCCTTCTGGATCCATTAAAATAAGGGAGTTTTAGGGCCCCTCGGTGGTGTAATAGCTAGAGCACTGACCCTGAAGTCAGGAAGGAGGATCCAAAATAAGGGAGTTTTGAATTCTATAACTTCCCCCTGACTCTCCAAGTTCCTTTCAACCTCAATTCAATTGTCCTCTCCTCCAGGAAGTCTTTTCTGGCCCTCTCCCACAACCGTCATGATTTTCTGAGTCCTTATGCACTACTGGTTCAGAAGTCTACAATGCAATGATATATGCCACAGTGGCCTGTCCCCTTACCCAGACTGTAAACTCCTTGAAAGTAGGTATTGTCTCTGACCCACCCTGTCATTGCCAGCACTGAGCACAGCAAGCTATGTAGCCCTCTTGGGCAGATCCAAGACTGCTCACACACTTGGGTAAGCATTTATTTCTTAGGCCCAGAGCTGATTTTTTAAGAATGGAGATAATTCACAAGTTCTCAGGAGAATGAGTACAACTTTGGGGAATTAAACTTATTAGTGACATGAAGAGGTTTTGGGTAAAGATAATTTCAGTTATACCTCTACAGTAAACCCACATTGTAACAAAAACAAAAAGTAGTTGTCTTAGGAAGTGGGCGGTTGTGTGTGTCAGAGGGCAGTCACTGCTCCCCACTAACAGAGGCACTAGGCTAGACTTGTAGGGACAGTGGAGGGGAGGACCACAGGGTTTATTTATGACCTGGAGAGTCCCCATCATTGTCTTTTCAAAGCTTATACGTGAGAGAGGCCTAGGTGAACCACTTGGTACCACCCTGGGGTTTTTATTCCTGCACACTCAACTAGCTACTATTTTTAAAAAGCCTATTATATGTCACTTCATTTAGTAAGAATTTGCTTAAATTTCTTCCTCTGCAAACGAGGGCATTGGACTAAATGTATGCTTATGTTACATTCTATCACCATCTACAAAATGAATGGGAGAAGAATGACTGCAGCTCCCCATGCTAAAGTGTAACAGAAATGTCGCTTCATTTTTCTAGATGTGCACTTAAGATTCTGGGACCCATAAGGATCTCCTAGGTGAGGACTCCAGGCTATCAGCCTCCCCTGTTGCTTTCTTAGCTGGGGGCAGGGATTATGTCATATAATCATTCTTCACACCCTGATGGTTACCTTATTGTTTGTGTTCCCACTCCTTGACGACTCCCATATTGTCTGGCACACCAAGCTGAATGTTCATAGAATTCAATACAATGTTTTGTGTATATATGTTGCAATCTCCGTTTATTCAATTAAACTGAATATTCTATAATTACTTAAGGACAAAATATCTGTATGCTGAATTGTAATTTTGTTTGCCCTCATTCTGCCAAGAGATAAAAGTCTTGTCACGGTTTTCCCCCAATATGAGATGGGCCTAGTGGAGATCTAGAGATTATGACTGAGCCAGCCCTAAGTTCCCGTCCTTTCATGAATATGCCAAATACAAACACTACACAAATTTTGCACTAATAGACTCATATCAACTCCCTTCAATTACTGAGGGATCTGTTATCAGTTACAAAAGCAAGCATTTTCTCTTCTGAAATTCAATGAACTCTACATACTTGAAACAGCCATGACAACGTAGTATGTAGCTTCTGGCCTCCCGGATGAGCATCCCATTCACTGCGAGCACATGGAGCCCCATCTGGAGCAGAACATTCTGCAATCAGAAAGTTCAACAAAGTTGAATCTCATAGTGGCCCAATGAACCAAATCAGCAAGAAGAGGGACAGGTGGCTCCCCAATTCTCACTAGAACAGAGGTTTCCTAAGGAAAACTGGGCTTTATACGTCTTACCAGATACACGAGACTGAAGACAAGGGCACGAATATTTCTATAATTTCAAATTATATTTCAAAATTTGTATGTGAAGGCTAAGACTGACCTTATCAACAGAATCACCAGTTTTTCAAGGTCTTATGAATTAGCAAAATCTTAACACACATAAGTCATATCTTTTCATAACCAAATACAATGTCTTTATGGCAAAATACTTTCTTCAAAATTTGACTGAGAATAAAGATATTGCATATCTTGAAATATGAACAACTAAAAATTAGAATGAGGGATCAAAACTTTAAACTGGTCTATACAACAATTTAACTATGTTGGATCCCAATTTCCAAAGCATTCAAGTCCCAAAGACTGAAAGTGAATGAATGAAATGTTCTTTAAACATTAGGCTTTTACAAGGAAAGAAACTGTGCTTGGACATAGCAAAAGCGGGCCACAATCCAGAGTAGTAAATCTTCAAAAGCTTAGTTCAGAAATTGCCTGTTTATTTACCTTACCTGCATGGCAAAGTCTGTGGTTACACAGCCAACCTGGACATTGTCAGGACTGTCATATTGTCCCAGTTCTTGCTGGACTTGTTTAATATTGCTGGGTGTTATCCATCCTCCATCTTCATCTTCATCTTCATCTTCATCCTCATCCTCATCCTCATCCTCCTCAGCACTACCTCCACTCTTTCCTATTCTCCCATTGTCTTCTTCCTCACTTGGGACACACTGATCTTCTCCAGTCTGGAAAATTAAAAATTCATAAAAATCCAACACATTGGAAGACTGTGTGAGGAGATACAAACTACTCTGCTGGATCAGGGGAGAAACTCACCAACAACTCCTGAAGATCAACATCAATGTTGGGCAAAGGATTTCTCCAGAACAGAAAGGAATTATATTCTGGGTTCTCAGAAGATTCAACTGTTTGAGGTACATGATGTACTGTTTCCTCTGGAAGTTTGGGCTGAAATTTTTACAAAGAAAATGATTTGAGAATGGCAAACTGCAAAAAAAAAATGAGTCAGTTTTGCAGATTTATAGCACAATAGACTATAAAAATCAAAATGAATACTGCCTATAGAGTTATGTCCTGTAGCCTCTCAGTAGCTAGCACAAAAGATTACCTTAGAAGGCAGGTGAAAACCAGGAATATGTAAAGGATTTTCTGGATGCAGCACTGATGAGCTCACTTTAACCTAGAGTACAAGAGTGACAGTTCTGAGCAAGAAAACAATAAGGATATACACCTGCCAACATCTGTCCCTTCCCCACTCCCCCAAATGAACACAAAGCACCTCTAAAATCAGAATTACAATTTACACCCCTTTTGGCAGATGGCTGTGAAATGAAGATTAGGTTACTTGTTTATACTTGGTGGGACACAGCTCTTATAAATAGGAGATAATACTGTCCTACAGTCCTTGAAGAAGAATTTTAAACAGACAGGATCACACAAATTCACCAAAAATTTGATCTATCAATTCTTGTGGGCAGTGAAGTATAGACCTATCATGTGTTCATATTTAAATTAAGAAAGCTGTTTGTCCCAAAGAAGATAAATGATACTTCTTTTGCATGGATCACATACCTTTTTTTCTGGCTCTTTCTTCAGGTGAGCCACCCCCACAAGCTCTGCCTCCAACTGGTAAGTCAAGGCCAACACCTGGATATCTGTGGCTGAAAGGCTGGGATAATCACCAGTCTTTTTGGAAAATTCAGTTACTATAAACAAGAAGTGATCACAATTAGAAAAGCAATAGTGACAATAGATGTTAACTAATGATAAAAATATCAAAATGAATTAAAATCTTTGGGAAATAATACATAACACTGCAAATAATATTTTTTCAATGTAGTTAATTTTGAGGAATGGTTCTCTTTATTCTTTTCTGCATGAAACGGAACTCTAGGAGGAAGAAAGAATAGGATTCATTTGGAAATGTAGGCCATACAAAAACAAAAGCTATCAACAAAAAAGAACTTTTGGAAAAAAGAAACTAAAGGAAACAAATTTTTAAGACGAAAAAGTCCTAAGCAGCCTTTCCCCCCCTTACTTAAAGCTGGAGTTTTGTCCATTTCAAGATTGTTTTGAGTTTTACTTGATAAGTTCTTTGGTTTCAATTATATCTGAAATGGAGAATTAGCATCATCCAGCCAGGTCAAAGAAAGAATGGCTTTTAGGCCTAGAATTTAATTTTCCATTCTTCCAGGAAGAAGGCAAGTGGTAAGAGAAAAGTTCATCATCTAGGGATCTTGGCTTTAGGACTGCATGAATCATGATCAAAAAAGTAACATGACAGAGAGCAGGAAAAACACTGAATCAAGACATTTGACTTCTGGTCTCTCGTACATTATTAGATAATCCTGTGACCCCAGGACTCAGTTACTCTCTTATTCCTAAATATCTATCCCAAACTTTTCTTCTCTAATTCCCCAAGGTGCCACACTTATTAGCAGATGATTTTCTAGCAGCAGCTGTTCCATCCAAATTGTTCTCAAGCCCAGGCCTTTCAGTCATCCATTACCTCAGGAAGGGAAATTGCCCATCACAAGCTTTCCTCTCTCCAAAAATGCTCAAGATCTTCAATGCTCCTGTGCTCCACAGGACAAGGCGGCCCTGACCAGCCCCTTTATTTGTACCCTCTTGTTTTCTGATGAGCTGTCCCACAAGTTTGTTTTACCTCCAATCTCTAATCTTCAACCTCTCCAGATCTGGTGGACCAATCATCCCTTCTACAAACTAGCCCTCTCTCTTGCTTTTTCCAGTCTTCCTACACCTTGTTTCCCAAGTACTCTTCCATCCAGAGACTCTGGCCTCCTACTTCTTCAACAAACAAGACCCTCCATCTCTTGATAAGAATGTTCCTTGTGGCTATCTTCCATGTCTAGAATGCTCTCCCTCCCTCCACTCCAGACTCCCACTTTCTGCAAAAGTCTTCCTTAATCCCTTTTAATTCTAGTACCTTTCCTTGATTAATTATTTTCTACATATACCTCACTTTGTATAAATTTATTTGTATGTGGTCTTCCCCACTAGATTGTAAACACCTTGAGGGCAGCAATCATCTTTGGCCTCTTTTGTATCCCAGCAATTAGCACAGTGCCTGGTACATCACCATTACCAATAAATGCTTACTGATTAATTTTAAAAACACACACTTCACTTGACCCTTCCACTCCCTCAAGCTAATCTTTGTACCTTTTTTGTTAACTAGAATTAACTTCTCTCATTGCTAGTTCCACGCCACCTGCTCATTTCTTACCTTTCCTGGTAATTTGGCTTCAATTAAAAATAATACACAAATCTGATTTATATTTTAACATCTACTGGTCATCCTGCCATCTGGGGGAGGGGGGGGGGAAGAGGGGAAAAATTGGAACAAGAGGTTTGGCAATTGTTAATGCTGTAAAGTTACCCATGCATATATCCTGTAAATAAAAGGCTATTAAATAAATAAATAATGCACAAGATGAGATGCTAACCTTCCTTTACTTTATTCACTATCTCTTCCCTGGATACCCAACTCTGCCCCATTCTCTCTTGCTTGGCTTTCATGGAGAACCATCTCATGGCTCTCCTCTCTCTGTCCATAGCTCAGCCTCTCATCCATTAGTAATTCCCTAATCAAAGTTGTACCCCATGACTCCCTTGGACTGCCTGTCTTATCAACATAAATTAAAAAAAAAACCCAACCCTGCGCAGATGACTCTGAAATGTTTATTTCCAACCCCAATTCTCTTCTGGAAAGACTACACTCACCTGCTCACTGCAGAACGTCGGGGTCACACCCCCAATCCAACATGCCTAAAACTCTGCTTAGGGTTGCCCACTTTACTTCTGATCTTTCCCATTTTGTGGGGCCGATGACCCCAGGAAGCCAGTTTAAAATCTTGCTCTTCCCCTTTCTCCCGGAGTCTGTCAACTGCCAAGTCCTTTGAGCCTTTCCGTGTCACCTCTAGGAACCGTCCTGTGGCCCGACTCACGCATAGGCCCCTGCTTGCTTTGTTAATCATCCACACAAGCATCCAAAGCCACAGGCGAGACCGTGTGATCTCCAAGTCTGCCCCCAAATAAGCGGCTAGCAGAAGGAAAGAACCGCCGGGGCAGGAAGCAGCCAGCCTCAGTCCCCTCATTATTCCGCTTTCCAGCCGCGCGGACCCTGGCTGTTCTCGAACTTTCCCCGTCACGTGTCGCTTCCAAACCTCCCTCTTTCAGGCTCCCTGCCCTTCATCTAACGCTCTCGCTTCCAAGAATCATTCCAGCACTTTCCCCGGTTTCCCCTCCGTGCCGTCCCTCCCGTCCCGAGCGCCGGCGATTCTGACACAAAGGGCCGAGTTCTGTCCCGACCGCCCACTGGGGGCGGAGCCACCGCGGGAGAGCCCGGGGAGGGGGCGGGGCGTCCCCGAACTTTCTGCAGCCGGGGCCGCCCGGGGGGGGGGAGGGGCGGAGCAGGGGCCCCGCACTCACCCAGCCTCACGTACTCGGGGAAGGGCTCCCTGAAGTGCAGCTCGTAGGGCAGGACGGCGAGGCGCCGCCGGGTGGCCTTGTCGCGGATCTCCGTCACCACCTCCCGGATGGTGTAAATGGTTTTCCCTATGTCCTGCGGAGGAGCCGAGATCAGCGAAGGGGCGGCGGAAGCCCCCCGGCCCACGTCCGGAACGGTGCCCCCTCCCCCTCCCCCTCCCGGTAAAACCCTTCTACCTGCAGCGCCGCGTCCCGCAGGAAGGCTCCGGCGTCCGCCACAACGTGCTCGACCCGCACCATCTTGACAGGACGTAGTGTCGAGCACGCCGCGCCTGCGCAATTTATCGCCGCGCCGGAAGGAGGCCGAGACCAGCAAACTCGGCACATTTCCTCAATGCGTCTCCCCCTGCTGGTGGGAGGGGGATAACCAGGGCTCCGCCCACTCCCTCCCTCGAAAAAGTTCATTGGTGGGAAGGGACTTAGTCCGACCGCGTCATCTTATTAGCGTCTTGAGGCCTTTCCCCTTTATTTTTTTTATTTTTATTTTTTTGTTTTTATCTCTCCAGGTTTGGCGCAGTGCTTGGCAGGTATAAGCTGCTGTTTGTAACTTGGTTCTGGAAAAGGACCGTGACATCAGGGAGCTGATGCCCTGACACGCAAGTGAACTGGATTTCAGTGAGGGAGGCTGTGCAAGGTCGCCTGCCTCGGTTTCCCCTCCAGAGCCGTCTGGCTCCAGGGGTCAGATAGAGATCAAGGAGACTGAAAAGGACTCTCCTGTAGTAAGCACTTAGATTTAAGTAAGCACTTAAATTTGCAATTTAAATTGCAACAGGCATTTAATCAATAGTTATTGATTGATCATTGATTTAAATACTCAGATTATAGCTCATAAAAGTTTAGAAAATAGCTTTCTTTTTCAGTTTTTAAGAATAATTTTTGAAGTGTGGTTATGAATTGTTCTTTAAAATGTTGATAGACTTCTATAAATCCGTATGGATCACTATTCTCTCCCCCATTGATAGTTCTTTTACAACTAATTCCATTTGTTTCTCTGAAATGGGATTATTTCATGTTACATTTTGGTGTTCTATTAATTTTGATATTTATATTTTGGTACCTATAGGGAGAGTAACTTTGGATGTAGCATCTATTTCCTCCCCCCTTCTCTTTTCTCTGAGATATTTCACTTATCCCAATCTGTACTATAACCCTGGTATGGGTAAATTCGTGCCTACATTTTCTTTTTTTATTATTTATTTAATTTTTTAAAAAAATAATTATAACTTTTTATTGACAGTACATATGCATAGGTAATTTTTTACAACATTATCCCTTGCACTCACTTCGGTTCCGACTTTTCCTTCCCTCCTTCCACCCCCTTGGGTAGCAGGCAATCTTATACATGTTAAATAAGTTATAGTATGTCCTAGATACAGTATACGTGTGCAGAACCAAACAGTTCTCTTGTTGCACAGGAAGAATTGGATTCAGAAGGTAAAAATAACCTAGGAAGAAAAAGAAAAATGCAAACAGTTTACACTCATTTCTCAGTGTTCCTTCTCTGGTTGTAGCTGATTCTGTCCATCATTGATCAGTGGGAACTGAATTAGATCTTCTCTTTGTCAAAGAAATCCACTTCCATCAGGATACATCCTTGTACAGTATTGTTGTTGAAATGTATAATGACTCCTGCTTCTGTTCATTTCACTTAGCATCAGTTCATGTGAGTCTTTCCAAGCCTCTCTGTATTCATCCTGCTGGTCATTTCTTACAGAACAACAATTTTCCTTAACATTCATATACCACAATTTATTCAACCATTCTCCAATTGATGGGCATCCATTCATTTTCCAGTTTCTAGCCACTATGAAAAGGGCTACCACAAACATTTTGGCTCATACAGGCCCCTTTCCCTTCTTTAGTATCTCTTTGAGATATAAGCCCAGTAGAGACACTGCTGGATCAAAGGGTATGCACAGTTTGATAACTTTGGGGGCATAATTCCAGATTGCTCTCCAGAATAGTTGGATTCGTTCACAACTCCACCAACAATGCATTGGTGTCCCAGTTTTCCCACATCCCCTCCAATTATATTTTCCTGTCATCTTAGCCAATCTGACCGGTGTGTAGTGATATCTCAGAGTTGTCTTAATTTGCATTTCTCTGATCAATAGTGATTTGGAACATCCTTTCATATGAGTAGAAATAGTTTCAATTTCATTCTCTGAAAATTGTCTTTTCATATTCTTTGACCATTTATCAATTGGAGAATGGCTCAATTTCTTATAAATTAGAGTCAATTCTCTATGTATTTTGGAAATGACACCCCTTTTTGATTTTATAGATAGGGATGACATCGAAAAGACAATGACTTGCCCCAAACCATATAACTCAAACTGATTTCCTGATTTCCTAGTTCAGGGCTCTGTTCACACGGTGCTGTTCCCATATGGTCACAGGCCAGATGCAGCAGCTGAGGACATTTATCCCCCTCACCCAGGGCTATGAAATTTCTTTATTTAAAGGCCCCAAAGCAAAGTTTTTGTTTTTACTATAGTTTGGCCCTCCAACAGTCTGAGGGACAGTGAACTGGCCCCCTATTTAAAAAGTTTGAGGACCCCTGGATTAGGGGGTGGAGTAAGACTACCCAGAGTCACTTTGGCAGTAGACAAGGGAGAAGGAGGTCACAGTGATTCTGCTTCCATGCAATTCAGTCCTACCTCTAAAGACCAAGAATAAAGACTGAGGACTTTTGGTTATCCTGACTCCAGCTGATTCTAAAGTATCCAGGGTGCTAATGTAGTCTTCACATTTGGTGCCCAATGTGTGGACCCTAATTTCACTGAAGAAGTCTTTGGTGACAAGGAAATAGGGTGAATATTTTAATAGACAAATAGGGAACTTACTTTGTTAAGGGCTAAAATAGTAATCTTTTCTAGCTACAATGGGGCAAATATTGGGAAAAGATTCTCCCCCAGCCTCAGCCCCAGACCCACCCCCACCCCCACTCCAAGGAGGTGCTATAGAAAGCATGCTTAAGTTGATCAAGGGACAAGGCTTAATTGTAACTTGGTTGCAGATTGTTAAACTCTTGGGTACATTAGAACGCACGTCTCCTTGGCTCTTAAAGGAAGAAGAGATAGGGCTAGATAATTGGAAGCTAGTAGGAGAGCAACTATGTGAATACTACAATGATAAAGGTCCTCGTTCAATTTCCAAGGAAACATTCTATACATACAATATAATACAATTGGTCTTAAAGAATCCCACAAGTTATAGAAAAAAAGAAAAATTCTAAGAATAGCCAGATGAGGAAGTGTGAGGAAAATGAGGAGGACAAAGAACATATTAAAAGCAATATCACCAGAGGGCATGGGGAGTTAAGTGAGGATGAAGGGCATTGTGAAGGGCGTGGTGATTCGACCCGACTAAACCGGAATTGGTTCTTGACAGCCTCAACTTCACCTTCCTGGATGGAGGGAGGAGTAGTGGGAGGGGCAGTGATACCACTAGCACCTCCCCCCCAGCAATCACCCCCTCCTATGACTAGATTGCAAAAGGCAGTACTTAAAGCAGAGAAGAAGGGCAGAATTTAGGTGATCTGAAAATAAGTATGTATCCTGTGATTCAACAGTTTAACTCTTCAGGTCAAGAAAGTAGAAGATACCCTCCTTTTGATATAGAAATCCTCAAAGACCTGAAAAAGGCTTGCATTCTTTATGGGACTACATCAGCTTATTAAGATGTTATTATGGAATTTGTCTTATGAAATATTAACCCCTAGGGACTGGAAATCTATAGCAAGGATATGCTTAGAACCTGGACAAAACTTGTTGTGGCTTTCTGAATATAGTGACCTCTGTAGGATACAAGGCCAACAAAATAGTCATAGTGGAATTAATCTTCCAATCACCTATGACCAACTAACAGTATAGGTTCTTATGCAGAAATTTCAATACAGATTAATTACCCCTTAGCAGCATATGAGCAAATTGCTGCTGCTGCTATCAAAGCACGGGCTTTTCTCCCCAATAAAAACGACAAGGTAGAGGCCTTGGCAAAAATTGCACAAGGGTCAAATGAACCCTTTGCTGATTTTGTGGGACTTTTGCAGACAGCTGTCATATGAAATATGGTGAAAATGCAGTAACAGAAATTATGATAAGGCAACTTGCTAAAGAAAATGCTAATGAGGTTTGTAGAAGAATTATACTAGGACTATGCAAGGATGCTCCTTTAGAGGAGATCATAAGATGCTGTGCCACAGTGGGCACAAATGCTTATTATAGCCAGGATATGATGCAGACTTCCCAAGATCCGAATATGGGAAGACAGGGTCTCTTTTGGCAAGGGACTTCCAGAAAGACTTGTCAATGCTTTCAGTGTGGTAAAGTAGGGCATCTGAAAACTCAATGTTGGCATAGAGACAGAGTAAGAAAACAGGGTGGGAGAACAAACCCCATGTCCAAAATGCAACAGAGGCTTCCATTGGACATCAGAATGTAGACTGATTCTGGGAAACGGGATGAAGGGCCCAAGGCAAAAAATACTTGGGGCATGATGGCAGCCGATGGTACACCCAGAGAGTGCCTAGAAGTCCAGTACCCAAACATGAACAATCAGCCAGGAAGCAATTTGATGGGAGAAGGGGATGATAGAATCAACCAGCCAGGAACCCACCTGATGGGAGAAAGGGATTACAATTGGGGAGAATGGAATTGTATGCAGCTGGGACAATTGAGATACCCCCTGGAGAGGTGAAATCTGTTTCTCTTCAGCCTATGGATACCTTGCCTCCAGGCACAGTAGGCTTGACCATTTCACCTCCTGAGTGTACTTACAAAACAATGTCCATCCATACATTGATGTGGGAAACTGAGGAATGTATAGATAATATCTGTCACTAATACAGGTAGACAATGTGTGACTTATCAACCAGGAGAAGTAGTAGCATCAGGTTTACTGATACAGACTCCTAATAAGCAATCAAGTGATAGTCGCCCAGATTCTGACTCCAAGCAACAAAATCCAGGAATATACTGGACAGCAGCTGTGACAGCTGACTGACCTATGCTCAGTATCTATAAATGGCATACCATTAGAAGGATTGGTAGACACTGGTGCAGATTGCACAGTCATTAGAGGTGCCATCTGGCCCAGTCACTGGCCAAAGATGAAGGCAGACACTTACATGCCTGGCGTAGGAGGATCAATAGCAGCTGAAATTAGTGTTACCCCTTTGAGATGGATATTTGAAGGTGAAACAGGAGTTTTTAGTTGAAAAAATCCCCATCAATCTGTGGGGAAGAGACATTTTACAACAATTAGGATTACAAATGAGTACTTTGGTTTTTTAGGCAGAGCTGCTGTTGAATGTCTGCCAACAATTTCACTGTTCCTATCCAATGGAAAACTGATACACCAGTGTGGATAGAACCCTTAGGTAGCGATAAAATTCAGGCCTTATTAGATATAGTACAGGAGCAACTTGTCCAAGGACACTTACAACCTTCTCTAAGTCCTTGGAATTCCCCAGTATTTGTTGTAAGAAAGAAATCTGGAAAATGGAGGATGTGTTGACTGATTTAAGAAAGGTAAATGAGCAGATGGAAACTATGGGAACTCTTCAGCCTGGGCTTCCATCTGCTACTCAATTGCCTAGAGAATGGCCTCTTTGGGTTATAGACATTAAGCATTGTTTCTCTTCTATTCCTCTAGATAAGGAGGATATGAGAAGATTTGCCTTTTCAGTGCCCAGCATTAGCTTAGCTGAGCCTTATAAAAGATATGAATGGATAGTTTTGCCACAGGGAATGAAAAACAGCCCCACTATATGTCAAATATATGTTGCTGCTGCTTTTACTCCAGTAAGAAAAGCATTTCCAAAAGTTATGTTATTACATTACATAGATAATATGTTGGGATGTTCACCTGAGGAAGAAATGTTAGAAACATGTCTACAAAAGACCATGGAAACACTAAGGAGCTAAAAATTTGCACATAGCTCCAGAAAAAATTCAAAGACATGCTCCTTTTCAATATTTAGGATATGAAGTATACCCTAAGATACTTACAATATAAAAACTTTCCTTAAGAACAAAGAAGCTAAACACTTTAAATGACTTTCAGAAATTGATAGGAGATATCTAATGGATGCATCCAGTGTTAGGCTTGACTACCTATCAGTTACAACCATTATATGACATTTTAAGGGGAGATAGTGCTTTAAACTCACCACGCCAGCTTACAAAAGAAGCTCAAGAGTCTTTGAGAGAAGTTAAACTGGCTTTATCCAATGTGGTTGAGTCACTCAAAAACCCTTGGAAATATCAGTTTTTGCTACACAAGAGGCACCCACAGCAGTCCTTCATCAAGGAGACAGTGTGATAGAGTGGGTGAACCTCCGGGCACAACCAGAACAAAGCCTTACACCCTA
The DNA here is from genome assembly GCF_902635505.1 of Sarcophilus harrisii. Classification (NCBI taxonomy): domain Eukaryota; kingdom Metazoa; phylum Chordata; class Mammalia; order Dasyuromorphia; family Dasyuridae; genus Sarcophilus; species Sarcophilus harrisii. Next base: position 43,740,592 of record NC_045427.1, on the reverse strand, counting down.
CCCAGTGCTTGTGGCTAGAATTTTATTAAAGGCCATTAAGTGAGCAGTACAATGATCTGGGATAGGACCTGACAAGATATACACCTTTTATACTAATACACAAATTAATGTATGCTGTGAAACCATCCCAGAGTGGCAAATTTTATTGGCCACAGCTCCAAATTTTACACACGGGTCTCCCTTAAAGATAACTCAGCTATTACATAACTGGCAATGGATTCTTGAAGAAAACATTTCTAAAGTTCCTCTTAAAGGACCAACTATCTTTACAGATGCATCCAAACATATTTGCTCTGTATACTCTCATGACTTAACTATAAGGAGAGTAGTCAGAACTCCTTTTCAGTCCACTCAGCAAAATGAATTGTATGCAATCATTCTAGCTCTTATTTATTATTCAGGAGATATAAATATAATATCTGATTCGGCCTATTCAGTAGGTGTGGTACAAAGAATTGCCACACCCGAATAAAATTTGTAGTGTCTAATATATATCAGCTCTTTAAGGAACTTCAAGAGCAAGTGAGAAAGCATCCAGGTAAGATTTATATTTTGCATGTCCACTCTCATAGTGCATTTCCAGGTCCTATTTTTGATGGTAATTCAAAGGCAGATAGCCTTCTAACTATGTTGGCCAATACTCCTTTATTTCAGGAAGCCCAAGAATCTCATTTTAAATATTATCAGACTGCTCAAGCTTTATGTTTACAATTTGGAATAACAAGAGAGGAAGCAAGAAGCATAGTAAAAAAGCTGTACAGCTTGCCTTCCTTTCTATACTCCTATGCTCCCTCCAGGGAAGAACCCTCATGGTTTGAGACCCAATGAAATTTGGCAAATGGATGTGACCCATTATAAATCTTTTGGTCGCCTGTCTTTTATCCATGTTGTGGTAGACACCTTTTCAGGATTCACTTATGCAATACCAGCAGCAAAAGAGACAGCCTGAGTGGTCACTGAATTCCTCATACTAGCATTTGCAGTTATGGGTGTGCCACAAGCAATAAAAACAGATAATGGACCTGCATATATAACATTTTGCACACTTTTGTGCACAGTATAAGATTTTACACATCACACATTACACATGCATACCCTTTAATCCTCAAGGACAGGCAATAGTAGAGAGGAGAAACAGAGACATTAAGATACTCCTCCAAAAACAAAAGAAAGGGGGAGCCACAAATAACCCTAGAGAACTTCTAAATCTAGCTCTTTATAACTTCTTGAGTTTTGACAAAAATGCACTGGCTCTGGCAGACAGGTTTTATAACCCACTGGAAGGGCAGTGTTCAGTGCAAGCAGCTCCACTATCTTTAGATAATCACCAGGTGATGTGGAGAGACCCAGAAAGTGGTGAATGGAAAGGACCAGATAGGTTAACTGCTTGGGGGGAGACGGTTTGCTTGTATCTCTACAGTTGGAGAAGGAATCAGATGGGTGCCAATGAGCTGTATTTGCTTTGTCCATCAGAGAGAGACGGAGCAGACCCTTGAAACAAAGGAGAACACCCAAGAAACATCAGATGGTTCCATTGCTGACTGTGCCCACAACTGAAAGAGCCTGGCTGTTATGGTGTTTGACTCGTGGACATCAAAAATTGTTGGACTTGAAAACCCTCAGGAATCCTTGGATTCTCTGAGACATGATAAGATTGTTGTAGGACTTCAAAACCCTCAGGAATCATTGGATTCTCTGAGATATGAAAAGGTTGTTGTAGGACTTCAAAACCTTCAGGAATCATTGGATTTTCTGAGAAATGATAAGGCTGTTGCAGGACTTCAAAATCTGCTGGAATCATTGGATTCTCTAACACATCAAAAGACTGTTGCAGGGCTTCAAAAACTTGCAGGGATCATTGGGTTCTCTGACACGTGAAGAAATGGACAATCGATTGGTTTTGGACTATCTCTTGGCTGCTGAAGAAGGTGTGTTGTTTACATACTGTCCTTCTAGGACTTCTGGAAATCTTTTACAACACCACGTTGATTTATATTATTTGTTATACCACTACTTGCATTTACAATTCATGTTTGTCACACCACGTTGCGCCTGCACTGGCTGTGGGGAGAGTTACCACGAATAGCCTATGTGTTATTGTGTAATATCTCCCATGCTGATGGGTTTGTGCATACCTGTTTCTAATAAGACCCTTCAGCCCAGAAACCTGCTAGCAATCCCCACTTCCCTTTGGTGCTTTTCATCTCCCTTCCTGAGATGTCAGGGAAGACATGATCATCTCCTTTTCAGTGTTTTCTCCTCCTTTCCTAAAAAGTCAGGGAGGGCGTGATCACCTCCTTTTTGGGGTTCTCATTTCCCTGAGAAGTCAGGGATGACATGACCACCTGTGTTCTAAAACAAAAGAAAGTGGGAGATGTAATGGACTTGGAACTCTTGAGTCGATGCACTGAGGTCAGGACTGCCGAGCATTTAAGGCTAGCTACTGATTGGATAATATTCTATGGGCATATGTTTGGAAAATGGGCCTTCCCGCTATCCTGTGCTGGCTCGATGATTGGTGTATACAGAGGATTGTAGGGGGAAGTAGAGGGTGGAATAAGACTAGCCAGAGTCACTTTGGTGGTAGACGAGGGAGAAGGAAGTCATGGAGATTCTGTTTCCATCTAATTCAATCCTACCTCTAAAGACCAAGAATAAAGACTAAGGACTTTTATTTATCCTGACTCCGGCTGATTCTAAGGTATATAGGGTGCTAATGCAGTCATCACAGGTATCCATTCATTTTCCAGTTTCTAGCCACCACAAAAAGGGCTGCCACAAACATTTTTTGTGCCTACATTTTAAACTGCAGCTTTCAAGTCCCCACCAGTATCTTTGTCTATAAAGTGCCCTCTACAGAAATTAGCTTCAATGACACCTTTAACTGTTCAACACAAAATGATAAGAAACTCTGTGCTGCTCTGCAACATGATCATTTTTCCTTTATGGATTTCATAGTATACCACCCTCAATGACTCTGCCAACCCCTCCTTTTTTTTTTTTTTACTCTTTTAAAATTCAAGTTCCTATTATATCCTTCCCCTGTACCACAAAAAAAATTGATGCACAAATATTTCCTAGTTAGAAAAAAATCATCACTCCTACTGGCTGTACCTTCTAGCAGATGCCTTATTTCCTTCCTTTTTTTTATAGTCCACTTAAAAAAAAAAGCAGAATATACTCACTATTTCCATTTATTTATTATGTGTACTTCTCTCCAACCCACGGAAATCTGGCTTTTATCCCACTATTCTGTGAAAAACAGCTTTTAAAAATAGTTACCACATGCTTCCTAATTCTTTTCAGTAGGTAGTTTTATATCTCAATACATATGTCTAAAGGAAGCTTACCTTCTCTTTCCATCCCACCTCTGAAAGAATGTTATTTTAGTCAAACTGATGTCCTTGTCATTCCCTAAGTATACTGTCTATATTTTTGCTTCTGTACTCATGCTATTCCAGAAAATACACTCCCCTATCCCTCCAGGTAAAGAGATATAATTTTAGCCACAGTGATTAGTTTGTATTTTCTCTGCTATACCCTTGATTACTGCAAACTCCTTCTAGGAGAAAAGAAAGTAAACACCCAAGTTCATATTTAAAGTTCTGCTTATTGGAAAAGTTATAGATTCATTCACATAACTAAACAATATCTTATTAACCCCTCAGGGATCATGTAGTCTCTCCCTTCAAGCTGGAAATTTGAAGTAGAGACAAGGTGCTACTCAGTGGAATTATAGAGACAATGGTTGTTTAGCAGGATGCTTAACAGTTCTATAGATGTACTTAATACTTACTACAATTCCACAAGATTCACACCTTTAAGAGAGCATATATAGGGTAGGAGCCTCAACCAGGATTGACTCCGGGAGATTCACAAGCCAGGATTCAGTCCAGGAGATTCACAAGTCAGAGAACACAAGTCCACACTCGGAGGTGGAAACAGATTCATTCTATCTTCCACCTTTGTGCTGTCTGGAGGCTGAAGCTGGCAGAGGCAAAGGATTAGCAGCAGGAGCTCTTGGAACCAAGGAGAGAGATAGGCCTCTAAGAAAGCTAACCAGGCCCAAGGAAGGAAACAATAAAGGATTTGGACTATAATTCCTGGCTGCATTTGGGGGTGATTATTACACTGAACTGAAATGAAGGCTGTCTCCAGAAGCCCCCAAAGAAACCTGTTTCCAGAGAATATTATATTTTAAAGAAGAATATTACAAGAGAGCTTCTAGCCTATATATCCTATGAGTTACTCAACCAAACAATACCTTTTTCTGAAGAGGGCCACAGATAGTGGGGATGAGTTATAAGACCCTTTAGCCCAAAGGGAACCGGCTGACAGTGTCTGGTTTGGCTTTCCATTTCCCCTAAGGGCTCTTGGCCTTCCTGAGAAGTCAGGAAGCTGCAACAACCTCTATTGTAGTTGAAGCAGTGATACCCAGTGTTAAAAGGTCATCTACATACAATAGCAAGTTGTTTATGTGGTCCTGCATTCACAGTATATATTTAGCACATGCACAGTGTTGCTTTGGTTATATAAAGGTATTAGTGTTTGCAATGCTGAGAGAATTTGAATAAATGGACTACATGTTTGACCATCCACATGAGTCCCACTTCATCACTCCTCCTCTAAGACCAAGGACTTAGTTGGTACCAAGATTTTCCAGAGAGCTAGTCTGGAGACAACATTCTTCTCTTGGATCAAAATTAATTCATGTGATATTTCTGTCAAGATACTGACTTAATTTTCCAGGAGGCCATAGTCTTTGAAGGCTATTTAGTCTCGGAGGCTTGATCATTTTCCAAGGTATTATATTCCTTCCTGAGATTTGGAATTTTTAAATCCCTTGCAAAATCAACTGCAAATCCTGGTACTTACTTACAACAGCATATAATAAGGAAATATGACTTGCATGACTTCAGAAATATAAGTCCATATCATTTTAGTTGCTTTTTTAAGGAGTAAAGGAGGAATGAATGGGAAGCAGGGATAGAATTTGGAACTCAAAATTTAAGAATATGGATTTTAAATTTTTTACATGCAATTGGCAACTATTTAACTATTTAACAATAATAAATATTTAACAATAAAAACTATTTAACAAAATTAATTTAAAAATTAAAAAATTAAAAACCACTGCAATATAATAGCATCAAGTGCACCTATGCTAAGCAGAACAAGGGATGATTAGCTAAGAGTCTCAGGCAATCATCCTGGAGTGTCATCACATCAATAGGTACAATAGAAGTTGGCACTATGTAAAACATCATTTGACATTGGCTTTAGTAACTACTGTTGACGTTGGCAAGGGGGACCCCAAAAGTTTGGGGTCCCAGACCAGTGTCACCAGGTGTCTCAAAAGAATTTGTAGCCTTGAACCTATCTCCTTAGTTAAGGGGCAAACTTTATTGCAATAGTAATGCCATTACAAAAGTGAATGAATTGTAAGGGAATTCAGCAAAGAAACAGAAGCAAGGAGATACATTTATCCATCTTTCAATCATAGATATGCTAATTCTATGGCTCATGGGTAGGAAGGAGTGGCTCTTGGTTGATTAGAATATTGACAAGATCACTAATCAGCAATGAATTGAGGAGTGATCTTATTCACTATTGTCTCAGGAGTTTGATCTATGGGAGTTTCCTGAGGCTAGAAGCTATCTGACTAAGGAGTGGTTAGACAGATTGAGTGTGGGGGTTTCCTGAGGCAGATTCCAAAGAAGATTTAGGACTACTGACTTCCTGTTAGAAGCCCCAAGGTCAGGGAACCATAAAATCATATTATATTACCACCAGTCTAAGTGATCCATAGATTACATTATATGCATAAATTTTCTAGGAAGTGCATAACAATAAAACAAAAACAAAATGCATAACAACAAACAGTGTAAAGCCATAACAGTGGATCTACATAATATCAAGACATAATAGTAAAACTGTAAACATAGGCTATTACAAAATTAAAGAGAATTAACAAATGTAACCATAACATAGGAACAATAGCTATATGAAGTAATTAAGTAAAATGGCAAAAATAACAATGAAATAGATACAAACTAAATACATAGTAACATATATCAGAGAATATATGTAGCTACATTCAAGACACTGTTACATTACTTGGGTACACAGGTATCCTTTTCACCATTTTAACTTGGGTTATAATAAGGTTGTCTGGTTGGATAATCCCAGCTCTCCTTCCACCTGTTGAATGACCTGCCCCATACCTATGCTTAGACTGATCAGAAATCTTATCAGAATTACTTTTGTTATTGTGTCATTTCAGTTATGTCCAACTACCTGTAAACCCAATTTTTTGGGCAGAAAAATGAATGGTTTTCCATTCCTTGTTTCTAGCTCATTTTTACAGATGAGGAAACAAGAGTAAGAGACTTGCCCAGGACCACACAGCTAATAAGATTCTGAGGCCAAGTTTGAACTTATGAAGATGAGCTTTCATCTTCATAAAGTCCAAGGGACTTTCCATTGTGCCACCTGGCTGCTCTAATTAGAACCATAGTAGGTATTAAAGCTTGAGGGTGGCCCAAGTTAGCTGGTATTACTACTGCATTCTGAGGAGTATGTCCAAATCCTAGGTCATGCTGCTGCTAAAATATCAAGCAGAAAAGATGTTTCTTCTGGATTTCAGCCCTTTTTCATTATTGAAACTAGTTATTGTGGTATAATGCATATAATGCAAATTGTGCCCTCTTGACTTTTGGGGGGAAGCAATGGGGGTGAATTCTGAGAAACTCTCCTCTGGGAGAGACCTGCCCTCAAAGAATCAAGATAAGTGGTTTCATTCACTTGCAAATCTTGGCGGAGACTAGTTGCACCCTTTATTGAGTTGAAAATTAATTCAGGACCACTCCCAGTAGCTGGAACTCCCAGTTAAGTGGTCTCATTCATTTGGAGATCTTGGCCTGATGTTCCTATAGAGTGGCTCAAAACTCCAAGATCATCTCTTTTCAACTGGAAATCTAAGCTTGGGGCAGTGACAACAGTGAAAGAATCTCATTCAATTTTGAATGGAAGCCAGAGCCTCAGACCACTAATAAAAGGCAATTCTTGAACTCCAAATCTCTGCAGAAGTCCAAAGCAGGAGTATGCTTTGCCAAGAAAACTGTCTTCTTGGCAAAGCTGCCTGCCAGGACTCTTGTCTGCTGTGAAGATATCCTCTTCTCAGTGTTAATCTTTGTTATTTCCCTGACAGGACCTTCCTTACCCACTGAGAAGTCTGTCTTCCTAGCAAAGCTGGCTTCTCAGTGTCAATAAAATTCCCTTTTGCCTCAGACTTTTAGGTTTGTGAATTCTTTCACACTGGACCTATGCTGACCAGAGGGGATTCCCCACCTGAATTCTCATACCTCTTCTCAACTATTAGTATGATATCACATAGAATCTTCATTCAAAGTGACTTTCTTTTCTTTTTTCTTTTTTTGTGAAGCAATTGGGATTACATGACTTGCCCTGGTTCACACAGGTAGTAAGAATTAAGTGTCTGGGCTCAGATTTGAACTTAGTTCTCTTGACTTCAGGGTCAAGTGCTCTATCCACTGTACAGTGTAATGACCCCCAAAGGTTTTAAACCTACTGTTTGGATTCTTATATGATTAGCAGAAGGTCTTTTTTTTTCCCCTCAGAGTTCACTCGTCTCGTCCTTCAATTTCCACTTGTCCATCAATTTATTCATCAATCAACAATAATTATATTTATAGAGCCCCTGCCAGCTTCAGGTGTCATTTCCAAATAGGCAAGTTGCCCAGCCTTCCACAAATAGACATGGGTAGTATTCTATCCATCTGCTGACTTTTGTGTCTTTTCAACCCTGAAGTTTTCTCAACAAAATTCTCTCACCTTTTAAAAAGTCTTGTATAATAAACATGAGCATCCTACTAATTTTTATTTCTTTTGGCCTCCTTCTGAGCTATAGTTATAGCTGTGTGGCAAGTATAATTTAATTTTTTTCTCAGCCAAATACTTATACTGATCAAGTGTGTTTATACTCTTTCCATCCTTGGAGGATCCAATACAATTGATTCATGCCCAAATATTAACAGACAAGGATTAGAATGAGGCAGCTAGGTGGCACTGTAGTGAATAAAATGCCAGGCTTGGAATCAGGGAGACATTTTTTCTGAGTTAAATCTGACTTCAGATACTTACTAGCTATGTGACCCTAGGTAAATCACTTCACTCTGCCTCTGTTTCTCATTTGTAAAATGATCTGGAGAAGGAAATGGCAAACTACTGTCTTTACCAATTGGAAATATTTGAAAAGAACTGAACAACAACAATAACAAGTTATAGAATAAGTAGCATGATTTATCATAGAATTTTTTCACATATTATAAGGAGCCCTATTCTAGCTAAAGTTTATTCTGGCCTCAGTGTCCCTAATTTGAGCTGTAATGTCTGAGCTAGCTCTCTGGAAATTCTCTGGACTGCCCTTGGTCTTTAGGTGGAGAAGTGATGAAGGCAGGAGAGCCACCATGAGGCTGGTCAAGTCTTCTCTGTATCTGTGGCTGAGTCCTCTGTGTCTGTGGCTGAAAAGAGTCTTCTGTATCTGAGACTCCCTTAAATACCTCAGTATGATTACATCACCACAGTACACTGAGCATGCACAACCAATACATCATCATATCACATTAAGTATATGTTTAGAGAACCATTATCTCACACTGAGTAGGTGCTTAACTATAAGCACCCTGCTGTCCTTGATTCACATACATCTTTTCAGAATTCCGACTTTCTACAGTGAGCCATTGAACTGTTTAGGCTTTTGGATCCCCCTAAGTATGATAAGGGGTTGTTTTAGACTTTTGGATGATAGCCAGAGTTAACATATCTTTCAAAGTCTCTGCCTTGGTTCAAATAGATCCTAAAAAGGTTATATGCTAAATAATATATTTTTCCCCACAATACTTTAGCAAGTAGGGATACTTTCTCCTTCTTGGATAGGCATGCCAATGTATAACTTGTGAAGTAGTCAGTGACTATCAATATATAGTTTTGTTCTCATTGTCTTTCAAAGACAGAAGGTCAAAGTGCACAAATTTCAAAAGTTTGTTAATATTTGTATCAATCAAATATATAGCATGAATTGGCAACATTTTTCTTTCCATGCAACAGGCAAAAGTCACACTTCTTGGTGACATCTGAAGGATGTTTTTTTTTGGAGGGGGAAGGTGCTGGGATCTGTTGTTTATAGGTTCTATGTCAAGGTCAAGGTTTATAGGTCAAGAAAGAACCCATATGTCCAAAAGCTTTTTTTGGCCACAGTTCCCAACTGGATGGCATCAACTGTTTCCTCATACCATGTACCAGATCAATGACAATCTAGGGTAATATTCCACTGTATGGTTCCAACTTCTGCCATATCAATTCAGGGAACTAATGCTTGAATCTTTTGGAGTCACGTTCTTGATTCTTGCCTTGTATCATTTCACATAGTCCTTCATCAGACATTTGTTCTCTTTACTTGTCATCCATAGAAAACTATAAGGCAAAGAAAATTGATTTAGTGAAGAGAGCTTCACATATGCTGCTAAATGCTATGGTGCCAACTGCTTATAATCCAGCTTCCTTAAAGTTATATTTGGTTTTTCACTTCTTCTTTGTGGGAAAGGAAGAGAAATAAGAATTTGCATAGCACATACTATATGCCAGGCACTGTGTTAAGTGCTTTACAATATTATCTCTTTTATTCCTCACAACAACCCAGGGAGGTAGGTGCTATTGTTATCCCCATTTTACATTTGAGCAAAGTGAGATAGACAGAGGGGAAGCTGGTAAATATCCAAGGCTGGATTCAAGTTCAGGTTTTCCTGACTTCAGACCTAGTGCTCTATTTTCAGTACTACCCAGCTGCTTTGGACATCTCATGGCCTTTTGGAAAGGGTGTTTGCATCCAATTGATCTTCCATGATCAGTAGTGCATGCTGAATTCATAACTGGTTAGTGTGGCTACCTTTCTCTGAACCATAGGTTCAATAATCATTTTTATGCAGATTTCAGATCTATTACATCCTGGCCCTACCTCTTTCCTGATCTCTAGTCTCTCATTTCTAACAGTCTATTGGATATCTCAAATGGAATGTTCTGTAAATAACTTATTCTAAACATATTCCAATCTGAACTTATAATTTTTCCTCTCCAACCTTCTCCCCTTTTAGTTTCCCTTTGCTTCATTAAATCAACTTCTTTTACCCCAAATGTCTATGAAGGATTGGTGAAAAAAGCAAATGGCTCATGGATTATGGGAAGCCAAGAATTAAAGATGTGATGTCAAAGGACTCAAGTTCCAATCCTTTGAAGACACTTGATTGTTGAGCCAATGGCAGAAGTTAGGACTTAAAAATAATAACAGAATATTGTACTGAATGGACATTGATTCCACCCTTGGTATAAGGAAGTACTTGGTGCAACTCAATGCATTTGGTAATCTGTGGACAATAAAGCTTTGGATGACTTCGGGCATATGGGTCAAGAAAGTACTGAAAGAGCCACTGGGAGGACATCATCATCTTCCCAGTCCCTCAGATTTAAAATTTAGGAATCATCCTGGAAATGGAACTCTTATTATCTTTCACTCCCCTGATTTCATCTTTGCCACATCTCTCAAATATTCCGCCTTCTCTCCTCTGTCACTGTCACCAATCTAGTGCACTCATCACCTGACACCTGGACTATTGTAGTAGTCTGCTGGTGGGTCTGCATCCCTCAAGGCTCACTCTGTTACAATCCTTTTTCCATTTAGCTCTCAGAATGATCTTCCAAAGTATACCTAAACCTAGAATGTTCTTCACCCTTGCCTCCAAGTTTCTCAGCTTAAGTTTCAGATAAAACCCCACTTTTAGAAGTATTTTTCCCTTGTTCTTAATGTTAGTGCTTTTCTCTTTGAGATTTCCAGATCATCATCTATATATCTATGTATATAGATCTCTATATATGTTTTTTGTACATTTTTTCCCCAGTAGTTTCAGTCATATCTAAATCTTCATGACCCTATTTGGAATTTTCTTGACAAAGATACATTTCCTTCTCATTTTTACAAGTGAGGAAACTGAGGCAAACAGGGTAAAGTGATTTGCTCAGGATGTCACAGGTAGTTAGTGTGTGAAGCCACATTTGAACTCAATTCCTCCAGAGTCCAGGCTCAGCAGTCTGTGCACTGCCAGATAGCTGCCCATTATTTTGTACATAGTTGTTTGCTTATTGTCTCCCTCTTGAGACTACCATCTGTTTTTGCCATTCTTCGTATTTCCAGTACTTAGCTCAGTGCCTGGAACATAATTAATAAATATTTATTCTTCTTAACTTGGCACTTGTTAGATTATTTCAGTATGTTTTCTTTATTAGGTCATAACTTTGTAACTTTGCTCCATAAACATAGTCTTGGAATTTCTTAGTAACAATCCACTTCAAAGCCTGGGAATCCAACTTGTGAATAGGAAATAGGTTTCAATGTTACCCAAACTTCTTTTTAATAAATGCTTATTTGTTGGTTAATGAAGTTGCCATTAGCAATATTCTAATGACTCCTAAATTTACAGATCCAGGTTTTAGTTTACTCCTGAACTTTTCTTTGGTATGACCAAATGCTTCTTAAATATCTCTACTTGGATGGCTCTTTGGCATTTTCAACTTACCATGTCTAAAATAGTACATATCATCTTTCCCTCTAAACCTGTCTTTCAAAGTTCCATTTTAGTACAGGACATTTCTACCCATGGAGTCCCCAAGGTTTATGGCCTCAGAGTTTGGTTTTGATTCATTCTTTTACAATGCCCCTCCTCTCCACTGCCAGTCATCTGCCATATTTCATCAATTTCATCTTCATGCCATCTTTTCTATTGTTAGAAATATGCTGCAAAGAGAAAAAGGACTCAGGAGTGTATGAAATAAGTTCGTTTATTTTATTTTATTTTTATTTTTTCTATTATAGCTTTTTATTTAGAAGTTATATGGATGGGTTTGGCAATTGCCAATGCTATAAAATTTATAGCATTGACAATTGCCAAACCTTTTGTTCCAATTTTCCCCCTCCTTCCCTCAACCCCCTTCCCCAGATGGCAGGTTGAGCAATACATATTAAATATGTTAAAGTATAAATTAAATACAAAATAACTATACATGTCCAAACAGTTATTTTGCTGTATAAAAAGAATTTCAGGCTGAAATAGTGTACAATTAGCCTGTGAAGGAAATCAAAAGTACAGGTGGACAAAAATAGAGGAATTAGGAATTCTAGGTAATGGTTCTTAGTCATCTCCCAGAGTTCTTTTGTTGGGTGTAGCTGATTCATTTAATTTCTGCTCCTTTGGAATAAGTTCGTTTACTTACGGTGCTTGTAAGAAATGGGTGATCCACATAGGGACAATCCCTGGGCAGATCTGAGTTTATAAATGCAGGAATGAGCTTTTTATTTCTTATTCTGACACACAAAGTCCCTCTCTTGTTCCCACAATTGGCTGAGGATGGTGAACTTGACAGACTTCTTTGTTCTCTCATTGTATGTTCCTCCTTAACATGTTCTCTGTCCCTCACCATACAGCCCATGTTCCAAAATGGCAGAAAATTCTTCCTTTGGGGAAAAGTTGGTATTAATTAATTCATTAAGTATGGGTAGTCAATGCTTGCAGTTATTACCTTTAACCCACTTTTTGTTTCAGAGTTATTTTTTCAATTTATCAGTTCCAGTGACTCAATATCTTGCTTTGTAACTAACTAGATTGTATATCTACACATGTAAATGTACATTGATGTGAACTTTCTTTAAGTCCTCGTTCCTATATGGAAATACAACTTTATAGGTTGCTCACACTATTCCATTCTCTCCACTAACACAACTAGCCCTATAATTTAGGCCAGCATCACCACTCATCTTGACTCTTGTAATGATTTCCTTTTTTTTTCTTTCAAGAATTTTCCTTCTCCAATCCATTCTTGACATAGATAACAAAATAATTGTCTCAAATTATGGGTCTGATCATATTATTCTTGTGCTCATAACTTTTTAGTAGCTCCCAAATGACTTTAAGAATGAAATATATTTTTTTCAGCCTAGAATTTAAAACCCTTCACTATCTAGCTTCAACCTACCTGTACACCTTGCCCCCTGCTCCACCCCTTTATTTCTTCACATACTATGTCTAGCCAGATTGGTATGCAAACTGTTCCTCAAACTTAACATTCCTTCTCTAGTCTCTGTATTTGCACAGGCTGACTTTCAGTAAACTTCTTTAAGCTTCTAAGCGTAAGATCATAGATTTAGAGCTAGAAGTGACTTTGGAGGTCAGCTAGTCCAACCAGGCTCTCATTTTACAAATGAGAAAACTAAGGCCCAAAGAGAAGAAAAGATTTGCCTACAGTTACCTGGGAAGAAAGAGGCCCACCTGGAATTCAGATCCAGGTTCTCAGATTACAAGACCAGTGTTCTTTCCACTCTACCAAAAATTCTCTCATGTAGTATTTCCAACACTTTGTAATTCAAACCCTATTCAAACTGGGCCATCAGATTATCACTCTTCCTTTCCCAAACTGTCAGCTAGCCAATTGGAACAGCTAGCCGTTCCCTGATGTCCTGCCTCTACTCATTCACACATTCATTATTTCACTGAGTCTGGAATTCACTCTCTCTCTTAGACTTATATTAGTTTCCTTCCTCAATAGTCAGTTTAAGCTGCTTTTAAGGGAAATTTTTTTTTTTTTGCCTCCCAAATTATTACTGAGTCTCAAATGACCATATATTTACTTAGCTGTGCAGATGTAAATTCCACAAATAGAATGTAATTAGGGCTGGTACCATTTTGTGTTTTTTATTTATACTCCCAGCCCTATGAAAATAGACAATAAAGACTGATTTCACAACTTTCTAGCTAAGTCTCTGCTTTGCATCAGCAGTTAGGCTTGGTTTGAACTCCAAAGAATCATGCCCCTGGGCCAGATGCCCTTCAGTTTCCTCTCCTTTCCAGCTTCCTTTTTGTATTGTATATTCCCCATGTTTGAAAAAAGAAAAGAATATCATTATAGCATTTAAAAAGGTAAAAAAGCAGAAAAAACCACCACTTTTTAAGTTAAGTCTTGAATTTATTAAATACTTCAAAAGAAAAATAAGCTGTATATTATCAAGATTCAGTTTCACTTGCAACCCTTTTTCTTTTCTACTTTTTTATGGAAATGTTCGTTTTATTTGGTAAAGAATAATTTTTTAAAATGACATGGTCAAGCCAGAAAACCTTAGTAGTCAAATCATAATGAAATGTATTAATATGACTGTTGAGGTTGGGAAGGGGAGACCCCAAAAGTTTGGAGTCACAGACCAGTGTCATGAGGTTTCTTAAAAAGAATGTGTAGGTTTGAATCCATATCCAAGTCAAGGGACAAAGTTTATTGTAATTGTAACACCAATTGCAGCAGGTTAAGTTCCAAAAGAAATTAGCAAGGGATGGAGGGACAGGAAATAGATTTATACCAAATTGGATCAGAGCTTCATGTAACTTATTTGCTATTTCTATGGCTTACAAATAGTTTTGAGGGATGATCTATTTACTGTTTTCTCAGAAACTTGGTCATTACTGACCAGCAGATTATATTTTTGAATTTTGTGACTTATAAGTAAATTTGAGGCGTGGTCTTGGGAATTTGGTTATCACTGACCGGCAGATCTAGGACTATCCTAAGGCCAGAAGACCTTAAAATCTATGACAGATAGATTGTTAGTGTAAGAGCACTCTCAGGTCAGGAGGCTTCAGGATTACTAAAGGAAAAAAAAATATTATTACACATTCCTAGGCCACAGGACTTTTTTTTTTTAATTGGCTGAGGCAATTGGGGTTAAGTGACTTGTCCAGGGTCACACAGCTAGGACAGTTAGATGTCTGAGGCTAGCTTTGAACTAGGTCCTCCTGAGTTCAGGGCTGGAGTTCTATTTACTGCTCCACCTAGCTGCCCTGGCCAGAGGACTTTTACAATCATTGACAGACAAGAGCACTCATTAAGTTAAAAGGGCTTCAGCATCACTGCTGTTTCCCCTACAATGTAATGACTATATTTGCCAGATTTCCTTGCGTTATAAAAAGAAAATGAACTTTTAAAATATTTTGCAAAAATATCTATTATCAGAACACAGGTCAAGATTTTTGGTTTGGAACACTTAAGTGACCATGATCAAACAAGACTACATGGTATGGTGGAATGAAGCCTGAACCTGGATTCAAATAGTGACTCTATCAGTACTGGCTGTGTGAACTTGGACAAGTCTCTTAAACCCAGAGCATTCATTTTCTTAATTGTAAAAGTACTTAACCCACTAGGTTGTAGTTGGAATGAGGCAAGATAGAGCAGGTAAAGTGTTTTGATTTTCTCAAAATACCATATGAATCGCAACTATTTTTATATTGTAATATATGTTATAGGTAGGAGTGTGCTGGAGTCAGCTTAGAACTCATCACTATCAGTGTATTTACATAAATTAGACATCTGCAAATGCTATAAATCAGACCTTGATTTATTGTTTTGTTGATTGTCCATACTTAAGAAAATTATGGAGAAGATATTAATAATGAAGATTAAATATAAACGTGTGTCCTGGGCATATTTTTTAAAAGAAGAGCTGGTTGTTAATCTTTACCTGATTATAGGTGTCCCTTTGGGTGGAAAGCACTTAAGTTAGTTTAATTGTTAAAAATTTCACATTCCATTCAGAGGAAGCTGCCAACATCTCCTGCAAAGTTACTTCATTCTATTGTCTGTGGGATTATAGGAAGATCTATCTAGAATTGGAAGGGGAGTTATAGCCCATTGTTCCAAAAAAAAAAAAATCTTATTTTTACAGATGAGGAAACTGTGGGCCAGAGAATTTAGTTTGCCCAAAATCACATAAGTAATAAATGGCAGAACTGCAATTTAGCCTCCAAGGCAAATGAAAGACATTGGGGGAAGAAGGGAGGGGAAAGGGACAGTTAGGTGGCACCATAATGCATAGAGCACCAGGTCTGGAGTCAGGAAGACTCAACTTTACAATTCAAATCTGTTGGAGTTTAAAAAAAATTTTTTTTAAACATTTTTTATTGAAAAATTTGAGTTCCAAATACTTTCTCACTCTGTCCTGCCTTCTTCCTGAGATGGTAAGTGAAATTATGTAAAACATTTCTATATTGGTCATTTTGTTCAAGAAGACTTGCGTAAAAGAAAAAAAAGAAAGATAGCAAAAAATAGCCTGCTTCAGCCCATATTCAAATAATATCAGTTCTTTCTCTGGAGGTGTATAGTGTGTTTCATCATCTGTCCTTTGAGATTGTCTTGGATCATCCCATTATTGAGAACAGTTAAGTCATTCACAATTTTTCATTGAACAATATTGCTGTTATTGTGTACACTGTTTCTCCTGGTTCTGTTCACTTCACAATACTTAAGTTCATTTAAGTGCTTCCAAGTGTTTCTTACAGCATAGTAACATTTCATTACAATCATATACCACAACTTGTTCAGCCATTGCCCAATTGATGGACATCCTTTTGATTTCCAATTCTTAGTCACCACAGAAAGAGCTGTTATAAATACTTTCATACATATAGGTTCTTCCCACCCCCACCCCCTTTTTTTGGATGTAAACCCAGCAGTGGCATTGTTGGATCAAAGGATATGCATAGTTTTATAGCCATTTGGACATAATACCAAATTGCTCTTCAGTAATTTGGATCAGTTCACAATTCCACCAACAGAGTGTTAGTGTCCCAGTTTTCCAACAATCCCCTTCAGCATCCATTTTCCTTTTTAGCCTCTCTGATAGGCATGAGGTGACACCACAGAGTTATTTTAATTTGCATTTCTCTAATCAATAGTGATTTAGAGCATTTTATATGATTATCAATAGTTTTGATTTCTTTGAAAACTTCCAGTTTATATCCTTTGATCCTTTATCAACTGGAGAATGATTTGTATGTTTATAAATTTGACTCACTTCTGTATATATTTGAGAAATAAGGTCTTTATTAGAGATACAAATTTTTTTCCATTTTCTGCATTTTGTTTGTGCCAAAACTTTTTAATTTCATGTAATCAAAATAATCTGTTTTATATTTTGTAATGCTCTCTTTATCTTCTTTAGTTCTAAATTTTTCCCTTATTCATAAATCTGATAGATAAACTATGCCTAACTCTCTTAATTAGCTTATGGTATAATTTTTAGATGTAAGTCACATACCCATTTTGACTGTATCTTGTTATAGAGTATAAGATGTTGTTCTATACCAAGTTTTTGCCAAACTTTTCCTGTTTCCCCTGCGGGTTTTTTTTTTAAATAAAATAATGAATTTTTGTTCCAAAAGTTTGGGTTTTGGGGTTTATCATATACTAGATCACACGTTCATTTACTATAATATAATTTGTAGCTAATCTATTCTTGATCCACCACTCCATTTCTTAGCTAGTGATAGATCTATAATACTTTATAATACAGTTTGAGATCTAGTAGGGATTTTTTCTTTTGCATTTTTTTCATTGATTTCCTTTATATCCTTGAGCTTTTACTCTTCTAGATGAATTATTATTTTTCCTATCTCGATAAAATAATTTTTTGATAGTTCGATTGGTATAGCACTGAATTATGTGGATTCGCAGCAGTTAATATTTTTCCAGTTATTTGGACCGGAATTCAAATCTGGATGCAGCCGATTTTTTTATTAGTTGTACAAATTTTTATTTAGTTGCTTTCAGGTGTATCTGACTCTTCCTGAGTCAGAGAGAATTTTCTGGGCAAAGACACTAGAGTGCTTTACCATTTCTTTCTCTGGCTTATTTCAGAGATGAGGAAATTGAGGCAAACAGGAGTAAGGGTCTTGCAGAGGGTTGTTCACAGAGTCTAAAGTAGGATAAGAACTCCAGTCTCTGATTCCAGGTCCAGCGCAGTGACACTAACTGCCTCAATACTAAAAAGACACTCAAATGATTACTGAATTAAATTTGTATTCACAGCCCTAGCTACTTAATGAATGATTTTTCATCCATTTTAGACTTTTATTCAAGAAAAAAACAGCCTAACATGTGACCTGACCCTGGGAAGGAGTCAAAAACAGGACAAAACCCCCAAACGGTCCCTGACCTCAGGGAGCTTATACTCTATAAAGTGGATTGTAATTCGTATTCAAATCATTTGGTACAGCCTAGATACAGAGGCTTTGCAGGCCGCCTCGCTGCAAGCTTCGCTCCACACCAATGCACGCGTGCCTCGTGCTCTCGCTGGAACGCAAGAGAAGAAGCGCGTCCAACTCCGCCCCCCCGCCCCGCCCAACTCCTGGCGTCCGCGGCTTCTCCTGCCCACACTCGTGTGGGCTGGCTTCGCTTCTTCCGGGTCAGGTGATCAACAATGGCCACATGACCCGGCCCGAGTTGCAGCGGTCGAAGGCGGAAGCAGAAGAGGAGTTCGGCACCGCTGCTTGGCCTGTTGCAGGTAGGGGTCCCGGCTCCGCGCCCGGCGGGCTCGGCGAGCCGGCCCTGGGAGGGTCGGGCAGCCAGGGCCGGGCCAGCCCGAGGTTGACTGCCGGCTTTTGAGGCGGGGGGAGGCGGCTTCCTGTGGGAGGGGCCTGGGACGGTGGTTCCGGCCTCTGAGGAGGGGTTGTCCATACACCCACTTTGGGATACTCGGGGGGAGGGGAACAGAGGGGGCGGGAGCGCCCTTCTTTCCGAGAGCTGGGGGCAGGGCATGACCCGGCCCCGGTGACCTCTGGCCTGGGGGTCAGGAAGTCTGTCTGCCGGCTCGCATCTCTTAAGCGCTTTCTGTGTGCTGGGACGCCCGGAAAGGCAAACCCGAACACTCAGAGGGAAGGTCGGGGGAGACCCGGGCTCGGAGGGGGCCAGTGGGCGAGCCCCCGCAGACGGGCGTCCTTCCTCGGCGTCCTGCGGCTTCTGGTGTCCCTGCGTCCCTCCCCGCTTTGGAAGAGTTCTCTTGTCTTGTTAATCTTGACGCGCTTCTTTCATCCGACTCCCTAGTTTTGCTGGTGTGGTTTTTCCACTTCTGCAGGAGTCGCTGGCTCTTCATATCATCTTTCTTCGTAGCCTTCTTTAGCCCAGCTCAGCCCGAAAGCTTCCAAAAAATAAAATCAAAATAGAGGAACGCGCCTTGCTCTGGCATTGAACTAGTCCTCCTCGGGACTGACTTTGCCTCGCGCCTGGGCTGTCAAAACTTTAAAGGCTGAACTCCTAGACAGACTCTATTCTCTATTACTCTCCATTTTCCCCCTTGTGTTTGATCTAAATTATTCAGGCTCCTTAGCCAGGGGGTGGCGGCAGTCAGGTCTGGCTTATCTGGATAAACGTAAGCAAGCTTGACCTGGAGAGAGAGACCTTAATGTTTGTAATGACTGTGACTCACAATCATAGTTTTTCCTTATCCCATCATGCAGCTTGCTTTATATGGAGACTTTATATATATATAAAATTAATATATTATATATTAATATATTATTACTATATTATATAGTAATATATATTATTAATATGTTATATATTAATATATATTATGTATACAAATATATAATATATATGTATATGTAAAATTCAGAGTCTCTGCAGTAGTTCTGTTTTAAACTCCTATTGTCCCCTAGAAGTTTGGACATGAATTATGAAGCCAAGTGAAAGGTAGTTTTGAAAATAAAAGAAGCTTAATTGTTTTTCAAACCAAAATTATTTAAAAGGATTTCAAGGAGGAAAGAGTTCAGAGTGTAACTTCTTTCTGCCCCAATAAATGCATTTATGAGTGTCAGTGGCCAAAAACATTCATTACTTGATGACTTTACTCTTAGTGATGAGGCTTTACAAACATTAATTAGTTAGAGTTTGGATGACAGATGTACATTCTGAATATCTGTATATAAAGTTTTTCAAATAGGTGAGACTTGTAAGAGTGCGTTTTCTGATGATATATAGCCTTCAGTGAATGATAGAATGAAAATTATTTGTTAAGCACTTGCTATGTGCCAAGCATTGGTGCAGCACTAGGGATACAGATACAAAAATAATAACAGCCCCTGTCCTCGTGGAGTTTTTCTTCTAAAGAGGGAAACAATACTTAGAGGGGATTAGTGGCTAGGTAAGGAGTTTTGGTCCAGAAAGTTACAAGTGATTCAACCTTAAGATCCCAAGGTCATTTCTTTGTGCCAGACTAAACATGAGAGTAAGTTTTAGAGCTGGAAAGAACCTTGAAGATTATCTGCAGAAAACCAGATCCGGAAAGAGGAAAAGCTTTGTCCAAGGTCACATAGCTTGTGGTGACTGAGCAAGGATTTGCACTGAGGTGTTCAAATGCCAAATGTATGGCTCTGTCCACTTTAAAATGCTGCAGCTTCATGGAAGATTATAAACATTAAAGTTTTTGTAATATTTGGGGGTTGGAGAATTATTGTTTCAATTCCCTTTATGGAAGATAAATTCAGTATTTTGCATCTATCTATTAGAGTCAATTTAGTAATTATTTCCAAACATTGCAAAACAAGGTCTTTGTACTACTATTTACTTTCACAAATGTTTCTTGTTTATATCTATCTATCTATCTATCTATCTATCTATCTATCTATCTATCTATGTATCTATCTATCGGTTCCTTCTCCAGCTTGCTTGAGTGTTTCAAACAGTAGACATTTCTTTATAAATAAAAGACAAAGATAAAGTCATGTTTCTCATTCTTCCTTAGTGCCCTTTTGTGCCCTCTATCTGGCCACTTCATTCTTAGTTTAAATGCCTATTTAGGTCAGTCTACTTTACCTCAAATTTTTGGCTTTGTTGCCAAAATTTGAAAACATGAAATTGGCATGTTGAAATCTATTACTGATCAGAAGATTCATGTTGGGCCTAGGGATAGTTGTTAGTACGAAGTAGAAATAATAATACTTTTAGAGATAGAGTCTCATTTAATTCTCAACACCCTGTGGCATAGGCAGGACAGTTGGCATTCCCGTTTTAAGGAGGGTAAACCTAGCATCAGAGTGATTTGCCTAGGATCCTTTTGCAATTAACAGAGCAGCATTGAGAATCAAAGTCTTTTGATTGTTTACTCCTTTCCCCCTAAAAGGGGAAGGTAGAACAAGGTTGTCTGTTTTCAGGAACCAGTTCTAAATTATTACTCCATTATTTCCAAGGAAAAAGATAGAAATGGGGGAAAAAAGCTATCATTAGTGGCTCTTCGTGTAGAAGAAACACTATGCATCTTAAAGGGTCTATTCTACTAGATGTTAAATTTTCAAGCAAAAAACTTTACCCTGTAATCCCTCAAGTTAATTTCCAATTGAATTTATTAAATTAGTTTAATAACTTTGTATCCTAGCATGTTGCCTTTGATGGTGGTGGTGGTAAAGAAGCAACAAGTTTGGGAGAGCAGTTTGGTTCCAAATGTGAAAAATTCACAAAGGCATTATCATAGTCACATGGACCCTTTATTGTCATGAATAGGCATATGGGTTAATCAGAATTATTAAGCAGGTGTTCTATGACTGACTGAGGCTAATTAAAGGTCAGAGGGTAGAGGGAGAGGTGGTAGAGAATGAACCATTCTCAGGCCATTGTCAGGCACTGTGCCTGACTCTAGGTAGGTTTTGGTTACTCTAGGTAAGGGTTTTGGTACAGAAAGTTATAAGTGATTCAGCCCTCTATAGATAGAGAAACTGAGGCAGCAGAGGTTATGTGATTTGTCCAGGGTCACATAGCTTTGAATTGTCTGAGACTGACCTTGAATTTATGGTTTCTTGATTTTCAGACTGGAGGCTGAATCACTGCTCTTTTACACACCATAGGTGCCTTTTAAATTTTGGTTGAATTCAGTGAGATTGACTTTAATTGGATTTGCTCGTTATTTAGAGTGTCCTTAAGAAGCTTGGAAGTTTCTCCCATTACCAGCTGTTTTGATGAGAAAGTTGCCTCTCTTCCTCTTGCCTGAAGAGAAAAATTGCAATAGTGGCTTCTGGGCTTTGGGGTGCCAGGAAGAGTGGGCGTAAGGAGGTTGGGAGTTCTTTCCTGTTTGTAGGAGTAGTATTACTTAGGAACACAATCATAGGAAGTGATAGATAAAGCTGTTTTCAAGGATATTCGGAGTAGGTTTTGTTTTGTTTTTCTATACAGACTCTGGAATTTCTTTGAGGCTCAGGAAAATGGAAACTCTGCTAATAGAATTGAAAGCTGGTGATTCTCCTATTTCATGCATTTGCTTTGGCTGTTTCCTAA
The DNA here is from genome assembly GCF_902635505.1 of Sarcophilus harrisii. Lineage (NCBI taxonomy): Eukaryota > Metazoa > Chordata > Mammalia > Dasyuromorphia > Dasyuridae > Sarcophilus > Sarcophilus harrisii. The sequence continues at coordinate 43,718,380 of NC_045427.1, read as the reverse complement.
GCGTGGAGTGCTATCCGTGCTCACTTCCACCTTCTAGTTTTTACTTCCTTCAAAACTCAGCTCAAAGTCTATCTTTTGTGAGAAGCCTTTCCAAGCCTCTCCATTTCCTCCTGTACTCTTCCACCCTTCACTCTGAAATTTCCTTCCATTTTATTTAGTTACACTGTATCTTATACACACACAGAGTTGCATTCCCATTTAGTAGCTAACCTCCTTGAGGGCAGGAAAGTTTTTGCCTGACACATAGTAAATGTTTCTGTATGTTTGTTGACTGAATTCCCAGGGATATGAAGGAGGGAAAGGTGAAGGAATTAAGCTTTTTAATAGTACCTACTGTATTCTAAGCATTTTGCTAAGTTTTGCAAATATTTAGTCCTCACAACAACTCTCTAAATTAGGTGCTGTTATTATCCCCATTTTACACTTGGGAAAACTGGGACAAACAGATTAAGTGACATGCCCAGGGTCACACAGCTAGTAAGACCTGAAGCTGGTCTGTCTCCAGTCTCAGAGCTGTATCTACTGTGCTACCTCAATGACTTCATATGGCATCTTTTCTCATTTTTAGTCCCCAAGAGACTTTGAAAAAAATCTGATTTTATTTGCTTTTTAGTATTTCTCTTAATGCTGGTTTCATAGAATGCCGGAATGGAAAGGATCTTGGCAATCATCTGGAGTAGTGGTTCATAGAATGAATTATATGAATTTGTTTTTAAAAATATTTTAATTAATCTTTCCTTGTAAATGGAATCCTATAATGGTTTTTCTTTTATGCATTTAAGAGCATGATTCTGAGAAGGACTCTATCAGCTTTCCGGATCACTGCCTGAGGGGTCTTTGCCACCTAAAAGGCTTAAAAGCCCCTGCTTTAGTTTTGCTTTCTCTTTTGACAGCTGGGGAAACTGCAGCCTCCAAAGCTGCTCAATGACCTGCTCAGGATTATATGAGCTGGGAGTTGGCAGAGCCTCCTGGACTTCTTGTAGGTCATTACAATCTGAACGCAGGCTGGTGAAGGGAACACCAGAAACTGGTACAGGAAGTCCTTGGAAAAGCAGGGGAGGGAGAAGGGAGTGAGGGAGAGAATTCCGGGTGAAGCCTTTCTTCTCTGTCTCTTTTTGGGGTGGGCTTGCTTCTGGTTAGAAAAATAAAATAAAGGCATAAATGCTTCTTCCCATGGCTGAGTGTGTTCAAAAGAAAATCTTGCTGTCGAATGGTCCCGTGTCCTCTGTGTTCAACCTGTTTGATCCCCTGCAGATTTCCCTTCATCATGAAATCAGGATTCAGTGGTCTCTAATCAAAACTAGAAGATAAATATTCAGATTCCTATTGGAGAGTAGGATAAGACATAGAAAATGCCAGGATGTGATTTTGGAGACTCAGAAGACAAGTTATAGTGACAACCTGCAGAATCTCTCCTGAAACTAGGTCATGATAGACCTAGAGCTACATAGAGCAAGAAAGCCCATCTGGTGGGACTTCTGCTTCTGTAAAAAGTCTCTTTGGATTTCGGTGGTGGTGGTGATGATTGTGTTGTTGTTTGAGATGCACAAAGCCCTGAGAATTTGTTTCTAAGGATCAGGGTTCAGCTCCTGTGGGGCAACACATTTTTGTATTCTGGGTCTTGATTCCTTCATTCATAAAATGTCCTTCATTTCAGACTAGAAGCTCTCCTGGGTATCCTAGAAGCCATTTCCAAAGTTAAAAAAATAAGTTACAAAGCTGAAGGAAGATGGGAAGTCAGAGTGGCTTGCTTTAAGTGGAATATTTTTCTAGTCATGTCCAACTCTTCCATGACCTCATTTGGGGTTTTCTTAACAAAGATACAAAATATTGGCCATTTTCTTCTCCAGCTCATTTTACAGAAGAGGAAACTGAGGCAAACAGGGTTAAGTATCTAATCTGGGGTCACACAACTAGTAATTGTCTGAGGTAGGTTTTGAACTTAGGTTCTCCTGACTTAGGTAGGGGGAGAGGGAAGGAGAAGGTGAATGGAAACAGTGCTTTAACCACTGCACCATCTACCTGCCACACTGGAAAGAACAATAGAATTCAGCCCTTAGCTCAAGGTAGCTGTCCAGTCTTGAGACTTTATTTCTCAGAGGTCAGATCCAAGAGTTCCATCAGTGGGGCTGCCTGCCTCAGCTTCACACCTCCTGCAACTCTTTTTGCTTTCATACACTTGTGAAATCATCTGGGGTAGTGGTTCTTCCTTGTTTTTTTCTCTGCAATTTCTTTTCCTCTCACTTTGTAGCCACAGTTACTAAAGTAATTCAGATTAAAGGTATCCTGCTGAATCTTTTTGCTCATGTCCTGGAATGGGAGGATTGAAAACTTTGAACCAGCAGGTGGGGCTAGTGAAATGCACATATCTCTTTTGGGATGCTGGAATGAACCTGGGAGCCAGTGCTGGATCTTAAGGCAGGAGTCAGAGTTATTGACAGCGTCAGCTTACAATTCAACAGGATTTCTTTTCTGTGGCCAGAAAAGAGGTTTCTCTTCTTTGCTTTCTGCTGGTAACAATAACAAGAACAACAACAGGCAAAGGTTTCTATTGTGCTTTTAGGTTTACAGGGTGAGTGAGCTCCTTGGAGATGAGGCTGTTTTTGCCTTTCTTTGCATCCCCAGCATTTAACACAACGTCTGGCTCAAGGTTGGCATTTAATAAATGCTAGTGGATGAGTTGAATGTTATCTCATTATATCTTCTCACCAATCTTGGGAGATTGGTGTTATATGGCTTATCCTCCTTTTTCTGAAGCTTGTCTAGGTTAATTAACCGACTTACTGAGGGTCTCCAGAGTAGTGCTTGAGGCAGGATCTGAACTCAGAGCCTCTCAGATCTGAAGCCCACCAGCCTTCTTCCATTGTGCCACATGAAAGCTCTAAGCAATATCTGAAGCAGGTCCAAGATTTAGGCAGGGGAAAGGGTGGGGAACGAAGAGGAAAAAGGGAGTTGGAAAGTAGACAAGAGGGAGAGGAAATTGCCTGAGCTGGTGAGGGGTAGGACTTGAGTCTGACAAATGGTTGCTTAGAGAGCACTAAGTGGCATCATTATTGGATGCTCTCTGCTTGGCTTTGAGCTAATTTTTTACCCAGTATTTCTTTTTTATTTTATTTTTTACCCAGATTTCACTAATCTTTCATTCACACACACACACACACACACACACACACACACACACACACCTCTCTGGTGATACAAACATAAAATAAGAGGCAAGTAAAATATAGTGTAGGACAGCTTGATATCTTGGAAAGAACACCTGGCCTGGTAACATCATGCTGGCACAGACTCTTAAAATAGCTTTGTGACCCTGAACAAGCCACTTAACTCCTGGGCTTCATTTTTCACACACACACACACGTGCACACACACATACATGTATATATGTACACATATGTATATAAGTGTGTATTAGAGTTAAGAACATTGATACTACCTCCTGGGGTTGCTATAAGGAAAGACTTGTAAACCATAATTATAAAGTACTATATGAATGTGAACTGTTATCATCATTAATAACAATAATTAGTAATAAAGAGCTGTTGACACAGTGGATAGAGCTCTGGGCTTGGCATCAGGAAGACTTTGAGTGCAAGTGTGACTTTAGACACTTACTAGCTGTGTAATTCTGGCCATGTCATTTAACCTATCTTAGTATTAGTTTCCTCATCTGTAAAATACAGATATTTCTTGGGCCTATCTCTCAGGGTTCTTGTGAGGATGAAATGAGATGATATTTGTCAAGAACTTGGCACAGTGCCTGGCACTTAAAAGGCATTACATTATTGCTCATTCCCTTCCTTCTCCATTATTAACAACCACAAATGACGATGACTATTTTCCTTTTGGAAAGTTTGAGAATCAAGCCATTTAAAAATAAACACCATGAAAAAATAAACCTTTAAAAATTACAATAACCTTTAATGGTCCTATTTCTTTATAGTTAAGAATGTTAAGAAATGAAAAGTCCAGCAAGTCAGTTACTTACTGTCAGCTTGGAGAAACTGAATTTTTAGGATTAATTTCTTTCTTCTTTTTTTTTTTTTAAGTTTCTTTATTATTATTATTATTATTATAGCTTTTTATTTACAAAACATATGCATGGGTAATTTTTCAACATTGACCCTTTCAAAGCCTTCTGCTCCAATTTTTCCCCTCCTTTCCTCCACCCCCTGCCCTAGATGTCAGATAGTTCAATACATGTTAAATATGTTAAAGTACATGTTAAATCCAATATATGTATACACATTTATACAGTTATCTTGGTGCACAAGGAAAATCGGATCTAGAAAAAGACCTGAGAAGGAAAACAAAAATGCAAGCAAACAATAACAGAAAGAGTGGAAGTGCTATATTGTGGTCCACACTCATTTCCTATAGTTCTCTCTCTGGGTGTAGCTGTTTCTCTTCTTTACTGAACAATTGGAACTAGTTTAAATCATCTCATTGTTGAAGAGAGCTACATTAGGATTAATTTCTTAAGAAAAATGATAGTGCTGCTTTGATGTTTAGATAGATGTGGGAGCCCTATTGAAGTTGAGCTACCAGAGATGTTTCCCTGATACTTAGAAGGCTTCCAATTTCAGTCACATGGGATCAGTAGAATCATACCTTTCTGAAAACAGTGGCCTTTAGTTTGGGTTTAATGTGGATAGTGGTTTCTTATTAAAATCCAGCAGAGACATCATCCTTTAGGCTGAGTTGAATAGAAGACTTCCTGTGGGAAAAATGTCAGTTCCAAAGGAAGTTATGTGTTGTTGTCTCAGTCTCTGATAAAGCTTTGCTTCTGAGGACAGTGTTGTGGTTGGCGTGACCTCACTATGCTTTATAAGTAAGTTTTTTCATTTCAGAAGATATATGATTTAATCAATATAATCCTTTGTCCATTCAACCTCAACTTCTCTCCTCCTACCCTTTACCCCGACACCTTAATGGCTAGCCTTCTTGAATTGCTGTGATAAGGGAAAAAAAATACCACTTTGTGACCAATCTTCTGATTATTGGCTTCTTAAAACTTAGCTTAGTGTGGTCTTTGGACTACAGCCCTACAGTCCATTGGTAGTGCCATGCTGAAAGGCTTTCTAGGCTGTAGGCCTGCTCAAATTTGCCTTTGAATATTTAGGGTCTCTCCCTGCTAGAAAGAAAGCATCTGAACAGATTTTTAGTGGAACCTGTGTTTCACAAAGGGTTAGAACAATCTCAATTTTTCCATTAAATCTTTTTCATTTATTCATTTCACCTGGTTTGGGAAAAATACCTTGGTCCTTATGGATTCAAGATGGCGATGGACTCCTTTCCAATTAAAGTCTTGTCTGCAGTTCAAGATTTACAAGGTGTTTTTTGCATAATGAACTCTGAAATATTGCTGAATTTTCTTTCTCTGTCCTGATTCCTCCTTCTCTAATACTAAAGAGAATTCTTGCTGACAGGATAATTTCATAGAATTGGGTTGGCTTTTTTTTCCTCCCAAAAAAGGGGGACCTGAACAAACTCTTTCATTGAACTTGAGTTTAGAGCTATCCAAAAGTGTAGCAGCCTGCCTCAATGCTTTTTCCTAGAGCTTTTCAAGAGAAGGCTGAATAATCACTTGCTGTCTTATTTATTGTATGTTCATGGCACTTATTCATTGATTGATTGATTGTAAAAGGTTATTCTTGATTTGGTATAGACTAGCAAACTTCCCCCCCTCAAATTCTCTTTTCCACTTGGAGATCCTATAAGATTTTCTGACTTGCAGGGGAACTGGGATCAAATGTTATTTTTTCTAAAAATGATAATTAATAACCTCATCATGTTTATCTCTTTTAAGATTAAGATTGTTTTTACATATGCAGAACCAGCATGATTACATTTTAAAAGGTTTTCTCCCTCTCATTTTGGGCTAATGCAAAAGATTACTTCCAGATAATTTGAAAGGGCCAGGGGGTAAACATCATTCAGCTGTTAGGTTATTATCAGGGAAAAGATTGAAATGAAAATATCCACAGTGGAAAAGTTACTTGTATAGGTGAGTCACAACCACCATGTTTTGCCATTTTTTCCTGGTAAGGGGGGTTGTTTCACAGTCTTGTTATGGGAGGACAGTTATGTTGCCTCAGTTTGAATGGTGTGATTTTTATAGGAGTCGTGTGCCTTCTAGTCCCATCCTTCTTTGTAATGTGTGTCCCAAGCAGAAAAAATCTAAGTCAGAAAATTGGTGTTGACAGCTTTATACCATTTCCTTTCTTCTGACTGTCCTGATTCTGGGCTTTACCCCGAGATTGGAAAATGTTATAAATAAAATCACCTAATGAGTCTGAACAAGCCCGCAATGGCAGAATCAGTGTTTGGAAGAATATTTACCTGTCACCTGTCCTAAAGACATGTATTTGTGATCTGAAGCTTAACAGAACACAGGCAAACTTGGTGTTTCAGCTGTCAGTCAGCAAGCATTTATTAAATGCTTATTATGTGCTGGTCAGTGAGCTAAATGCTGGGGATACAAGGAAAGGCAAAAATACAATCCCTGCCTTCTAGCACCTGATATTTTAACCAGGGAAACAACATGCAGATAAAAATGGATGTATAAGATACAGAGTTATACAGGGTAATCTCAGAGGGCGGAGCTAGCAGTTTGGAGGGCAGGTAAGGACCTATTGTAGGAAGTTGGCTTTGAGTTGAGTCTTGAAAGAAACTGGGGAAATTGGAATTCTGAGGTGAGGAGGGAGAGCATTCTAGGAATGGCAGACAGCCATCAGTTAGCAAGCAAATTGTTAAGCACTCACTATATGTCAGGCACTGTGCTAAATGCCATCGCTAAAATGAAAGTTAGAAATGCATCCTTATCTTCAAGAGTTCACATGATGGATGGGACAACGTGCAAAAGACTATTCATATACAAGATATATATGGTGTAAATGGAGGGTTATCTCGGAGGAAAAGTCCTAGCAGTGGAGATACAAAAGGTATCTCACATGGCCCTCTTTGTGACATTGCTGCCACCCTTGTGTATCATCTCAAGTGTGAGCTATTGCAGCAGCTATGGCAGGTTGATGATCTTGTCATGAGGCTCGCCCCACTCTAGTCTGTTCTGCAGCAGTCAAAGTGAGGTCTGACTACTCAGTAAGCTCCAATGACTCCTTATCACCTCCAGGATCCAATTTTACATTCTGTTCTTTTATCCTCAAAACTCTTTTACAGCCAGCCCCTTTCCCACCTCACTCCTCTCTACTTTTCCTGTATTCTTATACCTTATTCCCAGACCCTTCCTCCTCCTTCTCCTTGCCTCCCTCCCTCCCAACCTAGTGACTTTGGCCTCCTCATTGTTCCTAAAACAAAAAACTCCATGTTGCAGTTCTCGGTATTTTTATTATCTCCCATGTCTGGAATGCTCTCTCTCTCCCCCCCTTCATCTCTACCTCCTGACTTCTTGATTTCTTCTATTTCCCAGCTAAAATCCCATCTGCAGAAAGTCTTTCCCAGACTCACTTAATTCTAATGCCTTCCCTCTGTTGATTATTTCCAATTTATCCTTTACATTCTTTGTTCACAGTTCTTTGCATGTCTTCTTATTTAAGTGAGAGCTCTTTGAAAGCAGGGACCTAATCCTTAATCTTTCACTTAGTGCTTGGTACATAGTAGGTGCTTATTAAATGTTTACCTACTGAGTTGAGTCTTGAGGGAAGCTGTGGAAACCAGGAAGTCAAGATAAGAAGAGGGAGCTAGAGAAATGAAGTTAGCAGAGAGAGTGTCATACTTCAGGAACAGTAAGAAGGCCAGGCTGGATTTTTGAATGTGTTTGGGGGAATAGAGTATAAGAAGATTGTTAGGGTAAGAACCGGATGAGAGAGCCAGTGGAGTCTGTTGGGGATGATCAGACCTCTGCTTTAGGAACGAGAAATTGTGTGGAGAGACTTGAGTCAGAGAGAGCAAGCAGCACACTGGAGCAGCAGGTCAGGAGAGGAGTGATGAGAGCCACATGGCTGGAGAGAATGGGTCATAGAGCAAAGGTGCCATGAAGGGAGAAAGGACAAGATCTTACAACAGACGGGATGGAGAGCTAAGTGGGGGTAGGGTCAAGGTTTTTCTGGAGGTTGCCAACCTGGGTAACTGGGAGAATGGAGGTATCCTTGATGGTAATAGGGAAGCTTGGAAAAAGAGGTTTTTGGGGAAAAGATAAGGAATTCTGTTTTGGACATGTTGAGTTTGAATTGTTTATAGGACATCCAATTTGAAATATCTTACAGGTTGTTAGAGATGCATGTCTGTGGCTCAGGAAAGAGATATAGGTATCTTTCTCTCTATACATACTGGATATAGCATGCATAGCAATGATCTTTGGATCAAGGGAGCCCATGACAGGTGAGAGAGCCTAAAGGGACAAAAGAAGGTCCAGGGCAAAGCTTAGGAGGATAAAGATACAGGGACAGGGTGCTGTATGTGGGAGGCTTGAGAAGGAATGCACAGATCTGGAATATTCTCCATGACGAGGACGTAAGTGAATGTATAGATTGCATTTATCTACGTCACCTCCACCCAAAGCCCCTTCTGATGCCTCCCTAGTGCAAGAGTGGCTCTGGGTTCTTCCAGGCTATTTCAAGTAGAACATCAGCTCAAGTACCTCTTCCCAAGCTGACAGAGTTGTGTTTGTGGAGTGAGGGCAGACCCAAATATCTGCTGTCCAAGGACCAGTTTAATTAAATGTATAGAGGTGTGTCATTGGGAGACTGGCTGCTAGGTGATGCAGTGGATAAGAGAGCTAGTCTTGGAGTCAGGAATACGCAAGTTCAAATTTGGCTTCAGACACTTTGTGGCTATGTGGCCCTAGGCAGGTTTGCTTAACTCAGTTTCCTCATCTGTAAAATGGAAATAATAATAGTACTGATCTTGGAGGGTTATCATGAGGATCAAATGAGATAATAATTATAAAGTGCTTAGCACAATTCCTGCCACGTAGTAACCACTATATAAAACTTAGCTATCATTATTATTGTTTTATTATTATTATTATTATTAGCTTGTTAGTCATATAATCTTATGAAAACACTCATTTACCCAAGCAGGCAGGAGCTGGGCTCTGCCCTGGGAGAGTGTTAAATCCAAAGATGAAGTGCAGAATTTTGTCCTTTCTAATTGGTATCAGTCTAATTGATTCTCTTTTTGGACTGGAATATAAATCAATTCTGGGTCACCTTGTTATGGAAAGGAGGAAGGAGGGAGTGGGATGGAAGGGTGGGGGGTGCTGGTAGCTAAAGAGCCAGGAAAACATAGGGGCCAAGCCTATCTGTAGCCACACTGTCTATGATCTCGGAAGAGCTATTTAATCTCTGAGCTCTCAAAGACTAAAAATTGTAAAATTTATGAAATATCATACAGAACATATGCTAGGTTGTCTTGGTAGGGGAAGTTTACGTGGAGAGGATTTCATTACACCAATGAAATCTAAGATCTGTCCCCCCAAAAAGTATGGAATTAGTCATAGCTCTGTGGTTAGAAGCAATTCTTTTACTGTCTATGAGCTTCAGGTTTTCCATCTGGAAATTGGGGAAAGCACTTCCTTTATAGGGTTGTTCTGAAGATCAACAATGTGATTGACTTAAAGTTCCTTATAAATGACAGTCAGGGGCATTGCACTCACCATGGTCACCAAAGGTCAAGTTTTCTGCCCTGTCACCTTCAGGAAATAACAAAAGATGAGTGTTTGATTTCTGTGGGGATTTAAGAAGTAGTTACTGAGGCTAAAATGCCTGCATCTTTCTCTCATAGAGAGCTTAAGTGTGGGGTGAACAAGTAAGTTTGCACTTCTGGAAACTGCCTCTAATGAGTTATATAGAGCCCAGTTTCTTTTAAAAAAATATTTAAAATAGCTTTTTATTTTTCCAAACACATACAAAGATAGTTTTCAACATTCATCCCTGCAAAATCTTGTGTTCCCTACTTCCCTTCCTCCCTTTTCCCTTAGGCAGTTTATGCATATATATATATATATATAGGTTTAACCATTATAGGTTAAACATGTGCAAATCTTCTAAACATATTTCCATATTTTTTATGCTGTGCAAGAAAAATCGGGTCAAAAGGAGAAAAAAATGAAAAGGAAAATAAAAAAATCTAGCAAATACCCTCCCCCCCCCCCTAAAAAAAGGTGAAAGTACTATGCTTTGATTCACATTCATTCTCTGTAGTTTTTTCTCTGTATGTGGATAGTTATTTCCATCACAAGTCTGTTGAAATTGTAAGACCCAGCTTCTTAAACTGGTTTGTGACCCCAAATGTGGTCTTGTAATTGAATTATGGAGTTTATGAAATGAAGGCAGACCCAAATATCTTTTTGGATATTGTAACCAAATAGGTCACAAAATTATGATTTATTTTTAGTAAATGTTTAATTTGTATACCTATTTTATATACCTATTTGCCTGGAGTCACATAAAAATTTTAATGTGAAAAGGGATCTTGAATGGAAATGGTTTTGAATGGGAAAAGTTTTAAGAAGCAAGTAAAGGAGCCAACCCAGTGGTTATTACATTTGCAGCTTTGAAGGGTTTTGGGAGAATTTACCACAGTGCTATTATGACTCCTGAAGCCTTGTGGGATATGGTTATGGTAATATTTGACTAACTCATTTCAGCCTCCAGGTTTCAAAACAGACCTTTTGTCTACTTTAGAAACTGTGTGTTTTTGTTCTGTATGATATTTCATAAATCACTACTACTCTGTGGTTGGATTAGAAGCAAAAAGTTCTCTGTATGTGGGTCCTGAAAAAATGGAACTGACCCAGGAGATCACAGTGGCTTAGTTTGTATCAATAATGAACTCTTCTTCCAAGGCTATTTCTAGAGAGTAGAACATGTTGCAGTACTAAAGGTGGGAACAGTATTCGTTGGGTGAAGTGCAGGAATAGGAACCATGTTGTAAACCTGAATGACTGTTCAGAGCAGACGGGAGAAAGATCATGTACAGATGAAACCCCAGGAACCAATGAGGTGATGACTAGATGCCACAGTGGCTTTGGACTAATGCTGATGGCAGCACATTGATTTCATCAAAGGGTTGCGACTGACTCAGGAAGAGCCAGGAGCATGTAGCCCATCTCCTGCCCCAGGGGAGGGCAGAAGGAGATGTGTACTTTTGGACTGACCAGTGTGTGGCTCGACTATGTTATATGTTATAGGGATTATGTTTTTCTCTTAGTATTTATGTATGTGAGGTGCTTGAGGGGAAGGAGAGGAGGTAGTGATAAAAGGGGGATCATTGAAACTGTTTTTCAAAATGCATAAAAGGGAGCTGGAAAAAGTTCATAAGGAAACGCAGACAATTGTCAACCTCAAAAAGAAATGGATTTCTGAGGATTTAGAAAACAATCAAATTTTTTATGTTGTATTTTGTTAAAATTTCCCAATTACATTTTAATCTGGTTTGGGCTGTACTGGGCAGTTTGTTAGCAGCACCTCTATCAACTTCATATAATCAATTCTATATTTTTATTCCTTTTATGTAGAAATGTTGTTAGCAGGTTTTGTTGTTGTTTGTTAAATTCAGAATAAAAAATAAAAAGAAAGGATCATAATGGCTGACATCTTCCCATCTGGGTCTTCTGTCTTGGGCTTTCTGAATTGGCATTTCCCAAAGCTCCTCTTTTCCTCCTGGACACAGCATGGTGGGGTGACCAGACCCCTGCATTTAGGGCACGAGACCATAGTTTCTTATCCCCCTTTGCCTCTTATCTCTTGTCTGACTCTGGGCATGTCCTTTCCTCTCAGGATCTCTATTTCCTCATCTTCACAGTCAGGGAGTAAAGCTACAGGATTGCTAGGGTCCTTTTGAACTCTAAAATCCTCCAGTATCTTGGAGGAATTGGTGATTTGACATTATCAAGCCATATTTCATATGATCTCTGGCTGTTCCAGATCTCCACTTTTCTTTCCTGGGTACTTTTGTAGAGGTTGCCCAAGTCTGAGCAGTTCTAAAATCCTCCAAGTCCATAGTAATTTATAGTAATCACCGGGTGACCCAGTTATTGGGTCATTTTGCCACTAATGACCTTGAGTTCTGTCTCGAGTATGTTTCCTCTTTTCTCAGACGAACCCTCTCTAAAGCTTATTGATCTGTTGTCTTACAGTTTCATGGTGATGATATGGCATCTGCTAGCTCCAGCAGGGCAGGGGTGGGCCTACCTTTCGAGAAGTCTCAGCTTACTTTGAAAGGTGAGTGAAACTTGTGTTTGTCTTGTTGAGGGCCAGTGACCTACAGCAGCAAGGAGAATCTTTGGTGAAGAGACATTAAGGCATTGTCCTGGGCAGAGAAAACCAGCCTCTTTGAGCTTAGCCCACTGTTGGACAGTCCCAGTGTGTTGGTTAGAACTGTGGAGAGGAGGCTGCATTTTCCCTAAGTGGGCACCCCTTCTTGTACTGTTGTCCTTTTTAGCACCCCTAGATCTTCCCTCGAAAAGTCCCAGAAGAAGGTAGGAAGGTTAGTTTCTTGACATGGGAGCAGGCCCAGCTCTGGGGCCACATCTATAGAATGATGGAAACAATATTTAGGGGTTGATCTTAGGCCTCTCAACGGGATCATTCCTGGACAAAACTGTATTATGGTCTGCCAGCTTTATTGTTAGTGCCCCAGAGTTCTATTCTGTAGCAGCTTTTGAGAGGACTTGGGTCAGCGGGGAATATGGAGGATTGTCTCCACCAATGACTTCATCCTTTCCTTCTTTCTCCCCGAGTGCCCAAAGCCAGGAATAAAGGAGACTTTGGTGTGTGCTAGATCATAATGTTATATCCCTCTAGTAGCATCTTGTGAGCTGCTATTTTTTTTTTAATGGGACTACAAAGTCCTTAAAAGAGCAGGGGCTTTTTTCACTTTGAGCTTTTTGTCCCCTGTGTATAGCCCAGAACCTGTTCTGTAGTCATTTTTAGGACATTCAAGATTTCACAGTTTTTAGTGTTTGCTTCCTTTAGAGCAAGATGCTCTGACAAGACGACTCCCATGTACATATCACAACTCACAGTAAACATTTAATAAATGCTCATGGATATTGGTTCCTGAAGGTCGCCCCCATGTTGACTCTTAGCATCCTGCATTCTGTGGTAGTTTGATGACATTAGAAATAGAAATCAATATTATTGGAGAATCGGTGTGCTCATCTCAGGTAATTTTTGTTCTGATAGTGAGACTTGCTTTGGGTATTGATTTATTGTCTTTTTGGAACACATTTAAGTACTTCTTTTATCCAGCCCTTTGGCCTTTTTTGAAGTGGGGGAGTGGTGTAAAGAGCACTAAAATGTCTCTTACAATAAACTGACTGTGTGACCTTGGGCAAAAATCCCTTCCCACTTGAAGCCTGTTTCCCCATTGGTAACGTGAACCCAATTCTAATTCTAAGTTACTTATCTGACAAGGTTGGCGTGAGGATATTGTAAAATGTTTCATTAGCTGAAAAGTACCATCTAATTGAGAACTGCTCTCCTTAAAAGTGCTTTGTGGTGGAAAGACATTATTTCAGACTTAGCTGTAGTCACCCATCCATCCCTTCTGGGTGCTGAAAGTCCCCACTACCACTAGGTGGTGCCCATATCCCTCATTTGGGCCCCTCTCCCTTTTCTCCAGCACCTTGTCACTCTGGAAGCCAAGCTTGCCTCTGTCTTGCTCTTGGGCTTTTCTTTTTTCTCCACTTCACTGACCTCTTGTGAGTTTCTAAAAGTAGGCAGATTTAGAAAGCAAACTTGTAATCAAGAAGCATTTATTTATTAGCACATGCTGTGTAAATTTGGTTCTCTGGGGGACACTACCTTTTTGATGATGGGATAGCAGCCTTAGCCGTGTCTTGAGGCAATGGAATCTCGCCATATATCCGCCTTTGAGATCTCAGTGAGAGGAGGGGATTGTAAAATCTTCACAAAGACGAGGCTTTCTTTGTTAACACATATGCTGAGAACAGAGTGATATAGAAAATGTTTCTGTTTCCTGCACAAGGATAATACCCCCAAATCCTGGAGTGTTTTTAAAAAGATCCATATAGAGAGGCTACAGAGATAGAAAAGCCTCTAACTGTGAACCTGACGAGCCATGTTAGGAAGAAGTATATTTGCCATCATGGGTTGGAGAGAGAGTGCCAGGCATGCCCTCTGATTTGTGGGTACTTAGAAGACATAGAGGGGGATCCTATTATTGTCACTCAGAGTTATTATCGCTTTGATTGTTGATGGCTCAGCTAAGATATTTGTTTAGCTTTGTGTTCTATGAAATCTTAGTCTCTTACAATTGAGTGAGCTCCAGAGATCTGCCATGGAGGGGTGTGAAGGAACCCTGAGACCTGGCTTTGAGGACTCCCCTTGTCTCTCTTTTTCTGCACAGTGGTGTCAGCAAAGCCCAAGGTGCACAGTCGCCAGCCTCGCATTAACTCCTTTGTGGAGGTGGCAGTGGATGGGCTCCCCAGCGAGACCAAGAAGACTGGGAAACGGATCGGGAGTTCTGAGCTACTCTGGAATGAGATCATCATCTTGTAAGAGAACTTTTTTCCTCTTGAAATAGTAGTATGGGAAGAGAAAGGAGGCCTCATGGTGAGCCTAATGTGGCCGGTCTCTCACATCCCTTTTCTTCATTCTGCACTCCTCTATCAGTGTCAAAAAGTGTTTGGGACCAGCCAGAAAATTTCAGGGTCATCTTTGTGAGTGACAGGAATTCTGTTTGTACCCTCGAGGCTTTTTCTCAGAGTTGTAACACTACTTTGGGTTCCTCCTGAGTTGTAGGAATAGCTTATCTGCTCGGTGTGTGAGTGGGATAAAGTAGATATTTGTTTTTCAGGAATGTCACAGCCCAGAGCCACCTAGATCTGAAGGTTTGGAGCTGCCACACCTTGAGAAATGAGTTGCTGGGCACTGCTTCTGTCAATCTCTCCAATGTGCTGAAGAACAACGGGGGGAAAAGTAAGTATGATGAAGGAATGATGGAGGTGCTTTGGATGCAAAACATTATGGGGAGTCACTAAGGCGTATTCATACTGTCAGCCTTCAGCTTTTGTAAGCCAAATTTCCCAAGCGTCATGGACAACTAAACCCTGTGGTTAAACTGTTACCAGCAGCAAGCAGCACCAGGACTCTGTTTTCCTTTGATGATCCATCTAGGGCTTTTGGAAGGGAAGGAGTATGATTGTCTGCCACGGCAGTATTCAGGCCCTTCCCAGTAGAGCCTTTGGAAGAGGGAGGCGATTGATAACTTGCTCCTGCTGTGGACACACCCTTTCCCTGTTTACTTTAGTGGTAGAAGAGGTATGTGATGTATGGGGAAAAATAGCCCCAAACTTTCCTTTCTCAGTTATTCCCTTTTTATTTTTAGTCTCAGGATAGAACAAGGCAGCACTGCATGTGGTGAGGCTGTGCACACAGTAGGCATTCAGTAAATCTTTGTCAGGCAGTCACTTGTTTATGATGTGCCTTAATTAGCCAAGGTGCTTCCGCCTGCCTGGAAACACAAATGGCTATTTATTGCTCTTCCTGGTCGGTGACCTGGCCCACAGCTGTGGCATTTTGGCCCCATCCCATAAAGGATTCTATTCAGAGCACAACCATAGGTTGCTGTAAGCCACAGCTAGAACAATGCCAGTCTCTCCTCATGTTGGCCCTTCAGAAGTTATTTTCTATACATGGGACTAAGCTTGAAAGATATAATATGGTATGGAGATTACTACGAAGAAAAAAGAGTTTACTTGGTTATCTCTTCCCTTCTCTGAGTGGGCCACTGTGTGAACTCCAGAGTCTCCTTCATTCTGATCTTCCCTGACAAATGCAGGAATGGAACTTTGTCCTCGGTGGCCTCGGGGACTGTATGATGTTGGAGCTATACCTGCTCTTAGGGCTACAGAAAAATTCCCGAGGCTCTTCTTCATTGGGGCCCTCTGAACATTTGGGAAACCCCATCCTGCCCTTTTAAAGCTGAGGATTAAGGAAACAACAAGATGACCTTTAGGAAGCTCTCTGGGGGAGAAATATTTGTTGGCTGGGCTTCTCACTATATAATAGTTAGTACCCAGCACACAGTTAGCACTTAAATGTTTTTCAATTGATCGATTGAAAATATTCCTACTATACTTTGGCTGCAGTAAGAGGCCTCCTTTTTCTTTGTGTGGTTTTTCTGGGCGAGCTTCTTGTCTCCCTGGCATGCACGTAATGCTTGTTTGTTTGGAGAATTGGCTTTGCCACAGGAACAAGTAAATCCACTGTGGGCAAGGTTGGTAACATGTAGGATGCCTACCTCAGGAAGAGCACACAGGCGGCTAGTTCTTAATTGGCTCTTTTTTGGCTTTTTAACACTTCTCTGTCACTTTTCAAGCATTGTTTTCCCTTTTTGTTTTTGAAATTTTCATTGATGTCTCTAGGTTTCATATTGCCTTTATTTCTGATTATATTATTGCTGTCTCCCTTCGTATAGTACTAGACTTGGAGTCCAGAAAGCCCGAATTCAAATATGGCCTCAGTTACTATCTGGTGACTGGGCAAATCACTTCATCTTTCTTTGAGTTTCCTCATCTGTAAACAGGGGAATAAAATAGCACCTGCTTGCCGATCCTGTTGTGAGGATCAAATGAGATATTTAGAAATCACTAAACACTAAGCACAGTGCCACACACAATAGATGACTAATAAGTGCTTATTCCCTTCTATTTCTCTATCTTTTACAGTAGAGAACAAAAGAAGAAAAGCAAAAAAAAAAAAAAATAATAATAAATCAACAAAACTAGATAAATCATTATCAGAATAAGGTGGTATATACAGCCCTTGGAATCCATCTCTGCAGAGGATGGAGGGAAGGACAGACTTGATTGTAATTACAAAATGTTCTTTAAAAAAAGTTTATGGATACCTTTTGGTTTTTATCATCTACATCTCCCACCGTATCACTTTCTTAACTTACCTCCAAAGAGTAACCATTTTTTAATAAATAAGAAAAAAGAGGAAGGAGAAAAATGTTCAGCAATATTAATCTATTGAAAATTCTGATGTTATACATAGGGGTCCCCCACTCTGCAAAAAATTGGGTGAAAGGATGGGCTTGTCTTACATTGAAAGTCAAGCTTCCTACCCATGTATATATCCTGTAAATAAAAGGCTATTAAATTTAAAAAAAAAAAAAAATTAAAAAAAAAAAAAAAAGTCAAGCTTCCTATAATCTCACAGCATTCACTTTCTGTTGTTTTGTTATTAATCTTTCCATTTACATTGTCATTGTGTCTCCTGTTTTCCTGGTTCTGATCACTTCACTTTCTATCAGTCTTTTAAGAGATCTTCCCAATTTTTTTTCTTCTTCATGGTCATCATTTTTTAAAGTGCCATCATATTCCATGCATGTACCCACAATTTGTGTAGTCATTTCCCCTATCAATGGATATCTCCCCCTTTCCCCCAGTTCCTTGCTATTGTAAGTGCTTTCTTTCTCTCTCTCTCCCTCCCTCCCTCCCTCCCGCTTTCTTCCTTTCTTCTTTCCCTTCCTTCCTTCCTTCTTTCTCGCTCTTTCTTTCTTTCTTTCTCTCTTTCTCTCTTTTTCTTCCTTCCTTTCTCTCTTTTTCTTCCTTCCTTCCTTCCTTCCTTCCTTCCTTCCTTCCTTCCTTCCTTCCTTCCTTCCTTCCTTCCTTCCTTCCTTTCTCTTCCTTCCTTTCTCTTCCTTCCTTTTTCTTCCTTCCTCCTTCCTTCCTTCCTTCCTTCCTTCCTTCCTTCCTCCTCCCTCCTCCTTCCCTCCCTCCCTCCCTCCCTCCCTCCTTCCTTCCTTCCTTCCTTCCTTCCTTCCTTCCTTCCTTCCTTCCTTCCTTCCTTCCTCCCTCCCTCCCTCCCTCCCTCCCTCCCTTCCTTCCTTCTCTCTCTCTCTCTCTCTCTCTCTCTCTCTTCTTTCTTTTCTTTTTTTTTGGTGAGATATTTGGGTTAAGTGACTTGACCAGAGT